>NW_020825052.1:0-1200000 GCF_003285875.2 Drosophila novamexicana | reverse complement strand
AAATAAATGTTGAGGTTTTCTTTTGAAAATCTGATTTAACCAATTGAAATTTTCCAAAATCCATTAGAACCATCAACGAATTTTCAATCTTGTAGTTTTCCAAAAATATAATACGCGGTGCAAACACCTCAATTTCAAATGTCCATATTTTACGATTCGCCTAAAAGTGAGAGCAGAATGGATAGTTTATTATTTTGTTTACTTTTAAAATATTACTTAATAATAGAATATAGAGTTGTACTCTTTAATCTTACCTCATTGCCAAGGAAAATCTGGTTCCAGGAACTTAGAAATTTGCGTTCTTTTTCAATATTATAAGTATCCCTTATTAAATACTGCACTTTGTTAGATTTGGTAAAGAAATTTAAAAACCAATCGACAGCGTCTTGGTTATAAATCAAGTCCAAACTTTTCGATTTTATTATAAGTCGATATTGTAGATGATCATCATTTTCGTATTGCAAGTGAAATAATGGATCCTGTTTAGTTGTAGAATTTATGACATTTTTTAAATCCGGTTGGTTTATTGCTGTTGATCTATCAGTCTGTGGTTTGATCAAGTAACAATGCTTGGAATCCTTGTTGGTTTTATCTAATAAATAAACTTCTCCCAAGGATATTCCTACAACATAGGATGTAAATAAAGGATTTAATTGTAGAAAAGACGATAGGTTATTAAACTGCATTTCTATAGATTTTCCATCATCACTCTTTGTTGATTCCTCGGATTGTAAGATAATGAAACCCTTAAGAAGTTCAATAGTAAAATATCCAAAAATCGTATCGCACTTTAAGTGTGACTGACTTTGAAGCGAGTGTTCGAGTGCTACCAATATGTCGTCTTCTAAATTTTGTAGGGATTCATCCTGCTCTGCAGAGACTGTAGTACCGGTTCCATACCAGCCCATCCAGTTGGGGAACCAATGAAATAACATTCCTTTGCCTTTAACGTTGTCAGACTTAATAGAAATGCCTTTCGAGAACACTTTTTCAAAACATATTCTGCGCAATATGATTAAGTCGGCAACTCCTCTATCACTTTCAATATAAGCTTTAAATTCTTTGTCGTCGTTAGACAAATTTTCATTGGGATTTAGTATAACCGCCTGACAAATTCTCATATATCGAAGGTTTTCCTTCAGTGTTATAAACTTCTCGTCTTTCGTTTTAAGTTCGCGGCCATAGCAAACGAGAACATACTTCCACCACATTTTAGGATTATCCTTAATACTGATAATTGGTCTTTTTAATCGAAATTGACATATCTCCTTTATTTGTTGAATGCCAGCGAGTTTATCCTGTATTTCATCGTGCTGGGCCTGCAGAGTCACAAAACGTGTTGTAATTAAAGGAATGAATTTGCTTGATTTTACTTACTTTGGTTAAAACAATTATAACTTCAGGTACTAAAAGATCACAGGATACTCGTGGCTTGTCTTTTGAGCGGATCACTTGTGGAGATTTTTCACGTTTCCATCTAGCGATTGCACTGATTGGTTTGATTATAAATTCATGAGGTCGTGTTTGACACGTCGAATTCATGTTCAGTAGAAGTTCTTGGTTAGAAAACTTCTGACATTTGATATCTTCATGCAAAGTATCCCAGTAAAGGGACAGCTCTTTTAATTCAACGATTTTAAAATTAATATCATTGTTAATCGTTTTATTTGAACCAGTTACCCAGTTGCCATCACAGCTTTGTGCAGTCAGGGAGCCAATTTTAATGCCAGTGGCAATTTTGCTTTTACCCACATCTACGACGTCTTCGTAGCGAAAGTGAACATCGAATATTTTAAGTTCAATGTTGTCTATGATATTCGTTGCCATATTTGTGCCATATTTCAGCCAGTTATTATACGATGAGAAGTAATACGATTCTATTTGCTTTCCCTTTTCAGAGCGCCAGTTGGCTTCTGCAGTGTCTAACACCGATTGCTTATACTCCAAGTGGAGCAGTTTCTCTTTCACCTCATCCCAATTTTCAAAGTCCTTTGGACAAACGACGCAAAACAATCCTTCCACGGAAATACACCATGGAGATGTCCTGAACTGTCGAACCGGCACTTGCAGCTTAATCTTACGAATGCTGCCCGCTGACACTTCGATTGGCAAGCCAAATGAGCGCAACGCATCTTTTCGTATGGGAATGTTTTCAAGCTCGACTTCTCCTAAAATTGTGATAATAATTAGTTTATTTCGTAATTGTGTTAGATTGTATTTGTATACCTGATAACAGTGCAACAGACAGTTGAGCAGAGTTCAAATTTTCTAAATACTTCCCTAGATAGGTATTTAAGACCCACGTAATCAAATCTCTTAACATTATTGTGTTCTTAGAACATTACATGTGCATTCAATATTTAATATTTTTTAGCTTTATATTGATTGTACAGGTGTTCCGATATCAAAACAAACACACAATCTAATTTTGTAGACTTATAAAATACGAAAAAACATAACATATGAGTACGATAACAAAAAGTTGGTGTTGTAAACCAACCAAAAAAATACTGCATGAGAATGCAACACTTTTGGAACATAGAATATAAAAAACAAATGTTTCTGGTTGCTAACTTAATGTCTGATGAACATAAGGAAGCTTAACAAACATTATCTAATACATTTATTTATTTATTTATGTGTAGTTAAAATAAAAAGGAAATAAATCATGTCCATTCCCATCGTTCCATTAACAGTTGCATTGGAACGAAATTTTAGTTATTTGCTTTAAATTCTTTTACATTTGTCTGTCTTGATGGTATATCAATTTTTATTTGATGATTAAAGGGATTTTTATTTATCAACGTATGTTAAAAACTTAGTTTATGACAGAAAATTACAACTAATGATTGATGAAATAAATGGAATTCCGAACAAAAATAAGGGTATCGATAGATATCACCGATATCAACCGATAGCATCGCATAGCTGAACGCCCATCTCTTATAAATACACCGCCTCACATGTTTATATTATGATTCCAAGCCACAAAAACAAACAATATTCTTTAAAGTTTAATTCCTTTGCGTTGAGACATAAGTGATTAAAATGGAGGCAAAACGTTCTTCAGCCAAACCAAAACAAAATTTAGAGGCAAAACAAAACATTGTGACTAGTCTTAAAAAACATTGCTAATAATTTGTTCAATTGCAGGCATTGCTTAGATTGGCTGTGGAAAATTCCGGAAAAGATGAGGATGTGCCAAGCACAAACCCTGTTCAAACGGATGTTAAGGTAATCTTTGCCACCCGAGTATTCACATGCATGAAATTCTTGGCCTATTTCATTAAATATTTAATGTAATCACATGGCCGTACTTGTACATGCGCATAAATAATTGCTTGATGAGTAATGTGCTATTTTCAAGAGATTTAGTTAATATTGTTTTAATATCCCAATGTTTTTTTTAGCGAAATGATTTCCTTCAGAACGCTCTTAAAGCAATGACAGGCGATGATTTTGAAGCAGCTTTGCTAATTTTAAAAAGTCATTCGACCAGCCTTGATCAAAAATTGGATAGTTTGGATTTAATACGGGATAAGATTGATGACATTGATCTGGCCAACTCGTTTGTAAAAACCGGAGGCATAATTATCTTATTGCAGTATATCAGATCCCCAGATTATAATTTGCGACCGCAATCCATTTACATAGTGGCCGAAATGGCACAAAATAACGAATTTTGCCAGAATTATTTTTATAATGAGCGTATAATACCTGTACTTACCTCCACTATGAATGATGCCGATGAACATGTAGCTCGAGGATCTATTTTTGCTATATCATCATTGATACAAAACTTTCCACCTGGGCTGAATGAATATCTGCGCATAAATGGAGTTCAGCAGCTGGTGTCGTGCTTAAAATCTACCCATAAATCAGTCTACATAAAAGCGGCATTTCTTATAGGATCATTATCTTCTCGTGAGAGCTCAGTCAGAGGTAAATTTTATACACAGCGTTTGTTCATATATAACCTCCATTTTACTTAATATATTTGACTTAACCCACAGATCTTATTAACAAACACAACGCAGCCTCAATTTTGTTGAATAATCTGGAGAATAAAGATGAATATGACGACAAGCTTGATGCTACCTTAAACGCTCTTTCTGCTCTTTCCTCAAGTTGCAAATGGAGCAGTACTCAAAATCAAAATGCACAGGCCGAGACTATACTTAAGCAAATAGTTAGTAATAAAATCTTATTGGATACTTGCGAAGTAAGTACAAAACTAAGGTACTTAGTATTAGAGTAGAAACTAATACATTTATTTCAAGTTCAGAAGTTATTTGTGGTTTGTTTTATGCGTATCTTCATGTTTTATCTGATTCTTTTTTTTCAGGAGATGGTTAGCCTTGCGCAGAATATTTTGAAGAATATGACAAAAAAATAAATCAGGTAAGTCCATTTATAAATATAAAAGGGTTTCTCACCTTAAATAATTAATGTATCTCAGTCCTAGATTTTGAAGAAAAATTATTGGTTTTATACCATCCGCAAAAACTACAATCACAATTAAAGGAATCAACGTAATTGATGCTGTTTATCGCCAACTCTACTGCTTTTAAAACGGAAATAATATTTTGTTAAAAATCGTTAAAAAATATTAATAAATAGCTAAACAAATGTTCTAAACATAAATGTACATCTTTTTATTGACGATTGCATTTAGAATGCTTCAAATATTAATAAATTTGAACGAAAGATGAGCCTTTTCTTAAAGATATACATTTTTATAGATCCCCGATAAAATACTTCTCAGCTTGGCTGGCTTTCGTGAGTTCCTAAAAGGATCTGCTTCGTCACAATTAACACAAGATCAACATACCACATAAAAATAGGCAAGAAATTAAGAAAATGTAGACAGAGCACTTTATTTATACATTAGTCTTCCAAACAGCGGAATCTCCGAAAATGCAAAAACAAAATTTATACATCAAATGATTGCTTTTTACTTTGACTCGGGCAACTTTGTAAAATGTTTGGAGCTATTGTATTAGTTAGTGTATGAATTTAAATATTTACATATTTTAAGATTCACTTTGCAAATAAATTTGAATAACCAAACAGTTTTATGCTGGTAAAATATCAAAATCTTCCCCAACATAAACGATAGGTACGTGAGCCTTGTCTAAACTGGCCTCAAATATATAATCATACAATTTGTTTCGCTTCAAAGCTATATTCCAATCCATTACTTGTATTGCATGAAGACTTTCCGCTTCATTATGCTGCCGCAAAATCATAGATTCCTGAAAAACAAGTTAAAAATAGTATAAAATTCAATTTTTGATTTATGTATAATTTAACTGATCGTACCTTAATCTTTTCCCACTTGTCGTCCACATCTTGTAACCAGCTGAGCAACAATCGGCCATTAAAACGACAGCGTGCACTCTTCTCCTTTTCATCTTGCTCCGGGGTAATCATATTATAGATTTCATCATCTTTAAGAAATGTGCAAACGGAATATGGCGCACATTGCCCAGAGATACTCCTTGCAGCTTTTGAATGTACTCGGATAATTTCTTGTTCAACGCTTAAACATAGTTTTTCTCGTTCTACTATGTGCTCTTCGGTCAAGTCTCGCCTGGCTTTTTCTTGCTGCCGATACAAGCTTCGCATGCTCTCAGGAATGTCGTCCGGTACTTCTATTTCCGGCGTAGTTACATTCTTATTTAACAGATAAGTACGTTTGGTAAGGAGATAATCATTATAGCCCTGTGGTGGCCTGGGCTTAACGGGATACAGATTCTTCCATTTCCTTTCCACTTGCCTTCGAATATTTAAAAACATCTGAAATCCATTGGTAAAGGGATAATCATGTGGATGAGATTCTCCGGAAGCCATAGATGTATCAGCATGAGAATTTTTCGAGTTATCATCATTATTTTTGGGCCTTATTTTACGCTTCCGCGGATGCAGGTCAACATTTGAAGATGAGATTATTTCTTTAGACGATGACGTTGATGAAGTTGAAGGGCTCGGCACATTTGGTAAAACTTCGTGATCGAATTGATTATGTTGTATGGGACTCGCCGTCATATTGGTGTAAGATCCCTTGATATCAGCATTGTCATTGGCATGGTTCGACGACGCTGGTGATGGCGAGCTGCTTTGCATTTGCGGGGAGGAGTTGTTAGAGCTGCGTTCAGCGCTGGTAACACCACTTCGATAAGAGCTGCGCAGGACCCTTAGATTTTTTTCATCGTTAAACAATTTGATATTCTTATCATCAAGAATTGTTGAGCAGGCAATATTGACTTTCTGTGGACTTTCATGTGGACTCAGACATTGGTTTGACAATACAGTATCAATCGAGTCACTATTAGAACTGACAACATAAGGCAAGGCTGCATTTCGGGATGCTGCTACTTTGCCAGTTCGTAAAACATTACCATCTGTGTCAATCGAGCAATTCTGCTGGGGAATTACAATTTTCAATGGTGGCACTTTTAAGGCACCATTATATGAGCTATCATTGCTCTTATAGTCCTCACTGCCCTCCGTTTCATTTTCAATGTCAACAGTCTTGGTTGCTTCCAGCTCTTTATCAACAACTGTCGTGCTTATTTTACTACCTGAAGGCGAGTTTTTTGTAGATGCTAGCTTCGAGTTTTTCTCCAGCTTAGAAGATACTTTAAGAGAGGTAGTTTTTAAATCTTTTGTATTATCCAAATCTTTTCGTTTCTTCTTCTTTAAGTCGTCCCCATGCTCTTCAGGGTCTTCCTCAACATCCGAATAGCTGCGCTTTGTGCTTGTGACGCTTTGCGCTATATTTTGTTCAGCATTTTTACCATCCGTAGTAGATTCCTCTGTTGATGGCTTCTCCTTGGTATCAATAACTTCTATCTGCTTTTCCGTAGCACTGACTTCTTCAACATCTGCATCACCCTTTTTATCATTTTTCTTTGAATGCGTTCGAGTTGTCTCTAAAAAAAATAATAAAATACGCCATTAAATACATTAATGTTTGCACAGATTTTGATTTTCTTACGATTATAAATAACAATGAAACACTATGATTATTTTTTATTACCGTCTTCAGTCCAGTGGTTACATTTTGGGTGATTTTGATATTCCGCACACAAACATCATTTCTTCCTATTGTTCCTATGATACATTTATGATTTATATTTTAATTAAATTCTATACGCACAATTTTTCATATGGTTGACAACTATTCTTAATCCTTACTCAATGAAATAATATATTTCACATTTTGTGACAACTCAGCCTTTTCCAAGCCATATTAATACCCCATTCCCCGACACAACAAATTTCTATGAGGGCGTAATTTGTACACTGCTTGCAAATACATACACACGTATGTATGTGCATTCATTCATATGACGGAACATGCATAGAACTTATATTTGTATGTGTGCACGTTTGTATATGTGCATGCATTTATGCACAAAATTGGAAGTAACTTATTAAGGCGTTATCTATAAAGCACTCGTGTAATAGAAAAGTCCCTAGAGCTAATGAACGAAAAATGAGATCACTCCAAATTTTTCCTACACACATACACGCACAAGCACACCTATGCATGTGATTATATGAACCTATTTAGTTATTAGTTTTAAAAGTGTATTACGCCCACATGTTTGGTAGCTCCGTGCAACTTTAAGGATTTGTTGTATGTATACGGTATTGTATGTATGCACGCAATTACAAACGTACAGATTTACATAAGTATGCACATATAAACATAGATTTGTATGTTTGGCTTACCTGTTGAGGACGTTGCTGTCATTTGGATTAATAAAGCCATTTGTTGTCTCTCCGACATGGGGGTATTTGAGCTGGGTCTAGCTGGTGTGACCCCTGTAGTAAATCCTATCCCCTTTGGTCTTGGGGGTGGCATAATACCCAAATTCAACAGCAAACACGAAAACTTAAAATGTTGAACAAAAACAAGAACTCAGACTGAATAGCAGTGTGACCGTAAACTGAAAGTGTGAAAATACCTAACCACTAAAACTATCGAACACATAAAATGCATATCATTTAATTCAGAGTGGCATTTTCCGATAAAAAAGAAAAGTTTTTGCGATATTCAAACGGGGTCTAATTTATATGTTCGCGTTTCTTTTTCTTTTGAATGTTTCACCCTACTTTTTTAATCGCTATTTATTTAGTTTAATACATTACCTAATTTACCGAAGTCAACATTCTCTTAACTGAGCTTCATCCAATGTTGTGAACCCACTTTAAAATTAGCCCAACGCAACTGCTCAAATAGGATATACGAGATTTACAATATGTATATACTGTATTACTTATTAAAACCTTCTCGATAGTGAAATTTGTAATCAAAACGTCACTTTGTAGAATGTAAGTTTTATTTTCACGTTTGTTTTGAGTGGGCAACACCAAATGCTTATCATAGAATAGAATTTTTTTCAAAAAGTGCCCTCATGTTATTTGTACCGGGCGCTTGTAATTATTTTTCATACATAGGTTATCTTTTTTTATTTTCTGTACTTTATACTTAACGTCTGGCTGGTGCCCTGCCTCGTCCACGTCCTCGTGGACCACCACGTCCACGGCTGCCTCTGCCTCTTCCACGATTTCCAACACGCCCGCTGTCCTTTTTCTTGGATTTTGACTTTGGAGTATCGTCTATAAGCAAAGTTTCCAGTGGCAGACTGTCCGGTAATATAAAGTATCGTATATTGTTGCCACGAATGCTTAAGGATTCCAAGTGCACTGGATCTCTATTTTTGATGGTCATTTTAACACTTTTGAGATGTGTATTCATGGCTACGTCTACTCCAGTAATTGTTCCATGGATTTGAGTTCCATTTTTTAATTCGACTGTTACAGTTTCGTGACTGAGTTTCATCAGAAATCTAGAAAAAATGTGAAAACATGTAAATAATTGCAATTGTTTGGGAGTTGTTTGATTTGGGCTAAAGATATGCATATAAAACTATATTGTTTGGGAAATTTATTTGGTCGCAGAGCACAGCAAAAGTAGCATTTATTATAGTCTATACGAAGATATTTTAATATTGATGCAATTTATATATGATTCTACAAGTATCAACCTTTAAATTTGGCGCTTAAAATAAAACACGAGACGCATACGTACATACAAACACGCGCTAATATTTAATAGAGCTCGGTCGCATTTGTCGACTGTGGCCAGCATTTGTGGTGCATCATCATAGTACATACGTAGACATAACTCATATAAAATCATAATTCGTAAATATTTTGATTTTAAATATAATATTCCGGTAGACTTAAGCATACGTATAACTGCACATGCCTATTTGTATTCACATATGTATGTATGTAAAATGAAGCAACCATGTTTATGTATGAAACAATATAGTTATATGTAATTAACAGATTTCGCATACCTCACCAATTTCATTTTGAAATATTTGAATATCAATACACGCTTACGAATATATTGTTATTGGTTTTAAAAAAATTGACACTACTATTTGCCAAATATATGATAAATACAAGCCGAGCTGCACCGGCAATAAAAAAATGATTAAAATATCGAAGCCGGTGCTATCGATATTACATTGCAACACTGCCTTGTGAAGTCACGATAGCGCCACCTTTGTGCATATTGCCAGTCCTTGAGTATTTTAAAAATGATTACAATTATCAGAAAAGTAGCTATTACAATAGATAAGGCATTTGGCCCTTAATTTTATTTCCTATTAATATATTATCTGTCATCCCTGTAAATTTTGTATAGAAAATCAGCTGCTAAAAATGTATTGTTTTCATTGGTTTTCATAAATAAAAATTTGTTTTCAATTTAGGAAAAGAGACAGAATAATCAATAATTTTAGGACGATTTATTTTATACAATTGAAAGTAGTCAATTAAAGTTGAAGAATAATTTGCCTATTATGTTGCATTCTCTCATGTTCCAAAATCGTAGCTGGCTCTGCTTGGTTTTAGGGTGTGATAGATAACTTCTTAGAATACTTTTTTTCAACTGTTTTTCAACACTACATCGCCTGTGCCAAAAAGAACCCAGCCAGTATTAACTGAACTAGCAGCATAAATAATTTTGTAATAATGTGGCTATAAAAGTGCACAGAAGTGAAGTTGATATAAAAGGAGAGGGACTACCTTGTGCCCTTTGAAATACTCAAAAGGATCCACATAGTTATAAGGCGATGGCGTGTTTTTACGAACACCGAATAGATGCTTATGTGATACTTATACTTTTCTTATTTACTAACTTATTTGCGCAAGGATATAGCAGAGGTAAAAATTAAATAAAAACCTTTGACAAACATAACTATTCTATGACATCTCAAGTGAATCATTTAGTTTGTGTTCTGGCATTTGATTGTATTTGTGTTTTGTTTTGTGTGCAATATATACAAATGCCTGAATACAAGTGTATACACCCTTATATATACATACATACATATTTTTTGCGTATGTATGTGTACATGCCGCTTACTAAACGTGCAAAACTTGATATATGTATATATAAATACATGCTACCTTTTAACTTTAATAAATGCAAAATATATTTCAATCGTCGACAGCACAGAGTTTATCATAAATTATGAATGTCTGTGCATCAGCTATGCAAATGTTTGCCAGGACCAATCCCAGACAAAAGCAACATCACAAAAACTCAATTCTCATACTCATAATTATAATTAAAAGCTACCATGGTTCAGAGTTATACAAAGAAATTGATTTCGATGTTTTGCTTCTTTTAAATTACTTGTGATTAAGAAAATAGTATATAACTCTTTAAAAATGCAACAAAGAACACTTGATTTAGTGATGAGAAGTACAAATTCATCAATTGGAAGATAATTTAAAAGTTATGAAGCTTAAGCTCAAGCCAATATCATTTAACATGACATCATCTGTACACTCACTGCAATGAAACTATTTTCTATTGTCGGGCGTAGCCCTCTGTCTACGCCTTATCATTTGAAAGTTTTTATTTTTAATAGAGTATCCAATATATTATTTTGAAAATTATTGTCTAAAGCATTAACACTCTTACCTTTCCATTTTAGAATGGGTTGAAGTTGGAAGGAACTCGTCCTTGGAATGTGCATCTGACCACGAACCAGCGATTTGGATATTTAATAATGATACCAATTATAAATTTGATAACAGGTACGTATATCAATTAGCAGGGTTCTGCTCGGGTCTTGGAAGAGGGAAGATGGTCGCATTTTCTCAGCTGTCCTTAAATAGAAGTTATTTCGGATTCAATGATTAATTCGAATAAATCTAATTATTTAGGTTCTTTTTTTGCAAATGAAGAAATTGCACAATAAACAATGATGTAACAATTTAATTCTTTTTAATTTGATCTTTGATGTATTAAAGTTCTTAAAATTATTATTTACAGATTTACAACAACTGCTAACATTATAAATCCAGAGGACAATGACAATGAAAACATAAGTAATGATGTTAAAAAGTATAAAAATATACTTTACATACATGACGTTAAGATATCGGACAGTGGGAATTATACATGCAAAAATCCTCAAACCAACGCTTCAGTGGAATTTAATATACAGCCATTCCTCCAACCGAAGATTATTGAAAGCACTGTTGAAAATATAAAGCGAAAAATTAAACAAAGTGCCATTATTTATTGTGTTTTCGAAATTTACCCACAAAACACGTCGACAAACAAACAGCTTAAATGGCTTAAAGATGGTAGCCCTGTGGCTTTCATAGATGACTATACCTCAGTCCATCGGCTGAGCGATACACAATTGAACTTTACATTGGAATTTACAGAGTTGTATAAAAAGGAAAATGGTACTTATAAATGTGTTTTATATGGCGACAACGAGGCTGAGATCATTTCCAAAGAAATAACATTGCTTGTAATGGAAGTGCCACAGATCAGCATTGATTATGCGAAAGCTGTTGGTGCAAGCAAAATATACTTAAATTGGACGGTAAATGATGGAAACGATCCCATTCAAAAATACTTTATTCAGTATTCACAAGAAGGATCGCCCACATTCAAGTATTACAAAGATATCATAAATGGCAACAATACATCATGTGTCCTCGATTCGTTCAGTCCCAATACAACCTATCATCTACGCATCACAGGAAAAAATTCCATTGGCAATGGTTCGCCGTATCAGTATCCATTCGGTGTTACTACCTTGGATTATGATCCAACTTTTATACCAAAAGTCGAAACTACTGGGAGCACAGCATCGACCATTACGATTGGATGGAGTCCACCCTCCCAAGAGTTAATTGAGTATATTCAATACTATGAATTGACTGTCTCCGAGTCTGGGGATGTGCCGAAATTAATTGAGAAGGCCATTTATCAACAAAATTCTAGAAATTTGCCATATATGTTTGATAAATTAAAGACAGCTACGGACTATGAATTTCAAGTACGGGCATGCAGTGATCTTACAAAAACATGCGGCCCATGGTCGGAAAAGGTGAATGGTACCACAATGGATGGCGTCTCAACGAAACCAACCAATTTGAAAATCCATTGCAATCAACAAAACATTTCCAGGCTCAACTCAATCTCCATTAGCTGGAATGTACCTCAAACGCCAAATGGAAAAATAATTTCATACCTAATTATCCTGGAAGGAAATTACACATACTATAATCAAGAGGGTATGATATTAACAGAGAAATGGGGGCCTAAAATACGACGCGTTGATGAGCCCAGTCACAAAACGATTTATGAAGGCGTAAGTCCAAATACAAACTATACTGTTACAGTCTCTGCAATTACGAGGCATAAGAAAAATGGTGAGGCTGCGGTTACGAATTGCTTTATGCCGATTTCAACTCCCGAAACTATTGGCAAAACAATGTGGACGAAAGTTAAAAACGGCCCAAAATATGTGCTAAAATTATACTTGCCCAAAATAAGCGAAAGAAATGGACCTATATGTTGCTATCGACTTTATCTTGTCAAAATAATAAATGGAAACAACGAACTACCCACTCCGGATAAATTAGATGTTGCTACATATAATGAAATGCATAATAATAGTAATATTAAAACCAATAATTATGCATATATAGCTGAAATGCTTAGTAATCGGTACTTTAAATCGGAAATATTTTTGGGAGACGAAATGCGATTCATTAACAAGCAGGAAGATCTAATCGACAATGATAAAATATGTCGTAAATGCTTGGAGGGCGCGCCCTTTTTAAGAAAACAGGAAAGTGCCTTAAAAATAGGTAAGCATGTATTTTTAACGCTATCTTCTATAGATATTGTTTTTGATTCTTTTTCGCTTGAGAGTTTTTACAATATAACATTTCAATTAAAATTGTTTTATTTGTAGATTCCGCCCTGACTCCAGCACAAATTCAAAAAGAACAACTAAAAGTTGGGAATTTGACAGACCATGCTTTACAAGTTTTAGAAAGTAGAATGAGAATAAGACGAAATCCCACTGTTGGCATTGAAAAGGAACAAACAAATATTAGCAATCCGAATAATATCGGAGATATATATGATGGCGAAATTGACATTAATGCTAATTATACTGGTTTCCTTGAGATTATTGGTAAGTGACGTATAAAAATACACAAGTGACGGGAATATTAAGAATTAAAATTCTGTATTATGCAGTTCGATCCGGAAGTACGGTTCTTATGGCGTATAGTGATTACTTTGATGTCATTACACCTGCAACTGAGGCTGAGCAAATACAATCCCTGGATGATACGAAGTTTTATTTGAATATCGGCATAAAAGCAGTTGCTATTGCAATTGGATTTATTGTCATTTTTATAATATTTTGGATAATTCACCATCAAAAGACAAAGAATGCAATGCCTGACGAGGATACATTAACTCTAAGAGATTCGTTAAGGTATTTATGATTGCCTTAACTGTAGAAATATGATCTTGATTACTTAATATTTGTATAATTGCAGAACCCTCTTTAGGCGTCGAATCAACAATCATAGTCAGTTTATAGGATCCGGAAATCAGAAAGGTTTTGATACGGGACCTATTCATAAGACAGATTTAGTTAGTGCCTATAAAAACCGTCATAAGGATACGGATTATGGATTTCTACGGGAATATGAAATGCTTCCTAATCGCTTTACTGATCGGACTACCAAAAATAGTGACATGAAAGAAAATGCTTGCAAGAATAGATATCCGGATATAAAAGCTTATGACCAGACTAGAGTCAAATTATCGCCAATTAATGGAAACCAATGTACTGATTATATTAACGCCAACTTTGTCATTGGATATAAAGAAAGGAAGAAATTTATATGCGCACAGGGTCCCATGGAAACAACAATAAACGATTTTTGGCGAATGATATGGGAACAACATTTAGAGATCATTGTAATGCTGACAAATCTGGAGGAATATAATAAGTCCAAATGCGCGAAATATTGGCCAGAAAAGGTCTTTGACTCCAAACAGTTTGGGGATATTTCAGTTAAATTTACCGCAGAACGAAAAACTGGCGACTATATTATACGGTCCCTAGATGTAACAAAATCAAATCTGATTGGTGATGAAGAAGATCACAGGCAAATTACACAATATCATTACCTTACTTGGAAGGATTTTATGGCTCCCGAGCATCCTCATGGCATCATCAAGTTTATACGTCAAATTAATTCAGTCTACTCGGTGCAAAGGGGTCCAATATTGGTGCACTGCAGCGCAGGTGTAGGTAGAACAGGTACTCTTGTGGCATTGGATTCCCTTGTACAACAGTTGGAGGAGGAAAATATGGTATCCATTTTTAATACAGTTTGCGATTTACGTCACCAGCGTAACTTTTTGGTTCAATCACTGGTAAGTCCGTGCTATGTTTTATGAAATTGTAAAATATATTTGTTAAACCTAGTGGAAACGCTTTTGGAGACCTTAGACTAGACTACCAGCTATTGGGAAACAACATTAGTATTTTTTATTTTACAATAACTGTCTTTCGTCTGTCTATGTCTTTGGGTTCTCTAAAAGTCTGACAACCCACAATTGGATGGTAAACCTTGTAACTATAACTAACATAAATATTTTCTTATTTACAGAAACAATACATTTTTCTATACCGGGCATTGTTGGACACTGCCACCTATGGAAATACAGATATATCCTTAAATTTATTGCCATCAACAATTGAGTCCTTAAAGTTTAAGCCTAATGAAGGAAAATGCTTGTTAGAAATCGAATTTGAGGTTTGTATTAAGATATGCATATATTATTTTATTTATTTATTGATTTTTTTTTTCCAAATTAAAGAAACTTATTAACACAACGGATGAGATAAATAAGTCTTGCAGCGTTGGCGAAACTAAGGAAAATATGTTAAAAAATAGGTCTCATGAAATTATTCCATACGATCGTAATAGAGTAAGTATTTATACTGATTTGTTAAAGGTGAACTAATGCAAATCCATTCATAATTTTTCAGGTTATTTTAAGTCCCATACCAACGAACGATAATTCGACATACATAAATGCCTCGTTCATTGAAGGATATGATAATACTGAATCATTTATAATTGCACAAGATCCTATGGAAAATACTATTGGAGATTTTTGGAGAATGATATCAGAGCAGAGTGTTTCTACACTTATAATGATATCTGAAGTAAGCATAAGATTTATCCTAATTTTATATGCAATACATCACATCTTTTTTCAGATTGGAGACGGTCCACGGAAATGCCCTCGTTATTGGGCAGATGATGAAATTCAATATGATCAAATACTTGTAAAATACGTACACAGTGAAAGTTGTCCGTATTATACTCGGCGAGAGTTCTATGTAACGAATTGCAAAATAGATGATACCCTTAAGGTGACTCAATTTCAGTATAACGGTTGGCCGACTGTTGATGGAGAAGTTCCTGAAGTGTGTCGGGGCATAATTGAGCTGGTAGACCAAGCACACAAACATTATAAAAGTCACAAAAATACTGGCTGCCGATCTCCACTTACAGTTCACTGCAGGTTATTATTAGTTTCCCAATTGCTAATGTCATTCGTAAATGGCTTCCTAATACTTATCCATAAAGTTATAAATTGATATCCGAAAATATTTGTATTACAGCTTGGGAACTGATCGAAGTTCAATTTTTGTTGCGATGTGCATATTGGTTCAGCATCTCAGATTGGAAAAGAGTGTAGATATATGTTCAACCACAAGAAAATTGCGATCTCAGCGACCAGGACTTTTAAATTCATTCGTAAGTATAATAAATAATGCATATCAAAGAATCAAAATCTAAAATTATTCCACATTTGCTTTTAGGCACAATACGAGTTCCTACATCGCGCCATTTTAAACTATTCAGATCTACATAAGTTGTCGGAAAATATTGAGGATTAAATAAGATATTGATGTACTCATAGAAGTGTGGATGAGTTTACACATACACAATACATAGATATTATAATAATGTACATTTCAAGAAACTTCATATAGTATGTATTTATGTGCGACGGATGTATACACATTTTTTTACCAATTTATTTTTAACCTTATACATATATTTGTATGTCTGTATGTGCGTATTTATACTGATAAAGCTACCAAAGGAAGAATATTAATTTATTTTATAAGATTATGTGTAAAGTAATAATAAATAAAATATGTATCTTTTACATTTAAGGAACCAGCACAACAGCTTAGAGCTATAAACAACTCAAATATTAGCTATCAACCAACCAAGGTCCTACATATCGTTACAACGATGATTGTATAAAACTTAAGTATATTTTCTTTTTTCAGCGATAACAGCGAATTTTCATTTTAGTTTTTGGATTAAAGGATAGAGGGGTGACTTGCGAGTATCTGTATATTATTCTCCCATAGTTTGCAAATGCCCAACTAAGTTTTAAATGCTACTGAATACCATGAGAACCGCAGCGAAAGGCGGTTGGTATTTTAGAGACTATATTTGACAAATCAATGGGATACCATCTTCAACAGAGTCGCTCCTCTACTCCTAAGAACAATTTCAGCTGACTTTGAAAAGCAAACGGATATTGAAGACATGTAATTCACAAAAATCTGACATTGGCTTTGAACAAAAATCAATTTTGAAATGCTCTGCAATAAAATTGATGAAAATCGCATAGAAAGGTGTTTTTATATCTTAATAGCTTATGTTCCAGATACACTAGCTTTGTCTCCTGTTACACTAGACTGCGCGAAACTGATCAAAAATTATTAGACTAAAGTAAACAGACAGACATTGTGCGAAGCCAATATTCTCGTTTTCCACATTTCCCTTTTGTAAAGAGTATATACAAATTCGGGGAACAGGCCATAACTTGCATTCCATATTTATGTAATTACAAATGTACTTGTACGACAACTGAACTTGCTACACTAGTTTGCGGACCTTTCATTAAATTAATTAACTTTTTTGTGCAAATACTGTCCGGAGCACAGCACAACGTTCTGCATGTCAGTATCAGAGCATCCTGGGTTGCACTTGAATTCATCATCAAACTGAAAATGATGTTTTCAGTTAAAACTCAAGACTTGTGTCAACACTTATGAAAGGCCGCTCGGTACGTGCTCTGCTTAAAATTTAATGAATTTATATATGCAGACGCGCCCATTTAATGAGCAAAATTGTGAAAATGACTACAGAAAGAAAAAAAAATTAGCTTTGATTCAATCTATAAATGAAAGCTCCCCATCTTGATGTTACATTCGTTTTAGTCAAGTAATTTAAATAGATATTTTTTTTATAAAGTAATAATAATTATTTTACTTTAATTTTAAATGCCCATCTAAATGTTACATTTGTTGTAGTCAAGTAATTTAATTCATATTTTTTATAAAGTAACTATATTTTTTTAACTTTAATTTAAATTAATAATCGAGTTGTAATTTTTGTACTGCGGCTACTAAGAAATAATCGGAAATATATGTTTTGTTTTTATATAGATATTGTTTCTGACCCATTCTTCTAATTTAATCATATCATGTGCTTATCGTAACGATAAACTGCGACACGTGCAATACATTTATAACTTTTTCGGAATCAACAAAAAATAGATGAATATATTACAAAAAAAAAAAAAGAAAACAATTATCATTATCATGGGGTTTTAATCAAACCGACTTGTGTCGCAGCTCTACTCACCGGTTATCTAACAAGGGTACATTCGCCCGTTTGCAGAGCGGACCAGCGCTCCATAAACAAATATTTACCTAATTCAATCCGTCATTTGGTAAGTCACAAGCGTGAGAACAGCAAACAAAAACTTTATATCTATCGGATGCATAAGCAGAGAGAGATCCTTGAAAGCTCCCTCCCCCGCTGACGTTGCCAGCGAGCGGAGGCTGACTTAATTTCACGTCTTAGCATCAGTTACGACCCCGCCAATTGGAAAAGTCAACGGACGGACGGACGGGTCCGTTGGCCGACTTCAAAGGAGCAACGCGCCCAACGATTCGCCGAGGGTATCTCATCCGCAACACGTGGCGCTTCGGCGGCGGGCGACGTTCGGCCTGAGAATGCCAATTGTTGTGCCGGCCATAAACTGCAGTCGAACGGGTGGATACTTGCATACTTGCTATGAATGAGATATTCACCGCACACACAAACACACACACACACACACCCAAACTTACCCATAAAAAGCAATAAACTAAAATTAAGTCAGAAAACGTGTCAAAGTCAGTGCCCAGTGCACTGACAGTGATGTAAAAACAAACACAAATAGCGAACGGCGGTCCTTGTTTACCTTCATAAAACCCGCTGCAGATGCCTTTGGCTCAGGCTTATAGAGAATCAGTGAGGTTTGATATGTATATGGAGTTACCCTTGGGCGAAACTCACCCCATTCTAAGCAGAATCCCATCAAAATTCAAGGCATACTGCAAGCTCTCTCACACACACACACACACACACACGCACATAATAAATTTGCAATTCGTGGTGAATTTAGACTAACGATACATAAGTAGTGTGAAATAATGATGTTATAAAATAAGGAACTGTTACACATTCAAATGCGCGCCAAGCATGACGAGCATAACGTTAATTTAAGTGATTTGTACGGATCAAACGTGTACTCAGTATGTAAATATATCTGGACAATATACTAATGCTATGCTATACACTAATTGTTCGATCTGAAAATGAATGTAAGAATTTATGAAAATGGGTGAAGAAAGCATTTCTGATTTGAAGAAGTATATATATTCTTGTGCTGGACTATAAGCTGAGCCGATCTAGACACATACATATGTCCGTTTTTTGGTTTGTTGTTAATTAATTTTTCGATTTTGGCGACTTTAAAAGCTAGAGATTGACATTGAGAAATTGAAATTGAAATATCGCTTTTCTAGGTTCGACTTTCAGTTCGTATAGTAAAGAAGAGGTTAAGATACTTTTTATGGTGTTCCAGAAAATGTAAAAAAATCATCGTTAAAAGAATATACTCACCAAATCCAGATGGATCGCATCATACAGTTGTAAGACTAAAAGCTTTTCGTGCGCATTGCCTAAGCATATGTAAGATTAGGAATATATATTATTTAGCATGATGAATCTTATTCTTAGTGGCAAACTTATATGCTTGGCATTATGTCTTTTTACTTTGCAACATGCCAGCTTCGGAACGAAAGGGCGGGTGTGAGGTGCACGTTTTATTTGTTTGTTGTCACATAACGACGCTTGGCGGCAGCGAGGCACGTGCCACGTGCCATATTGTTCTTCCTGCTGCCTTTCGGCTATGTAATGGTTGGGTGTTAACACAAAGTTTGTGTGTCTGATTCGATATATTTGGGCAGGCGGACCGGTCCGCCCCCCGCCCCTCCAGCGCACAGTCGCAGATGCTGCAAATGATGAGTTGTGCCTAATTCATAACCACATCGAAAGGAATTAACTCGCAGCATGGAGCTGCCTCCAGAGAAGGCCACCTCTTTGGGGTGTCAGAAGGGTGGAATTGTTCTGTGTGTGTGTCTGTGTTAAAATCAAGTCGCTTCAACACGTGTCTTAATTCGTTTGGGTGAGATTTTTACAAGCAGGCAAAGGGGTTTCAAAACTGAAATTAATTTTGCTACCGACGAGAACTGTCATCAATCGATTGGCTGGAAAGTCAAGAATTGTAGAATTTGTATAATCAAACAAGCAAATTGCGAAAAGTTGACCAACTGGATAAAGCGACAGACAAAAGAGTTGGAGACTTGAATAATTTAAGTCAAGCAATTAAGGAAAAAATGAAAATTGTTAAAGATCATATAAAATTGCCAAAAACAAAGTAGACCAGCTTTCAACCGACTTCCGAATCTAATTCTTAAATTAATCATAACTTAATCTCATTAAAAAATAAATAACTTTTACAAAAATAGGTTATCTTAAGAAAGAACGCCTGTAAAGGAAGATCCTGCACCAAAGCATAAATAACTTTGGACCCAAGCATTCAATTTTTCTAACCAAATTCGATAGATGCAAATTTTGGGTAGAGATCAAATTTAGCCCGCATTTTGTGTGTGAAAATATATGAAAATTGCAATATTTTCATTACAACGGGCAAATGTAACTTAAAAATGAAATTACTTAATTAATAATTTAAAAATATATGACAAGCAATAGTTTGAGCTAAAAGAAAAGCGAGGTGCTGGTTCAAATCATGCACCGAAAAGAGAGACTATTTGCCTATGAGTTTGCAGCATTGCTCAATAATCTCGAGTAGGCTTTATATAGAGATATGGCCCCGTTTTGATTGTTGACCAGGAATATATTTATATGCAAGCCTTTGATGCATATTGTTCAATCAGGCAAAAGATAAAAGTTGAGCATCCGATCGATTGTTATGGTTCTGTGAGCCATGTATAGAACATACATTTCATTTTCGCTGTTGTAAACTTTGATGTTGGAGTGCAAACAACCTTATGTAGGTGAAAGAACATCGGATGTGGCTGTGTTTGTCACCAGGGGGTCCGATGCTTGTTGCCTGCTTGCCCAGATATGCATTCGTATGGCACCAAGCCATCACCATCAACGATATTCAAGTAATCCCTTGTTTGTTTCTTTGTCTGCATATATTGTTGTTAAACAATCCCAGCATAACCACAATGACAGGGCACTTGGACATAAGACAACAGACCATCATCAGCAGCAGCAGCAGCAGCGGCTGCGGCAGCAGAGTTCATGGTAGAAACTAGTTAGTCAGATCGGCGCAAGTAAGCAATTTCACAAATAAGAACATATTCCCTCTGTTCCAAGCACGACAGCAGGATAAGATAAGAACAAAACTCCGCCAGCGCCTGCTGTGCAGGTCAGACACAGTTTGCGCAGTATGACGTAGTTTTTTTTTTTGATTTTTTTGCATTTTGGGCTTCGGCTTTGGCGGCTCACACCAATCTGGAGGAGCTGCTGCTGCACAATCATAAATTATTATGCCCCTTACCAAAAAAAAAAAAAAAACAGTAACTCACCGAGGTTTAAATCTTCAAATATCAATTCACAAACAAGCGCAATCAATTGTACTCCTAGCAAATATGTAAGTATTATTCCTAATTCACATTGTACAACGTGAAGTAACTTGCAAATAAGTAACTTCCAGTTAAATCATGGAAATCGATATCGTCGTATACATATCTTTAAACAGTCAGCCCAAAATGATTTCTCTAGTAAATATGTTTATCATGTCCCCAATTCACATTGTAAAACTTGAACTAGCTTGTAAAAACCTTCCGGTTAATCATGGATCTAAGTCACAAAGAAATGTATGCTCTCGAATATATATTCTTAAGCAGTCAGAGTAAATGATATCCCTAGTGGATATGTCCATTAAGCCCATATTTCCCTAAATCACATTGTAGAACTTGAACTAACTTGCAAGGAATTAGCTTCCAGTTAAGTCTCGATAGTAAGTAAAATAATACGCAACCGTGCGAATCTTTGAATATCTATCTTCTCAAGCAGTCGAAGCACTCTATGTGCACATAACCCAGTTTCAGTTTGGTAGAACATGAACTTACTTGTAAATAAGTATCCTCCGGCTAAGTCCTCATGTGCCCAGATACAGTTGGGATATCGCACCTATAGAAAACAAACAAAAATAAGAAATATGCAAATTTGTGTACGTTGGAACAATGGACTAACCGTTTAAGTAATTGAATCTCTATTTTCTTCTGTTTACATTTGCAGCATCGTCGTCGCCCGGCTCGGCCACTTTGGCTAAGAACACAATGAAGCTGAGTGGAAATCCCCTATTCTACTCACTTTGGCATGTCCTGGGACACCGCAATTGAGCATTTGGCTGGCACATTAAGAGCACGGATCGGGGTGGAACGGCCAAATAACCATAAATGTGTGGAGTGGAGTGGAGTGACAAAGAGTGGGCGTTGCTCTTCAATCCAATTTTAGGATTTGATTCCATTTAGGATTGCATTGAAGGATTAGGAATAGGCGAAAAAAGGTCTTCGAAAGCCAATAATGGTATGCAGGCGATTTTATTTCCCTCTTGCGCACATTAAACTTAAAAAGGATTTACTGTAGTCGAAATTAATGATGTTTTCTCTCATTACATTTACATTAGATTATTTTATAATTTAATGCTTGTACATTAACTTGAACAAATGCGAACACATGTTTGTTAACCATTTAATAGCGGAAACAATTTTATGTGACTAACAAAACTTGTTTTCAGCACTTCCGACCAAGATAGTTAATTCATAGCTGCTGCAGTACAAACGGGTTTTAACAAATCGTTCATATCGTATTACTTTTATATTGAAAAACCCAACTGTTTTTTGTTAACACTTTTGCAATTACACTAGGCAGCAAGTTATACATTTATGTCAATTATCTATCATACAAAAATCAATATGATACCAAGAAAGCCGTGAGTGCTCGACTCGAAGATATCCTGTACACAGCCCCAATAAGGCCGACACATACCTATGCAATGACTGTGGTGCATCTTCCATCTGTTCAATATTTTGAAAAGCTTTTCGTTCTATTTTGTTGTAAACTGTTCTGATTTTATTGTCTGCTTAAACAAAAACTTCAGTGCTTAACAAGGGCAAGGTTGTAGCTCTAAAAATGTGGGTAAATATTGGAAAAAAGAATAGAAAAAGAAAAAAAAACATTTATAGCCAGAGGAAACTCTGAACTTTTTCTATTCTGTGTTGAATGAGTGCAGAAAATAAACGGGGACTGTTACGATACAAATTCCTCTAAATTGAAATAAATTAACCGATTTTTAATACGGATTTCTTTAAGAACATCCTGCATTTGACACCTCTATATCTATTCCTCGCGACCAACTAACTATATTCAACGTATATCGAAAAAGTTAACTCTCTTAATTGGAATTGTCATCCATTATGAGAAGACAGTGTAAAATCCCCTGCGGACTGCTGAGCTGCTCGCTTGCTGGGCTGTCAGAGCCTGGTGAATTGGGGTGTTTTTAATGGGTCAATTGAAGTGCTTAAAAATGCAAGTTACTTTGCAAAGAAACACGCTTTAGTCTTATAGAGAGTCTATGAGCCTGTATTGAGCCAGGCAACAAGGCTTGCGGCTATCTTATGTACGGCATAGACGAGGTCCTTTCCCCAATTAAATGGCTCTGGTATTTGTTTACTGGCAGGATTGGGCTTTCTTTGCTGCTGTGATATCCCATTCGCTGGCAGCATTCGGAGTTTCACGAGTTAATGCGATAAATTTGCATATTTTGATTGTGTTGCGGTCAACAATGGGTTGCTTTCTGAATTAATGGGATTTTGCAGGCTTATGCAAAATCCGCCAAATATTTTACAATTTTAATTAAATTATCCCGAGCTTTTAACACTACCAAGCTGCGAATACACATTATGTACACGCAGCACAGTAAATTGTACATAGGCATCATGTACATCAGTTATCTGTATATATATGCAATATATATGGAGGATTTATCTATTGCTTTATTTGTCAACTGCAAGTGAAAAGGACAGCAGCATCGGCAGCTCCGATTTTACTCCTTGCAGCTGCTGCCGCAGGACCTGCCTCTAGCAAACCGCAACACGCATCTCGCAAATTCAATTTCAATATGGAAATTTCTGATGGGCATACCCACGCATACGCCTCTCCTGTTTTAATGAGGCTGCAGTCGGTATCGCTCCTGCAGCCTGCAGCATGCAGTTTAACGATATGCGAGCTCTTAACCCCTCCACTGCACTCCCAACCGGAATGCCCGAGGGTATTGGGGGTATTGTTTGCGTTTGTGGTAGTGTCGACACGTGTTTTCATATTCCAGGCAACTGTCACAAAATGCTCCCACTATATATTTATACAATAGAGTACCCGAACATGAGATACAACTATTGCAGAGCTTGTGCTGTTTTGTTTAGCTCATTATGTTTCTAATAGATGCGCATCTAACACAGGATTAACAGGCTGTGCGTGTTATTGGAAGTAAATCATGATATGTTTTCGTAAATGAAACTTAACTATTAAAACAATTGCTATTCAAATTTGCTCTAGCCATTGTCATATTAATTGCGTAAAGCCTGTACAAGAGGGATAGAAATGTATAGAGTCAGCTTAAAGAGAAGTTTAAAACTTGGATAAATTCAAACGAAAACTCACCTCAAGGAATGCCGTTCAACACTTAAGCTCATGAGAATCACATAGAAAGGCGATTTTAAAACGGGAAATGGATTGTGTTGAGGGAGAGTGAAAAAGTACTTGAAATAAATTTGGTTATTTCTAAAAGTATCATTGAAAGGATACGTAAAATGGAACCGCACAAAGAATAGGAGTTTATCAATATCGATTCCTATTTCTTGTTCCCACCTGGAAGTATTTTATTCACCACTGTGTGAGAGATTCGAACGATTTTTGGCATCGATAAGAAAATCAACCCCTTACAAAACCAAATACATCATGTATGTTTGTACGTTAACACGGGGCCTTTCAGGAATTGATGCGTGCGTGTGTCGAAGGATTCGAGCAGGGGTAATCAGTCATATTATAATTTTGATTATCCCACAGCAAGTCAAACCGTCACGAAATCCCTTTTAAGCAACGCAAAATATTAGCAACATCATTATTGTATTCGATGTTAACAGGAAAATTCGCTTTGTGGTAATTCAATTTTGGGGGTGGTTCAGCAAAATAACATACAATAATAAAATAACATGTGACCAAGCCACAGTGGAAAATTGTAGAGGCAAACGTAAGAAAAGATACAATTTCTATTAGATATACCAGAAGTTGAAATAGTTGAAATAATTTAATTTACGACCAGACAAATGGATCATTATCGAATATTAAGTTGTTTAATATATTAGTATACTAATATTAAATATATTATATTATAAATAAATAAATAAATAAAAGAAAAAAGCTAAATAATTACTTGTCATTCATTCGAATTGTTGGGCCTGGCGGCATAGAAATATGCTTAGCCTGGGTTTTCCGGGCAGGCGAATCTTAAATGAAGATAAATGCTGACCGTAAATATTTTGACTTCTTTCATACGAGCAGGCAAGAGAACTAAAGGACAATGCAGAAGAGAAAAGAAAAAGAACACCTCGAACAATATTTCGCCACCGCTCAATTCCTATTCCAATTCCAATTCCATTTCCATCCCTCAATAGCTCATCCGATGGAATGATAGCACTTCAAATAACATCATGGCTAGATTAGGGGTTTCCGTTCCCAAAGCGCATAGACAATGCTCGAAATTAAATGACAGCAAAAAGGTCATCCTATTCAATCGAGGACCATTGCTCGTGCCGGGTAGCTCGATATTTATTTATTATTATAGTGCGAAACGCATGTGACTGCCGCCCAGATGAACAGGAGGAGATGTGCCACTGAAGCGGGAAATGGGTTCAGAGTAGTACGCCAATCGCAGTGCCGGACAATATGCCAAGTGATAAATGACTTGGGTATTATTCTTGTATTCGTTTTAATACAGTTTGGCGGGCACACTGGGCTGCCAGTATGGGGATTTATACAACAAAAACCAACAACAATAAGCGCTCTGTGTGTTTTCTGCCATATCGATGGACATAAAGGATATTGTGGCAATTTCGACAGGAAAACAAGAGTTTGTGTTCAGGACCACAGCGGTAGCTGCAAACAGCAGACGCATCACCAAAACTACAGGATGTGCTCTTACTCTTACTCTTTAATGGCGACGGGTGGTCTGTCTTGGTTCCTGGCAAGTAATGATAAATGTATTTATTTCCTTTGCCTAATATGTCACATATCATAATGGAAAGTATTCTCCGCCATTCGAATTGCTTGCGTATAAATGTTATTACAGCTCTTAGAATTTTATATAATTTTTCAAATTAATTTAAATCGGAATATACCTGCTTACTACTTACTAACAAGTTATTCACCATTAGAATATCGTATTAACTGAATATTTATTTGTTAATTATATATAAATCGCAATTTAGCTATATATAAATATTTAACATACATATAAATTGTGGAAATCAAAGTCTATTAGTATTTTCCAGACACAGTTTTTGGGGTTGCTTTTGCTTTGAAATATGTCAACTGAAAATTAAAGTACTTTTTGTTGTATCCAGTAGCTGCATAAATGGGTTAGCATAGGGTATATAGGTGCAAATCTCACAGAGATGAAAATGTCTAACCCTTTTTTTCTGGAGCAGCATCAAGAAACAATCATTTACTATTCATATTAAGAATCTTGATGTTTATATAAGTTATTCCATATGGTAAATACATATCGAAATGTGGCTACGAGCTACGAGGTATCTGCTAGTCAAACTTTATCTTACTTTGGGCCAAACAGATCGAAATTAAAACAAAACCTTGATATATAAGTTATTCCAATATTAAAATCAAAATGAAAATTATTATAGCAAACCCAAAAGTTAGAACGAAGTGTGTGGCTTAAATCAGCTACGTGGTATCTTCAAGTCACACCCTTTCTTGCTTCGGGCAAAACTGATAAATATATAAAACTTGATATAGTAATTATTCCAAATTGAATTCAAAATGAATTACCATATAAACCACACAAATTTAAGAAGTGTGTCGAGTGTCAGCTACGTGGTATCTGCTAGACTAACCTCTTCTTAGTTCCGGCAAAGCGCCAGGCATGAGATATTCATGCATAAGTACATTTCCATTTCTTAAGCAATAAACGGCTGTTGCCAAAGGAAAAATGCTATAAATTTGGAACAGCCGGCGTCGTTTTAAAACGAATTTGAAAGTTTTATTGTATTAAATGCGACGAGTGTTTGTGACGTGGGTGGCGCATTTAACCCTTAATATATAAATATTGCCGACACATTATTAAAACATAAAAAGCGTCAATAATCATTTCAGATTTCTGATTTCGAAGCTATTTATTTTCAAAAGGCTTTTTGCGCTTTTTAAGCCTCCAACCTTGTCCCAATTGGCGCCGCACTTTTTGCTTTTGGCCAACAATATTTGAAACACTTTCAGTGGGGTAAAGAGGGGCGGGGAGGCTTTGTGTGGGAGGGGGAGGCGTGTTATGATTTTATTGATGGTGGCTGTGAGCGGCGGTTGGCACTTTACACATTTGTAGCAGATTGTTTCTATTTTAACATTTCCCCAGAAGCGAAACGACAACCGTCCTGACAATCCTTTACACATCTGTACACGCTCACCTATGCCTGTGTGTGTGTGTGTGTGCGAGTGTGTGTGTGAAATTGTATGAATGCGTTTCATATAGTTTGAAATCATGAATAGACACCTCTCCCCCTTTCCTGGCAATATGTGGGCGTAACGCAGGGTAAGTTTGCCACTTTCGCTACAGAAATCGATGTATAACAGCATTAAAAGCATAAAGTTAGAAAACATAATTTATTATATCAGCAACACGTGCTAACTGAATGTATACAATCAGAAATACACAAAGAAAAAGGGACACATTGTAAGTCTTTTATGTATTGATAGATATTTTATAAATTTAACACCAAAAGTGTGCAAAATGAAAAATGTACTACACGAATGTGAGTCCAAGCGTGGAGTAGAGGCAACTCGAATCGGATTAAAATCGGCTTGTAAGTGAGCTTCTAAGTAAGTCAGTCATTAAGAAGGAAGCGGGTTCGAGTCCCAGGCGACAGTATATACCTTGCTTGCAACTAATGTATCTTGATAAGGTCAAGAGTAACTTAGCCCTGAACGTTTCTCAAAGTAAACAAATGCCAGCAAGTAAAAAATGTACATAAAATTAAACCTGTTGTTAAAAATGTGGAAAATATATCAAATATATAGAATTTGATTTGGATTGTCTGCAGCGCGACTTTTATAACTCGGGTGTCAGCGGCTCGCTGACAATAAAAGCTTGGGAAAAACAAATTCCAGGAATATGTTCCGGAATTCGGTGTTAAACAACAGCGAACAATCGCCAATAGTCAACAGACTCGGATTGCGGCGACATCGGCATACAACAGGAAATCGGATCTGACCAGACTGAACTGTAAACAGACACGTGGTTGGCCCCGGCGTATAGCCGCTGTCACAGCAATTTTTATACCGCCAGCAATATTATCTAGTCAGCGAAATATGTCAGCTATTCCCTGCGTTATACATTGTATGCACTTGATTATGCACCTGCTTAACTTAATCAAGTAAATAATAAATTACTAACAAATTATTGCAAATGAATAAAGCGATACAAATTACAGAGCGTAAACTCGTTGCCTTTAAATTTATAATTATTGATGTATGTATATTTATATAAATGGGAATATGCACCTTCTTCAAAATTGAAATACACACGCATGGAAATTTTTAAGCAGGAGGGAGGCAGATCTTCTTAAGTTCACATCTGCATAAGATAAAGCTAAACAACACACACATCTTCATACATACATAGAAACATACATATATACATACATGCATACATACATACATACATACATACATACATACATACATACATACATACATACAAACACACATACAAACATACATACATACATACATACATACAAACATACATACATACATACATACATACATACATACATTCATACATACATACATACATACATGCATACATACATACATGCATACATACATACATACATACATACATACATACATACATCATACATACATACATACATACATACATACATACATACATACATACATACATACATATATACATACATCATACATACATACATATGTACATACACAAAAAAAGTGAATAACACGAACAACACAATTCAATAATACGCATAGCACTTAGAAGAAAGTCATGAAAACCCACTGGGCTTACTTAAAATTATGAGAATCGCAGAGTAGGGCGTTAGCTATAAGTGCTTTATATTTGAATTTTCAGCGCAGCGAAGGCGTTTGCTTTTGGTATCAAAAACATACAGACATACTTGAACACATGCATACACAAACTCTTACATACATGCATACACACATACGTACATATATATGTATATGTATATGTATACATATATATACACAAAATATTTCACTCAATCGTTTTGCGTGCAATTTTCGCAGGTGTCTTGTCTTTGTATGAGTTTGTTTTTAAACCATTTATCAATAAACAAATAAATAAATAGGTATAGCTTAAATAAGAAACATGCGATGCAAGAGTCTTAAAGAGAGAGCCATTAAATTTGCGACTTAAGTAATAGACATAATACTTATGCATAAACAATGCTTTATTTGATAAAATATGGCTGAAGGCCTTGTCAATATTTACGTACATGCGCTTTCGACCACGTCAAAGATTTGGCAAAGTCAACTTGGCCTAAACAAATGAAGTGCAGACTAAGTGGGCAATTATGTTCGGAATTTTGAAGTATCATAATAAAGTGGTTGGACTATGAGGACTCTAAATAGAAATAATGTGAAATACATTAATAGTTAGTTAATATTGTTGTTATAGTTAAATGGACAACATTTACAATTTCTTCTTCAGCTCGTCTCAAGGGCTTGCGTTCCTTCTCATAAAGAGTCCGCTTATGGCCAAATAGAACTAATTGTAGCACATTGATTGTGAAATACAAAGTTAATAAAATACACACATGAGTGAAGGAGAAAAAAAAATGTTGCTCATGTATATTATCACAATAATCGTTGACAAATGTCGAATAAGAATCTCCGGCAGAAGGAAATAATCTAGTTCCCTGACAAGGGACATCATTACATTTCATTTGGTCCAGTTTGACAATCGTCCCCGAAGGTTCCACGGTCGGAAGCGATCAATTAGTGCGGACGACTGGCCATCGTTTAAAATGTAAAGCACGTACGGCCTGTGTGTTCTGACAGTCGATGTTCATTCCTGGCCAGAGTCCTTAGGTCCAGCGCATATGAATTCATAATAATAATTCGAAAACACAAAAACAACTGGTTTTCTTTTTCCTTTTTCTTTTTTATGATCAACATTTTTGGCCTTCATAAATATAAAGTCATCAGAAAATATGACAGTTTTATGTTCATTTCGTTGCGGTAAATGTTTTCGGCGACAAAAGACATGGTTCTGAATTCATCATTGTTAACATATTGTACCGGGTGCCCTTAAATGGAGCTGTTGCCGCACTATAGTTCAAATTTAAAGCCCAACCGAATATCCCGTGCCATCAAATTCTGTTTGAAAGCATGTTAGATGGCTTTTTAGTCAGCTACTCACGCTCAAGAGACAGCTTGATTTGTGTGTAGCTTCACATTTTTGAAGTAACTTCTTTAAAATACATTAAGAACTTAAAATTGAACCCTATTTATGTGTAAAAAGTGCACTCAACCGGCCTGGCTGTCTCACTTTGCTCTTTTCGTTGCTTGGCGCCTGTAATTCTCAACCTGTTAAAGATGGCAATTCATGAAGTCGTTACCAAGTCTGCTGTTGATAACACCAGAATATTCTTGATGATTCGTTATTGTTTGTATTTAGTTAACTTATGACTCATTAGAGACCAAATAGTAGATAATACCTTCTGGCTAAACTAAGCAGATGATATAAATACATAGATAGTCGTTGTTTATTATGGACATAAATTCCATTATTGTCTCGGAAAGAATTCAATAGAAGGCAATCAACTCACAATGAAAATGATGGCCAGATTCGGTTACAAAATATATGATTATTTGTTTGTGAAGTCGTAAAAAAAACTGCACCAAGTGCAGTTTGTATCATGATTTTAATTATACAGCAATTTGATGTGGAATAAATTAGTGGGTCTGGACGCGATTCCCCTTGTTCACAACTTCCAAATACGCTTGAAAATAAAGACGTTCTGTTTTTTTCATCTAATGGGCGCCCTCTTGGGTTCCAATGCGCTCAATAATTTTCCACAATTTCAGCTGTCAGTCGAGGTGTCAAATCGCAGCTACTCATGCTGAGCTGCTGCTCGCCTCGACTCGCCTCGCCTCGACTCGGATCGGATCTGGCTCGGGCTCGGGCTCGCAGGCATCTCGCGTCCCGCCCCTCCGGTAATTTAAATTAAGCATCTGACGCACACCTCTGCATAGTATACTGACAGACAACGCGATGATATGGGTAAGCAGCCACTTAACGATGCCGACTCTCTGTCTATATCGTCATCTCATGTGGCGCGATCACTGTCAACAATCCCGAATCCCTAGGTGGAATCAACATATATACCATACCATATACATAGCGGCATGTACCACTCATTATGCTGCATGTTGCGTGAAAATGTATTTGCGCTGTTTGGCCAATGTCTAAAACACCATCATCATCATCATATTGATTTAGGATTTCTAAATATGTTAAACGAAATGCATAAAATGTGTTGTTGGAACATTTTTGACTTCTTGAGGCACATATGCAGCTCATCAAATAAATTGCACATTTAAAGCGAAATACACGAATTGCAACACATGGCTGGATGGAAATAAATAAGAGAATATCACGGGCTGAGCCCATTTTGGCACAGTGCTGTGCAGAAATGCATACACATTTAATTGGAATGATTTTTGTTTTGTTTTTGGTTTTTTGATTCGGTGCCTCGATTATTTAAAACTTTTCAATTTAAACAAACGGGCAAGCATTATATTTAACAATGATTGGTTGCTGCTTAATTTTGTTGCTGTTGCCGTTGCCGTTGTTGTTGTTGTTTTTGTTTTTGTTTCTTTTCAAGTGCTGCCAGTGGGAACACACAAACTGACACAATCACGACATGCAATAAGAAACATCCCAAGTGTCTTATCTGGCCACAGAGATCGCGCTTGCCGTTGCATTGCTGCCAGCGTGTTGTGCACACACACACACACACACACCCAGGTACTCACGTAAGTAGAGAGGTGCGAGTGTGGGCACCCTCCCGACAACAAACGCTTCACCCACATGTGAATGGCTTATTGATTCACATGTTCAAGTTGTTGTTCAAGACGATCTGATGCACTCCACTTACCACGGCCACGATTTGGCCAGACTCTGATGGCCAGCTCTTGTACATATTGTTGCGGTACTTCCACATTGCATTTCGACCAATTATATTGTCTCTGAGGCTAGGTCTAAATTTGAAATCCACTTCCTTAAGCTACCTCTTCTAGTGGTTGCAAAGGATCTTCTGTTGAAACGTTTCAGCTGTTTCGGTTCTCGATTCAAATCAATGCCTCGGTTTAAGCTTCAATTCGTGAACTAGGCTTAACACACCTGTAAGCCAGGCTTTGGTTCTCTCTGTTCTCTATCTACTCGACTCAATGTTTGATATATATAAAGTGGAGTTCGGGATCTTGAGGAACTTAGCCGGAAATATTTCCTTACTCAACATAGTTTGGATCCCATTTCCCTGCGCGCTGCCATCTCAATCATCTGTCAACACGGATGCAATAATCATCGTAGCCTTCATGAGTATACTCGAACATTACTTCAGGCAAATATTAATATTTTATTTTTTAGTTCGCCCTCATCTTTACAGCGAGTACCTACTCATGCAGTTGAATATCTTTTGATCTTTTAATTTGCTGCATAAACACAATTTAAATCAAAGGCCGACCGCCGATGTGTTCCGAATAACGTGCCCCACGTGTCAAAATGTGTACGTAATAAGTAAGTATGTGCGATGCGTAATTTTGTTGAAAGGATGCATCAACACGATCTTGTCAGAGTGTATTATTTATGTCTATATCTGCAAGTGCTCTCTTGATACTGACTTAATCGTCAAGTCGAGACTTTAATGGGGCCTATTTTATCTTACGAAAGTATATTTTATAAATATTATTTCTTTTTAATATTATTCTTAGTTTTGGATAATTATTACAGTACATTTTCGGTGGCAACTAAGTCTTTGATGAGACCCCAGCACCAACATGTGCTTTTCTGTTTGACTGTCAGACACTTAATAAAAGTTTGGCAAGACCTGAAAATGTAGCAAACCTTCCACTTGCAATTCGTTCCACTTGGCTAAACGCGGAAGTTGAACTTTGCATTTTTTTGCGCAACATACTCTTTTGAACTCGACTGAGAAATCATTTCTGTAACGGTCCCAGCATTGTCTGAAATCCCTTCCTTGGCTGTCTTAATAACATGTCATTATCGTCATATTTGTTTACCAAGTTCAGTCCACCTATATTTAATCAGCAATTTAACACACATCGGAACAGAAATGCAACCTACAAAATTATCATAATAATTATTATATAGTGTGTCTCTTAAAAGATAATAGCTTAAATTGAAAATCTGGCCAATGGGCTTAAAATTTTGAACATGTTTATGGGCCTAACAAATGTATATAACTACTGAAAATCTTGATTAGGTTTATTGTTTACAAGAAAATAGCTGAGAGAGAGGCAGAAAGGGAAAAAATAAGTTAGAAAGAGAGCAAAATAGCTTGAGAGAGAGAGAGAGAGTGCAAATGATAGAGAAGGAGGGAGAGCGAGAGCGAGTGAGGGGAGAGCAAATTAAAGGACTGAGCTAATTCTAACTTTATATTTCAAACACCACTTTTCTACCTAACACTAACAATTAAAGCCCGAAAGTCTGTTAGGCCTACTTGATTTTATGAGAATCGAGTAGGACAGCGTTAAGAAAATATAAGTTTTATTTTATCAGCAGCGCTGCGTCAAATAAGTTTGGCGATTGTATAAGGAAACACACATACATATAAATATATACATATGTCACATATATGCATACATATGCATGCAAAAATACATACTTATATATACACTTATGTACGTTTTGCGGGTGGAATGTTAAAAACTCCTTTTTAGAGTACATTGAAATCGCAAAAGGTAAACACTGTAAAATGCAGTTGCCAATCATTCAGTCAGTCAGTCAATCAGTCCGTCAGTCAGTCAGTCAATCAGTCTGGACAAACAGTTGTATATATATTAATACAGTTATCTCAGCAATATTCGATCGATTGGTTTGAGACAATCGACCTTTGCACATGGACACACAATTTGTTGTGCAATAGTACTTAGTTTGTCTTTTTTTGTTTTTGTTTTATGGCGTTGTTGGCATATTATTTGAATGTATTCGGAGTCAGAAATGTCATAGAAATATTGTGACAAAGTTATAAAAGCGGCTGCAGAGGTATCCCAATTGAACGATCCAGCTTAACTCGCAGACGACGTCTTATAGCAACAAAGGTGTTTTTTTCTTCATATATACTTATATTTTTTTTGTCAATCCCACACAAGCGGCGTAATCTGGTGTCTTGAATAAAAAACCAGTAGCTCAGAAGAAGAAGAATAAAAAGAACTCTCGAATATTAAGCTGACGTCTGTTTTTATGAAGTAAATTATTATTTCATGCGCCGAGCACTTTGTTGATTCTTGTCCCTCTTTGTAACTGCAGACAAAGGCCTAACATAAAATGTCGGCCGTGTATTGTCAGCGCCGTTAAAACTCTGTCGTCATTTGAAATTGGAACGGATAACGTTTGTCGGATTATGTCGATCGCAATATCGTCTGGTATTTTCAGTCCAATGATTTAATTATGTTGGTGGGGCGGCAAACGGACATCAACACAACTTTCTTTTATACAAATTATTCATTCTTAAATAGTTTAGGTAACCCCGGCAGCTTAACTGGAGTCAACTAATCGGTTTATAGTATTACTCCTATTGATTGGTCGGCGGCACAAAGACCTAAACAATGGATGCATTTACGAAAGCACTTTCGTTTCACGGAAAAGACGACACAAGTCTATCGGATCGCCGTCATCCTATACCCATTAAAATGTGTTGAAATGGAATGCTAATATTATACAAATATGCACTCTATATAAGTCTTTATATGATTATCAATAAGATATGATCGCGTATGTGGGTGAAATTTGAATGAACCTAAAAAGTTTGTTGTGCTAAGTATTGTTTTATAGTAAAGGACTTTCGACTAGACAACCTCTTATACTCTGAACCCAATGAAAATGGGTTAAGAGTATATTGGCTTTCTGCAAATGTAAGTAACAGGCAGTTCTCATAAGCGAGCCCAGAGGCATACCTAAAAACATACTTATACACATATAACATTAGAATCGAAGCATCGAAAAAGTTTCTGGTTCAGGCTATAGTAAAATGATTCTCTTTAAAAATACAAATATACCTATACAAATTTCAGCTTTATGAAAAAATAACTTTTATAAATGTCTATCTATGAGGAACATCCCATATAAGTAGGGTATGTCCAGGTCTCACTTATTAAAAACAATTTTTAAGAATTGTGATCTTCCTCGGGCAAACAGTATGTGGTTTCGACATCCATCCATATCAATAAAACATGTTACTCTGATGAATTGATACATGGATTCATAATGAATTGTTTTCATTATTGTCAAAACTACCGAGGATATTTGTATCTAAAATGTAACCTAGTTGCTCTAGTAATTATAGCTGCTTATTAAAAGAAAAACAATTTGATGGGTGCAGGGTATAAGAACTTTATCCACTAGCATATTGCTGTCATTCATAAGTAGCATGTCTTGTGCACAATCTGCTTTAGTTCTGTTTAGGTCTGCGAATGCACTTCCGGTCTGCGCTGCAGGAAAACACGTTTCGAGCAAAATGAAATTTTGCTTTTCAGCTTTTTCGCCAGTACACCAGCCACAACAAACGCTTTCGAATAACTTAAAGAGATCGTCTGCGCTGACATGAAGACAGCAGCGACAAGAGACAAGAGACCAAGGCCAATCAAGCCGTTGACTACTTGGTGAGTTGACATTGTTAGCGATTAACGATTATCAATTTGAGTTGCTTGACTCTCCACTGGACAGACTGCGATTAGTATTACCTTAATACCAATATCGATTTAAATTAATGAAACACTTTAAATCAATAAAATGGGCATGTGGTTATCAAGAGATTTAATAGAGGCCCATTGTTCAGATTATTAAGTCTTTGTCATTCAAAGTAAAGTTTGTTCGTTTTTCTTTTTTATATGTATCATTTTCATGTTTATTTTATTTTTTTTATTTATTATTTAGGTATTATAAGTATATACAGTTGCATTAAGTATATTACACTAAACACTAAAACTATGCGAGCTTACATACAAGTTTGTGCATAAAATACAGCAATTATTAAATATATATATATATGTATATATATATATATATATTTATGTATATATGTATATTCGTACACTAAGTATAAGTAGGTAAATCGTGGTTTGCCAATTTATCAAATAAATACATACATATACATACAAATACAATAAATTAAATTTACAAACGACAGGAACAAAGTTTGAACTTAAGACAATAAAAACAATAAACAACTAAATCAATCATTGCTCGCATTTACTTGCATATTTGGTTTGGGTCAGGGCGGTCGGGTGGTCGGGCGGTCGGGCGGTTGGTGTGGTATGTGTTGGGTCCAGGGATTGGATTGGAGCTTGGTGACGTTGATATGTTTTATGTCCACCCGATACAAGCATATGACATGGTACTTCAATTAACTTAATATGTGTAAGATACTCATATATATATATCTATATGTATATATGGTACATATCGTTGATACCGCTTAGATCAGCGCCGGTCTGAAGCCAATTATATGTGAAGGTCAAAAAAATATATGTATATAATTACTTTGCTAGATCTCAAAGCGCTGGCATAACATGGGGAGTGCGGGGTTCGAACCAGCTTTGCGATTCTAATCTAACAGCTAATCGAACAGAAGCACCAACTGGTTGCTTGGCGTGTGTGTGAGAGAGTGTGGATCAGGCTATATTTGGGCTTGGGTTGGGTTCCTGTGCTCGAGATACATATATTGATCTGCTTCTTTGTTTTTTAGTGTGTGTTTTTTGTATGTTGCTAGTTGTCATTGGGGTCGTTTTTCACTAACTCTTACAAATTTACTTCCTATAAGCTCTGATTGCGTAAGTTGTATGTATTTTAAAATTAATGTATTTTCAATTAGATTTAGGATTTGCATTCCCACAAAATTGCACAAAGTCCTTGACAGTTGATGCGGCTGTTGTGTCAATGGAACCGCTGCTGAACCAGCGGGATGATTCTTGCTATTTGGTGTAAGCGGCGTTTAATCAAAATACCGAATAATCACATGTAAATTATTGTCCGAAAGTTGCCCGATCTGCTACAGGAACTGATCTAAACTAGCTCGATAGCCGGGCGCCCTGCTCGCTGACATGACCCGAACTCCGTACCTCGCTACGGCCGTAGCAGCGCCAGCTTTGGTGCTTGCTGCTGCAGGTGATGCTCCCGTATGGCGATCAGCGACAGGGACCGGAATGCCGAGATCGGAGATGCGGCTGATCCATTGGCAACCACCGGCGGCAATGCGTACGGATCAGGGGACGCCGACGCCGACGCGGACGCTGAGGCTGAGTGCGAGTGCGATTGCGATTGCGATGGGTGTCATGGCTTGCCGCTTAGACTGACGACATTTACACCAGGAGAGATCTTCCCGGAATTGGAGGAGGACGATGAAGAGGTCGAATTGCTGGATATGGGCCCGATCATATGCTGCACTGTCGAATGCGATCCACTGGTGGGTATATGCACCACATCACAGCCCATTGACGACGACGAGCTGGACGCTGACGGCGATGCACCCGGCGGCGGTGCCACCTGTGCTGGTCCCGCATTGCTGCTGGTTGTCAGGCTGAGCGGCGCAAAGTGCTGGCCACCTGCTGCACCGGACACCGCCGCTTTCCACAGCAACGGATTCATGCCGAGCCCGTTGTGAGCCGCTAGGCTGGCACCAAAATGCCGCTGATGCTCCAGAAACTCCTGCGTGGGTGCGCTCAAATGGGCGGCAGCAGCTGCAGCCGGTCCATAGAAGCCGCGATACAAATCCGGGCGCACATATGGCGCATAGTTGGGTATGCGAGCAGCCAGCGGCGAGAGTATCTTGCCCGGAGACGGATGCTGGTTGTGACCCGCATGGCCATAGAACGCCGGCTGAGACGGTGGCAGCTCGCCAGCAGGCGAGTTATCCTTGTTGCCAGAGCTCGACTCCTTGCCATCCTTGGCCATGTCGGCCAGCGACCAGATGCGTGGCTTCACGGCCAAACTGGCCCCAGTGCCGCCGACAGCGGTTTGCAACGAATTCTGCTGCGCCTGCTGATGCTGCTGCAGTAGCTGCTGCTGATGGTGGTGGTAGGCGGCGATGTCCGGTGGCGAGCCAGTCGGTGGCCGGAAGTGATGATGCAGGGCGGCGGGATGGAACAGCGGATGGGTGCCAGGTCGGTCGTATAGATCTGGCGAGCCGTTTGGCGAACCGGGCCGCGACTCAGACCATTCGCTGTTATTGCTCTCGCCGGGCCGGTCGGCCATCATATCGCCCAGTCGCCCGATACGGTCCTTGTCATCATTTGAGCCCAGGCCAGAGTCCTTTGCATCTGCAACGAGTTAATTGTGGCCAAATAAGTATATGTTGCAGCCGACGCAGTTCGTGGTTGAGTAAATAATGAATAGAATAGAAGTCGTCCATATAAGTTAGCGGGTCTTTCTCGGCTTTGCTAGTCCAGTTTTTTCTTGATTTTGAAATTACACTTCCACCCATTTTCCGCTCGTAATATAATTAATATAATTTACAAAGGTATTTGAAAATTGTAATCTCGTATTCATTATAAAACAAATGAGTCCAAGGCTGTAAATTTCATTCGCACTTCTTCCTCTTAAAGGACTTTTAAGTTTAAAGTTGATCGGATGCTAAACAAAATAATAATAATAATCTGCATACCGCCGATGAATTTTTCCATGAATTTTCCACACTTGCGGGTGGAATTTTACAAAAGGCAGTTACATCACAAACGGTAACTGTCAGTTTACTAACTCATATGGTTAGCGCTGTGCGTCAATCAGTCATTCAGTCAGCGAATCAGTCAGTCACGAATAGCTCATATTGAGATTATGGACCTCTTCAGTCAGTCAGTCACTCACTCAGTCAATCAATCAATCACGAGAAATTCATATAGAGTATAACAGTTCACCACGAACAAATCTTTTATATAGATTATGGGCCATTCAGTCAATCACTCACTCAGTCGATCAATCAGTCAGGAGAAACTCTTTTTATATAGATTATGAGGCACTTCACTTACCTAGCAAATCGTTGTCCTCCGTATTCTTATCGTTATCATCGTCGTCGTCAATGTTAGCATCATCGTCGTCGACTCGATTCCTTGGCTCCCAGGTCATTTTGTTCTCCTTTTTCAGTCTTCTTCTCGCATTTGCAAACCAGGTGGATACCTGGGTGAGCGTCATTTTAGTGATAATCGCCAGCATTATTTTCTCGCCCTTCGTGGGATAAGGATTCTTTTTGTGCTCGTTCAGCCAGGCCTTGAGCGTTGATGTCGTCTCGCGCGTTGCGTTCTTGCGCCGGGCACCATTCAAGTCCATGCCATAGCTGCAATCAAGAAAGGCCAAAAGATTAGAGAGAGCGACCTTTGAGACTAGCGAAGGGTTTGGGTCGACAGGCCGACGGCTGTACAGAGCAGTACACAGGTGGCAAAAATAATAGGAGCACCGGTTTACGCACAGTCTGGCTAATTTAACGGGCCCAACTGTTGTCAAGCTGATTTTAAACAGCGCTGCGAACCAGCAAGAAAAATGTTAGCTGGTTCGATTTGAACCAGGCCCTGTCTAAAGCTTAAGCTTTGCTTTGTTTTATATTTTCGGAATTTGAATTAAACAATTCAAATTTTAATTTATTATTGTTTCTTCTACTAAACATTACAAATTAAATTTGCTTGAGCTCGTGCAAACAAAAATGGACTGGTTCGGGTTTCGGTCAAGCTGCCTTTTGGGCAATTGATTTGGCTTTAATTTCGGTTCATAGCAACAAATAAATGGGAATTCGGAATTCGAATCAGTTCGGTTTCATTTGGGAGCGCATCATCGATGGGCGGCAACATTTGTTTATAATAAACACATTTGCTAGCCAAATGTGCAATGGGCCGCCTGTCTGCAGTGGCCAGCGACATTTATGTACACATGCTGCAGTTTGCGGTCGGGCAACACATTTCGGAGCTGACCATGGTAATTGCAATGGGCGCGACTGTCCTTTATCGTTTTTTGTGGGCAGTTAACATGGACATGGAGTCATGTGTGTCTGGCTGTGCGTCTGTCTGTGTGTGTGTGTGTGTGTGTGTGTGCATGTTGTATACATGTGTATATATGCACAAGTGCATCCATAGACAGCAGCGGAACAGCAGATATGCGTACATATGTAGCTGTCCCATTTGTAGTTTCCAGCCAGCTGCACAACTGCTGGACTCGGACTCGGAGTCGGATACTGCAACTGCCATTTCGCGGCAGTTGCCGCCGATGCCAGTCTCTGTGTGTGTGTGTGTGAGAGAGTGTGCTCTGTGTGCGTTGCATTAATTAATTTAAATTTGAAAACGAAGTGTCGCCGAGTGCAAAACACCTGCGCCGACAGCCACTCACTGCCTTTGATCACTTGACAGTTGAATAAATTTTTTTAATTTTCCTATCAACGTCCGGCGGCTTTTTGCCTCAGCCCGCACACACGTGCGGCTGTGGATGTGGATGTGGATGTGGCTGTAGATGTAGATGTGGATGTGAACGTGGATATGGATGCCGTTGTCAAACAATGCAGCGGGGGCTTGCGTACACGCCCCTTTTTAATCGGACAAGGTGGGGCCAAACGCACACATCCACAAATTTCTTTGCAGCTTTATCCACTGAATTCGGAATCGAATTCGCAGTTCTCTGGCGGCACGTCACGGCGAAATAACTCAAAATTGATTTATTGTGAATATGATTCGATAGACAACAACAACATAAACGAGAAGCTCAGCAACGACATGACTCAACTTTCAAATTTTTGTTATGGGTGTCAATTACTGTGGAAACAATGAGAGAGCAGGCAGCCAGCGCTCTACCTGACGTGACGGGATGTTGTCGCTGTTTTGTTTAAACGGACAACTCTGTTTGGAAATATCGATGTGTGTCGATGGGCAAAACTCTGCGCTGCGTTGTCGTCGTTGTCGTCCAGCGGAAGCGGCCACTCCGCCAACGCCCGTCGGCCGATCATCAATTACAAGCAAATAAATTGTTGTTAATGATAGAAAATCATATATATGCGAGTGTTTTATTGTTTTTATACGCATACCCATTGAATATGAGTGAAAGGGGTCGATTGTTTTTCGCAGAAGGAAGCATCTCTGAGCCCAGGAAGTAAATATATTCTTGGCGAGTCTCTAGACTTGCTTCGAGTTGGCTTAATACATTGTCACTTACCACACAATATTTCTTTGGAATATATTATCGAGTTTGTGACAAGGTGTTTTGGGCATAACTCTATGATTAAAAGAGATAGAGACATCAAATTTGGTATTTATGCTCTAGTATGGACTCTTGGACTTTGCTATATACACATATTTGGATGCCATATTAACGCATTAAAAAGTGCCTAATGATCGGAATATAAACACCGAAGTTATTCAAGTTAGGATTTCCTAAAGTATGGGACGAGGGAAGAAGAAGCACAGCTGCTGCATGTGGCAATGTGGGAGTGTGTGTATGTGTGAGTATTCGTAGAAGATAGTTCAAATGTTCAGGGTATCTGCTAGTCGAGCACTCCCCATCAGAGCTGGCTTGTTTTTGTTTTGTGCGTGCCAATGTGCATGGCTTTTACTTTTTACGCACATTGCGGCTAAGGTGAGCACCGAATTTGGCTGGCATTTTGAATGCAGCTGCACGCAACTGTGGCACACAACTTTCAACAGCCACTGTGCCTACTCCTGATGTATTATTATTATTGCTGGCTACTACTGTTGCTGTTGCTGTTGGCCAGGGCCGCGCCCTAGTTGAGCATATGGTATTCATGTGCTGGTCACGTCTCCGGGCTGATGTGTTGGCGTTGATCGCCTGTCGGACCACCGTTCATGTTCTCGCCCGTTCAGAGTTGAGTCTTTTTGTTTAAATAGCAAATCTCTATGCCGACACACTCCTGATTGTGTTGGCTGGCTGGCTCAATGTCAAATTATTGTTATTCATCTGCTGCACTTACCTATTGAAGGGGTAACCGGCAAAGGCTGCGTCATACGGATGATACATTGATGGATACGGCCACGGTGCAGCTCCGGCCACCAGGTTCTCCTTTAAATCAATGCCGGCCTGCAAATGAATATAAACATAATCTATTAGGTTTGGCATGTTTAATTATAATTAATGTTCTACACATACTAAATATATTGTATGTAGCTATAATCTCTCGAAAAATGAATATGTTGAACTGCTTGACCAATAGCCAAGACCTTGAACCGAAATTATTAAAAATCATGTTAAACAAATCATTAGTACATATTTTACGCTTTCATCTACTTATTTTTGGGAGGTATGCGTTATCTGAGCGTTGTTTACAATGGGACAAAGTAGAATCTTTATGTTGGCCAAAAAAAATCATATAATATAGAAGGGATCGGTAGGAAATTAAGTACCTTTTGTTCTTCTAGATATCCCGACTAAGCTGGGCATTTACGAATTGGTCGAAAATAAAGCCAACTGTCTAGAAGAGGAACTGAATCGATTGGCACAGTGGCAAACAATTGTAGTCAATGTTAATAAACATTGAATTCGGCCCATTGTACAGCAATATTTAGTGATAAGCCGGAGCAGCAAACGAAGCTTAGCGTCGATCTGTCGCCCATGAGGACAAGACGTGACCAAAGGGCGTCCGCATCCGCGTCCACGTCTGCATACACATATACATATATACATATATATATAAATAAATATATATTCACTTCAGATTCACAGCTACGACTCTTTAATTTGATAATGAGATGCGAATACATGGCTTTTGTACATAATACAAGTAGACGTAAATGAAACATATGTCAGGCTGTGGCCATCTCTTGCCACAGCGCGTAATTAAAATCACAAAAGCCCACAGATAGAGATACACGCACGCTCACACACACATAGGCACGTGTGTGTATGTGTATTGTTGATTAAGTGTAACATGACAATTACTTATATACACATTTAGTAATTTAGTCTTGTCTAAATTCACTGCGACAGATGTTGATGTCAGCTGTTTGTCGTGTACCAAGTGATAACAGGCCTAAAGATTGCACAGAGCCCAATCCAAAGAAAGGGGCAACAACTGGGAAAGCGACGAGGGGGGAGGGGGGGGGGGGGGTAGAACAGCTGCTGAAATGATAACAGAAGCTAACTACGATAAAACAAAGAATACCTAATAAAAAATTGGTTAAAGCCCAAAATGAGGCATCATTCATAGGCGTTATTTTTGAGGTTTCTTTCTCAACGATCACAAGGGATTGAACATGCTGTAAAGCAATGATTGATGCGATAAAAATATCCACTCTTTGCTGTACAAAGGTGGTAAAAGCATATGACGTAGCGTGGTCTTAGTTTGGTATCATTGTAGGGTATCGCCATGACGGCAGTCACAGGTCAGGAAACTGCTTGAAGCTGATGTAAGAATGGATATGATTGTAAGCACTTTTTGTAGGATATCTCTGTAGACGTCGTCTAAGCTCACAAGGAATTGAACATGATGTAAAGCAAGCCATTGATGATGTATTAAAATAGTTCAATCCTAAGATTCTGCTATAAGCAAATATAAAAGCGTTTACTATAAGATTGATTGATATCATTGATAGGATTAAAATACATTTGGACTGGAACTAGGTGAATATTATTGCTAAGGCCTTCCTTATGCGTTTATAGAGTATCTCCATAGCGGGTCGGCAAAGGTCAGACAACTGCTTGAACATGATGTAATATCAACGATTGATACGCATCTCAGTACATGACAAACGCACGGATATCGCATTGTTGTTGCGCCGTGTGTCTTCAGCGGGGAGTTTCCGTTCGCATGTGAAGTATGCGAATATACGACATTAAGGCGACTGACAACAGTTGCAGTTGCAGTTGTAGTTGTTGCAGTTGCAGTTTCTGTTAGCTGGTCCGTCGAGACGAGGGCTGCTGCTGGCAGCAAATCGGAAATATTTGTGTGTCGCCAATATGAGAATGTTGCCGTTGGGTGCGCTGTTTGGACCGATATCAACGCCAATCGCCAGGCAGAGACAGTAGGAGAGACAGTGGGAGAGGAGAGAGAAACAGCTAAGGGCCACGACCGTCGGCGCGTCGGTTCGTCGAAGGTTCGCATGCGCAGCATGTGGTGAGTTTTGAGCCAAGCAGCGATAGAGACTGATAACCGGCGACAGAGATCTGTGCTGTGAGCCGTGGCCCTCGGCTGTGGCCGTTGTTGTGGTTGTCGTTGTCTACTGACAGGTCGACTGCAAGGAAGCGCTCGTAACGTGCAGTTCGCAGAAGTCATTTAGCAAAACGTTTTACAACCTTTTGGCAGACTCTGACAATATTAAATTACAGTTCTCGAATGCAAGCAAATACACAAGTCTTCTTCGGCTCGGTAGGTCGAAAGTTGCCTAACCGAGCGATCAATTACCAGCTGGAGCTGGAGCTGGAGCTGAAGCTGGAGTTTCTGTTGCATCCCGATCCCAATACCGATCCCGACTTTGATTCCGATTTGGCTGGCGATTCCTCAATGAATCGCAACCGAACCGGTTTACATTTTTACAACTTTTACAATAATCGCATTCAACTATCAAACGTGCACCAGCAGCATGTTCAGCAACAGCATCCAGAGTATCCGCATCCGCATCCAACAAATCCATACAATCTCTCTCTTTGTGTGGAGCGTGTGTGTGGAGTGCGTGCTGCCTATGGACATGGACACGGACACGGACAGGGACATGCGAGTGAAGCGCATTCGGTGCAACATCCCATAAATTGTTGCATTTGCTACCACTTACATAGGGTGCACGGCAGCCGGTCGTCCACCTCCGCTACCGGCGAACAGCTCCCAAGATTCTTGCGTGTGATGCAAAATATTAACAACATGAACAGACGACATGTGTGCAACTACGTTTTGCGTTTATTATTACTGGTAGTGGCAACAGCCACAACATTACTGCAGCATCCATTACAGCAGTACAGTATTTGGGCCAGAACAGGCATGGATCGAGCCAAAGCGCATGGCAAGTGATATACACAATTTATGTGTCTGCATAGGCCAGGCTGCGATTCATCATATTTATAATATGGCCCAGATACTTTCTTACCTTGTTTTGCTACGATGAACATTTTTATCTAACTTGTGAACAGATTTGGTTTGTTTTCCTGTTTTAATTTACTTCTTATTGCTCTCTGATAAGAATTAATCGTAATATTCAGGTTCGTTTAGGCATGTTCATGTCAAAGCTCATGGCAAGTATTTAGTCTGCAGTTGAATGGTTTAGTGTTGCCCAAACGTTTAACTTGCATTCGACAGTTGGCAACGCGTGTACACCAAAATGTACAAGCTGTGTAATTTCATGCTCATTGTAAATATTTACATGTGGATAACAGCACATGCTAACGGTATTCTACAGAATGCTGTATCGTACTTACAATGAACATGGAGGGAAGTTCAAGCATGTTAAATATTAGATTGATTGCGAGTAAAACAGTAGCCCTTTGCCTCCTTGTATGAGTTGTACGTTTGGGTATCCGTATCTCGATCACAGTGGGCAGCGCTTCGGGCTGTGTCGGTTCACGCATTGTGGAGTGCGATTTCACGGCTACCTTCGGCGTTTGGATAGCGGGAAACTAATTAATTCATAAAAAAACGAACAAACAGGGCATCATCTGATTTTCATTGTTAACTAAATTGTGAGGCGCTGTCTGCGCTTCACGCCAACGTCAATGGATGTCCCACGGACATAACCCAACACCGACAATTGGCCGACACGTCGCGACGGCCCGAATCGATTTGACTTGGAGGCGGCTCTGGCACCGGCTGCGGCGACGGCAACGGCGACGTCGACATCTCCGGAACGGGTGAAGCCTTGCGGTTTGCCTGTGGTCTGTCGCCTGATGCGCCGCGATGCGAATGATGCGCGTAATGACGGGTCGAGTTAATTAATTGCTGCTTCGATTTAAAAATAAACGCACGTTTACGCAGCGCATTCCTGTCTGTACTCATTGGAACGAGCCGCGACCGAAGAATGAATGGAATCAGTAACAGCATCTGAATCAGCATCCAGCTGAATCAGAATCAGAATCTGAATCTGAATCGGTATCGGGAATTGGTATCAACAGATTTCTGAGATTGACGACAGCGACAATTTTGACTTTTAAAATAGAATCCGTGCAGCGTCTAGCGCCAGCGCCAGCAATCCCTCAGGAGATGCCTCCTCGTGCCGCTCCACACGCAGCAGTTGACAGTTATTGCGCTTGGCGCTTATAAAGTTGTACTGTGACTGTGATGAGGATGTGGAATGGATGGATGTGAACGTTGTGAGCGTGGAACGCCTGAAGCTGTTGTTGTTATGTGAAAGTTGTAAGTGTGGTTCTTGCTGCTTGTTTGCTTGGCTCCAGTTGTTCGTTGTTGTTGTTGTTGCTGTTGTTCGATGTTGGCGTTGCCATGACTGCTAATTTGTTGTTTGTTGTAGGCAGCCATTCAAACATTCTCGTAGACACCCAGAGAGCTGACTTGTGTTGTGTGTGTGTGCGTGTGTACATAAGAGTGCAAAATTTACTGTTAACGAACATTTTCAACTTTGCCAAAAAGCCAAACAACAACGGCAGCAACACAAAAACTTTCCACAACACTTACGGCAACAACAATGCGACCGTGGCATGGGTAAATGTATTTAGTACTTGGTTCTGGGCCCCAGCTCCAGATCCGTCACCTTGCCATTAGGGCAGCAACCCCCGAAAAAACAACACGACGAGCACGAGGACCCGGACGAGGACTTGGACGAGGACACGGACGAGGACGAGAACGACACTTCGACATTTTGAAAGTTGACAAATCAGTGCATGTACGTTCTCCGGCAAACCTCACCAGCTCCTGCGAACACTGCGACTGGGGGTTGTTTCTGAGCTGTCGAGTATGTGTGGACGAGATGTTGTGGGAGTGCTGCTGGGTTCTCGTGCCAACATATTTGGCATTGGTGCAAGCGAGTGGTCCGATTTGTAGTTGGCTTTTTGTGTTACATTTTGCAGGCAAGTTGCCAGCGGCACAAAGTTTTTGCAGTAGCTCCCGCAGGACCTGGCCGAGGATATGGATACACATGGTATCTATATACCGCATACACATTTGTGCGTTGTGCTGACTTTGTGTTGGCCCCGAGTAAGATTATTGTCGAGTGCGAAATTTCATGCCTGCATTGTTATTGTTGTTGTTGTTGTTCTTGTTGCCTTTGACATTGACGTTGATGTAGATGTGCAGATTCTTGTTGTTGTTGATGATGTTGTGTCACTTAGTAAGAGTATGAAAAAGTCAATAGACCCGTAGCCCACAGACCCACTCCATCTGCAGCTGGACTCTCGTTTATAGAGTCCAGCTTGTCGTAGTTGTTTTTGCTGGTCTGAAAAACATCAAGTGCTTAACACCCAGTGCTTGGCTTAAGGCGGCATAGGACTGCGTCCAAAAATATCTATGATTGCGTTTGTCTAATTGGGCAGTGGCCGAGGGCAGCAGCAGCAGCAGCAGCGGCAGCTGAATCACGCGATTGCGTCCAGGATATGCAACATATGCGCTAACGTCAATGTCAACCTTAAGGATAAACGAAACAGAGAGATAAACTGACGGCTGGCTGACTTTGGCTGGAAGTCGGGGGCGGATCACAGGCGGACAGCCTGTCACTTGCGTGTTGACAAATTTATTAATAAGGTACGAAATACGCCAGTCGACGCCCTCAACGACACCGGGCGCGGCCTGGCCTATTTGTTGGCAGGCGGCGCTCTTCAAATGTTTCATGCCATTTGAAATGACAGCAGCGGGCCGCGCCGTTGCACCATCAGCCCATCCATCGAAAAGACACACCGAGAGCGAGACTGAGACCGAGAGTGAGAGTGAGTGAGAGAGAGCGAGTCACAGTCAGAGGCACAGTGGCACATCCACCTTCAGCCATCATCCACCATTTAGCATGCGTCGCCGAGAGGCTCGGAAGACAACAAAATATATTCCCGTGCTGCGGCAAAATGACAGCCGCTTGACAGCTCGTGTCAAAGTAATGAATCCACCGCACAGAGCCGACACTTTTACAACTCCGGCCGAATGATATGTAGATGCTAAGAAAAATTGCTCCAGTTTAGCGCCGGCGGCTCTAAAGAAATGCCGCATTTGACTAATTACGATCGCCGGATGATTTATGCAGCTGCTTCGCCGGAAAATTCAGAAACTGTTTTGCCATTTTAAACGCTTTCCATCAATATGAATACACTTATAGATGCATGGCCACCTCACAAACGCACAAGCACATCGAGCTATATATGTTATTTATATATATACATTAATCTGCTCGAGACATTGATTTTATTACAACTTTTATTGCTTTAAGGGACGCGCGCTTCAATTGTTAACTTAAGCTCCTGGCAAATGTTTAGCCTGCAGTTAAATCACTTATCGTTTTCTTATCTTTATGGGAAGTAAATGTTAAAACTGCAGTCGAAAGTTGGCAACGCCAGTGCAATAACATTTGGCAAAACTTCAAAATTGTTGCTTATTGTAAATATTTACAATGTACTCTATGGAATATTCTATCGCATTTGCAATGAGCTTGAAGCTAAAGTCAAGCATAAAAGTTAGATTATTTATGGCTGTAGAATTTACTATGAAACAGTAGCTTTTAGCCTTTCAATATGAACTTTAGCATTGACAGATCGATCGTATTGGTATATATGCACATTCTCCTCACGAATACATATATACACCAAACAATATATGTATATATATATATTATGCATAAATCTGCTGCGTCAGCGAAGCGTAGGCGCCTTTGGAGGCATTGAGAGCGACAGTGTTTAATCACCAATCGATAAATTCAAATGCGACGATTTTTGTATATTTTTTTGTTGTGTTTTTAATAAGTATAATAACAATACGAAAGCGGCAACAAAACAAAACCAAATTTATGCAAAACCGCAGCTACTGGCGGCAGGCCGGTTTGTTTTTTTTGTCTGCCTGGCTGGCAGCTGCTGCTGCCTAAGCTTCTTCAAATGCAAATCAATATACTTATGCACACACACACACACACATGATTATATGCTGATGTTCATAAGTAGTACGACGATCGATTTTTCACCCGGTCAGTTTTTAGTGGCGTCAGACACACACACACACACACATACATATGCAAACACATTTGTTCATGTATGATTTGATAAAATTATTAATATCGGCCGAGAGGGGTATTAACTTATTTGATATGACTATTATAAACATAAAAAACATGAACAAACTGGTTCAAAATAAAGTTGGCTCAGTTTTTTATTTCGATTTTTTTTTTTTGATTTTGACAGATTGAAGCTTCATTTAAATATTTTCATATTTCAAAAATATATTTGACAATCAATTCTCATGCGAAAATTTGTTAAATAAAGTACTTGCAAACGCAAATATTTTAATCTTAAAATCGACATTTTGCTTAAATGTTTCACATTTTTCATGTTTGTTTTTTTTTTTAGGAAATATAAATAAAGAATTATTTGCTAGCAGCAGATAAATTTATGTATATTATTTAAACAAAAATTTATATTTTTGATAAAGCTATTCTTTGTGCCATTAAATCTCAACACAAATATATAAAAATATAAGATATATTTCTCAATATAAACGAATATCAGTTAATGCTGAATATTCTTAGCCCATGGACAAAAGTTCATCCAAAAGAGCCTCTAGCTATAGTATATAACGTAAACATTCAAGTGAGCATGGCTAGCACATACCCTGTTACGTAATTCCCAAGCACCTATAAGATATTGTACCAACTTATATACACACACACACCCGAACACACACACACACATGTTTACAAAAAAAAAAACAACAAAGTGCTGCTCACTGAATAGTTTCTGCATTTTATGCGATTGTTATGTTTGGGTTTGAGGAAGACAATTTAACATACACGATAAATAAAGGCGTTAGCTCAAAAGGAGAGACTTTAATTGACTCAATTTGTAGTGCTGTTAAATGATATACGTATGATTTGGCCAAGACATTCGACCAACTTTTTTGGATACCATTTTCATAAATTGCATAGGTAAATTATATCAGTGGATCAGCATCTTATGCGATGTGCTGTGAATTTCACCTCAAATAAATAATAATAATAACGCAACAAAATAAAATAAAATAAAATAATAATTATAGTTATAATTAGAATAAAATTAATAACATAAACAAAGACCGGCATCACTTCATAATCAAGATTTATCGATTTTTTGGTATTATATTGTTTTATTGGTGCAACTCACGACGATCGACTAATTGATTGTCTTCGTATCCATGTGTCAAGTAACGAGCTAATAGCTATTGATTCTCATTATTTGAAATTCGAGCGAATTGAAAAGCCACACACAGCAGATCCGGTCAGGGCACGGCCAGCGACGCAGTTGGGGGTCCTGACCCCTGGCCGTACCGTACCCCTGGTAGGTGACCCTCGGCACCGCATGTGGTCCAAGGAAGTCAAACCAAATAGAATTGTTTGCAAACAAAAGCAAATTACACGCTGCTATTAGAAATAATTCGGCGAACAATGGACACGCCGTGAAGCGCCGGACATGCTGTAACAGGCAATGGGAATCGGGACGATGGCGACGGACCTTTGTATGGCCCGGCAGTGCAGCAGCAGAGGAGGCAGCAGAGGAGGCAGCAGAAGAGCGAACTCAGCTCTGTGGCCTCAGAATAATGCGGCTTGAAATATCACCCAGGCCAGAGCTCACCAGGCGGCGGTTGGTCAGCACCAAAAGGTCAGGCATGCCATAAGCATAGGCACCAGGCACAAGGTCTACTCAGAGCTCCAAGTCTTGACAAATCTGTGCCTAGAATGCCAATGGCCCAGGCCCAGGCCCAGTGGGCAGAGCGAAAGCCAAACGAAAGACAACACATGTTCGGAAGCCTGGCCCTGCTGCCTTGCCCTGGTGCGTGGCCCTGGCACACGATCAAATGACGACAACGACAACTACAACGACGACGACGACGACGAAGACGATGACGGTGGTCCCTGGTCGGACGTTGGACAAATTCACAAATTTATTGCACCATTGTTAAGACGCATGAGTTATGAACAGGCTGCATTTGGACGGGACTGAGCTGGGTTTTGCATGCGCGCGTTTACTTACCGGATTAGCGTAGAATGGAGGCTGATCGGCGGCGATGCCCGACAGGTAGGCAGACATGCCCTCTGGGTAGACGCCAAGCGGTACGCCGCCGGGTCCGGCGACGAGTCCACCGGCCGCAGCTAAACGCTGATAGTTCAGCATATCGTATTGGCAGGAGCAAATGGTCTGGCCGCTAACGGGATCCGTGTAGATGGTGCGCCCGGTGTCACAGCAGCGATTCGGATTCGGGTTGCCAGAGCCTGGCGCCGGCGGCACGCCCGGCGGCGGTCCAACGCCCACAGACGGCAATGTTGATGGTCCGGCGCCAGCGCTGCTGCCGGCCGATCCCGCGCCGTATGGCGTGACAGCGGCCGAGCACGGTGAGCCGGAGCGAGCACCCGGCGGCACTGTTGATGTTACCATTCCAGAGCCTGGCCCAGTCAATGGCAGGGGCACACCCGGTGGCAAGCCGGCGGCAGCAGCAGCTACGGCTGCGGTAAGCGTTGGTCCCGGGCCGGCACCAATGCCGTGGCCGGAGCCGGTGCTGGTGCCGGTGCCGGTGACGGTTGTTGGATTCGCTAGCGTTGGCAACGGTGGCAACGTCGATGATGCTGGCTGTGAGAGCGGCGTCTGTGCGGCGTTCGAAGTGGGCGTGGTAGGCGATGAGGCAGCAAGGCGAGTTGAAACGGCATTCTGCAAGTGAAAAACAAAACCAAACAGATGAGCGATTGCGAATGCCAAGCAGACAAACTACTGCCAACTACCAACTACCAACTCCCAACTGTCTACCGTCTACTGTCTACTGTACCTGGCTGGCAGCTAGCAGCCCGCGCGGCAAAACTTAATTAAAATCGTTGCCCCCTCTTATCAATGCGATAAGCGCGTCTCTTGTGTGCACACACATACACACACACACACACGAACAGTCAGCAAACCGACCCTAGAACCAATAGGCCCGATACCCCTTAATAGCCACATCTTTGACTGTGTCCTAGGCGATCATCAAAGTGGGGCCGCCATTAACAACAAATCATGTTTTCGATTGACAACATTGATTTAAATTACACAGCCGATTGCTGGCAGCGCGGCCAACTGCAACGACAACTGCAGCAACAGCAACAGCAACAGCAACAACAACTGCAACGACAACATCGTCCTAAGAGCAATTTGATTGTGTGCGTGTGTATCTGTGTGCTTGTGTGTCCAATGACTGGAAACGGGCTTTGTGCATCTTGGTCCGTGCCCATGTTTTTGTGTGTGCACATAAGCCTATCGCGCACTTTTGTCAACACTTTTAGTCAAGCAACAGAAACAACTGCAACAACAACAACAACTGCAACGAGAACAACAACAACAACAACAACACCAACAACACACATTCGCACATGCGGCCTGCAGAGACACACAAACAAGTTTCAGTTTTATTTATTATCGTCTCTTTGGCTGCTTTCGTAAACTTTTCTCGATTTTGGTCTCTTGGTTGTAGCCTCTTTGCCCGGTTTTTTTTTTCATTTTCTTCTTTTTTTACTCATGTTTCAAGGCTCTAGATTGGATTTTTATCTGGCCGGCCAAACACAGTGAGCGATATCACAAAATAGGCGCAGATATAGACGGATGCACTGTCTCCACCTCGTAAGCAACGCCTCCCCCCCTCCCCCTACCCCTGCCCCTTCCCCGTGCCGGACTACTCTAAACAACTGAAGTGGCCATACGCGATTAAAAATTAATTCTCTGACCCATATGAAGACCATTTTCGGGTTTCTGATGGGCTGATGGGGGTTATCAGTTGGCGCCTTTGAATCAGCCGCCGCGGATGTTTATCGCCGGGCTACGCCATGTCTTCTACGCGACAATATATATGCTATATATATGTGTACATATTTGGAGGCATGGCATGTGTGTGTGTTTCTCTAGAGGAACATCCAAAATGGAAAACGCTATCGAATCGAGTATTTGTATAAACAAATGCTTGTGTGTAGTCAACAACTTGAGAATTATTCGAAAGTGTTGTATATCCACATACACACACACACACACACACACATACACTGAGTGTGTGACAGAGGAATTTTCGATCTAAACAGCGATTTGCATTTTCGCTGCGACTTCAATTCAGATATTTCGGTTTCGGATTCAGATTCGGTTTCGGTTTCAGTTTTCTTTGTTGTTCTACAAGTTGCATTTCATATGATTTGTTTTTGTTGTTCTGTTGTTGTTTTGTTTATCGCAAGCATTTTATGGGCTCTTTTCATAGCGCTTGTTCTCGTTACTTATTTGTAATTAATGTGCCAAAGTGTGTGTGTGTGTGTGTGTGTGTTGGCGCTGAAGTGTCAAGTATAAGTTGAATTGATTACATTTGACCAAACAGGCAACATTAACTTGCCATATTTGCCACTCTATGTAGATCGTATTACCAGGCATACAACATGCTGGCTCTTGAAAACACACGCACACACACAAAGGCACAACAGACACACAACTCGCACACAAGTGTGCACACAGAAGCATAGCAATATCCACTCTAGTAGGTAGTACGTGTTCGGTTATGCACCTATCTGTAGTATAGTATCTTTCGTAGTATATATCGTATATACACCCGCAACTGCCCCCCCCCCCCCTTCCTCTCCCCCTTCTGCCTCTCAGTTGGCATCATGTATGGACACATGTCCCCGCTGGCCCGCGATCTGGCATGAGGCAAGAAACACAGCGAATACACTGTACGAATGTGGCACCAAAAATGTATGGTCTGACATTTGGGGATTGAAAATGGATTTGGCAGACATCGATTTGAAATTTCTTTTGTTTCGATTTATTTTTAAAAATGCCTGCACATGCCGCACACTCTTCTGCCTCTTGCGCTTTTTACCGATCTCTGCCTCTGTCAAGTCGAATTTGCTGCAACTAACACCTTGTCGAACAAGTGAAAATTAATTTGAGAATCTCGCTTAAATATTTTTAAACTTTGTTTTTATCATGGGCAAATTTTAAGAGTTTTTCAGAAGAGAAATAACAATTATTTTTATTGGTGGAAAATTGGATGAAAATAATGGGAAGACTGGCTTGCCTAGAGGCCCGGTTCTTTGAATAGATATTGTATCTTTAACATAAACTGGACATGAATATATTTTTAAACCATTACCAGATATTAAGTGGACATAAACATACTGATTCCTATTGGTCTTGCTATATTTATCATTCATAGAAATTGCATTATTAAAATAACAATCGTGCATTTCGAAATATTTAACTTATATACATTAACAGTTGGTTCTATGAGGTAGAACATGAGTAAAACACGATCATCTGGTATAAATATATAAATTGAACTTTCTGATTATTTTTTCAATATATAGATCCTTAATCTGTGATCTTTAATCTTGATGTCTTGTGCGGCATAGGTTTTTATATCTATCTATGATATATATATTAACTGTTTTTTGGTCTGAAATCGAATTGGAATCTCTGTTTAACTGCTATGAAATTGGATTTGAATCTGAAGAACTGTTCATCTAAGCTTTTTAGTTTTTGAAATAACTGATTATGATGTTTACGAATTTCTATTGATTTTCTATTTGATTTTTCAAAAATTCTCTTTGTCTAATCAGCAATAGAATTTAAGATATTTATATCTACTTATGGCCCATCAATTTCCTCAACCTTTTTCGCTCGTTTAACTAGTCAGTCCTATATTATAATATACTCCCGATTAATTGCTAACATTAAGGCAGTTGTTTGAGTTTAGTTTCTTAGTAGATAAGCTTGTGGTACTTACCATTACTAAACAGACACCGGTTTCATTACTGTGCACTGTCATTTAATTTCGGTTTGCTTTCCAGGTTGAACTAATAATAATTATATGTACTCAAAAGACGCACGGCACGATTTTGAACAAAACAAAGCAAAAGCCGCACAATTTTCCAAATTCGTTTGAATTGGACTCAAAATTTTTAGCTGCAACTTGTGCATGAACTGAACTTCTTCCGTGTTGGTTCTCCAAATTGAGTTGTTTTGATTTCTGATTTGCTTTTTACTTTTATTGTAATATTTTTTGTTGTAATTATGTTGAATTTCTTGTAACTTCCAGCGAACACTCTTTAAGTGCGCGTGTGTGTATTTGTGTGTGTGTGTGTGTGTGAGTGGGTGTGCACCACATGTATTTCAAAACTAGCGCGAATTTTACACTTTTTTCATGGTGCGCATATGCCGACGGTCAAACGATTGAACGGTTAAACAATCCAAAAGTCGGAACAGTTTGCGATTGAGAACTACGTTGTTTGAAAATCTTAGCGCCTGCTGCTGCCAGGTTACAGCGGTGGCAAATGCAAAGGCAAAGGCAAAGGCATTAGCGAAAACGAAGTCGGTATCGAAGTTTGAGCCGGAGCCGTAGCCGGAGCCGGAGTCGGAATCAGAGTTGGAGTCGGAGACGGAGGCGAAGGCGAGCCAATGCAATGCGAACGCACGTACTGTTTGGAATCGAGGCGGCGAGGCGGCACGACAGGCTGCGACTAGCGCTGCGGGCACTACGGGCACTGACAGAGGCGCTGGCACTGGCACTGACAGAGGCAGAGGCGCACACAGGCACGAACGAGCTGAAGCTGACTGACGAACGAACGAACGATACGAACAATCTGCGTAACAGCCAAAAGTAGACTAACATGAGTTTCTTGAGCAACTACAAAGTGTACGACAAATGGGAATTACACGACAACCGACAATCGAAAACAGCGAAAACAGCAACAACAGCAACAGCAACAGCACAGCAGCAGCAGCGAGCGGCAGCTACAAGCAGCGTCGCTACCACAAGAGCAATACACACACACACGCACACAGATACGCGTCGAATGCACACAGATAAGCCCGGTGCGACTGTGTGTGTGAGAGAGAGCGCCGGCGACTGTGAACAAAACTCGTTTCTCCCCTAATTCGTATGCTAGTGTGCGTGCGCTGTGCTCTCTCGCGCCTGTCAGTGTGCGTGCCTGTGTGTTTGTGTGTGTGTCTGAGCCACAGCAAAAGCAGAAAAAGTATCAACAGCAACAACAACAATAACAACAATAACAACAACGAGCAACAGCAACCGTAACAACGGCAATAATGATTATCATTAAAAGTGGGCTGGCTGTTTGTCACGCGTACCGTGTGTGCGAGCGAGACGGGCTGCTGGTTTGCTGCTCGCTACTGCAGCAGAACAATAACAACAACAGCATTGAGAACCGGTTGCGTCACGGCGACAGCAACTGCGGCTGCAGCGACAGCAAAACAACAACAACAACAACAACTGCTACAACTACAACAGCACAAAAATTATCTGAAAGCTGCTGCGACCATAAATAAAGTATCTGGGCTATTGCGCTGAGCGCTAGCGAGAGCGAGACAGCACCTGAGAGTGGCCACGAATCGCATTCGCTCAGTAGGTTGTTGTGCGCTTGTTGGTTGTTGCCTGTTGGCTGTTGGCTGTTGTCGGGCATCTCGTGTGGACGCCGAGTGCGACTTTGTTGTTGCTGTTGCTGTTGCTGTTGCCCCGCGTGTTAAGTGCGAGCGAGCCAGCAGAACATGAAAAAATTAACTTAACAACTAGAAAAATGGCTGTTATTGCGTGTTGTTGTAAATGCCGATGTATGTATTTGTACGCACTGTTGTTGCCTTTGTCTTTGTTATTGTTGTTGTTGTTGCTGTTGCTGCTGCTGTTGTTGCAGCTACTTGCTGCTGCTGCTGCTGCTGCCGTCAAGCTGGGGGCTTGGAACTGGTTGTCGGTACGTTGTACAAGTATTTGTTGCCATAAACAACACGAGCGAGCAGCGAGAAAGCGAACCGCTCGAACCGTAATGGAAAATAAGAAAAACTTGATGAACATGAACAAAACTCGTGAAAGGGGTGGGCCGATGTTTCAGTTGCTGCCACTGCCACCGCTGCTGCTTCAGCTTCAGCTTCAGCTTCTGCTTTGGCTACAGCTGTGTTGAGCTCAGTTTGGTTTTATCAACCTCTGCTGCCGCTTGCCGCTTGCCACTTGCCTCTGCCGCCTGCTGACCACGTTGGCTGCCTGGCTGCCTGGCTGGCTCTTGCTGGATTGGCGGCATCTTCCGCGCTGCTGCTGCTTCTGCTCCCGCTGGCGCCGACTATGCCACCGATAGCGATACCGACAGCGACACCGCGACTGCCACTGCCACCGCAGCTGCTGCTGCTATTGCATGCGCGCTTACATTTTATTACGGAGATATTTGTTGTTTTTTTTTTTTTTTTTTTTTTTGGTTTTGCCTCCCTCTTTGGCGGGGGGGTTTCTTTAACTTTTTCTAATTAATTGAAACGCCACTCGTGAGGAGTGACGACGCCGACGGCTGTCCGCGACAACGTGCAACGCGGGCGAGTGAGCGAGATCGATGGCGCAAGCGGGATGGCGACTGTGAGGAGCGCGAGCGAGTGAGAGGGAAAGAGTGAGAGATAGAGAGAGAGAAGGAGAGTGCGCTATCGAATCGTTTTTGTAGCTACATTTTAACAAAGATACATATTTATGCATACATATGCACACACATAGACACAACTACATACATAGATGTACGTACACATGTATCAACATATGTATGCCATTTGAATGGGAAACGTTTGCCGCGCTGCAGCTAAATTTCATTTTAAGCTTTATATTGCCACCCTCCACACACACCCCCTACCACACTCGACCACGTCCCTACTCCCCCCTCCGTCTGCGTGCGGGTGTCGCACACGCCGAAAACAAATTCCTACAGCATTTAAATGAAGTTACTTTGTTGTACTCATGTAAGTGAGTTGGTTTTGCGACAGCCTCTGATACGTTTATTCCCCCTCCGTTCCAGCTTCCTTTGCTCTTTGCCGCTCTTTCTCTATATAAATATATATATATCTTTCTCTCTCTGTCTGTTAACGCATCCTGGTATCCTCTGTGGGCCAAGCCACCATTTGGCAGCTGCTAGATGATGTGTAGAAAAACGAAAATCTTGTTGATGATAATGTTTCTTCCTCATTGAACAACAACAAAATTTAAGCACTTTGGGCGTATTGACCATACACATATGTATCTAAACATTTACACATAAGTTTATAAGCCACAAGTAATATGATTCAAATCTGACTAAGAAGCACAACTTGCCACCTGAAAGTGGTTTTAGTCAATATACTTTAAAAATTGTTAGTTTGAAAATAAATTGTTCTGCTTTTAATAACTGCAATCATTTATATTTTACGAACCTCTTTATCGGATAATATTTATAATACTAATAATAACATTAATAATAATAATGTTAATAGTAATAACAACAATTATAATCAATTATCAAATCATAATAAACAAAATAATAATAAAGAAATATTTAAATATAAATATTTTTAGTTTTTAATGATTGCTTAATATTCTTCTTACAGTTTAATAAATATTTTACTTGATATACATGATACTTGATATAATGATATATATTATTTTTTTTATAATAATAAGGCTCCATTATTGAATATTTTTCAAACAAAACCTATTTAGAACGTTCTTTATGTAATAATATTTAATAAGATATTTTTTGTGAGGTCTTAAAACTTTCTTTTTCAGAGCAAAAAAGGAAGATCGGATTTGCAAATAATAACACAGACCAGAATTCAAAATCCAGGCTCAAATTTCAGACTTGTACATGGCTTTACTAATTTCAATTTTAAATAGATTAATATACTATTAATATAATAGTAGGAGAAATGACAATGTATCTTATAATAAAAAAAAAACTGTTTTTTAAAATAGTTTGACATCTTTTACTTATAACAGTAAATGAAATAACAATACATCTAATTAAATATCTAAAATGTCTTACTAGCCGATCTTCAAATAATTCTTGATGCGCCCAACTGGCAGCAGCAGAAATCTGCGTTAAGGCGACCTGCCAAGCAGCCATATCCGTTGCCATATTTTGCATATCGTTGTGTTTTTTTTTTTTTTTTTTTTTTTTGGCAGTAATTGGCCTGCGGGCAACAAATTCAGATCACGTTAAGTCATTGGCGAGGGCACAAAATGCCGTCGCGGTTGCCACAGGAGCCGAAGCCAGCGGTAGTCATAGCCGCAGCAACAGCCACAGCTTCCACCACAGCGACATTTGCTAGCGCTGGGTGCTGGGAGGGAGGGGGTAGATGCGACGGCGGCGACATCTCTTGAGTGCAGGAGGCGGGCGCTCAATGGCGCTATGGAGCCAGCGCCTGGTTTGTTCAGAAGGAGTTGGCGCATTTAGGGGGCTGGGGTGGCAGATTGCTGGAGCAACAGAAAGAGAAAGCTTGCAGCGCAAGCAGACCGAAGTTGGCGGCAGCAAAAGCGGGAGGGCTAGATTATGCCTGGGCCGTTGCCACCCGCGGGTTCGCCAGCGCCAGCTACAGTCACAGCCACAGCCACTGCGGCATCAGTAACAGCGACAGTCGCAGTCGTTAGTCGCAGTCGCAGTCGCAGTCGCAGCCGCTCGAAATCCAGGAACAACGTCAGTCTTTGTTTAACGATTTTTATATTTCGAACACGAGATACATTTGTATCTTTTGTATTTTTCTTGTTGCCACAACTGCACCGTGCGTATCTGTATGTGTATCTGTTACTGTTGCTGTTGCTGTTCGCTGTTGCTTGTACTCGTATTGGTGGCAGCTTATGCTCGCCTCGCCTCGCCTCGCTTCACTTCGCCCCGCCTTGCCTCGTTTCGCTTCGCCTCGATGTTATTGTTGTTCTTGTTCGTGTTCTGTCGTAGATAGCAGCAGCAGCAACGACGGCAGCGACAATCGTTGTTGGCAATACCCTTGCTCATTTCACTCCACCCCTCCCCACTTGCCAAGAGGCAAGTGCGTACATGTATCTGAGCTTGTGTGTTTGCACAAAGCCAATGATGATTGTGAGCTTCGGGCTCAATTTTCTTGCCACTTTATACAGTGTATCTTTTAGAACACACAACAGTAAGCACACACACACACACACACACACACACACACACACACACACACGCACACGCATACACATGTGGCTCTGTACATATGCGAGTGCGTCGACATGAATTTTAATCTAATAGATACAAATGAAAAGGTGTTTGTTTCCTGTGCGAACTTTGCCTTTGACTTGAATTTCCAACAGGGATACGCAATCGCGGTCAGAACAGCTACCAACTCCCAGCTCGCAGCTCCTGGCAGAGCCTAGTGAACTTTTTGGTGTGTGTGTGTGTGTGTCCCTGTGTGTGTGTTGGCTCCTTGTATTGATTCATTTCCAAATGTCTGTCTGTTCCACTTAGTTTGCCACGTTTTTTATTGTTCCCAGCCGCCCTATTGACGGGAGCTGCCCCCTCTTGTGCCTGTGGTTAGCTCCTGTACGTGCCACACTCTGGAGAGCGCTTGAGAGTGAGGGCGAAAGTGTGATTGTGTGTGCGTGGTGTGTGTGGTGTGTGATTGTGTATGCTAGTATTTATTCAAGACTTTTGATTGATTTTCTATAGGATAGACGACACGGCTTTCCCTTTTCAGTTGAATAAATAGACATGCCGCACAGAAAGGACATGAATTAAATATTTAGATGCCGCAGTCTCAGTCCCCAGTTCCGGCTAAAGTCAAAGACAAGCTTGCGGATGGACATGATGACACTTTCTTGAAAATAAGTATATATATGTGCTTTTGAGGCGAAGAAAACCCAAACCGCAGAGCAGAGCATTAGCTTTGAGCCCTACAGACAGCTGCGAGTAGTGCTGGCAATTTTTCAGTAGCAGCTGTGGGAGGAGCAACATCCACGCCAAGTGATAAACGGAGCTGCAATTCGTGATGTTGCCGGCGGGTCAGCAACAGCAGCCAACCAACCGAGAGAACCAGCAAGTAGTCATTAATAAAGAACCAAGGCAAGATCCACGCCAGCGGTAAAGGTGTGTTCTGCACGTAGTTGTAGCTGTTGCTGTAAATGTATTTGTATCTGTGAAGAGGTACATACTGGTACATGGGCAAGCGTACTCGCATACATGTGTGCGCCCCGGGGCAGGGTTTAATGCCGGGGTGTAACAAACAAACCAGATAGATGCTCATGGCCTATACACCCATCATCGGCATCGACATGCGATGAACACGAAACAAGTTGTACACAGATAATCATAAATAAACGAGACGCAAGCACCAAGCACCAAGCAGCAAGTACGACGAGCGAGAGAGCGAGAGAAGCGTGAGGAGCGGAAAAGAAGTCTCACAAAAAAAGAGAAGCGAGCAGCGAGCAGAGTTGAAAACCCCAAACGCCTGTGCATGGGGGGGAGCGAGTCAGCAAGCACGACCACAACGACGACGAGGATACGGATGAGCACGAGCGCCAGGCACAGGGCTAGCGCCACTGTGAATGTTAATACCGAGCAGAGCTCGAGTCGTGCCACAACCACAGTCGCACTCGCTGTCGCCGTCGCAGTCGCAGTCGCAGTGGCTGTGGCAGCCACAAGCACAGGCTAAAAACACATCCCTGCAGACAATCGTAGAAACACACAGCGAGCCAGATAAAAAGATACTTTTGCCATGTAGCTGTAGCTGTCGAGCCAGATGCCATCTCGCTCGCACTGCCAGCAGATCTGCAGCTGAGGTTGGAGCTGCGGATGAGGCTGCGGCTGGGACTGGGGCAGGGCGCAGTTGCACAAGATGACTGCCATGTCGGTGCTACTACTGCAACAGTTAAACGTGTATAACAGTCAAGAGTCAGTCGGATTGCTGCTGCTGCTGCTGGCCCAGGCCCAGGCCCAAATGCTTGATGTATCCAAATCCCGTTGACCTGTTTAATTAGAGGCAGCGTTTCATAAAAAAGTAACAAGGGCTAAGCTTAAAAGAATGGCCAATTATATAAAGTTCAGATTTTGTTTTTTTAAGGGCCTAGGCCTTAATTAAATTCAAGACAAGCCCAAAAAACTTTTCACCTCCCTTAATTTTCTTTGCTGCCGCTCTTTTTGTTGCCACTTCGCTTTTCCACTTCGTTGTTATCCCCCCCTTTTGCTGTGGTTGGGCGTACAAGTAATAAATTTAATCATAAACCAAAATAAGCGCGTTTAACCACGCTATCTTTTTTAACGTTTACGTTCGCCCAATTCCACCCAAATTCCACTCATTCCAACTACCCAATGCGCACGGTTTCAATTCCATGTCGGCTGCCTGGCGATAGGAGCGCGTGCGAGCTGCTTTCCTAGTTGGATGGCATTTCAATAGATACGCGAAACCATATACAGATAAGTGTGCACACACATACGCACACACACGCACACACTGATACGGTGGAGGTCCAGTGGAAAACGACTAAACAAACTGTAACTGATGTTTTTGTGTGTCGTTTTTTGCCCATAGAGAACTGCGACTGTTGCCGCATCCGAGCTGCGTCGCTGCCACCTTCTCTGCCAGATTTTGTGATGTTCCCAGTTCATTTTTATCGCGTTAAGTGAATATTGGACATGTGCACAAGCGACCACCCCCAATGGGAGCTGGGCATTGGGCATTGGGCTTTGGGGCTATGGTTCGGACCGGTCATAAAACATTGTATGTACATAGATTGTTACCTTTGGCAACTTTCTTTTGCGGCCTCCGTGTTTTTGTGGCCGTTTTTATCGTTTTTCGTTGGGTTTAAGTGTTTATCTTGGCTCTTTCATTCAATTTTCTTTTTTCGCTCTCGTATCTAACAGTTGTTCGTGTTGTTGCACTCGCTGCTTCAACATGCACAGGGCGTGGCTTATGGTCAATGCAAAGAAGGCAAAACCTAAAAAAATGTTCATAGGGGAAGCGCGCAGAGAGCGCGCACAGTAGCTTCCATGGGTACTCGGGCGCTTAGGGGGTTGCCCGCTGCCACAACCACAGACGTCGCCATGCGAGTGAGAAACGAGAAGCACACAGACCGAGCGACAGAGCGAGAAACTCAGCAAGAGAGCGAGAGAGAGAGAGAGAGAGAGAGAGAGAGCGAGCGAGAGTGTGAGATAGAGATAGGGCGAACAACAAAAAAAAAAAATAAAATAATCATCGGCATCTATATGGAGCTTCTAGAGCGCCGCAAGGGTCGGAAACGAGACAGTGCCGGGAAAATAAGTGGTTCCGTCGCCCTGTCGACCGATCCAAATGTCCTTGTTTGTCCTTACACAAGCTGAACATATCATAATGAGACAACTTACAGTCGCGTCACGGGCCACCCCTAAACTACGAATTATGGCCAGTTATTGAGACAAAGTTAATTTGAATGAAATCAATTCAGAGACCAACTGCTTCTAGTTTATTAATTTGTAATATAACGAACGTAGTTTCTCTCATCTGTGGCAACTTGACCCGTGCTGCTCCCAACAACAACAACAACAACAACAATAACGAATTGCGAAAACTTTTCATCAGCTACACGAGCTACTCGTATAGATTCAATATAAATACAAGTGCTCCACAAATATTTGCAAAATTTAACAACTCGTAAGTTTGATTCATTGCACTCTAATGAATATTTTTCAAAATATTGATGTTCGTTCGTCAATCGATAAATTAATAAATCGATCAATATGTAACTGTCGTTTTATTTTGATTCAAAAATAAAATACTTTTACTAAAGCAGAAGATGAGCCGTCAAAGCGACCGAGTCATGAAGGCGTCGAACAAGCAGAATGCTGGCTCAAATCCCAGGCGAGTGTGTGAATATCGTTGTGAAACCCACAATGACTGGCATGAGTTTTTCTTTAAATTTAGCAAAAGCTTGGCATGTCGGTAGCCCGCGGCTGATATAAGGTCTAACGAAAAGTAGGAACATCTTCGGCAAGCCGCAGATGTAATACCCTTGTTTGCAAATATGTGAGAAATGCTCGTAAATATTAAATAAATATTCGTTAAAAATATCTTGGAAAATACAATATTTTGTCATACAAGATCCTATCGTTCCCATGTCATCTATGCAATGTAGTTGTCCGATTGGGCCCGGTCTGACACATTTACTGCCTGCGAATCAATGCATAGTTTTAAGACGCTAACTATTAAAGTGATAACAAATTCCGACATGGCTATATCAACTCGGCTGTTGCTGCAAATCTATCAGGTCAGAGATGTCTTCATCTATGCGTTACACATTTCATGACAAAATTATTATATACTCTTCAGAATATACTCTTAGTAAAGTTTTATTCATTTTGATTGGACCCACATTGTGGTAACAAAGTAAAGATTTTAAGAATTTCCAAAAATTTGTGTTTATAGCAGGTCAAATATATAGCAACATAGTCTAATCTGTTCTAAGGTCTAAGAAAGACCGGTGCAGAAAGACCTAACGGAATATTTATTTAGACGAGAGATCGCGATCTGATATATATGCATACATTCAAAGTTATGTCCGCTTTCTACTCATATTACATATATATATATAACTTAATTCCCCTACATGATGTTGTATGGATTATAAAAAGACTGTGAGAATCAATTTATTAATTATTATCCAGATAATGTTCGAAAAACGCATCCAATCTTTTTGATTCAAAGCTTTCAAATTGTCAAGTGCTTGAGTAAAGTCTTTTATTTGGCTTTGCCAACAATCACACTGTTTAGTAAATACGTTTAAGGCGTTCGTATGTTTGTTTTGATGGATATATTATAAGGTTAATTCCGCTCAAGATGATGGCCTCATAAAGCGCTAGCTGGAGTCTTTACTTTTTAATAGACTTCTGAGTGCGCGGCGCAGCGCCAATTGACATTGGCAAAGATTTTAATTTCACATGTTGACTGCTCGACTTTGTTTATTTTATGAACTTTATTAACGCGCTCTTCGCACGTTAGCGGCTTCACGCCAGGGGTAAGGCCAGGGACAGAACGGGGGGCTGGCGTAGGCAGTGGAAGACCACGTCTAATATTAATAACAAGCTTGAACCTAATTCCTTATGATAAATGATATAAGTCAACAACCCTCGAGTTGCCCGCGATGCTCCCCCATTTACTGCTGCGGCTGTTACTACTGCTGCTGCTGCTGCTGCTGCCGCTGCCGCTGCTGTGACGGCGTTTTTGCCGACGCAAGCGGTCGGTTGTTGGAGGACGACGGCGAGACGGGCGGGCGGACATGGGAGTTTCATTTACACGCGGCGGGATAATGTTCTGATGATGGCATGTTTTTTTGCATATACAAAGTATGCAAACGCAAAGAAGCGGAAAATATTTATGAAATTGCCGCAGAACTCGCAAGCGACTGTCGTAAAAAGTTGGAAAATTAGATTTTTTCTGTGTTATACACAAGCGCGCGGGTCTTTCCACCCCAAATAACAATGCCTGGCAAGGCCCCCGCCCCCCTCAGACCGAGTTGGGGCCCCGTTTTGGGTAGATACGCAGAAAGATGGTCTGAGATGGAGCCAGAGATATTTATACTACGTTAAATATTTGCCAACACTCAACTCAAGCATAACAACTCAACTTGAGCAGTGGATTTCTGCACAGCACCACCCCCAAATATATCCCTCGCATCAACGTCATCATCATCATCCTCATCCTCAGGCTGACTACATCCTCGAGGCTCTGCACTGGACTGGTATGAAGTTTTATTGGGTGGCGTCGTATACTTGAATTTACACCATATACACTTGCCTTGCTGGCAGAGTTTAATGTACTTATAATTTTCAACATGCTAATTTGTTGCTTACGTTTTGATGACCAGCTATGTAGTTGGGGCCGAGACTCGTGAAATCTCTCAATCTTTGTAGTCGCCCCGACTGAGGTGGCTAACAGCAATATATACATAGACTTGTGTGTGTGTGTGTGTGTGTGCCGGTAGAGAAACTCTGTCTCTGTCTCTGTCTTTTTATAATCGGATTAACTGCGGTGGGTAGCCCCAAAGTATTGCTAGGATTTATGTAGGACCATAAATCGTGGTAGGTTTTTGTCGCGTTAGCCTTTGAATAAAATGGTAATGCCAACGTGACCAAACGAGCTGCTCCCTGAGGGCCCATCTAATGTTATTTCTGTGTAAAAATTATGTTACCAATTGCCTCACATGAGCACACGTGGATTTATGGCCCGAATAGTTGCCAAAAACATATCTGCATTATTGCATGTCTATGTAAGCCCGAGATTGAGAGAGCTAGAGATTAAATTTGAGCGACAGTCGCAGCTGATATTAATTTTACTAGATTACCAACACAGCTTCTCAAAGCATGCTAAGTAATGGACGTACATCAATTCATGAGAATTGCAGAGAAGGGTGCTGTTTCTCAATAAGATAATTTACAGTACAGCGGGAAGAATAGTTGGTCTGAGTTTTGCACAAGAGCACATTATTGCATACATACCTACACACATACTTGCACAAGTACAGACAAGATATGCAAATTGCATTCAAAAGTTTTTCTAACATTTTTTCAAAGCGGATAGTGCGTAAATATAACATTTGGAAAGTAGCCCAAAAAGTTCCATACATAATACCGTATCTTTTCAAATGTATGTGAACAATTTTCTATAATTCTAAATGTCTAAATATGCATATAATGATAACAACAATAGGAATTCGAAGTGGAGAGCAATATCTTAAAAGCTGCCTATTGATGTCATGTTTGGTGCCTGATTACAGATTATATTCTAGCCTTTTAGTCAGACTTGCTTGGGGTCAAAACTTTGTGATTTTTTAAGGATATGCTACTTGCTTTTATGATCATCAACACTTTATAAGGTATGGGATGACACTGTATTATCATAGCCAGGCTACGGGTTAAAAGATGCGAATCGTTCTTGAAAGCCGACATTTAACTAATTACAAAGTTATTAAGGAGAAATATAAGTGGGCTACTTACTTAAATTACTTTGAAAGTGTTGGGAGTCAAATAGAAAATTTTCTTTGAAAATATGCCAAACATTTGGCCGCAGCCCCGTTCACATTACGCATTATTTCTGTTTAGTTGGGTAAACAAACTTTTGTCGCCTCACCTCGGACTCGAGTCGACTCAACTCGACTCGACTCGACTCGCCTCACTTATTTGTTTTCACTTATCGCATTACTTAAGCGTACACACAGCGCCCGCCGGTCATTACGCGTAGGTACTGGGCACCTACCGGGTACCGGCCAGTGTGTCCACATGTGCGTGCGACCAACTCTAAGCCTTGGTGGCCTCTCCCTGTGACGCGTACGTGAATAGAGCTATTTGGGATTATGTGGTAGGGGTAGGGATAGGGATAGGTTGCTGGGGCCCTACTTCCGAGAGTGGCATCTGCATCTGTCGATTGTGCGTGTCTGTGTCTCCGTTATCCGGGCCGTACCGTTCAGGATGCGCTGCTGTCTTTGTGTATGTGTGTGCGTGTGTGTGTGTGTGTGAGCGGATTCCTGGAGGTCACAGCCATTGTGCCTCTATACCCGATGGTTACGCTTCCTCCGGCTGCCTCTGGCGGCGACATTTGCACTCGCACTCACCTATTTAACGTGTTTTCATAATTGATTGCTAAACTGTTTTGTTTAGGCCTCTCTGCATATATTTTTATGCAAATAATTACCGACGAGCACATAATGGACTAGCGCTGATGATGCTCTCGGTGCTGGGCGCTGGTGTTGGTGTCGATGATGGTACTGGGTCTGGTGGTTGCTGTCTTGTGGTGTTGGTGGTTGGCGCTTTGCTGTTTGCCATTTGGTTTTGCCTCTGCTCATTTTATTTGCGCACTTTTCGTGTAGGTTTTGTTTTGCTCACTTTTTTGTTTTTTTGTTTTGGTGTTTGGTTTAGGTTTTGGCTTTCGGGGTGTTGTCATTAAAATATTTTTGGTTTTGTTCAGATTTTCTGCCACTGCGACTGCGACTGTCTGTGCGTATGGCCCCTGCTCATATGTGCTGCATTTTATTTGCTTTTCTTTCACATTCTGTGCCCAGCAACTTTTTTGGGATGCTATTCAATTCGCATTCGCATTTTAGTCGAGTCGAGTTGAATTATGCTCGCAGCTCTGCAGTTTTGTTCTGGCTTACTTTTTGTTAACTGATTAACAATAAGGGCTTATTTTATAGTAACTCGGATGCCAGGACGCTCTGTTGCCATGTGTGCCATTTTATCCTGCCACACACACACACACACACATGCTCACCGTCCCCATGCTCATCTTCATTCTTATTCATATGCATATTCATGTTTATATTAAAAAAGTTTCTAACAATAAGCTTTTCTATATGCTTATTACATATTATGCAGCTCCCGTGGCTGTCTACAGATCCACGAAGAATAAGTCTGCAAATGAAAGAGATAAATAGGGAACCGAATATCTACACATACGAATCCCGGGGCTTGTGCATCAACAGAGTATTATTTTTTGCCTGGCTTAAATTTAATTGGCTAGAGCAGTCATTGTCACAGCTAATGTATCGCATGTACAAATGCCGAAACAAACAAACATTCTTGCAGCAGGAAAAGGCTGTCAATAATAATAATAATAATAATAATAATGGTCCCCGTTTGGAGGATTCCGCCAGCGCATCATAACAGGTTTCGCCTAGAAATCCGCTTAGAATGATTAAAAAGTTGCAAATTTAAAGTATTACCGTGCGAACGCACAAATATGGCCAACATAAGCGGATTTCACAGACCCGAAAAACGTTTGAGGAGCAGGCAGCCTGCTGCAGGCATCCCTTGTGACGGAATGAAAATTTGAATGGAAACAGAAAAACCGACGGCGAAAAGAAATATCTCGTTGGATGGGCCCAAACAAGGTCCAACAATAGATCTGTCGGTGACAAGCGACGAATCAATGGCCAGTATACAGCTCGATTTGCAAGAGAATGGAACACAAATTGAAAAGCCGGATAATGTCCGAAAATGCCGAAAACCGTGAAATGAGCAAATTAATATTCTTGAGCGGTGGGCGAGTCTCCCATTTCTCATCTCCATTGGCAGAGCCCTCATTACGCTTGATGTCTTAATCAAAGAATCTTTGAAATTATTTTTATCCCCTAATGGTGGCTATTTTACTTACGTCATGAGATGTGCAACATATAGAAGATATATATTCTTGATCCGCAATAAAAGTGGAGTTAATAGTGGAGAGTAAGTCCATCTGTCTACCTGTCTGTCTGTTTTGCTGAGAGCCTAGGTCTCTCAGTTGATAGGCAGTCTTCATATCGATAGATCCGTCAGTAAATATGTCGGAATCGGCGGTTTAGACTTCTATATCATATAGTCAACATTAAGTTCTTGAATGAAAATCGTTTTCTTTTTGAAGATATATTCACCAGCCTTGTGCATTTATAAGTTCCACCATGTTCTACAATATCATATTGCTCTATAAGCAGAATATGCTAAAAAAATAATTGTTAGCAAACGTTTCTGTTTTTCAAGATATCTTGACATTTGCAAACCCGTATACCCTATAGCTACAAGGGTATTTAATCTTCGGCGTGCCGTTCTTTCTTATTATTTATTTTGCCAGAAATTGTTGTTGTTATAAGTTGGTTGAATACCCAACTCAGAATCTTTGGGCAAGCGCCAGATGCAATTGACGGTCTGTCGGCTGAATTGAAATGTAAATATCATGGTCTGAGAGTATCGATACCAAAAAGTTGATGAATATAATTAAAACTTGCGCCTAATTGGGACGTGTCACGTTGCGAATTGCGCGTTTTTTTTTTTTTGCGATTGCAATAGTCTGCACCTTTTGCAATTCGTGTTTTTTATATTTTTTTATGTTTTGCTGTTTAGCTGGCTGCAAAAGGACAATCGGACTGGTCTTTATCCTTCCTGTCGGCTGCACTGGCAACATGTGTCGCTGTTATTGTTGAATTATATGCCTAATAGGATTAAAGTATTTCGCAGTTGTTTTTGGCCTTTTTATCGCCGTCTGCCGTTTGCCGTTGTCGTTGCTGTTGCCGTTGCCGTTGCCGGAATTCGGGGCAACTCTCGGCTCTCCTTTGTTTTTTGTGCGCATTCCATTCACTGAAGTTGCCCGGATTTTCCGTGGAGTCATCAATCCATTCGCTTCATCTGTACAAGCCTCCTTTAATCTAATTAGTGCGGAAAAATTGAACAGCACTGTTAACTTATATGAACAAAGCCAACACACACACGCACGCATCCTGCAGGGCAGCAGGAGCAGAAGCAGCCGACGTGTCAAAGGCAATCCCAATCGCATTTCCCGTCAACAAGCAGCCGACTGCCAATGTGTGTGAGTTTGTGAATGAGCAACGATAACAGATTCAATTTTCAGTCCACACATAGCACCGGAGCAAAATCGCACAGCCCAGACGGGAATGGGTGTGGGCCGGGGCTGGGGCAGGGACAGGGGTAGAAGTGTGTGTATATGGGCATGGAATGCAGGATGCGGATAGGCGTCAATGTTGTTGTTCTTCGCTAGTCATCGTTCACATGGCCCCAGGTGCTCGAAAGACACACGACATACTTGGCCTCTATATAAGTACGTATAATTACCTCGATACGAGTAAATATCACATAGATGTTTGCGCAGACGTAGACCTAATCAAACGAATGATGGCAAACATAAAGCCAAGGGAGAGGTTAACTCGAATATCATTGGGATATAATATATGCGATATATAAGATAAATAATAATAGTGTAAATTATAATAAATAGCTGCGCCTTAAGAGCTAGGAAACTGATACTTTTACTCAACCCTTCCTTTTGGGTCAAAGGTTAGCACTAAGTCAGGATTTTGGTAAAGTGTACCTCCAAGTGGGGGAGACAAGGACAAAAAACGCAGCCATATAAGTTCGCTTTGTGTGGCTTAGGTGTCTGAGCGTCAGAATAATAAGCGGAAGGTCGCTGGTTTACATCCATCAGCGATTTTAAATTATTTAGATTTGTTTATTTACTTTCGAAATAACAAATCATTTTAAAATAACAAATAGAATTGGTTTTTAATGGGCGCTAGTAATAAGTATGCAAATGTTTTGTTAATTAAAATGTTCTATATGGTTTTTTTTTCTGGCAGGCCTCTAATTGTGAATTGGGCTATGCGGTTACAGCTTCAGCACGAAGTTTCGGGATCGATTGGCCGTGAAAAAAAGGCAAATTACGTAAACAATTTGAGTACAACTTGCATTTCCAACATTATTTATTTGACCCGGGCGACGAGTGTATTCTTTTAGTCTGAAATGAAAAGTTTACTTTGTGCAAAGGAAAACTGTATTAAACCAGATTTGAATGAAATAGCTGCTCCGAAATACCGTCTATGTACATTCATATTTATGTAACACATAAACGGCATGAGATATTTCAACGAATATTGCATTAAATTATATACAAATTGGGCTGGGCGTAGCCACCCCAAAAGAGTAAACCCACCCCGCCTCATTCTCGCAGCCATGCGATGCCCTCGGCTCTAATTTGATGCACGCTCCAGCTCAGTACCCGTCGCACCCCGCGGTGTGTCTGTAAATAAGTGTTGCAGCTCGCAAATGATCGAACGGGTGCCGCTCTTCAGAGCCGCAGGAAAACAAATATCGCTGCCAGCAGAACGGGCAAAAACGCGGCTGGTTAACTAACTGCCGGCTCCGGGGAGGGAGAGTATACATAAAAACTTCTGTGACAATGACAATTTGGAAAATGCCAATAAAATAATGGCCGACAATAATTCCTGCGTGCATAACAACGGCGACCGGCCGACCCATTATATGCCGCCTCTATAATGCCAAGCAATGCGCCATATTTTGACACAGTAGGTAGGCTTTAACTGCCATTGCAGAGGGTATTAAAATTTGGTCACGAAGCTAGCACAGCCTGAACGGGATCATCTTATTCTGTTGCTGCGAACGGGACTAGCAACTGAACATACAGAACATCAAATTCTTGACTAAAATCGGACTTTAATTAGTGTTTCAATTATCCTAATTTCTTACCAATATTTGATAAAAAGCGAGATATATTTGTTATCTATAATGGCAAGAAATATAGAAAGTTGTCCATGCAAAAACTCGTTTTAGATCGATTCTCCCCATAGAGCTATATAAAACAATACTTTGATATTGATAAGATATTGCTCAAAGCTAAGGAGAATGTAGAGAAAAACTAAATGTTGCTCATGTAACAGCTCAAGTTTGAACAGATCACAGAATTTGTATCATACGTAAGCTATATATAATGTAGGTTCGATCTGCTTGATTCTGACAAAAGAAAATCGAACTTAAGCTAAGTTTCATAACGATAGCCTTAGGACCCAGATGAATAATTTGCAAGAAACAAGAGAGGAGCGGACAGATGAACTTGGCTATAGTGTGATATATATATATATATATATATATATATATATATATATGTATATATATATATATTATATATGTATACTTCAGAGGGCTACAGATCTCTTCTTCAAGATTACAATACGCTCCACAAGCTATACAATCAATAACCCATTCGATAGGATACTGAACCTTATGTCTGCAAGGGTATTTCGTGTTCGGCATATTTTTTCATTTCTTCTTCTTTGTTTCCATACAGTGGAGCAGCCACTATGCTCTACATTTGTTTCGTTCAGACTGTGGAATATATTTAACACAATGAGAAATAATTTTAATGCCAATATTTGATCTTAGCGACGGCTGATTAGGACTTAATTTTGTTTTTCCTTTAGCCGGGGCCGGGGAATCGATACTTAGCGCGTCGTTCATAACTGCCGACTGCAGAAACTAACATCGAAATGCTGTTAGCTGCATACTGCTGTCCGTTGCCAGTTGCCAGTTGTTGCCGCAGGTGCTGCCTGTTCAATTTCTGTCTGCGGCAACGACTGCGGCCTAAAAGGACAGTTTGCCTGTCGAAAACGTCTTCGCCAAACCGACAGACAACAACAAGTTCACGCCCCGCAGCTTGGCGCAAGTTGCGTGCCGTAAATTTGAGTTTGCAGAAAAGTGGAAGCCGTGCCCACATCTTGGGGGAAATGGGTAGGGGGTAGCTGTAGGTAGATCCTTGGAACAGGTGCGAAGCATGCGAGTACTGCGAGCAGTCGGCAGTTGGAGCCCCCAAGTCCATGTTGTGTAGTTGGTGTTGAAACAGAAGCAATTATATTGTTTGATTTATTTCGTCATTGCGTGCTCCTCTTCCTTGTGCCAGACCATAAATATATGCGTGTGTGGGTGCGGGAGAGCGGGTGTATGTGTGCGTGTGTGTGTGTGCGTGACTTTATGTTTTGTAGTGTAATTGCAAGTTGGCGAGCTTTCAATCGCCGAGTGCGATTCAAGATAAGTGCCGCATAGACACTCAAATTACAGCGCAGCGTCTTCAATCTTGCAATAAAAAAGTCTATATGTCACGCCCTCAAACTGTCAGTAACCGTATTGTATAAGCCAGAATACATTTATCACTCGCCCCCCCTGCGCCAACAAAGAAAATAATATGCATATACACAGCCAAACATAGGCACATTAGCATGCGTGGCTAGACCAGAATTTACGAGTTTATCCATTAATACAAAACGAAACTTTTGTTATTACAACGAAAACACACGAAAAGGGCATAAACTTTCGATGTTATCTGTTTGTGTATAGTTACGGTTCCACTCGGTGATCCCGATATATATATCTATAATATATATACAAATGCACCAAGGCTTCAAACCGGGGCTTAGCCTGTTCTAGCTCGGACCTACAAGCTGGTTCGAACTGCGACTACGTTTGTGTTACCTATTATATCGATTTGCGTATGGTTTATCGATTTCTGCGTACTCTCAGCTTAAATTGCGATTACATAATAGGTATTTGTCCTAATTAATTACAATTTGGCATTCATTTAGCTGCATATCACAAGCCACAAACAGAATGTGTCGCATTTACAATCGCAGCCAACTAAATAAATAAGCCCAGTTATCAGTAGTCGATCAGAGCCAAAATGTCAATTACATGGCCCATGTCTAGTGTAGTTCGGTACATTTGGTCGCGTTACGGTAATAATTGTGTATGCATTATCATCCGCTGATAATACAACACACATCTATCTGTTTCGTTATCTCTGTGTTCATTACCTTCCATTAGACCAACAGATTGATTTCGCACAACAATTCAAATAAATAAATGTGGCCAAAGCACGTTTGTTTGAGCCCCATCGATTCAATAAACATTAGCCACCCCCAAACAAAACTCTCAAAACTTAGCTCAAATATGTTGAATATGGTATGCACACATTCCTGATTATATAAATCCACGTAAACCAATTTTAGGCCATCAAATAATGGAAATTTGGTTTAGGTTATGTGAATTTATAAGCTTATAAAATTGAGTTTGAATAAAAAATGGATGTACTTATGAGAATTGATGAAGGACTCGATGTGTTTTCTTATGAAAACGTGTTCTATGTCATTCGATTATAAATAACTTTTCCGATGAGAATCAAATTAAACATTAATTTTTCACAATTAATTTAAATAGTGTTAATTCATCTTAAAAAACTGTCGTTTATATATAAAATATCTGTAAATAATTGAATGAGTTATGAACTGAGTTATCCGTTTCACGAATAAATAAAACTTTGATACCTCAACTTAAAGCAAAATTGCAACAAATATCTTAACTACCCCTGTTTCACAAAAATTAGTCTCCTTTTAAAAACATTTTCACTTGTTACTGTATAATAATCCCTTTTTAAAATTTCATCCTTAAGAATTAGAATATGAATAAGAAAATTGAATAGTACAAGATGATTCTTTTTGTAACCAACGTAATAACCACTTATAAAGTTTAAGTTTAAGATATCTTTATCGTTAATACGAGAGATGAAGGTTTCCCTTTGGAAAGCAGTAAGTAAAAGTAAGTTATAAGGTTTTTAGTCATTTAACACAATACTTCCCTGACCAATCTTTCAGCTTATGCGAGTCGTATTTCGTATGCCTAACGGCAGTTAAGCCCAACTTTGTAAGTATCGGGTCTTTGCGTTGGATATCGTGGCTGGGTCTTGGCTGCCCACTGCGACTTTGTTCGGACAGATAAATTATGAGGCGCGGCGGGTGGTTTATCTGTGGCAGTAGCATAGATAGTAGTGAAAAGATAGCTGCCCCCGGCATTCAGTAGCACACAGCACACAGCACAGCAGCTCATGAATTGGCTCTAAATTAATTATTTACGCATTTGAATTGAGGCAGTGTGTTGAGAACTGATTTCGAAATGGCCGGCAGACAGGCGGCTTGCCGCGTGCCGCATTACGAGCGCGGAGCGCGCTACCCGCCTCATGCTGCCGCTCTTAATTTACCAATCAAAAACTCGTAATTAACCTAATAAGCCTTCGAGACGGGCTGCGTGTCCCGTCGCGTGCCCCACGCTGCCGTCGACGCATTGTTGAGCGCGGCAAAGATCCCGTCATAATTGACGCCTGGCCGCGCGCGTTAAATGGATTATGTGACGCAACTCACTTCGTAACAAATAATGGCGCCCAACGTGCCCCAAATTGATCATAAGAAGGCAGTGCATAGGGGCAACGATCATGTACTTAAACCCTTATATCTATATACCAAATATATAACAGAGTGTAAGGCCTCGGAAGCAGACATTTGTACAGAAGCTTCTCTTTGGATTGCATGCAAAATATATAGAACTTGCCGCCTGTTTTGTTTCTAAGAGTGAGGTCGCTGGTTATAATCCAGAAGCATCTGACGCATATTACGTAAGCAATTTCGTTACAACTTGCATTTTCTATAATATTAATTTCACCCGGACTATTTTTAGCCATTTTCAAGCGCTGACCATGTTGACAAATCGGTTTTGCGCATACACATGCATGCATATTACGATATACATGCGTACATGTGTACATGCGCATGTGGCAAGGCATGTCAATATTTCCCGCTCATTACTTCCGGTCATTGTTTAATTTATGGCACGGCACATTTAAGCCATTGTTGTGCTTATTTATATTATGCCTACTCGCTCATTACATTTTAGCACTAAACGCAAAAACAGATTTTCACACAATAACCACAGTGCCAACCACTAAATCCCTAGCTAAACAGCCCAAAAACAAACACTCGTACGCATGGCAACGACTGTCGCTTCGACAATATTTGCTTAGGACGCGACGAGCCTTTCGACATTCTCCGCATGCGCAACCCCAGGCAGAGTGAAAAGTTACTGCTAATACCATTACCATGGGATCACAATAACAGGTCAAACTGATGCGCAGGCCAACTAACTGAAAGATTCTGCCGGTGGCCGAGCAACTAAAAAGATGATAATCCATTTTGTGTGACATTAGGTAAAAAAGTTGGCATATTTTATGCTAAAAATCAATTAATTTTTTATTTAAGACCGAATCATCAATATATATCCATTTGGTGATTTGGTTTTTTAAGCATAGCTCGACGATTTTGAGTGGCATTTACTCAAAACTTGCTATTTTAGTTATAGTATGGTATGGAAGGATTAAAAATATGTTTACTTTTTGCAAAACTTCCTCCGGTTCCCCTAAAAACGGCAGAATTTTAAAAATATCCTTGCGCTTTGGTATATACACAATTTTGTTTGACATATTTAAACCCTGCACTACTTAAATTAATAAGGAACGCATTTTCCTTTAGTATGGGGCTTAGTGAAGATGCACAGCCTCAGCCTGAATTTTCATGTACATATGAAAGGAGCAGAGTATCTCCTAGTCGGGCACTGCCGAACATATCACTTTTAATTGTTTACATTGCGTAATGTTTAAAAAAAGTTCCTAAAATATAAAAAAAATTTTTACTTATTGCGGATTTCGAAGAGTTGAGAGCTTCTACCACTATATTTATAGAAATAAGTAATTTAAGCAATCTATGCATGCTATAAAATAAAATGTAATGCACATTTGCAGTTCGCAGAAGAAGTGTACATACAAAATATATAATATTTATTTCTGTAGACAGATACATATATGTGTGTGTATATAGCTAAGGAAAAAAGAAATGTGTGCTATGTGCGCATCGTTTCGAATTGTAAGCAATTTGAACGTCCGATGGGAAAGGAAAACCGTTGACAATATTGCAATGGCTGGCAGAAGAATAATAATTCGGCGTGCGGAAAAATCCGTGACATCATAAATTATCAATAATCACACTTTGTTTTGACAGGATGACGACTGTCGCATCTGAACCGCATTGTTGTCTCTATTGACATAACGCGCACACATACCGACTCGCATGCTAGCACATATGTGTCTGTGCCCCTGTCGGAGTATGTGAGTGTGTATGTGTGTGTACACACATATGCCAGGGACGTAAGCGGTAGAGCTATTGAATCCTCATTGTGACCAGCAATGACGCGGACTAATACTACTCCGAACTGCACGTAGTTGCATGGGGGGCGAGCCACACATAGAGATAAATAAATGACAGGATGCGAATGACGCGGTCCTGGAATCCAGTTGATTTTCGCTTTATGCCGTGTAGTTATGCCAGTTGGCCAGGCGAATCCCCAGCCCGAATCCCAGTCCGAGCCCTATCCCTAGCAGGCGACAAATGACACAGTCTGGGGCTGGAGCCATCGGACTCGCTTGTAACTGCCAAACAATTTATCGACAAGGAAAGCACATTGTTTTACGATTATTTTATTTATTTTCCTGCAGTCAAGTTGCCAAAAACGAGCATGGTTTATGAAATTACTTAGTCAACCGTTAAGGGAGAGCTACAGATTCCAGTTACGTGTGCGCATATATATTAAATAAAGTTGATTGAATATGTAATAATTATTTTGACTAAGCATCGACAAACATCCAAATGTTGTCTTTTGTATGGATGCCTTACACTTTCAGCATAAATAATTTATTACTTTATAGCTCGATCAAAACTAATCGACACTTGATCTCAATATAATAGCATAATGTGTAGCACAGTGCGTGGTTAAATTGTAGGGCACAATACAAGGTCGGCCTTATCCGCAGATTAACTGTCAATTAGTGACCAATATAGTCAACAATAAGAGAGTAAAATTGTTTCATAATATTTATAATTAAAATAATTTTTGAAGCCACACAAACCTGTGTGCGCATGATTATAATTTGAATATTTATCGGGCGGACATAAATCGAAATCGGTACTAAACATTAAACATGGCATTTAATGGCATCACGTGTGTGTGCATGTGTTTTGTATTGAATCTACAATATTAATAACATTGATAAAACTCGACTGAAAACGTTCGACCTCATTTGTATCAACCTTTCGCCGGGAAATTAACAACAGCAGCAACAGCAGCAGCAGCAGATACAGCTATGGCCTGGGAGTACGACAAAAACTCAGATACGGATGCAAACGATATAACGACCAGAGGCACACATCGACCTACAACAACAACAGCAACAGCAACAACAACAATAACAAAAGGCAACCACAACAACCGAGCGAGTAGCAACAAAAAGCTTTTTAGTCAGCGATAACACTTATGTATGGGTATTGTAGACGTATTATTAAATGCCATGTTTTGTTAACGGCCGAAACCGTTCCCAAAATTGTCAACCCACACACAAATGCACTGAAAGCGACAACATTTGTATCTGTTGTCGGTGTCGATGTCGATGTCGGAGCTGCTGTTGTTTGGAGCTCTAATTTGAGACACGATTTTGTTAATGTGTTTTGTGTGCAGCTCGCTCCAGCCGAAATCAAAGCGCTGATGATGAACTGTGAATAGTTCCAACTCCCGAACTGTGTCCCGATTTGAAATGTCATTTTAAATTAACTAAATAAAATACACTCGATAATGGGTATTTATATAAAGTCATTTTTAGGTACATGCCATTCGTGTCTGAATTGTCTTAAGACAACTTATATCTACATATAAAATATATATAAATAAATCTGCAAATATGTACTTACCTGAAAACTTACATTCACACGAAGGACAAGCTTATTGTCATGATTTTGTACACAGCTTTCTATATGCCACTGAAAAAAAGAAGTAAAGAGTTAGTTAGAAAAGGAGCATTAGAAAGGAAAAGGATTAAAACGAGAGAGAAACGTAAAAATAGAGAGAGATTGATACCAAAACTTTTCATTATAATATTTATAGATATATCATGAGAGTCTATAAGCAAAATTTCAATTCATGAGAATCACATAATAGGGCGACTTTCACAAGAACTATGCTGATCCAAAGAACGATTCAAATATATTTTGCGCTTGAGGCAAATGGGAAAACGATTACTTTTAATAAATTTAGAGAGTAGTCTGCTCTAAAATATTATAGGACTGTTATAGAGTATTGCATAGTCGTTAATATTCGACTAAAAAACTCTTCATTGTTTTAAATCTACATTATTTTGAGTAAAAGCTACATTCGTATTGATTCTAATTAATAGGTTCACGTAGTTTTCAACGTGTTCTTACTTCTTCATTAATTCATTTCAACCAACGGAATGCTGCATGAACTATTGAGCATGGATATTATCGTTGAGGGCGTGAGGTTAGAGCGGCCCAGACAAAACGCTTCAAGTGAGGTGAAGTTGTAATTGAACTACTGGAAACGGCTTCTAACTTTTCAAAGAAAACATCGTTAGAGCCAGGGGCAACTGAGGCCAGCCAAGGGGGCATCAGCTCACCAGCTCGCCCGCTTTCCTGCTTAACTGAATGACGATGACTGAACTGGGGCGCAGAAAGTGACTTGTCATTAAACATGAAACTCTTGCAGCGTCAGTTCTCATAATTGTGTTGAGTGCCAGTCGTTGTTGTTGACTCTTAATGTTGTTTTCTTTGCATGCTGATTAGTTGAGCTCGGGGAATGTCCCTGTCTGCCTCACAGTCCCGCAGTCGCGCCGTCCCGCCGTCCCCTACCCCACCCTCACTTGCTATTGAAATTGTCAGTCGCGGGCCCGATTGCAGAATGAATATCGTTATACATTCATATGTAGAAGAATATGAAGAGGCCAAACCAGACCATGACTACTCTTACTCCAATGCAGTCAACATCTTTCTACTCACAGATGAATGTACATATACACATACATAAATACACGTACACATAGGCAAACACACACATACACACATGCAGAGCACTTTGGCTGCTCGCGAGCGAGTGTTTTGATTAATGATGATACATGAAATTAATTTCAATTCCTACTCGGAGGCGATTGTTTGCGTTTGAAATGAAAGCCTTTTCACACCGCTTCAGATACGACCTCGACTTCAGATTCATATATTGAAAAATGTTACTAGGCTTCTTATTAATACTTCTTTTGACTGCATTGATTCGTTAACAAAATCTGAATTCAACTCTGACTTTTTAACCATTCCTTAAAAAGCAATCGTGCATAATGTCATTAGCGCTGCATCATCCTCCTTCCAAGCACTCAAAGCTGTTGAATAAATCCAGCAGAATGGCTTTGTTGTGCTTACATTAGCCTCCGTAATGAGCTGATTTTGATTCGAGAATTCCACTTTATGCACAATGTCGTTATGATCATTATGATCATGCTTAGACTGACAGAGTCATCCGTCCGATTTGTTAGCCCCTGCACACACACACACACGCACACACCCATTCAATGAGGATCACTTGTATGGAGGCTTGAAAAACCTGCACATCTTGTTCGGCATCTTTGGGGATATTTTATCCAATTTGAATCTAAGAGAAACGATTTTTTATCTACCATTTTCCTATGTGCATTATGCAAAATGGGTGAAACATTTCTGACATGAATTTTCACAAATATTTTAGCAGAATGTGTTCCACGAGTATTCCACAGTAACGGGTGGGACTACCCAAAACCACGTGATATTATGTTACTTCAGTTAAATTTCAGCTCTGCCAGTCAGGAAAAGTCGTATCGATTTCACTAATCAAAAATACATACTTTATATACCAATAATGAGGTATATACCCATTAAAGGGACACGGAGTAAAAGAAACGGAAGGACTTGCGTTTGTTCATTTACATAATAAAGCTTGTAATGAATTGATGAGTGTGAATATATCTCAGTGAGATAAACTGATAAGAAGAAACAAGATTTTACTGCTCTTTTCAATCAGATACTTGTTAATGGCGTGTCTGCGGTGGGTAATGTTCTTGATAAAGCACGGAATTTATGCTAAACCTGTAGCGGACTGCTACTTGCTAACATATGTATGTATATGTGTGCGTGAGTGTGTGTGAGTGTGTGTGTGTGACTACCAGATATAAACAACTGTCCGTGAGTATATAACACAAATTAAAAATGTTAACGTTTTTACAAGTTAACATTGAAAATCGTTTAGCGGCAATTACCATCAAATGTTGGCAACTCTTTGATGTTTACCGATGTTTGGACGCCAGTAATCCCAACTTGGCCTAAACATTTCAAGCATTCCTTTGGCCGTGCCGCAACTAGTGCCCTGTCGCCGGCGTTTGTGGCAGGCGACTCCGATTCCGGCTCCGGCTCAGGCTCAGCCTGTCGGCCACTAGATGGGCCATGCGCATGCGCACGCGCACTAAATAAACCAGCGGCATCTGTTTTGCAAGCCGGCATCGTCAACGGCAACGGCAACGACACGGCCCAGCTCTTGTGTCGCCAAGAGCCACGACTAATGTGCCGCGAGCGACAGTACTCGTATTAACAAGGCAAATACACCACGGTCCATGCAAATCGACGCCGCAATCGTAGATCCCAGCCTAGAGGTAGGCCTCTTCTCTAGGCCTGCATTTTGAGAAAGACAACACCCAGAGCCAATGAGTGGGTAAATAAGACAAATGATAAAAGGCAGCAACAGTCAAACATCGCTGACTGTTTCAACAGCAACAGCAGAAAGAACAACAACCACAGCCACAACAACAATAAGTTAAAATGTTGCAGTCGGGTGTGAACGACTGTGTTATACCCGCTCACAGTCCAATAAAAGCTAAACTCAAGATATCGTCTAAATATATATGTATGTATATATGTATATGCGCTAGCGATCTTTAAGAACTTTATTCTGATATTACATTTTCAAAAATTTTTGACAATTACTTTTGACTGGACTTTAGACTTAACCTAGTATTTATTGGATTGATTGGATTGATCATTAATATTGTTTAAGATTTGCGCAGAAACAATGCTAGTATAATTAGAAGATATGCAAAAATTGCTCGACTCTAGCGTTAAGACTGTGGCAGTATCTATATTTATTCTCGGTTAGCCCAACCCCCAATAAATATGTAAACAGTTTGTCTAAAGTGGAATAAGCACCAGTATATAACAAGGTTTTAGATCTCTAGATCTCGAGAAACGGACTGAGGCACAAAAACCAATATACTCTTCTTCCGCTCGCGAAGGGGTATAACAACAGTTGTCGTTGTCGCTATTTGAATAGGTATTTGCCATTGCCAGCCAATGACTCGGAACAACGCGCACACACGCACACGCACACACGCCGAGAATTGGAATGATTATCACATACCCAGAGATCCCCCCGCCACACACCCCTTGTGGACTAAAGCGGCCATTGATTTCTATTTGTTGAACACAGATGCGAGTTGAGTTGAGTAGAGCTGCCGATGCTGCTGTCGCACACACACACACACACACACACACAACACACACACGCACACTTGTACATGCATATTCACATAGTTAGAGACGATCATCAGATGCGACGCAGCCGTTTTCGCTGCCGTTTCGACTGTTTCGACTATTTGCCAAGTCTGGAGTGTGATCTCTTGGCTGGTTTCCGTCGTTGCGCTTCGAAAGCCAGTAATCCGTTAAATGTGAGCAAATAGGTAAACAGTGTCGAATGTCATAATGGAATCTTAAAATGCCGCAGACCAAACGATCGATTGGTTGTCCCCCTAACAATTCAGATGGCGGCTGTGCAAATATTTGATACGACAATGCGAGCGCTAAAAGCGGACTCACTTAGTATTTGGTATTATATTCAACATAACGCGCTGATTGGTTGTTTAGGCCGCATTCTGCTATATCTATAACTAGTAATACGGGCAAGTACGATTGCATTGAACAATGCGATCCATAAATGGATGAACATCAGACAGCGACAACAGCTACAACAATGGACTTAAATGCAATCAAAAGTCGCGCACTCTTTCCAAAAGGCAAACGCATGAGTCTTTCCATTTCTCGTATACTCTATATGGGTTTGATGTTTTTGTGCAAATGCATGTAACAGTCAGAAGCAAGCATCAATGACCCTATTAAATAAAAATTTCAGGACGACGAGCCGAGTCGATCTCGGAGACCACAAAGCTTCAGACTTTATAGTTGGAATACAGAATTATTTAATTATTTTTCCATATATCCTTTTATTTTCAAATTTCGATGTATATCGAATTTTAGATATGAGATATATGAGGGAAGAGAGCTTATTCACCTAAATTGGTATGGAGGATTCCGAATAGTATAAACAGGTAAACAATATTTAACTTTTTGTATACCTTAAAGAATGGCTGGGGGAAGTAGAAGCAGAAGGGAAGAAAGGAAGTTCGATTAGAATAGCAGCTTTGTGTGTTTTTTAGGGTATCTCTTAGTCATGCACACCCGCATAGAGCACACTAGCTAGTCTTCTTTTTGCAGAGATGAATTGCAATTGCCATTGGGCCATGTTCGGCAGTGGGCTAAAAGGTAAGAGCTCTAACAAACAGGACAAATATTTAGACGGAGTTGTGCGACGCCTGGCCAAGTCAAAGACTTGCTGAGATGAATATATATGCACATACATATTATACATAGCGTATGCATGTATGTAGGCTGGCATGTATTTGCACTGTAAGTGGATTATCGCACATGTGGCAGCCACTTTTTGCGTGCGAACGGGTACGAGTACGGGTAAGGGGCAAGTCGCAAGCGGCAAGTGGCAAGTGGCAATTGGCAACTGGGAACTGGCAGCCGGCGACTGCGCCAGCTCCGATGACGACGACGACGACGACGACGAGGCTTTAGCTATCGCTATCGGCGGATCGGGCGGGCAGTCGCTCAACTGACGACAAGTCTCATTGGTAGTTCGGGCATGTCGACGCAATTAAAAAAACGCCTTCTTTGGTATGACTTCTGGATTTGGCATCGAGGCGCAGGTGCGGCATATGTATGCAAGCCGCGAGCTGTTAGCCCATGACGCACGACCGACGCCGACAAACACGGCGCCCAACCACCCCCAACGCCCCCTCCACCATCCATTTGAGAATGCGTACGACTCAGCGCGCACAATAGGCTATGCAAATTTTGTGGCACAAACAATCAAACTGCTAAACGCCTGCTGACCAAAGATCAATTGTTGAACTGTGCACCCAGGAATGTGTTGTACTACAATTCGATTTTGCCCGGATGGACGCACAGATTAGGTGGCACATCTACATGCACATCTACATGGGCAACGGCCCGTTTATACCCTTCCAAAAGAGACTATTGTCACGAAATGCGTAACGCATTTAAGGAGCTGTGAGATGCCGTTCACATAAATATACTAAAGAATATACTAATATATATATATATTTATGTAAATTAGCGGGTATTCCACGGTCTTGCCCATGGCAAATCTACCTTGCGAGCTATGTTTTTTATAGATATATGAATATATGTTTAAAGTTCATTCAATAGCGAACAAAAAGCTGGAATCAATTGTTCTCGCCCATGTTAGTCTAGTCATAAGTAAAGTTAACCTCTGTCCTGCATTTTCCATCCAAGAGGAGGGGATTCAGCAAAAAATTATCAAGTTTCCAAAATTTCCAAGTTAACGGAATTTTCTAAAGAACCAACTTAGCCATTTCACTATATAGCTAAAGTAAGAAGTTGATTACCAATCAATAAGTCAGTCAACCACAGACATAGCAGAGTTTCTAAATGTGTATCTACCCAAACTTGTCATTTCGATTAGATGGTAGAGAATACAACTTGGCATTAACGTACGTGCTGTCTGCACGATGATAGATTTTTACCCATTTTCCGATCGTGGAATTTGACGAAATACTTTCCTTATTTTCCTTATTTATCTGCCCATGAGTTAGGCAATTAGTTGTTGCAAATACATGGATGTAGAGAAAGACACACGCTGGAATTTATAACTATATAAGCTAATGCTGGATCTGTCGAATTTCAAAAACTCTGCATTCTAAAAGATTTGGAGCTATCGAATCATAAATACTGAAAATATTGAAGAGACAATATCACTCATACTAAAGCACATCTTTAATATACTACAATAAGTTATAGTACTTTTCTTAAGCCGATTCCAATTATTCTATTACAATTTCTAATTTACTACTACTACTCTCACTACTATTATAACTCCTAAAAGTGGAGCAACTATTGAATTGGCCCATAAAAAGAAATTAAGTGGGCTCATAAAATTGGGAAAGCAGATGACAATTTTAGTCAGATCATCTGTCGACTGGATAAGGATCTCAACATAAACTACTCTCATATTACGTTCATACGCTACCATTGCTACTAATTCTACTACTGTGCTACAATAGGTCATGTTAGGCGACAATTCAAGCATTAGCCCATTAAAAAATGATAATGAGGTCATAAAATTGGCCAAAGAGATGACAATTTTTGCAACATCATCTGTCTCGCTGGAAAGGAACGTCAGTTAATAAAAATTATCGTGCCTAACATAACAAATCTTGGGCTAAATAATTCTAAGAGCAGTTGCCAAGTTGATTTTCTTTAGTATGTCGCTCAAGCGAAAGACTGGAGGCAAAGATCAGACCTCTTATCAAGTTAAACACGCAATTATCGCCTTGGCTCGGCTCAACATCGTCAAAGCCAAGCGTCTCTTTGGATGGTAGGCAGTTCCGCGCCGTTTTGTATGACTTTGTTCCGGGAAAAGACATAAAATTACTGCGTAACAACTGCAACAAGGTGTAATGGAGGCGTAACGCGCGCCAGTCTGTTACTGCCACATCCACTGCCACAGCTACTGCCACTGCCACTGCCACGGGCACAGTACACAGTACACTGCGGATGGCAGCGGTAACATTGTTTGTGGCTCATAGAAATAAAACTGTTAATTGCCAAATGGTTGAGTTGCGTTTCCCGGTTAATTTAGGTAGTAGCCGCCGTAGTCCGCTGGTTCCAGGTGCTCCCGCTGGCCACTTGTAAAACGTCGTGGGAACGCACAGAAAGTATAACGCGCTTGACAGCATCGCGTTACGGTCTCTCTTTTTTTTCCTCTCTCTAAGAACTGTAGAACACAAGCTTATGGAATGTTAGCTAGTCGTGTCCCTACCCTCCTATTGACTGTTGGGCCCAATAAATCATGGTAGCTGCCACTTGCTGCAACCCAAATGCAGTCGCACACGCGGCAAACGCAAGCTGACATTCAACGCTTGTACTTAATATTCATTCAAGGGCGAATTAATTTCTAATTCGCATGCAGGACGGCAACAATCCGGGCTCTACAATCGACATTAACATTAGCAGTTGAGCTACACATGTTTTCCGCCCAATCTGAGCTAACACGCTGTAATCACGTTCCAACTGCCGACTGTTGTGTCACAGTCACAGCTACAACAAAGTATTCTCAACAAAGTATTCTCTTCAATCCAACGGTCTCTTTGTCTGCAGCCAGACAAGCGCATTCATTTGTATCCCAGTTTAAGGCTGAGTCCATTATAAGTTGATATTTATTTTATTAAAACATCATGTTTTACTTAATTTCAGAATGTTTAACACTTTTATAAACAGACTTGCGGGTATTTCGTGGTCTGAGAAGGGAAAAGAAAATCAATTGGCTTAAATAACCTTTTTAAAGTGAATTTTACGAAAGGCGTGAATTATCACAAAGATGGAGAGTGTCTACGAGATAGAGATTTTGAATTTAAATTTATAGAATTCCAAATAATATACATACATAAAGTTCAAATATTGCGCTTCACTTTCAAATTTTGATTTGTTTGAAACGTTGAGCGCAAAAGTTTTCTTTTAGATTTGCAAAAATTCTTTGATTTCAACAATGCTGAATATGCACATATATATAAATAAATAAAAATTAATTAATTGCAGCCAATTACAACCGAAAACACTTCCATTGTGTTGTGTATATCTAGAGTTTGTTTGTTTAATTCGTGCGCCAGACACGATATCTATTTTATCCAGCATTAACATACACATAAGTACTATATATAGGTAATACGTGTGCGTTTAGGCATCTAAAATTGTAATACGTACATTAAGCAGTCGTGTATTTCTTCAGTTAGGAACGTCTCACGCCAAATGCTGATAATGAGCTCACAATTATCAACTAAGTTGCTGCTGAAACACGATGTAAGCTCAGGTTTCACTTGAGTAAGGCTTTCACATAGCACCAGTTAACTAACAATATCTATCTGGAACAGGCCATATGCATAAAATACAATATTTACTCTCGGGGTCTTGCTAACGGTGGAGAACTAAAAACAACCTCGAAAGTGTGATAGTCCGTTTTCGTGTAGACAATCTAAGACTGAAACTCCAGTTCTGTGTAGAGTTCGGCCTCACAAAAAAGAGTCTTGATTCAGAGCCGGGAGTCGGAGTACAGGTCGCGTGCATTGCTGCTCAAATGAATAAAGAACGAAACAGCGACAGTCCCTCTGCCAAATGTGTAGTCTTCCAGCACACAAGCAAAGCTTTAAAAACATTGAATGCAGAAAAGTATCTGTAATGGGCATGCCAAGGCTAGCATACCCTGGAAAACTAAGTGAAACGTGAGAATGCCACAGGATTTGTTGACACAGTCTTCTGAGAATCGATATCTCTTTGAGAATTCAGCTAGAAGATTGCATGCCCCTAAATGTATTGAAATTGGTATACTTTTAGTTTTCAATTTGATTTAATAATGAGTCTAGAGTATTACTCAAGATTAAGACTTCATACTTGCACACAATTTTATATGAAATGATGGCTTAAATTAAATCAAGCGGAAGCCCAGGTTAACACATTCAAAACTTAAGACAAGAGTTTGACTTGAATCGTAAAACAAACAAGCGACAATTTGTATTTTGGCTGCATTGGCTTCGGATAATGCTGTTAAAAAAGCATGTCTGAACAAACCAACTGAATCTCCCTGTGAAGTGTTTCCAATAATTAAATGCATTTGGCGCAAAGGGAACCACGTTAAAGCCAGAGTGATAATATTAAGCTGGCCGGCACGAGTTTATTCAACAAAAAGGTATTAACACCGACGATATCAAAAACCTCAATGATTATATCACTAGCAGAAAGTGATTTAGTCTCTAGGATTGCCCTCTTTGCCAAGCTTTAACTTGTTGAGAATTACAAGCGGCAATTAACGAAGAAAGCAAAGCACGGAAGCCAGAGTTAATTTTCTGTGTGTTTTGTGTTTGTGTGCCCGAGACAACAAAAGTGTGTATGTGAAAGAGTTTTGCCCTTAATCAGATAGTGTGCAAAAGGAGCAAGAGTTTAAGTACAAATGCAAGTTGAAATTTCTTTTAGTCACAATTTATGCATATTTAAAGTGTATAAAATGCTCGGTTTTATTTAATTTTTTCATTTTTTTTTCATAAACAAACATGTTTATTGCTTTTTAGCTTTCCAGTCAGCCGCAATGGTGCAAATGGCTGCGCTTGCAACTCCCACTGTGCATCGTCGGCTTGCATTCATTTCTGCCGCATTCGCAAAAGCCAATAACACAACACCCACAACGGGGCACCAAGACAGAGAGGGGGCAAGTGTGTGCGGAAATTAATAATTATAAGCGCTGAAAGCTAAATAAAATGTAAACAATTAAAATGGGCCTGGACTCAACGATGCGACGCGCCGTTGGCAATTTGCAATTCCAAACACCGGTGACGGCGGCGGCGGCAGCAGCAGCAGCAGTAGCAGCAGCGGCGTCTTTTTGGTTTCATTCTTGTTCCGAGTATATTGCTGGCAGCAGCATCAGCAACAGCAGCAATAATAACAGCAACAGCAGCAACAACAGCAACAGCAACAACCGCGGCGTGTGACATTGAGGCGCGAAACGGGCAGCCGTCGACGCCAACTGTTTGGGGCTTGTTTGTAAAACAACCAAAAGGTCACAAACTATTTGTGTAGAGTGGCGACCTCTTGCCTCTGGCGCAGTGTTTGTGTTCGCACACCATTATTTCAACACGCATACACACGCACACGCACACACATACGCACACCCACACGCACATGTAACGCAAAGCAGACACATTTACGAGTAAGTGTTTTAATTGCAGTTTGCCCAAACACACACACACACACACACACACACACACACACACACTGGCTCACCCACACACACCCACACACGCACATAGATTGGCAAAGGCAATTAATTAATTGAGACCACCCACCACACACAAACCCATTTTGATGTTCAGCCCAACGCCCACAACACAAGCACACACACACACACATACAGAGAGATCTGAAAATGGCCATATAAATGTGCGCATGCATGTAGCTGTGTGTGAAACTTTGGTACATGTGTTCATGGAATGTTGACATGTGTTCCCCAAATATGCATATGTATGCGCATATATATGGACGATACATGTATATGTATGTACATTAGTTAGTTGCAGTTGCCTTGCCCATGAAATTTACCAATGGGCGGCCGCAAATATGCAAAACGCAGACAATGGAACCCGAACATATGTTCATTTTATATAGTATCGGAATAGTAATAAGTAAGAATGCGTTTGGCTCGGCTGCCAGCTCATTAAACCCTTTCATTTCCCAGTCTTGTCGTTCACAATTTGTTAGTCATTTGAGCGCAGCCGTTTACGAGCTGGGTGCCAGCAAGGTGAACAGTAGTTCGCTTTGCATAAGCCCGACTAAACTATTTAAATAGTAAATGCCTACGCAAGAGCCGTCGTAATTATCCCAGCTGTTTATAATTTTCAATTTCTTTTCCGCACCAAATACATACGTATAAAATACGAAAGAAATTTTTAAATTCGATTTCTTTTCTTAATGTCATATTGGGATATAGAAATATTTTCAATTTTCTTAAGTTTTTTTTTTATATTTTACAAACAAGACGAAACAAATATGCGTAAAAAATGTAATTTTTTTTAAATGTTTTCTATGATATATAATAGTATTTTTGGATTTTTGCCCTGATTAGGAAGCCAGTTTTCGAGAGCAGGGAAATGTTCTTTACCTTTTCTCAAAATTTTTGTTGGTTCACAAATATTTTAAAATTCTCTTCAAAAATTGAATACAATATAAATTGCTTAATGGAATAAAAATATATTTCATGAAAGAGCCTAGAGAATATCTGATTATATCATTGAATAATTGAAAATAAAGTAATACAGATCTAAGAAGATCGGTTTGACAGCTCCAAACATTTAGCATATTCTTAAGTCCCAGTAATGATACCCAGCGAGTGAGGGAGGGGCAGAGAGAAAGAGAGAGAGAGCGAGAGATGGGAACAAAAGAAGGCAAGGTGTATTTTTACAATGCGTAACCCTTGTCCGACGATTAATATCGCATCAAATAAATTCCAAATTGCTGTTTGAGTATCATTTAACCATCTTTGAACATCAACGCACCAGCACTTGCACTCACCCGCTCCCCATTCCGACTTGACAGCAGACCTCCGGCGGCGACGTCACGCTCTCGGGACAGAAGCCGTTCCGGCAGACACTCTGACGCGGCTGGCGGTTGGCGGCTGGCTCGAATAGATGGTATCTAGATAAGCGGTTTTTTGGGGTTCGGGCCCAAATAATTTTCAAAGAGTCGCCGCACCAATGCCTTTTTATTTTCCAGCTGGACTTCGGAAAATAGAGCGCTAGGCATTAAATGCCTATGAGCTAGATCAATTGTGCTTGGCTACTTGTTTAAACTGAAGAAGATTTAATAGCATATTAGCTGCTATATTTTTTTTTAAACCTCGACCGAATAGAGGTCACACAAATGATATGAATTAATTTTGCTTTGGCTTTTGAATCACAACTTTTTGCCAGACATGCTAAAAATTAGTCAAGTGCCAAAAACTGCAACTCAGCTGACTTAAAAAAAATTATATATATGTATAGTATAGAGAGTAAGCTACAAATATGAAAATGTTCATTCATTAAAATATATTTTTCATTAATATGCATGCACACATACATATACACATATATATGTATATATATACATATGTGCATGAGTAGCAGCTTATTTGGCGGTTCCGTGTTTCCATCAGTTCATTAATAGGCTTATTAATATTTTCATTGTTAATCAAATTTTTCATTTTTATTTGGTAAACAGTAGCCCATCATGACACGCATTAACTTTATCTCTACGTCCATTATCGACGCCTACAATCTAATTTTAAGTAACAAAATTGAAAAAAAATTACTCATTTCCACTTCCAAGGAATCGCTAAGCGAGCCGCTGCCGAACGGACGTGCACACCCGGTCAGAGCTCAGCGTCTCTGCCTTTGGCTGAGGCTTTTGAGTCGGAGTCGTCGGAGGCGAACGCGGACTTGTGTTTGGGATCTGTCGTATCTTTGGCGCATCTCATTCACATTCATAAATTTAAATTCGCCTGCTTTTCATTGGGTTCGTTAGCGTCTTGTTGAAAATATTTGATGTCGCTTTGGCCTTTGCTTCTGTATATTACCCGACCACCCGAGTTAGTGGAATAGTTTTTGACTGTTTTGGTGGGCCCGTTTCGGGTATTCGTGGCTGAATTTCTTAAAAACAATAAAATAAAATTAAGCAAAACGGCATTTTAATAATGCTGCTGCTTCTGCTGCCGCCTCTGCTGCTGCTGGTGTCCACTCTTCCCTTAGTTGGCGATGGCCAGCTCAGGTGTAGGCTGTTAACTGTTGGCCTGTTGGCTGGTGTTCGTAATGGGCTATAATGGATCTTCCTAACAATTTGATGATTTATGTTGTGCGGCTAGCGGTTGTTGTTGTTGCTGTTGTTGTTGTTTCGTTTTGGCTTCTTTATAGCTGTTTTATAATGTTTATAGCGCTTATAGCGTTTCTGTCTGTGTCTTTATCGCCAAACCCAAACTTGCCTGGCGCTCGTGAATAACGCTAGTCTCGGGCTTCCACTAGGAGAGAGACAAAGCCAGCGAGAGAGAGAGAGTGAAAGAGAGAGAGAGAGAGAGGGAGTGAGAAAGACGTGCGCCGACGGTGGCTCTTTGTTACCCCGTATGGTTGCGGCTGGCCGGCGCGCATGAGCCGTCCGTTCGCATGTGCGCTCAAATTTGGCCTCGCGTTTGTTTTTGTCATAATAAACCACTAAAAGGGAGCATATAAAAACGTAATTTTCCGCACCTGCCTACCAAACGTGGCCAACGCCAGCGGTACTTCAAGGGATCTCTCTCACTCTCTCTCTCGCTCTCCGATGATTTACGAGTTGCGTTTATCAAACGAGCCAACAGTGTTGCCATTTCGCCTTTCGAGACTCGACTCGACTCGACTTAATTGAATACTTGTCAGATGGGGCACATTGTTAGGCGTCCACACACAGTAAAGGATGCAATGGGAAAGTACTTAACGTTCCATTTCCATTTGCATGTCAGCATTTGGAGACCGGACAACGTAAATGCCCGTACATAGCAGGGCACATTAAACGCGCCGCTCATCCGATTAAAGTGTTAGACATTATATATAGCAACTCTTTAAATGACTTGTCACAGTTATATTTTATTGCTTGATGCCATTTAAGCTCAAATTAAGCACGCATACACTTATATGTATTAGTATATATGGTTAATATTAAACTCTCTAGAAACCAATGTTCATATATACACACATGTGTACATACTTATAATAAATAAAAGGTTGAAAAGATTGCCACATCTCTTCTTAATATAACACATAAAATCAAAGTATGAAAGACTGCAAGGCTTACTTGAATTCATGAGAATCGCAAAGTAAGGCGTTATTTGATAATACGTTTTTTTAATTTGCAGTAAACTTTGGCAGTAAACTTTGCCTGCATTTGGAACAAGAACATATAAGACACTTGCATAAATACAATTAGAAGATTCCATCTAGTCAAAATCGAAGAAGCTTTCATTTAATATTTTTTGAAAGGTTTCAGAGTGAGTATGAATTTGAGAAAAACCATTTTCTAGAATTTTGAATAGGAACTTGGTAAATGAGCTTGAAACAGATTGGATAGATAAACCAAACATTTTATAAAAATAATTATCCCTAAATTTTTCTATATTTACGACTGGAATTTTCTGTCTCGTCGTGCACTTATAGTTACAACTGTTATAAGGTTCATAGCTTTCTAGCTCTTTCCGCTTGACTTGCGCCTTGATGCCCAATCAATCAATCAGCGAGGACAAATAGTTTTATATATACAGATATAGGCACAGCTTCTGTTTGGCCATGTCCATATGCATAACTCCATGCTCTTTGTTTTATAGGTAAATACATATGTAGGCCTTTCATTGTTGAGGTTCATGCTTGGCATATTGCATAGATTGATCGAACCACCGAATTTGGTTGTCGTCGCAGCCGGTTGACAATCGCATTACAAACACAGCAAATGTGTCAGAAATATTGTTATTGTGAGTCTCTTTCATTTGTTTCTGGTACAATGGTCGTAATTTGGGACTTTAAGAGCTTTCAATGTGTCGTTTCGGTGCGCGTTGCGGGAATTTTAAATTAATTATTTTTTTGACCCCACACAATGTTCGGGAGCTCTGAAAACTGCTTGGGAGCACACGGCCAATGTCTACAAAGCTGCCGTCGTCGTCGCCAACACTTTGCATACATAACTGAATCGATAGTTTTGCTTTTCAACGCGGACCGGTTAGCAGTTGGTGTTGGAGCCGCAGCTGAGTCCGGTGCGGGGGCTGGGACTGGGGCCGGGGTATTGTACGTGTACATGTACATCAGTCCGTCCCCGGGCCGAATTACTGACATAATATTATTGTAATGTGCCTATGAGAGACTCTCTTTTTCGATTCAATCGGCCCGGCCTGGTAGCCACACATTTTTTTTGTCTACTCACGAAGACATGAGCATATTTTGTTTGTAATTTATTATACGCAGTTGGTGAGCTGCCTACGAAATGAATATTGGGTTAAGCGTCAACTCATGCTTTCTGTGTTCGGATGTCGTTGTCGGTTGTCCGTGGAACACGAGGAGTTATTTGTACCAGCACAGTTTGCCAAAATGTTGGATATATTATTCGTTGGCATGGCCAGGGCACGGGGGGCTGTGGGGAGGTGCAGGCAGTCCCACTTAATTCGTAAGAAACAATTTGCATATGTATGTATGCCTCTTGTCGTTCAACAATGGATTGGCAAGGTGTGAATTAATTTGCTCCGCACGCCAAGAGTCAAATGTTGAGAAGAAAAGCCACACACAGCAATCCTGTAGAGCCGTTCTTTTCCCTTGTCGCTGCCACCCTTCCGCCGGCCGACGACATTCTGGACGCAATTCTACGAAAAGTTGCCTGCATTTAGCCTCCCTTTGGGCTCCTGCTCCGGCTTTGACTTGTGCTTGGTTCTGGGCCTGGGCCTGGGCATGGGCTTCGTCGGTTTTGGCACTGTGGCCGACTTATCAATGACAAATCTCCAAAATCGTTTCTGTTTTGCCATTGCCAATGCCTGTCAATTTGGCTTGTTGACACTTCGGCGTCTTGTGCACCACCGGGCTCTAACACCAGGCAAAAAGGTTGGGATCGCACACACACAAGCACACACACACCGCATTTTTTTTTGTGTGTGGCTGCTTATTTTCCCGGTGGGATTTGGAGCTTTCATGAATGAAATTGGCTAAAGCCCAGGCGGTACATTCCAAGACGCGACTGACAAGCGGAAGTTGCCCGTTACTGGCGGACGGATTGAACCATTGCGATTGCTTCAATTGAGACAATAACCGGACCAGTTGTAAGGCCGCGTCCGCGTCCGCGTCCGAGTCCGAGTCCAAGTCTGTTTCTTGGGCTTATTGATGCACGGACATTATCAACGAATAGATTAGGATTTGCTTGACGGAGTGAACTGTATATGTATTGGGCATGGTAAGCTCTTGGGCGAATGAAACCAAATGTATTTTAATTAAGCACTGCTGAGACTGAATTTGTCAACAGCTGAATATAAACATATACCAAGCGCAGCCCGTTGATGGTGTTAAATTCGATTAGATCTACGACTGGGGCCTGGTTTGAGGCTTCATTGTGACTGTGACTCCATCAGCAGCACCAGCACCACCAGCAGCAGCAGCAGCATCAGTGCCATCAACAGCAACAGCAAGAGCACGAACAACACCAACAACAACGAAGAGCTTTAATGCAGTCGCAGTCGCGACACATTTATTTAATCCGCAAGCTGCTCAAATTGCAAGCGCTGATGTTGGCGTTGCCTTTGGTGGTGCTTTCTGGTGGTGCTTGCCGGAGACAAAAGGCACAAAAAGGCGAACAACGACACAGACACGCTGACAATCGAAATCCGAAAATACTGAATGAAGGCGCAAAGTAAAACAATATCTGATTTGAAGCATCCGGTCGCGATTGTCATTGCCACCTATGTCACCTATGCCACCGCCACCGCCCGACCGCCCGACAGACCGACCGACCGACAGACCGGCCGACCTGGCGACACGCGAGGACAGTACCCTAGCAAAGGCATAAAGGGGCTCCATATATATATCCAGGCCCCCAAACTCACTTCCTGCGACTGTTTTTGGCTGTCCGCTCTCTGTCCCAATCTCTGTCCTGTGACTGTGGCTCTGGCTGCTGTTGCTATTGTCATTCCTGCTGTTGTTTGGGGTTGCTCCAACACGGCTCCACCCGACCCCGACCCACTCCATATATATGTATATATAGTGTGAGATCAATCGTATTCGATTGCAGAATGCGCGGTAGGTAAGCGTTAACGACGTTTTTGAAGTTTCTCCACTCCGCTCCGCTCATCCACGGCTCGACTCGACTCGAGTCGACTCTTCTGTTTTTGGTGGCAAGCAGCAAAAAAAATTGCGACACGTTATTTCAATTTAAAATGTTTATAATTCAGAGTGTTCTCTGCTCTTTATTTTTGTTTTTTTTTTTTTTTGTTTGCTGCTGCTGCTGCTGCTGCTGCTACCAGCCCGAATGGAACATCCAACTTTAACCAACGACGACAGCGAGCTGTCGACACTTTGGCCAGCACGAAAACAAAAACCAAATCCAAGCCGAACAATGCGCGTAGGTAACCCATTATTGTAGTGTATTCAAGCACTGAGACGCTCGACACGCACTTCTATATACCGCAATTCATAAGTTTAGCTCGTGACTTGAAGCCTGGGTCTGGTTAGTTTTTGTCTTATAGATATAGCCGGCCATATGGGACTATCAGTCAGTTTTATGGTTAATGCCGCCAATAAATGCAAATTAAAATGCATTCTGGGCGCAGGCCCGGCTCGATTTCACTGGCGCATTCCCTCACATTCGTCAGCTTTGGCACTTTGTAGTTGAAATGTTGTACTGTGCCAACTGGCGGGGGGAGGGGCAGGGCAAAGTGTGTGCGCCCAAGTCAAGAAGCGACCGCCGCCTGGGTGGCCTTGGGGCGCTTCTCCTCCTCGTCGAGGTTGTGTGACCATTAACTGGCAAATACATTTATGGCCTTAATTACGCCCTAAAATTCAAATTATATCAACAAACCAAAACCGCACTGTGTGACCACTGACTGCATGACTCAATCTGAAGAGAGCTGCTGGCGCTTCTTGGCCTTGCGGCTGGCCCTGTCCTTGCCTTGATGTTTTTTGGGCTCCCAGACAGTCGGCAGCAGGCCCAGCTATAGACTGGCAACGGCACAGGCACAGGCACTGGAGCTGGAGCTGGCACACCGGCTAGAGGTCTTAGGTCCGCATTTATTTTTACAAGCTTGTAGCACAATAGTCGTAGGCTTTTGTCGGCACGCCCACGCCCACGTGCCCCTGCCAGTGCCCCTGACTGTGCAGCTCAGCTACTGCCTTATTGTTGTTGTTGTTGTTGGCTTAGAGCGGACCAGGCCGGATTATCCAGCAGTGCTAAAAACTTTTTAGAAGTCATTAAAACCTTGTAGTGGTAAAATTAATTACTTGTAGTTGCAAACAATGTAGCCACGCCGCAAGCAACATTTCCATTCTGCCTGCCCTCTTCATCTTCTGCCCATTTCTTTGCCAGCCCGACTTCAGCCGTCGTCCAACGTCCAATGTCCGATGTCGGCGTTGGACGTCCATCGTCCACCGGGCATGAGCCAAGCTGCCGTTCGGGCGGACTAAGTGCATGTTGGTGAAAACATATTCACTTTGAAATTTATTAACTTTGCGTGTTCTGTTGAATTAAGAATCCAGACGCAAAAGTTTCCACAATGTTTGCCTGAGAGTCGTAGACCTATTCAAAAGTCATACATATTTACAGTTTGGCACTCGAAAGCCAAAACGAAACTTGGCCTGTTTATTCAAATATTTGATTTCAAGCGTTTTTCAGCGATTAGCTATGTAACGTACGTATAGTTGATTTATTTATTCCATTAAAAACACTTCATTTAACAAAACTATTTCACAACTTTATGTCTCTTGTCAATTTAAATATATCCAACTCTTTATCCACCTATTTAGTAAGGAATACCTAAACAGATTTGAAATCGAAATTTAAATTCTTGGTTTAACAGAAACTGAACTTTAAGACGGATTAGTTAACTGATGAAGAGCCGAACCTCAATTTGAAACTGAACAACTTTTAATACAACTGTTTATTGAAAATTGTTGCTACATTTTATTATAAGTTTAATTATTCTATTTAAAAGCTGAAAAGTTGTATGGAAAACCAAGCTCTCCTCCACGCGCACCTTGAGGAGATGCACCAAAATTGGTTGTACTCGATACAGAGGCGGCTTTGAAAAGTAAACATAATTTTTATTTGTGGTTAATAAAAGACATTAAATAGAGGAAATTGTTTGGGCTACTAATGGATCATAAATGCTTTGATATGTGTGTGTTTTCGTGTGTATTTTGGGCTTGTTTGTTTGTTCGAGCGAGTCGAATCTTTATGGGAATCGACATAAAGCTCAGTTAAAGTACTCACAGATTTTGACATATTCCAAACATTTTATCTACTTTGTGAATATGATGAAATGTAAAAATTAAATACTAATCATGTGTAAATTGAATGGGCGACACTTAAAAAGAGACGACACATGGGCTTACTCCATGGACCATCAATTGGTCTTGACTGCAATTGTGGCTGCGTTTCGCTGGCATTGAAATGTTCATTACTTTCAATTAAAAGCCCAATAATTAAACATGACGTATTTATGAGTTTGACAACAACTGCCGGCTCCGGACAACGCGTGCTGCTGTTGCTGCTGTTGCGCGAGCCCATTTAGCTGTTAATTGCGTGAAAATCTCCTGGATTTTGGGGACACAACTAGGCAAACGGCAAATATACGTATATCGTAATTGTATATACTAATTATTGTGTGGCAATATAAAGTGTACGTACACCAAAATAAAAAGTATGAAAAAAAAGCATTGGCAGCACACGCGATACTGCGGAACTGCGGAATCGGTTACAAAAGTCCATTAGGCGATTGTTCACAAAATCGACAAAAAAAAAAAAATATGAAGAGAAAAAAGAAAAAAAAACGCAGTTGCTGCAACTGCAGCGAAAGTGCAAAACGCCATGAATCACATTTTTGCCAATTAAGCATGATCCGTTGTAAACGGCATACTCGTAAGCAAAATCATAATTTTATTCATGCATACGAGTAAGCAAAAGCAAAGGCCGAGGCAGAGCCAGGGGCAGCGGCAAAGGCAGAGCCAGAGGCAGAGGCAGGCGGCAGAGGCAGGCGGCAAAGGCAGAGCCATCGCGACATTCTTACACCACACCGGAATCTGAATGTAGGCAGCAGTTGTGACTGGGGCGTCGACAACAGTCCGTCCGTCCGTCCGTCGGCAGTCCGTCCGCCTCTTTTGGACCGGATGGGCTATTGAGACCACCAAAGCAGCAACAAAAACTCGCACACATTCGACTGCACTGCGGCCCGGACAAGAACTGCAAGCGCTGCACTATGTACGTTCGCGATTACATTTGTGTTTGTAAATGCGATCGCCGATCATATTTCAGTCGCGGTCGCTGCCGTTGGCCAAAGGGGAGCAGCGTCCAAGAGGGTAGGGGCGGGGCGAGGAACGGACCTGGCACAGCTTGCTGTGTGAGGTCCGACCGCCCAGCTTGTGTGTGAGAGTGCAAATCACATAATTTTCATTTAATTACGAGCGCAATGTATTTGCATTTGATTTGTAAACAAATGCACTTTGTAATTGCAACCCACTGTAAAAGAGCCGGCTCCTAAATAGCCGCAATACCCTACCGAGCTAATTACCCAACAGTTCAACTATGCTGGCCAGCTCAATATGTTCGCTGTGAACGTTTGTTGAACTTGCAAATCGACTGATCACCAAGCACGCTTTGTATTACGGAAGTGTAGTCGGAAGTGCCCGACTCGCAGATACCCTGAAGCCAGCGCTAAGCTGTTGCAACAAAAATTCTAGCTTCCTTCTTTGCATACGCACACACAGTCGCACGATCGCACTGTACGCAGCGGCTCTTCTTTTTCTTCCCCTTTCCACTACACACACTTTTTATAGGAAACGCACTCTTGATTAACTTGGATGTTCATAATCTGATCGTTGAGAAGTTTTCAGAGCTGTAATCTGCAATACAAATGGAAGGATGCATTCGAAACGTGAAAACCATGTTCTTAAATCGATATTTATCAATAATTAGAACATGGGTGGAGATGAAAAGCGTGGTCCTCACTATGCACTATGGCATCGGATATGCTTCCTACTACCTGTTACATACACTTGCAACGAAAACCTCATACCCATTTCACCCATTTTCAATGGGTTAAGTGTATAATAAAAGAAATAAGAAAAGTGCAGGCCTTTTCTTTCTGAATGAATTCACAGCTTTGCGCTTTTAATATGGCCACTCCCCTCGCCAGCCCCTGAACAGCCCTCTTGCTGACAAGCGACAAGCCTCTGGGCGTCATTGTCAGCACAGTTAATTGACCAAGCCAACGGCCATTGAGTACGAATGCACACAAGTGTATGTGCATCATCTATATATACAGTTATATATATATATACACATAAATGTGTACACAAGCACAAAATACGTATTGACAGCAAAGTTGTTGCGCTCAGCTGCGGCGCTTTGCTTGGCAAAACACCAAAGGTGATAAACACAAAGTAAAACTTACAATGGCAGGGCCCCAAAATATGCACACACACACACACACACATATATATATATATGTATTCGGCTTTACAAAGTCAGCAATTATGATATATTGGCCCCTTTCTCCGAGTACTCGCATAGGCATTAACTGCAGAATAAGTATTACAATACGATTTTATTAACTTTCACTGTTGAGAAGTTTTCTTGGTAGAAAGCCAAAGACAATCCCTTTGAATACCAGGCTCTTATATAAGTGTATAATTTAATAATAATAAAAATAATAATAGAATAAAAGTAATAATAATAATAATAATTATAATAATAATATTCATAAAAGTAATAATAATAATAGTAATAATAATAATAATAATAATAATAATAATAATAATAATAATAATAATAATAATAATAATAATAAAAATAATGATGATAATGATAATGATAATGATAATGATAATGATAATTATAATGGTAATGATAATGATAATGATAATGATAATGATAATGATAATGATAATGTAGAATGATAATGATAATGATAATGATAATGATAATGATAATGATAATGATAATGATAATGATAATGATAATGATAATGATAATGATAATGATAATGATAATGATAATGATAATGATAATGATAATGATAATGTAATGATAATGATAATGATAATGATACTGATAATGATAATGATAATGATAATGATAATGCTAATGGATAATGATAATGATAATGATAATGATAATGATAATGATAATGATAATGATAAGTAATGATAATGATAATGATAATGATAATGATAATGATATGATAATGATAATGATAATGATAATGATAATGATAATGATAATGATAATGATAATGATAATGATAATGATAATGATAATGAAATGATATGATAATGATAATGATAATGATAATGATAATGATAATGATAATGATAATGATAATGATAATGATAATGATAATGATAATGATAATGATAATGATAATGATATGATAATAATAATAATAATAATAATAATAATAATAATAATAATAATAATAATAATAATAATAATAATAATAATAATAAGATTAATAAGGTAATAATAATTAATAATAATAACAATATTACAAGAAAACTGAGTAATAAATTGTTAATCATTTAATTGGTTTTAGTTATGCAGATAATTCAGCTTATTATTTAACCTGTATTGCCTAATAGTTATAAGCACAGCTATATTTTTCCTTGTACTTTAGCATTTCCTGCTCAAATCCAATAAAATCTTACTTAACCGAGATAAACAATGTTTTATATAAATATTATCTATATCGAGCTAATCATTTATATTATTTTATATTAACGGAAGTCAATTGAACTTTGTTTAATTCATCACTGAGCTATTCCAATATATATAAATATCATATCAAGAACCCAAACATCCGAGTGAGCTGTGAGCAAGTATATACTTATAATAGATATGCTTAAATTATAAGGCCATGCAATGTTTTGGATATTTCAGAGCGCTAATTGGTAGATGTTGTCTAGCTGTTGGTTCCATTTTATTAAATTAATTAAATTAAAGCTATATCAAAGCAGTCGGGGTAGAGGAAATTAAATTTATCTGCACATTGTCAACTTTTCAACCCATCCAATAACATATTAAAGCCAACATAAGATATATATGGGGCGACTTAGCGCTAGCAGGGCGCCAGCTTATCGTTTGTCGGCAAATCAAACGACGTGGCGGTTCGTTGCGGGGTGGTTCAAAGTGCAGAAAGTTTTCATGCAAAGCGGAGGCAGTTGCACAGGAACTGATTCAAATGTGAACAATGTGAACTTGTGCTGATACCAACTGGGCTGTGCGTGTGTGTGTGTGGCAAGGCAATCGAAGTCGTCGTCAGGTGAAAATGAATTGCTGACCATATAGACATGACACGAAAGATCACGAGACGGCATGAAATGGAAGCTTTTAATCGGCGCACAAGAGTGACAAACATCTATTAAGCATTTAATTAAAAGTTTCGCATTTGCCGTGGCGTAGTGGCCGGCACGGGCTATTGTTGTCATTGATAACATTTGAATAACCAGCATTGTGGTTGTCCGATACTCGGACAAAGTGTCGAACTCATGCATTTCAAGTTTCCGCCTCCAGATAGCGGCAAAGTGCAAACACAAACACAAACATTTGCCGACAATTACTTACCAGCTGCGGCAGATAAGCCAGCGACAGAGACAACTGTGCTCCAGTTCTTCTATCAACTACAACTAGACCATAAGCATATAACCATATTGATTTCATATTTACATTATTGGGCTATCATCGCAGCTATCATCCGTTCGAATGCCGATCGGCTGGCTCAAGTGGTGCTGGCGACAGGCTGACCACTAAACCCGCCATCTCTTAGCTGCTTATCGTGCCACCAGAAGTGGGTGGCACCTTGTTAGGCCAACCGAAAATGTGTTGAAAGCATGTGTTCGCTGACAGCTCCAGCGCCAGCGCCAGCGCCAGCTTCAGGTTCAGCGGGTTCATGGCTCTCATCTCGGTGCACACCTGTCGCTTTGGTGCCGATGCCCGAAAGTCAATGAGTATGTAAAACACTGTGTTTTGGTCAGCCTAACCACGCAGACTACACTCATCCGATTAAACTTTTAAATAGATGTCAAACAAACTACATTCAGCTAACTACAAGGACTCACTCCGCCTTGTCAACGTTGAGCCTGATGTCCTGATGTCCTCGCTGGCTGATGTCCTCGCTGTCTTAGGCCTGCACATTCACACACGTCAGTCACTCTCTCGGGTCTGGCAGTCGCTGCACACACACACACACACACACACATGCACACATAGACATATATATTTATACATATGTATACTTTTGCCCGTCCATGCTCAGGTCGAGGCATTTAACTTCAACCCTGCCCTGCCGCTTCGTCGCCTGCGCATCGTTTAGCCGGGCCGTGACGGACAAATGTCCGAAATTTAAAACTTTAGATAGTGTTGCCCGGCTTCGGAACGGGCTTAGGACAGTGTCTGGGTGTTGGATAGGCCAAAAGGTATGCGAGTTCCCTTTCAGGACATTCGTACCGTTGCCCGGCAGCGGTTGGGCGGAGCTTTGTTGTGCCACAGCTCAGAAAATAGTTATGATCCAACATTGTTTTTACGCCCAGACATGAAATTAGCGACTGGGCTTTTTCGGTTTGGCTCTTCGGTTATTATGTTGCGGCTTGTGGTCTAAAGCCTAATTAGGCTGAAAACTATTTACACACTCATATTAAACGTAAAGGTCACCCCATTGTCTTTTGCATCATTTTCTGACAACATCTTCCATGTCAAACTCAGTGCTTAGGCATATAGCACATTTTCCAGGGGTCTGTCAAGATGTTGGCTGTGTCAGGTAATCTGAAGATTATGTTTTCATCAAAACACTTCCTTCAATAGCATCTGGCACCACCCTGCGAAAGCCAAGAGACTTTTAGAGCCATGACAAATCAAATAATTGCGTCTGTCAATCAACAAATGCGGATTTGCTTAAGTTAAATTATAAATCATAATAAACCTTGACAAATATTCAAGCAGAGCTTGTTTATATGAAAAGTATTTCAAGCACATGCATTTTTATCACAGTTTCTCATAGTTTTCTGATGTACTTAAATATAAACCTAAATGGAAAACATTTTCATATTTTCTACATTCCGCATGCGTACACAAAATCATAAAATACACAATAAAATAACACCAATTATTATACAGATATTTATAGACTTGAGATGCTTTTAGAATAAATATTAGTTCAAGGCCTATAAAAATTCAAATATTATTTAAGCTATGCCATCTAGTTAAAGCGTATTTCAAATTTAATGTATCTTTTATAGCGAATTCTTATATATATTAAGTAGAGCTTGAACCCCTAGAAGATTATGCATATCCTAATTTTAGTGGAACTACAACATATAAAGTGTATTTATGTTAGATACTAAGCGCATTATGGAGAATTCTAAAATAATAAAAAAAAAATTATAATAATAATATAAATTTTGTGATATCTCTTAAGCAGGTTTTTTACAGATGATGTTGTCAAGCAAAACTTATCTATTCTCTGCAGGCTGTAAACTAGAGATCAACTTGTTGACTAACAAAATGTTAATGAATTAGCATTTTAAATTATTTTATTATTACTTAAAGTGTTAAATATGTATATGTAATAAATGCAATCTAGTAACTTTATGTATACAAATCGCAGCTGATAAACTTACTTTATTGATTTACAAAAAAAAAAAGCAGCATAAGTCTTAATTTTACAAATGAAAGTAAAACAAAACTTATTAATTTTAGTCATGTTTATCTTCTTATTAAGAACATATTTCTACAAAAAATATATATATAGGGATAAATTAAGCTTTACGCACGTTTTCAGTCTGATTTCTATAAGATTTTATTTTTAATCAACCTTTCTTTAAATAAGTATATTAATGAGTATATTCAAGGATTGAGCTCAAAACTACTTTATTTGAAGAACAGAAATCTATTAAAAAACCTACAAATAACCTAAATAGTAATCAAGCCAGGTATGAAATATACTTGCTAGTAAAATGTTTTATAATTTCTGTAAATACAGATGTAAATATAAATGTATTAAATGTACATTTGGAGTGTTTATTTTTCGTCAATTTGTGCGTCAACAAAGGGATTTGTGTGTATTTCTTTGTTATACATTGATTTAAATACTTGTGCGAGGGCTGGGTTTATGCACGGCGCACATTAGAATTGTAAAACGTCGATTAAAGTTTTGTATTGCTTATTATTGTGGCCAAAGAAAAAGAAAAAGAACAAGAAAAAAAGCAAAAGGAAATCAACACACACGAAGCTGGAGGGGAAATGTGCGACAGAGCGCGCGAGAGAGAGCGAGATAGCATGTGAGCATGAGGCTTACGTCACAATAGCTGCACGCTTCACACCAAGGCCGCGAGTGCTGCAGATAAATGCGCAGCCATTTTTTAACGGGCGGCGCTTGCCTCAGCGACAGAGAGCCGAGCATAGGGGAAATAGTGGGAAATTTACAACAAGTAAGAGGATTTTAAATGGAAAATAGAGTGGGAAAATCTGGTTTTTGCCTTCAGCCACAAATTTCCCAACAAGCCTGCAACCTTAACATTCGAAGTTCAGCTTTCGCTTTGAGCACTATCTAACGTTGGCTTGTGCACTTTCGCAGAGCTTTTCATCGGATGCCGCACGGGTGCGCACACCTAAAGCTTTGGCTCGGAAAAGCTGTGCTGCAGCCGTAGCTGCTGCACCTACAAAAGCCAGCGGAGACTCGCCGCAGCCAATGTCCATGTCCATGGTGCCAAAATGGCGTCGACGGCACGGTCATCGGAATGTCGATAAATCAAAGCTGCTTCTACGCTGCTGCTTCCTCTTGCTTGGAGGCAGCGTAGCAAGTGGCTGCGGCATTCATCACAGAGAATTAATCAGAGCAGATGAAGCGACAACCGAAAAATAACGACGCGGCATCTCTTAAAGGCTCCGCGTTATCGCTTTAATCGACATGGCCGGCTCTCAGTTTCAGTCGCAGTCGCAGTCGCAGTCTCAGCCGCAGTGCGTGACCATAGCCCCGACCCGGCCACGGGTTCTGGCCACAACACACACACACACGTTAGTATGTAAAAAAAAAAGGCAAGTAAAATGTTTGGAAAAAGGCGCTTCGCATCGATATCAAAATGTATTGACATTGACGTAAATTCTCAACCTCTGCTGCTGCTGCTGCTGCCTTTGTCTTCGCGCTGTGCCCAGGCCCCTTTCCCGACCCCGCCTCTGGCATGGACGCTTGCATCCATCAAGTGCGCGCCCAGCGTATGTCAAATTATAAATTCCGAAAAAATTTAAATCTAATTTTGTCGCTCGGCTCGGCTCGGCTCGTCTCGACGTTTGGCGATATTCAAAATACGTAATGGATTTTGCATTTGGGTTGACAAGTACAAGCCCATTTAATCAATAATTAAGCATAATCCATCAAGTACAAAGTGTCAAATGCACTCGCGAACACTTTTGTTTTGTCGCCTGGGTGCGCGAGGCGCGTCAAGCTTTAAAAAGGGATTTCCATTACGCCCCAAAAAGCGCATCGCTCAAACAAAAAATCAAGTTGTCCGTGTCAAAAGCGAACACAGCCAAAAAAAAAAAAAATTTAAGCGAAGATACAACACGAAACAAATCCGCGCTCGTCACATCTGCATGTCAAACCAGCAGCCGCCGAACAACCCCCGAGCCAGCCTCATCCTCAGACCGAGACCGAGCGCCGTCTGTTACAGTCAAGATACGATAGCAGCGACAGCAGCAGCAGAAGCAGCAGCAGAAGCAGAGCCAACAGCCGGCTTATCTAAGCCGAAAAGCCAAAGCCGACCCACCACTTGCCAAGCAGCGCGTTCCCCGCGGGGCTGTGACTGGGGCTGGGTCTGTCCAAAAGAATATATATATATATATAGACAGAGAGATACACACGGCGAAGCGGGCACAAATGTTGTTACTGACATTCGTAAATGAGTCAATGGATCTGTAACAACAAATGTCCATTTTTCAATTTACCTGCCAGCCCTTGCCCAACCCTGCCCTGCTCTGGCCTGCCCCGCAGCCTGCATAAATTGAATCTCACAGTACTCGTGAATAAATAAACAAACACCCACCGAATCGCTCTATAAATTAGACCCTGACCAGTGGCCGGTGACCAGTTGTTTGGCCAGCGGCCAAATAGCCGTGAAATTTTCCCAATATGCTCGGTTTCATTATTGCGGTACTCGGTTGCCCTTGCACTCGCACTCGCCCTCGCCCGCGCAGCCCCTCATCCAGTCGTTACTCCAACCCTGGATAACACTCGTTTAGCATTACGACCATGTCGTTTCGTATATAGATAGATGCCTGCACTTAGCTCGACTCTATCTCTGGACTCTACGAGGCACACATAAATTATGCCGTGCACCCCGCTCGGACAACTGCATAAATTTGATCGCTTTGGGATCGCTTCTTCCGCTAGTTAACATATTTTTCAAAGAGAAGCAGCAACTGCTCCAGTTTGTTGCTCACATTTTGCCATGACATTTGGCATGAGTAGTTGACATTTGTTGGGTCCAACGGAGAATATTAATAGGGCGCAATTTGTCAGTTATTTGCAAAGACATTGTCTTTAAAAAGGCGATCGAAGTAATTTCGGATGAGTTATTAATTATCTTTAAGTATATGCATATATAGTTCTTGGAAGGGAATACCAATTGGTTGAGTCAAAAGCTGATAATAAACGGATGTTATTCCAAATTTGATAAGAAGTCTAGCTTAAGCTGAAATCAATCAGAATGTGTAATGATGAATATTCATATGTCATACTACTCGACACTGACAGAGGATAAAACAAGACTTCGCTACTTAAAGGAAAGTAAAATCCAAATCAATCTTCATTCCAAGACTTAAGAGCATGTACTCATGCTTTGGATCTGATGCTAATGTCAAATAAATCAGCACAATGAGTAAAATCTTGTATTTATGCCTTGCTATTCGTTCAACGTCAAAATATATGAACTTTGTTAGGGTTAGAAATAAACAATCTAGTTTATATGATGTTATGCTACTGCAAGGAGGTAAACCCTGCTCAGGCTTAAGCTGCCTTTATATATATAATTATTTGTATATAAATATGTGTGTGTACTTACCAAATAATCACTTAAACACTCGGAACTACCAGACTTTTGTATATATATATCGCACTTCACTAAAAATAAGAAAGAAGCAGAGATGGGACTAGAGTATACGCAGGACAAAGATAGCACAATAAAATGAGAGAAGAAAGAAGCAGAGAGAAAGCGAAATTTATATAATATCTATTCGCAATCTTTACCTAGTTACTTTTTATACCCTGAACCCATTAATAATGGGTATAAGGGTATATTGTATTTGTGCAAAATCCAAATGTGTGTAACAGGCACAAGGAAGCATCTCCGACCCCATAAAGTATATATATTCTTGATCAGCATCAATAGCCGAGTCGATCTAGCCATGTCCGTCTGTCTATCCGTCCGTCCGTCCGTCCGTCCGTCCGTCCGTATATATGAACAAGGATCTCAGAACCTATAAGAGCTAGAGACTTGAAATTAGATGTAGATGCTCCCAGTTCCCGCGCAGATCGAGTTTGTTTCCGATAATCGATAACTTACTCCGTTTCCAAGCAATCGATAAAAATCTATATCGATATCCTGTTTTTTGGGCAATTTTGGTAAATAATAAGAGCTAGAGTCACCAAACTTGACATAAGGCTTCTAAAATAGAATATATATATGCATTTGATGTTGGAGGAAGAGGGTTCAGGGTATTCCCTAGTCGGGAGCTCCCGACTAGAACCTCTTACTTGTTTTACTTTTAATTATCCAGTTTTTAAAGTCGCCGAACAAAATCCAATAAACAATAGTCATAAGTTTAAAACCTGATTATAAAGAATGAATACTTTAAAAAGATTTGATTTATCCCTATAAAAAATGATGCCTACTCAAGCTATCGTCTGATGTCATCACGATCATAAAATGATGTATACATATTAACATTTTATTTCAACAATTCATTTCAATGCAGTTCATGTCATTTATTTTCAGACGAAATACTCATTAAGGCTTTTACCAGCTAATGTAAACAACCTGGCATGTGTGTGTGTGTGTGTGTGTGTGTGAGGTAAAATGAAATACAACACACAGATACTCACACACACTCTCCTGTGAATGGATTGAAATTTATGAAAGGCCATCGCAGCATCAAAGCCAATTAAGATACTGGCACTGAATACATACAAGCTTTAAAGGAATACACGACTAATTTCTGCGACAAAGCCGACAAAAGATCCCCTCCAAAGGGGCTGGGGGAGGGGTTGGGGTGGGGCTGGAGCTGGAGCTGTGGCTGGGTTGGATACGACTTTTGTCGCAGCGGCACTTTTGTCGCAAACACAGGCCGTAAAATTAAGAACTCTGATTGGTAACAAATGTTTTTGTTCATTCGAGTGATAAAAACGTAGCGAACTGAAAAGATATAAAATTCTCTTTAGTGTCTCCTCGGCGCATCAATGATAAAATATTTAAATGAGCGGCCAATGCGAAGGCAATCGGACATTCAGGAAACCAAAAACCAACAGAGAGACCAGAGACCAGAGACCAGAGACCAGAGTGACCACAAAACCCTAATGGCCCCTGGGCACGCACCGGAGCTATGTAAGTATCTAAACGGCGGGCATAGACATGGGGCAACATGGGCCGGGGGCAGAGTGTGAAACACATCGAAGCAGCATTTCCCCGATATGCGAGTTGTTTCAGCTGGTTTATTTTTTTGATAAAATAAAACCAATATGCATACACGGGGTGACCGGCCAGGATATTAAATTACAGTCCGAACGACTTTCGGATTGACAAGTGGGCAACGATGAAGGCACTCGTGTGCTGATTGAGGCAGCCAAGTGCCACAGAAATGTCGGCAGGACAAAGTCAATGGGCTCACACACATACATACATTCAACATTCGCTGGGCTCGAGATCTGAGTCGGGGCTGGGCCGGGGCCGGGTCTTGGCCTGGCCAAGACAATGCAAACGGCCGCGACCGAATCATAAAAGGCATAAACAGTTGTAAAGAGCAAAACCACAAAAGGGCGTAGAGTTAAAAATTGAGCACTAAAATGTTATCGAAAGCGGGACAGATTAACTAGGCCCGCAGTCAGTCAGACGCTGGCAGGTAGGCAGCAGGTAGTTTATTTCAATATATCGTATGCATCTTAAAGATACTTGTACAACATTATGATCATTACTCGCCGTAAGCGATACGCAACTACTCACACACATACACACACTGGACACTCGACTGACCCGGCTGACACTGCGTGTGATCGATCTGACGTGCAATTAAAATAAGATCTGCCCAGTTGGCGACGGTGCCATCCCGGCCATCCCGACCATGCGACCCACAGCGGCGCTATTGTCCTGCACGTTGTCCATTCACAAGTGTCGCGTCTGAAATAGTGAGTCGCAGATAAAAAAAAGGACTCGCTGCATTGATGGGAATGCGACTGGACCGATGCCTGGCGCCAGTGTCGCCTAGATCCGATTGCGTCGCTCGCCGAGGGGACACTTTTCACAAAACCTTCTTCATTCATCGGTCAGTCAAATTTGGGTCACAGTTACGCACTCGCGCTGATCTTATGTTTTTTTTAATGCCTACTCTGTACGTAATAAAATAGATAAGAGATTAGAGAGAGAGAGAGAAGAGAAGTGGAGAGAATGTACGGCTAAGAAATACCCTGCATGCCCATTAATAATGTATATCCATGTAAATATTCATGTAACAAAAAGAAAGAAGCAATGGATGGTATCGAAAAATGCCTATTAGAATATACATATGTACATACATATGCTCATATGCAAGCAGTAACGCTTACGTAACTAACATTGCAACGCACATGTAACAAAAATAAATACATATACCTCTTAAAATACGACTCATTTCATTTTGGCGGAGAGCGGCGGATCGATCGAAGAAGAAGCACTGAGAGAGCCCAAATGCCGATTAAACTATACATACATACATACGTAAGCTAACACACATACACATGCATGGATGCAAACAGATATTCAAAGCACAGTTAAGCACACTTTCATACATACATATGTATGTATATATATGTGTACATAAATACGCCACCGACGCGTCTTTTTCCCACCTCTTCTCTTTTCCTGCTTCTTACAACAAGAACACCATGCATTGGTACGCACGGAAGTGCGCAAAAGAGAATCGAAAATTTGCATAAGGACCAAAGAAACATTTGTTGTCTTGAAAAAAAAAACACTTAAACCAAAGACAATGCAATATTTATGCATCGTATTATAAGTACATATCTATGTATGTATTTGTATAGTATTTATATTGTCTTTGCTAGAACTTTCTTTGTGCCATTTTATAACTGGGACTGCATCAGCTTTGGTACATATACATATATGCATGTATGTATGTTTATATATATATAAAACTTACCTTACACAAAAACAATTTAGTTTCTTAAAAGCAGCGCACTTAAAACAAAATAAACACAATTGGCTCAAACATTCATACAAATATTAATAAAACAAGACTCTCACAAAAAAAAAGATGAAAAAAAAAACACCCACAAGATCACTTTGCAACGCGTGGCCAACGTCGAGACGCGTCATTTAGAACTAAAGTGAGTAAATTGCGGCATTTTTAAGCTGCTCTCGCGACGACATAAATCGAATAGGCAAAAGGACACTTGGCGATTACAGTTATGCGAGCGCCAGCATCTTAGTTTTGCATTGCACACTGGTGTAAATTTGCACGCGATTGGTTTTAATAGTAACATGGAATAAATACATACAAAGTGTATACATACATATATAACATCATTTTGTGCACATTTAACAATATGACATACATACATATATAGCGTGTAGCTGTATTACATCGAGCTATTTAGTAATAATATATTCTCAATCTTAACAGATAACTAAAATAAAATACGGCTGGATCCACTGTGCGTTGAATTTTGTTAAGCGACAAAGCAAAGCAACATTGGAGAGAACTGAGTCGGTGGCGCAAAGCAAAATGCAATTTTTCGGCAAAAAATGATGAGAGTGGAGAGTGTTGTTTGGGGAGAGAGAGGGAAGCATATAAAAGCATAGGCAGATTACAATAATGGCTGCTTCTCGCATGCATACATACATGCATGTACACATGTACACATGTACACATGTACACATGTACGCATGTACACATGTACGCATGTACACATGTACACATGTGCACATGTACACATGTACATTATACATATTCTAGCCATTTATTGGCTGCAGGGTATAACTGTTACTGTAATATATGATATTCTTTTTAATAAACAAAAATAAGGAGCGTAATCGATGTTTGGGGCAACTCCTAGCCTTACTTTCATAACATTTTTCTTGTTAATTACTTGATATTATCAGATACACTTTGTTATGTAAAATTAAAACTCAAACACCTACACGTGTTTGCCTTTTGGCTCTTCAACATTTAACGACAATGGTCGCCACGTTCTGCATTTCTGGAAGGGCTTATCTTAACATTTCCCTCTACCCTTAATTGAATTTCGTGAAACATCTCGGGCTTTTGGCATTGATTCTGGAGGGTTGCAACCAAGTTGCTTGGGGCACATAAATTACATCACGTGTTGCAGATTACATATTTATATCGTGTACTTAGAAGGCCATATATATTCCTGATCTGAAACGAAGCCATTTAATATAGCCACGTTTATACTGACTTTCGTTTATCTACGCGAGCTCAATAATTCGATAGACTAAGCAAAGAAGATTAAGAAATTACATTAGTTCTTTGCCGCAATTACAATAGTCAGCTTAATCAATTAAAAAAGTAGATGTATATTATTTCTAGGGGATTGGTAGGGCTTAATGGGAGTGGCGCTTGTATTTTAATATTTTTTAGCAAAAGTAATTAAAATTTGCAATTAGAATACTTTTTAACTATAGTTATTAAAGTACTAATTGTAATTGACTTTATTTTTAAGATGTGCTAAAGTTAGACATATTAGGGCACATTGGAAAAGAAGAAGTTCTCAAAACGGGCGGTAGACGAAATATGTTTGAGGTCCTTTCATATATATGTTTTTGACAGAAGGACATGGCTTAATAGACCAGATTGCTTCAATTGAGATAGAAGATATTGGATTAAAAGAGAGGGTTAAAAACATTTGTAAGAAATATATAAAACCGTCATGTTATTAAAGCTATTTCCCTTGATTCAATTTAGGTTGAAGATATTGGCTAAGCAGACAGGTAGGATTACAATGGATATAGGGCTTTTTCCATTGTTTCAATTGAGATAAAGGATATTGTTTTAGAAGATAGATTTGGTTACATATACGTATATTGGTATAGCATAAACAAAATCACATACTTAGAGCAATTTCCATTGTTTCAGCTTAGATTTTTTTGAATTTTTTCACAACTTCTTCCCAACTTTGAGGTGGATTTTTGAACATCCGCAAGATAATCATTCGCTGTACTCATATTTAAATTGGCGCCGGCGCCACCTGTCAGACCGTCGCTGTATTTTTGCACGATCCGGCTGTAACAATCGTGTATTTCCTGGCACACCCGGACACTGCGCTCCCGCTGGAGCCCACCGAGCATGGCGATCGCCAACGAAGCAATTGCAGTGTGGCCCAGCCTGAAGACTGCGAGAACAATGTTCTCGTTACACAAAAATCATGTTTTCTGCGCTTGCCCTTTGGAGGTCGGTCGTGGCCAGCATTGGATTCAATTGCGCAGGCGGGCCGATCCGAGCCGAGCCGGGCTGGGCCACACAGCGGCAGCTGTACTCCAGGCAGGCCAGACCAGGGCAACAATGAGCAATGGCATGATGGTGAGGGGAGGGACGCATTCATTCTACAAAATGCTCAGTTCAAGTTTCATTTGTTGATATTTGTGGCGTCTATTCAGTGACTGCAAATCCGACTCAAACCACAACGACCCCGATCGTCGCAGAAGTATTGTTGTTCCCGTTGTTGTTGTTGTTGTTGTTGTTGTCTGGCTGACCAGTCTAGTGTCCTCCATTGAGCAACTGCTGAAATCAGCAGACGAAGATGTAGAAAAGTGGCTAATGCGCCGACACCCCGCTGCGACGGTGTGCGTGAGGGCAGAATCGTCTTTAATTGAGTTATACGAATGACCCTTGGATGTTGTTGTTAGTACCTGGTCTTGGTCCTGGTCCCCGATACTGTCGGAGGGTTGCCAGCGGCTTAATGTAGCATGTTTTGACATAAATAAATGCCTGAATACTTTTAAGTGATCGTATTCTGTTTGACTCTCCTATGCCCAAAACAGTTTGGCATGATTTATGTGATGCTCCATTTGGCAACTGCCACAATATATAGATCTCTGCGCATGGCAGATGAGGATGTGACCGATATTACCCACATCCAGGCAGCACAGAAATAACAATACTCTATTAATTCCGTTAGACAATTAACGAACAGGGTGGGTTTGATTTAACAGTCTATGCCAATTGCTGACCCCTTGTTCTGATTTCAACATTTCAAATAGCACTTGGTGTCTCTATACAAATATCTTAATTATTAGCAACATAAAGTTAGCTATGCTTATGGAAATAAAATGCTTAACGAATAGTAAGATATATTTGAAAATATAAAATTATTATAAAGATCGCAGTGCCTATGTTTGGTAATCTTTTAAAAACTTCATGAGACATAGTTAGATATGTTCGATAATAGGAATACCCTTTAAAGATCCTTGCAGCAGCTCCTTGTTTCTATGTATACTGATACTCAATTATAGACCGATTCTTCAGATTGCATATGATAAATAACTTATGGATCATACTTTTTGAGTTAGGCTTACTTATGTAAGAAATACAAATTTAGACAGGGTATCATACATACTTGACTGATACTTCATATCATATATCTATGATATATCTTTATAACTTTTTTGGAATAAATTTAATTAGGCGCTGCAAAACTTTAAGGTTAGTCTCATTTTTCCAGCTAGATTTTCATCGTTGTTCGACCCAATTGGACCAATTTAAAAGTATACTACAATTTTTGAATTGATCAAAATGTTGCATACTTTTAGGCTCTTCGACATATTTAATTTGGGTGCTTTACTTAAATATTGCTACTCATTATTGTGTATATGTTTTTATTTTATATAGACCAACAACTTTAGATAGATTAAAACTGTTAAGATGTTTTGGACTCTCGGACAGTACCGGCTGGGACAAACCCTTATTACAAGCAAATTTGTATTGCATAAGGGATGCATGTTCTCATTTAGGTTGGCAATCAACGGCAGAATGCCAAGATATCCAAATCTTAACATACATATTGAAGCTGAACTCATTTTGAATCCTTATCCTATCTGATGAGGATGATGATTTATACATTAGTTTTTCTTATAAAATTATGTGTTTTATTTCTTTATAAATTATTCCTTTTTACTACGAACTCACTTTGAAAAAAGTACCTTGAAATTCAATCCTTAACGATTACCAATTCCAAAATCAGGTTTGAGAGTATTTTTAAGCAGACAAGATTGCTTGGGCGGCTTCAGTTGGCTTCGCATTGCGTTTAACAGTGTTTTGGAGACACTTTCGTGTACCCTTTCCAAACTAAAAAAACGATGCATCTAAAACATAGGAAGATGCTAAATTACATACCAAATCTACTGTTAAAATTGATATTATAAAATGGATAGAAATTTTGACATCTAAGTAAATTGTAATATAGTTCCTACATTAATCCTAAGCGTAGTCAGAACCATGAAACGATAATAATTTAAGGGAAGTCATAATTTCATCTTATATAAATAAAATTATACTGGATTTTCGCATAGTATTTGAGAATCTACATTCCGAATTGTTTTTTATCGAAGCATTCATCAAGACTGATAAAAGGGCGGATCAACGTGTTAATGTTTCGTATATTGATTATTTCGGAAGAAGATGTGAATGTGGATTGCACGACACTTTATACCCTGTTATTTTTACTCATTTGTACTGGGTATAATATTAAATATATCTCATATATATATCCAAATTAAATGACCTTCACAATCGTTCAGCATCTATAACTTTTCTAGCTTATTGCAATTATTTTTCTTGTTATGGTTCGTGATTTATCCTCTGAATTGCATTTATATTTAAAGAAGTATTAATAAATTCGTTTTTTTTTTTTAAATATGCATCAAATTTCATAGAAGACATCAAGTTTTAAATCGTTTTTGATTTTTAGGGCTGACTGAAAACTATTTATATTGGATTCTTTCAATATATGATAAATAGTTATATCTTATAAACAGAAGAAAGACTGTTTTACTTATTATTTAAGTTATTCTTTCATTTTCATCGAGCATATTGATTCATACTTGACTTGGGTTTTTTTGTGTATTACTAAACTTAATTACGCTTTTTTTTTATTCTTATTAACAATTACTTACACATAATATTTTATTCTCGTTATCTTTAATAGACTAGTTGTACATAAGCCTCTATGAAAATAATACTACTATTATTTCGAAATATATTAAATAAAAGCCATTATTTTTTTTAAGGTTTCTAATAACCCATTTAAATGTATCTGGTTTATGATTAGGAGTTGCCGATTTTTGGTAGTTCTGGTTTCTCAAGATCTTTCCAGTAAAATCTGAAAATGGAAAACAGAAAAGTTAGTCAAGCTGCGCAATATATGATTAATTAAATATTTTTTATGCAAACCAGCTGAGAACGGCCAAAAGTAGGTCAAGCAAGGTAAGGAGCTGAAAATAAAGTAAGAGAAATTATAAATAAGTCTTTTGTATTACTGTAAAGGCATCTAAATATCTTAACACGATGTCAGATAAAGCTTAAATTGGATACAGTATTGGATACCCGACAGTATAGTTATTTGGGACTGTCTGGCAATTTAAAAATGTAGGATTGGTAACTATTTCCAACACTTATAACATTGACAATCGAAATATAAAGTATAAGCTCGCTTTATCCTGTATACCTCAGTACACTTTATGCTTTTATATCTCATGAGTTGCAGTTCATAATAAAATTATGATACCCTCTGCAAGAGCATAAACGGGGTGTGTTTGAAGTTCAGCCAAGTGTGCAGCATGCGGCAGACTGTTTGTCTGGTATGTTACCTATACGAACACATTGGCTGGACTGGGCCCATGGAATGCTGAATGAATGAATCAAATGTGTGTTCCGTAAATTTACGTTTGTCTTAAGGTCAGAATTAAAACCACATCGTCATTTGTGCCTCGCCAGATCTGAGACATCAATAAGATTAGCCACAAGATAAGAAGTTTCCGGTCAAACCAAAATAAATGAAAGAATATCTTGACTACACTGATGGCAGGCAATAAAAGTTCCACCGTTTAGTTAAAAACTTAACAAATGTATGTGTACCAAGCTGTGGAAAGCATCTCAGATTCCCTTAAGTATATATATATGAAAACTTAAGTCGATCTAGCCATATCCGTCTTTCTGAAGGCGTTGATCTTGGAAAGTTAAAAAGCTAGAATCTTGAATTTTGAGATGTATATTCTCGTATATTAAGCGCAGAACGTGATTATAATTTCTGATAGATCTATAGACCCATTCTCATAATATCGATAAATACAGATTGTAAGACATGGTTTTTTAAGCATATCTCGAGGATTATAAGAGCTACAAACATCAAACTTGGTATGCAGGCTCTCGTATAATTTACTTTTATTAAGAATATTTTACTTTTTGTTTATCTCCCCCCATTCCCGGGTTCTTCCAACTAGAGCACTCTTCAGTACCTTCTGCTGTCAACTATATTGGCCATGTCTGTGCTTTGCGGCAAGAGACTAAAGGCAAACACTAAAAGAGCTCGTAAATGAGGCTCCCAATACATATGCGATGTTGGACGACGAAGACGACGTCGACGACGATGATGACAGTAGAAACCAAATAAACACGTCGACTGCCATCCCCGTTACCCACACTTCAAAAAACCGGCTAATTAATGACGTTTCCCTGTTTGGTTCCCGGGCCCCGATCTGTTCGGGCCTAAGGTCGCAGACTCAGTGAGTCCCCCCAGCCTGTTAGCCGGAGCGGTGCCATTTTTGTATTTTTGTATTTTATTTTTATTTTATTTTCATTTTTTTGTTTTTTTGGACTTTGGTGACGGTGTCGTAAGTGAAGTGCCAATAAACACGTGATTTACTTCGGCTCTGGCCACGGTCAAAGAGCCGAGCGGTACGGCAACGCCGCACTTAGTCGATTGTGTGTGTGTGTGTGCGTATGTGTGACAGCCAAAATCATGAGGCTTATCGCTTCCATCGGCCATCAAGATTCCGCTCATTAATTTTGAAATTAGGCGGGTTTTCAAGAAGAGCAAAGAATTGATGTCCAGCTAAAGCCCGAATAAACTGGCCGCCGTTGTCCGCGCTGCATTTCCCTGCGACCAAGCCAGTGAGTGCATAAATTAATTAAGTCGGTCGGAATGTGGACGTGTATGTGCGGTGCCGACCTTTTGTCTGGCACTGTAGCACTATAGCCGAGGCAGCGACCGTCCGACTGTCCGCCCAGTTCGTCGTCTGCCGCGCAATGGCGGCTGTTGCGCAGACAGCGACTCGTATGGGCTGGGCGCATATTCAGATTCAGATACAGATTCAGATGCATGTGCTGGTGCTGGTGCTGATGCTGGTGCTGGTGCCCAACTGGCTCGTAGGATGTTGTAAATTAAAAGCCGCGGCTGGTCCTTTGTGCCGTGCAGGCTGAGTCATTTGCATTTTGCCTACTGCCTGGCCTGATTATGAAAGATGCTGCGCTGCGTGGGTGATAAATGACCATGCCAGAAGGGGCTGTGGCTGGAGCACAACCCCCCCAGTTCCCCACAACACCCGCCCTTTGCTCCACTAGATGATTGTTGCATTTTGGAAAATGTTAAAATTTTCAACCCCAGCAGAGCTGCCAGCTCGTTAACCCCTTGCTGAGACGTCGCTGGGAGATTAGCTGATGGCCTTCCAAATTTATTTATCTTCAACCCTCTCTAGCTGCCTCAACTTCTCTATTCCCCCCCTTTCTCTCTCTCCGTCTGTGTTGCTCTGTGGCAATTGCAACGAGCACTGACAAGGGTTGTGAACTCGGAACCCACAACCCAAACGCCGGGCCTCAACGCCAATCTAATAGATTCCGATTGAGATTTAATTATTTCACTTAATTTTCCAACTGACTTCATGCGGCTGACTTTTAGCTTAACTTTCATGTCCACGTCCTTTAACCAGTTAATGAAGCGAATAAATTTCTTGGCAATTATTTTGCGGATTGTTTTAATTGACCTCAAGATGCCCAGCGCCTCGGGGTCTGCCGGTCCGCCGGTCCGTCCAAGAATGTGCAAGCAGACAAATGGAAGACGGCCAAAGGCGATGGCGATAACTAATTAGCAGTAGATTAAATCATTATGCTGCCAAAGAGGAATTGATTGTGGCTAAAGGATGCCAATCTGTGTGGCCTAAAAGCTAAACACCATACTAAACTGTATTCACTTCTTGTGGTAAGTCAATCATTATTTGTGTATTTTTAATAGATCAAAGTTTCTCGATGCAGTGCAGATTTCTTTATACCCTCGGAAATGGAGTATTATAATGTTATTGCCTAATATGTAACGCTTAAAAGGAGAATTTATTTAAAAAATACATTTTTCGTCCTGCAAATCAAGAATTTAAATATTTTGTGATTTTATTTCTATATTCAATTATATTTTTCAAAGCTAGAAATGAATTACCTTTGGTTTAGCTGAAAAGCTCGAGCTTTGGATGATTATTATTTAGGTTTTGTTTATTTTTCAAAAGACGAAAATACTTTTTAACTTATTAAGTTTCCCTCTTCTAATAATGAGAAAATACTTTTTTGAAATGAATCCAGAAAGTAATTCAATCATCCGCACGCCGAAGATTTAGTACCCTAGACATTTCTCCTTTTCAGAGATATCTGAAAACAGAACAGAAAGCTACTTTTCGACCGATCTTTTCTAATGCAGCTATGTGATATAGTGGCCCGATGCTGTTAAGATTGCATATGTGCATATATATGAGGGTCAAACAGCCTAAATCCCGACTGGGGTCAAGTAATCTTTATAAAAAAAGGGTTTTCATACCAGAACCTAATTTTCGACTGATCTCTCCCACGGCGGACAGGCGGATATAACTATATGAACTCGGCTGCTGATACTGATCTAAGAATATATATACTGTATGAAGCGAAAATACATCCTTCCTTGCGTTACACATATTATGACAAAATTATAATACCCTACACAAGCGTATATAAATTAATAGAAATGATCAGTTTCAAATTTTGATGTATTTTATGACAAGATATCTTGACAAAAACTCAGCAATTTGAGCTTTACTACTCTTCTGATATTTTCCCAAGTTCATGTCAAATCGGTCGACCAAATACCTTATATGGCTGTTATTGTAATATTCCGATTGTAAATAAAGCTATTGTTTAAACGCATTTCCAAGCCATATCTCTTGAAGTGTATTTAACATTCGGTGTGATGTAAACTAAAGCTTACCTATGTATATGCATATGCAGATGTATGTAACAGTCGTGACACCCTGCAACTGAGCCATGGCATTGTCCTGCCACTGTGTCGAGCTGCCAACTTGAGGCCGGACGCTTTGTTTATGATGAGTGATTGTTATGAGTTGTCAAAAAGGCATGCGGACCCAACGATGTGTGATGCGAGTGTGTGTGTGTGTGTGTGTGTATCTGGTGTCTGTTGAGCAGGAAATCCACCAGGATTTGTTAAAATATGCCGCCAACATATGCAAATATGTTTGTCTACACAAACGAAAGCAGAGGCTGCACTCAAGTCCGCACTCGCACCCGCCCGAATGGGTAAGTAGACGAGGTAGACGAGCGCCACGTGACGCCAATGTTTCCACCCTCACGTAAGTGGAAACCTATCAAAGTAAGCCGCTGTCGCCGCCGCCCCTTGGTGACAATCAACCCTGGCTGGATGCTTCAGAGTTTGCTTTAATGTTTTGACAGTAAAATAAACATATCCAAGTACGACTCTTGCCAAATGAGTGCGGGTGTGCTTATGTGTGCGTGTGTGTGGGAGGGGTGTGTGTCATAGTTGGACAAGCAGCAGAGGCTCAAGTGTGAGCGAAAAGCACATAGATGTCAAATATAATTCATCATCTATAGAGCATCAAAGTCTGACAGTTTGCTGGCAATGTAATTCCCTGACGTTGACCCTGGTCTCTAGCCAGGCCAAGGCCAATCGAGCCGCTGGCATCAGCAAAACAATAAGTCGACATCATTATCAGTCCGACTTGCAACATCGAGTACAAGTGCGAGTGCCCCACCCTCCGGCAGGGGTTGGATGTCACCGGCAGCAGCTGAGCTCAATAGCTGTGATTTATCCGGACGAACTTGGACTTGTTTTTGTTTTGTATTTTGTATTGCTCGACTTTATTGCCAAACACCTGGTAGGTGTCAGTGCATAGTCTTCTTTTATTTAATGGCCCAACAGGTAGAACTTTGCCGAGCTCTGTCAATTATTTTTTGCCTGACGACAGTTTCTGTGGTGGACACAAAAACACTTTAGTCGAGCAAGTAGCGTTGGAAATCCTTTTAAATAATTAATGTCAATTAGAGATAAAGTTAATTTTGGCCCATCCGTCTGATGATTGTGTGCAAAGGTTTCGCTACCTTCGCCTGCTGCTATTCCCATGGCCAACGGCAGGTAACTTCAAGGCATGGGGCGGGCCAAGGCTGTTGGCATCTGTCATAAATATTTTATAACATCAATTACAAAGCACTTAACTTTCATGAATTTAATACGAAAGATGCCACTGCCACTGCCGCTGCTCCGGCACATCCATCTCTCCCGACGCCGATGCCTCATTTATCTCTCATATGCCAAACAATCAGCACTCGACAGGAAGAGCAATCATTTTTTTTTCGCCTGCCTGGGACAAGTGTAAGCCGCCGAAAACACGTATGTGTGTGTGTGTGTAAGCCTCGAGCATAAGTCCATCAGGATCAGCCGGGGGCAATCTAAAGTGACTCTCGATATAAAAGTAGTCGAAACGCCAAGCAACCCCGACACTGTCCGGCAGAGTCCGCAGTCCGGCCAATGTCTTTTGCTGCCATTGTCCTTGCTCGATACGGCCGGGTATTGAAAGTGCGGCGGTGATTTACTTCCCTCAGTTTCTGATTCGGATGCTGATTCCGACTCAGTTTCGGCAGCAAAACAAAATCCCCAAAAAAATAAAATAAAATAAAATTAAAATCTCATCAAGGGGCACAAGTGCCCGGACCCGGACCCGGCTCCAGAGCTTTGCACACGTTCATGTTGATAAAAACAATATCAATATAAAAAGGCATTTATACTTATATATATATATAGATATTTGTATGTATGTATTTATGCCCAAGGCTAGCCGACTTGGACTTTGCCTGCTGCCTCTGCCTCTGCCTCCGCCTCTGCCAGCTGAGGGCTCACGGAGCACTCAGTACGCTTTGGACTTGGGCGCGTGCCGTCGCGCCAAGCCACAATCCCCCCATTGATATTCATAGCCGATTTTCGCGTCGCACAAGGCAAACACGGCGGCATGTTGGGCATGTTCCCATACATAAATAAATCAAATTTATGGCGACTAGATTCGATGTGTCAACATCTTTTCGATTGTGCTCGAACTGCACTACTGGGATTTCGGATTAAAGATGTCAGATAAACGTTGCCTCTGCTTCAATCAGGTCTGACTCTTTTTCTTCTTCAGTCAACTAAGGCAAACACATATCTAATCTGACAGTGTAAATTGTTCGGCTGCAATACGCTGTGCACTGTTGAATAAAAGCGAAGAACAGGTGGAAACAGTTGAGCGTGCTCTTTAGTTGAGAGAACCTTAAGGCTGCAAGCCGGTTCAAACTTGAAAACTAATACAAATGGAGAATGGTATAGATTTTCTGAACCTAATTCATTCTGGGCGGGCACTAGGAGGACCTACGCTCAAAATTCATGTCTCTAGCTTTTATTCAGAGATCGGCGCTTTGTCTTACCTTCTAAAATTTGAAGTAAGATAGAAAAAATAAATGAAAAATATGTCATATATTATGTAAAGTAGCTTTAAAACTATTTGACAGCCCGAAAAATAAATAATTAGCTTTCAGTCATATATCTCTAAGAGTCGAATCCGAGCCTATGGCAGGTGAAGGGTGCGGGGTGAGTAAATGAACCTCTGCCAGGTTTCATGTGTTCATTTAAATGCCGCATTGTGTTTCTAAAATGTCCCAAGAGATTTTTTGAGGCGTTAAAGCGTGCCACCCCTTGTTTTGGACCAACAAAATGCAGTGGTTTCCGGTTCGGCAACGCCCCGGCAAGGCGGGCCACATTCCGGCTAGTGGGAGTTAATTCGGTAAAGTCAGTAACCTCATCAAAGAAGCGCTGGCCGTCTGCTATGCCAGAGCCTGAGGAGGGTTTGCCGTCTAGCACTAGCTGGCGCATTAGATTTACGCCAAACGACGTGAGGCGCATATGTTTATGAGTCTCGTTGAGATTGAGCACTCACAGTGCCGGGCAGACAGCAGGGGCATGCCCCATGGTTAACCAAAAACGAAAGCAGGACGCGTTGCGCATAAAAGCCTCATGCCGCTGGCCATTGCCGTTCGCCGTTCTCCGTTCTCCGTTCGCCGTTCGCCGCACGCTGCCTGCTAATGGATTTCAGAGTTACCGCTGAAGCCGTAGCCACAGTCGCTGGAGCAGCCTCTCTGTCAGTTGAAGGGTTGCCGAACGCTTTGGTCGCCCGCCCCGGCAGCCTGCCACTTCCACTTCCTTCAACAAACGCCCTTCTGTTATTGTTGTTGCTGCTCCGGCTCCTGCTCCTGCTGCTGTGACTTACGCACCGTGAATGAATGCGTTGTTAGCAAGAGCTGGCCCAAGCCCAAGCCGAGCACTGCCTGAGGGGCGGCCCGCAGTCGGTCGCATTGTTGCTGCTGGCGTTTTTTTTTTTGGCGCACGCGACTTTCACACTAACGTAATAAAGAGCTCAACGACACTCAAATTGAATACGTCTCATGGTGCGAATGGCGTAATGATTTTCTATGTGGAACTCGATGCAGATAATGGTGCGATACCCCGTGGAAGTGCTGCTAATTTAGCTATTTTTAAAGCTACATTTGGCTATTTTTCAGAGGTAATCATCAAGCTGCCCTTGAAATTTGCATGTGTCAGCAACACAGAATATTTTTAAATTAAGTCAGTTTCTTTTCAGCTATTTTAAAGCTAAATTTGACTATTTTCAACGGTCATTGATAGACAACTCTTTGAATTCGCTCTTTGTTTCAGACAGTTGGCTAATCTTTAGCTTGTTTCCGAGCTTGATTCGGCTATTATCGGAGGTCCCCAGGTGGCAGCTCTTCAAATTTGTATGTCCCTGAAATTCTGGATATTTATAGACAGAGTTAACTCTAACAATTTTTGTTAAGTTGTTTCTAGCCTTATTTGGCTATAGTCAGACAGAATAAGGGAAGCTTGAAAGCAGCCGTCAAGCATTACATTGAAAATTATTATTAACACAAAGCTATTGGGCTGACGAGCCCACATATAAACTTAATGAAACTCTTGAAACTCTTCCACAAAGAGCAAGTGCAGCTTGCTAGCTACTACAAGGAAAACTGCACAAAAGGTGGCAATTGCCTCTTTTGGGTTGCCACTAAATAGTATGAAGCACCTGCTAAAATTGAATTTAGCCAATTTTAGCTATTAATTACATCGCAGCACTGATGCCCAGATCCACAGCCACAGCCACTGCCACAGCCGGAGACCAAGACCCATTCCCGCATCTGCAGCCACCCCTCGTGGTGGCTGCTGTTGCTGCTGCTGCTTGGGCGGTTTTGTTTTTGTTTGCGTGGTGATAGAAATTAACCCCTCAATTGAGGTTGAATTTAATTTGGCGCAAAATGGCAAAGAGGGTGTGCGTATGCGTGTGCCCTGCCCTGCCCGGCCCGGCCCGGCTCGGTCTGGCTGCTGTTCATTTGGCTGCTGGAGTTTGTACAGTTGAAAATGATATCGCTGTTAACGCTAAAGGGCCATTGTCAAATTGTCTCTTATTAATTATGATGATGCGTGTGCCGGCGCTATCGAATGAAGGGTTTCGGGGGAGGATGGCTGCAGTGCATGCAAATTTGCCTGAATTTGGCGTCTTTAACGTAATTTATTGCACACGCCGCCTGCCGGGCTTAGAGTGAAAAGTTAATACCGTAAGAGACTGCCTATATGAGAAATTTAAATCCTCTACTCAACCCAATTCAACCCAACCACACACACACACACACGCACACGCAACGGAGTTGAGTCTTGAGGTTCAATTGATTTGCACAGCCAACTATGCAAAAGGTACTCATACAAAATTCGCTTAATTTACATCAGACAATAGCGGCAAAACGAACAATAGCACACAGAGCACAGGATTGAAGGAGTCAAGGCTTCGGTTGGCATCCCGAATTCAACTTTAAACCGAGTAGCTGACCTGCAACCCGCTTAAATCATTTGGTATTAACCTGCAGCCCATTGTCTACTGGAAAATTGAGCATTATTATAAATTAACTTAATCGAGCGAAACTCGTTGAAGGCTGCCTATTTAATCATAGTAATTCATTATGAAAGGGATAGTCTCTCGTTAAGATAAGCTGGTTAAATGTACCCAAGTGAATGGTTATAGCATATTGCCAGCATTTCTTGCAAATTGAAATTGTAAACAATTCGATTTTGAATAAGAAATTAAGTTATGTTTTCGTAAAAGAATAGTTTTTAAAATAGGTTAACATAAATGTATTTTTTTTTTTATATATTTAAAGGTATGTGTATGTACTTACCCAGAAGTTCACATGACACGCAGGACTATTTTACTGCTCATCAATTAATAGAAATGGGAATGAGTTTAATATATCCACAAAACTGAAAAAATAAGTAAAGAATAAGTTAGACTAAGAGGCGGAGAAAGAGAGACAAAATGAGAGAGAGAGAGAGGTAGGTGAAAGATATTTCGCATGAGAGTTAAAAAGAGTGAGTCTATGAAAGTTAAGTAAACTTGTCAAGTTATGTTAACCAATCTTAGTGGTAAAAGAGAACACATTCACTTACGTACACACCCAACTATGTCTATATGGGACTTTGGAGGATACCATATTTATATGTATTTTGAACAGAACAATGTTGTCATGGATAAAGGCCCTAAACTCGGATGAGATTTGACTGAGTTGTGGTGGTGGGAAATTTCGACCTATGTCTATATAGGTTATTTGAGGGTACCATTTTCACATGAATTTTGATTCAAAATAATGTCAGATGTAGATGTCAAATTGCTTAGGAGACCAAACCATGAAGAGAGAGCCAAACCTCGTGAAATTGTATATGTTTAACAATGCGACAGATCGGATAGTAATCAAATATTTACTTGGTGCGTAAAATGTGTCTAAAGACTTTATAAATTTAAGAAAATCTTATTAAGGGAATTTAAATAAAGATAAACCAACTACTGTCAAAAACTCAGCTACCTAGCATTCAGTCAATCAGTCAGTCGTGACAAACAGCTTTATGTATAAAGATAATTTTAATTTCTTGCGTTCTTTCCATTTAACATAATTGGATGAAACTTAAGGTATTGCATTGTTAATTGCATCCGAGTTTCCACTTGAACAAACGCTGACCAATAGAAGCCGTAACTAATGAACCGCAACGACAAGATCAATGGGCCGGCCAGTGGACTCCTCTCGGAGGGGGGGAATTACCCGAGTTGGGCATTGGAGCCGAGAGTGCCACAATTTGCGAAATCGCAGCATGGCAACTAGCGCCAGGCTGCCTTGGAGGCAGCTCCTTGGCGCGTCTGCGAGTGGGTTTCCATTCGTTTGCGATATTTCATTTCTTTATTAAGTCAATGTCATATTTTGCGACTGTGGGCGCCGGTGTCCTGCTTGGATGCAGAGCACAGCGCTTGCACTGAATGAGTCTGGGCGGGTATATGGTATATGTGGCCAGTGGATGCTGTGGTGCACAGCTGGAGCTTGTTACTTTGATGTATTTGAGACGGTTTGTGGCGCGCGCGTTTATTTGTGGACGCGTCTGTTGCAGCAGCGGGACACCATTTGATGTGTGATCCGAGCGGCACATTTGGGCATTCCGGCAACCAGTTGTGTGCGCTCATAAATAAATAACGCCAGGCTGTTTACACATCCGAGAGTGAAGCACTCTCTAAGCCTAGACAAACTAATAATTGAGTTTCGATTACCTCTATTAACTCACACAGAGCTAGGCGCACAAACAAAAAGCAAAGCCGAAACATTTGTCAAACGCTTGTCAAAGGCTGAAAAGCTTGTGGCATTTCAATGTGACAATGCGCGGGGGTTCGAACCCCACATTTCAATGTGACAATGCACGGGCTCGAATCCCACATAGTCATAGGCGCGCTGGAAGGGGGCGGGGGGGCCAGTAACGTAACCGCCCATTAGCCACATGCGCGCCTGCGTGACACATTGGCATCAATCAAAGTTTCACCCGTTTAGTGTGTGCGAGTGTGTGTGTGTGTGTGCTGGGAGTGTGTGAGCTGGGCTTGGGCGCTTTTGTATTTCATTTTTTGTTGTTGTGTTGTGCGCCGCCTGCGTCGCAAGCGCGTAAAAAGACATTTTGACAAATTCAAGTAGCGCCATCTACGCTCGCCTTTAATAGCTTTTATACTGCCTGTCACGATATTTCATCAGTCAAACGACCACGACCACGACCCGCACTACGATTGCGACCACGACCACGACCAGCGTCAACAGCGCCGGGCACAAATATACTGACACACATGGCAGTCAAGGCCGGAAAATGTTTTGGGTCGCGGGCAATACAGTAGCGCGAATTTTATTTGATGTTATTTCCATTTGAAAATGAGTTATTGGCGCTGCTAACAACCCCTAAAATCACCCCCTATCGCACAAGCGCTGCCACTGAGCCCCTGTCAGCTCAGACAGCAGCCAGGCTTGCCTATAAACACGCAGGCCAAAGTGCGAGCGAGAGGGAGGTAGGGAGGGAGGCAGAGAGAGAGTCACAGTGGCGCGTGGGCGCGGCTGTGCACAGAAAGCGCATAAATTTTGGGGTTCCAAGCAGTGCTCCCCTTTGTTCTCGCAGCGCCCCAACCCCTCCTGTTATAACACACATGCGTTCCATTCGAATTGCGATTTCCTTTCATTCGTTTCTCCGATTTGATTTATTTTATTTGTTTTGTATGACACCCGCAAGTGTTTCCCTCGAGCGATATATTAATTTTGTAGGCGTAGCTGGCAGCCAGAAGCGTTTAGGCTGTATGGAGATAATATTTATATTCCCACCTCACGGACAACGGGGAGTGGTTAATCAAATGCTCGTAATATCACACAAGTATGGCTAAATTACGGCTTCTTTTTTTTGTTGTTGTTGCTGGCCACCACAAGTGGCCATTAAGTGTGTGTTAACTGCTGGATTTGATATAATCACTGCGATTAGCAGCTTACTTTTACCACACAAAATTGATAAGATATAGATGAAGTTAATCTGTACACTCGGTTAAGCTTAAGACAAGTGTTTTATGCACCTGAAAAGCAACATTCTAATCACTCCAGTAAAACTTGTTAATGGTAAAGACTTTCATTTGGGATATGGATTTATCATGTGCTTATCTTTATCATATGAAAGTCTTCAATATGTATTGAATACATTATATACACTTCTCTTATATGCACATACCTAGCCTCGCATGCATATTCGCATGCCGGAAGCATATAGGCCCATGGGCGTAAAGTTCCCAATTGGATGACTGATTGATGACGTGAATGAACGCAAAAGGTGTGATGAAGCAAATGCGTGCGAGTCTGTGGCACATTAGATATTCATGCGAATATTTGAATTGAGCAGCCACACAGTGCATGGTGGGTGGTGGGTGGTTGGGGGTGGCTTTGGGTGGTTTGGGTTGGCAATGCCTCGGGGCCGCCCACTCGCTGTTGCGTCTGATAAATCACATATTTTCGCTGATCAAATCAATCTAATTGACATCACTCAAAATGTTGGCAGAAAAGTTTTCACATTCGTTTTCGCAGCAACAACAAAAAATGCGAATAAATGAGTTCAAAATGGGACTACGCCCACGTCCACGCCCTGTGCCACAGGCGCCTTTTTGGCTTAATGGTGGCTATGCTAGGTTGCGAGCTGAGGCGGTGCGTTCCCGGCCACCAGCCAACAGTCAGCAGCCACCAGCCACCAGCCGCCATTACGGCAGGACGCCGGAACGCCAGTACGCAACGTGATTTATTTTCATTTGGATGCCACCGCCATCCAAATTCGACGCTCCGTCATCCTGACATTCGAATTGAAATGCAAATTCTGACGAATGTGCGCACATTGTGCGCCTAGGGTCGGTACGCTGCAGTAGGAGTTGGAAGAGGAGTAGGAGGTGAAGCAGGAGGATATCGGCGAAGCGTCACCTCGACCGACTGACGGCGGCGACAATCAACGACTCTCGATGGTAAATGAGCCATCTACCCATACGCTTTACAATCCGAAATACACACATGTGCAGACGCCCCAAATCGCATATATATCCAATCCATTTACATATGTGTACATACCTATATGTTTATATACACGTGTAAATAAGTATGTGTACATAAGAGAATATTTACTTTAACCCTTTGATGCTATGCCATCACATTTATTTATGCTACTTATTTTTATGCCCTTTTCTTTTATATATGATATGTTTTTTTATAAAGAAATAATTAATAATGAATAGTATGTGTTGTTTTCATTGCCATAAACAGCTCAGGCAAGCTAGCTAGGGTCTCTTGTCAAACTACTTTTTAGACCCTTCCAAAGGGTTTTCTAATTTCATCGGGAAATGTGTAAGGCATAAAGGAACACGTCTCAAATCCCATAAAGTATATATGTGTGTATTCTATATATATGTAGTAAAGGCAGTATATATGTCGGAACCGGACAAATCGGACCACTATAGCAATAAAGCTACCATAGGCATGTTCGATCAAAAGTTTAGTTAATGTATATGTAAACGTTTCTGCGTTCCATCCTGTCGAAACTATCCGCAAAACCCTATTAAATCGAAATGCTATATTTCATTTTAGCACTAATGTACTTCTAAGCAACATGTATACAAAGGGATTTCTTACTTAAATTAAGCTTTTCTCTTAAGCTAAACTATCCGTTAAAGAATTATATATATCCATTTAAATATAAACTAAGTATAAATTTTCAACACTTAAAGATAGAATTAGATATATACACATATCGCGATTAAGTTTACAGTATGCTACTTAAAAAAGAGATAGAAGAGACATAACGACGTAGACATACCCTATACATGCTTATGTAGAAAAAGCTAATATGTTAAGAGATTGTTTCTTAGTTAAGGATGCTTAATCTATCAGCCTAGCTGACTTAATTAATATAGCCTAATTTATATTTTAAATAAAAGATGGATGCAATATTAACTTTATAGGGTAATAAATATTTGAAAAGCGAAATTGGTAGCTTAGATTTAATTAACAATTTTAAGATACTGTTTAAACTTTTTACTTACATGCCATTGAAATCGAGTGGAAATTGTTAAGCGGCTGCTTTCTTCATATTGTTAAACAACAGATTTATAGGGTGCTTCCATTGTCTGTGTGTTGATGGGTGTGAGGTTGGGGAATAAATACCTATGTACATGCATAAGTATGTGCATGTGTACATGCACACAGTAATCACATTTGCTGAAGTGTGTCCATTCGAAGCCTTGTGGCTGGCCATTCTCTTAAGAGCAAAAGGCCCGTGAACTGCTTTTTCAGCCGGGACATCGTAGTTAAACATGCACATATATGCATATGTATGTATGTATACGTGTGTATGTACAAAGTACAAACATATTTATGTGTACATGTGGGGTCAACTTGTATGTAAATGCTGCTTATAGACAGCATTAACAAGTTCACTTCATGCGCACGTCTGTCTGCCTGTCTCTGTTTGTGTGTATGTGTACGTGTGTATGTTTGTGTGTGTGTGTGTGTGTGTGTGTGTGTGTGTGTGTGTGTGTGCACATTCCTTTATTGTACATAAAATGGTGGACGATAGACGTCTCTCTCCTGGCAGCGCTGCGGCCAGACTGTCGTGTGTCGCGTTCACGACACTCAGCTGCCATGTTCCCGGTTTTCGGTCCTCTCCAATGTGCGGCAAACGCTTCCAGCTATACACGGTAACAACTGTATCCCTTTTGAGCATGTCGTGCCCACCCAACCCCACAGCCCATTCCATTCCGCAAAGTGAAGTGGAAGTCGACGACATTCGTTCATTTGGGGTCCTCTGCATGCCCGGTAGGAAATGTGCGTTGACTCCTGCAGTCAGCCTAAAAGTAGACTAGAATATTTGAAATTTGTTAATTGAATTGAAAATTGAAATACTTCAAGTAAAAAAGAAAAGTGCAATAATTTAAAAAGAATTGCTTTAAATTGTATATAATATTTATAATAGTTAATTTTTGCTTAAACTTAAAATTTAACGATTTTTTCAGGGCGCATTTCTGTCAACAGGGTTGTTTCGTTTTGAGCTTTTTTGTTGGTCTTTAGTCTGTACTCACACATGCCACACACATACACACACACACACACACACTTATACATACTCACACAGTATACATTCCGCAGGATAGGCGTTGTTGCTGCCTTCCTTGGTGAATTACTGTCGGTCTCGGCGGTCCAGTCGCTTGGTGCAGGCAAAATAAGTTGTTCAAGTGGCAGCTTAATTCGCATAAAATGAAAACACGCTGTCTACATTGTTCCTACAACTTTTCCGAGTTTTTTATGGCACTTAAAATGGCTGCCTAGACAAAGGGTTGCCACCAAGCGCTTGCTGTAAAATCTATTGCAATTGCGCTTTGCCATTTACCACGCGTAGACTGAAATCGTGTTTTGCGGGTTACACAAAATAATTACAAACTATTCATTAACCATATAAGGGCTAAATGTTGTATATATACATCCTTATACTCTGTTATACAAGAGAAAACGAGTATATTGACTGTATGTTAGTCTTACAGAACGCAGAGAAAGAGATTGCAATTTATCCCTCAGGTAAACAGACAGTTGATCTCTCTAACAGATTGAGTCAAAATGATAAACTTTATTAACTACGATTACAACTTGAGAGTAACTGCCTTGGGGTTACATTCTTAGACTCCCCAATTACTTACTAGTTAAGATATGCCAAGATATAACTATTATTATTTCTTTAGAGTAGCCAGCCAACAAAATATTTACTTTCTTGCAATAATTGGCCTACGCAATGCATGATGCTCTTTGATATCCGACACCATATTTGTTAAGTTTTATCGCGTAAAGGTTTAGATTTCGTCAAAGTCGGAATTCCCTAGATGAACAGTAGAGTATTCTTGACTTGAAGCTCCTGCAATACCTGTCCTATGCAATGCATAACCCTTGATGAAACATTGGTCCAAATTCTGCCTACGTATTATGTATCCTTGCAAGGATAAGTGTCGGCACGAAAAATACCCAGCCTGTGCAGCGTGTTTTCAAGTGTAAATGTATAAATTTATGATAATTTGTGTGGGGCAATTAAACTTGAAATAATTGTATATGGCCGCAAACAAATGGAGAGCAGAAATTAAGATATTATAAAGGAATTTAATAATAATAACAGAAAAAGAAAACAATGTACTTGCATACTTGCGGTATTTTATAATAATGCTAATTGCGACTGAACTTCTGCAACGGGCGTGCCAAATGACTGACCAACTTAATGGCCTAAACGTAGCGGGTTCAGGGCCTTAAGCACGAAAGCCTGCCCCAATGCTGTAGAAATCGACGCCAAGCAGAAGAAGAAGCAGAAGAAGAAGCAGAATAAGAAACAACATTGAGGCAAGCGGCATTCATGGATTCATTTTTCTAATTGGAGACAATGACAAGACGCGAGCTTAAATCAAGTCAACTTAGTCTTATGGAATAATTAGCAACAAATTGTAATCAGTTTTACTTCAGCACTAACAAATGCCTTTGCTAATTAAACAATATGTTATGCCCAGCACAGAGAACAGCATACGTTTTTTATAAACTCGCTTTGCAATGCAGCTAGGTTAAACACATTCAGAATGGACTCTGCTTTAGCAAGCTTTGCTTTGCTTTAGATGCTTGAGGCTTTAGCAATTCTCAACAAGTTAAAGCCTTGACAAGGTGAGAAGACGTTTGAGTTGATAGAAAAGCATGCTGATGATAATTAAAACCTTGACAGAAAGTTCTGGTTTTAAAACTCTTCCATGCACCTTATAGTAATGTATCATTAGAACACTTGTAAGAGAAGCTCTTGGTCAAATAATATAAAAAATATGAAAAATGTATTTATTACTAAAATCTTCTGCCAATGTTTGCTGCCTGTTGCTATAAATTAACAGCTGTTATAAAATAAATAATTATATTGCATTTTAGCATAGAAAAGTGGAAGTATGAAAGTGGAATATTTGAATAATACAGTATAGGGGCCTGCCAAACAAATGTATGAAATTACAGTAAGTCATGTTTTCAGCGAGTAACAAGAGTGGCGAAATAGCAGGAAATATTTCCCCCATTAATAATGCCGCAGATTAAAGAAAGATTGCAATAAAAACAATATATGTATAAATATATATTTCTTTTCATAATTATTTGCACATTTAATAAGTCGGTAGACGAAATGTGCGTGTAGTCTAGTTGGTTGCAAAAATTAATTGAAGAATTTCACAGCAAATAACGCTACCCTGTCCAAAGCTGGCTACAAAGTAACCGAACACAATGTCAGCTAATCACGAAACGGAGTTGCATGTTGCCAATGTGCACTCGGCACTAACATATTCAGATATGCACATGAATATTCAATGAGTGCGTTTTTGCGAGAGAGCATACGAAAATCATTTTCAACATTCACTGGATTGAATAAGTGCAGAAAGTAAAAAACATATACTAAGTATATATGAATAAGCCGAGTGGCGAGGCATAGATTCCAAAATAAATGTGAGACCTACTATATCATTAATATATCAGCATTATTATCAATCGTCTAGTCTTAGATGGTCTATCTAAGAAAACTGGGTAGAAACTGTATAATAGAGTTCAGCTTGTTCATGTAACGGACTGAGCTGAGACAAGCTTCAAATAAATAGTTCCAAATTTCAGGCTACAAATTCACATGTTAAATGCAAGTCGCTTGCTGCTGCTCTTTAAACTATTGAATATGTTAATTAGGCTTTATTTTACTTTCAATATCAAATTATAAATAGTAATATATATTAAAAACAATTATGCTTAAAGACGCCGCAGTGAGCGTGTATTATAGAAGTAGGGCCAACGTTACGTTTCGTTGATTTCCTAGCATAAAAGCCACAAGATGTCGACAATGTACGCTATAAGAATTTAGCGGTTAAATTATGCATAAATGAATAATTAAATTTGTAATGGTGTAAATTGCGAATTGAATTGTTTCAGCCAACGACCGACCGACAATATCTCATAGCCACAAACACTTTGTACACTTTGTAGACTTCTTTATGAGACACCTTAGTTCCAAGCCGATTCCTGGCTTAACATTTTTATTTTTTATTATTTACACAACTCGGGCGCTAAGTAAATATATTTAACGTCTTTTTAACCCAAGTCAAAGTGTAAACAAAATTCTAATTTCGACTGTAGAGCATGAAATAACTATAAGATACCCTGTAGCCAGTTTGGCCACTTGATATACCCTCCAGCTCCATTCTAGTTTAATGAGAATATGACCGGAAAAGGGACTTAGTGATCGGCATGTGCTTAACACATATTTAGCTTTTAGTTTTATTACCAGCTGAATATAGATATTCATACAGAGCTATGCAAATAGGGGCAGGACATGAAGTCAACTGGTTTGAGAGGCCTTTCCGTGGCTGCCTCCAGTTACCCCCGGGCTCAACACCACGGTTGAGTGTATCAAGATGCAAGCATATTTCCGCTGAGTAGTCGCACGTCTACGGCTAAGTTGGCCTAATTAAAAATTCTTATATGGGGAAGGGGGGCAATTGCAAAATTGGTTTCTTATCTTTGTTTTATTATCGGCGCCACGAAACGCCTAAACATGATGCGCTGATGGATAGCTGCCGCTGCCACTGCCAAGGGGCCGAGGGGCCGAGGGGCGGGTGTTGCAACGTTTGACCGCATGCTCGCGGTGTGGCGCAAAGAGAGGATCTTGGTATATGTAAAAAGCTGCATTTATGAATAATATTAAATTTTGTGTGCATGATAATTTTCTGTACTCGACTTTGCGCTCCTTGCGATAGCCACTTTTGCCATACGCTGTGTTAATGCCTGCCAAAGCGACGAAGCCGTTTTGTGAACTATTTTCGTATTTTCTGTTTATGGCCCCAGTCACGCGATATATAGTATGTAGTACCCTGCGTGTGCTCTTTCATCGAGCTGAAAAAAATATTACTCTTACACTCGCTCCAAGTTCGCCTTTTAATGCAACACAAAATATTGCGAGGTGACATCTACCTAAATAGCTCATATGTTATATACATTTAAGTGGGTTCTATGGCTTTACCTAAATGAAGAATTGGCTTTTAATAAAAATACTGACACGATAGCAAGCTTTGTTTTTGTAAACTAGAAATATTCAAATGTACTTTTTCGTATACGTGATTCAGGTGGAACACCTCGTGTTAAGCTACCGTTTCCTTCTTTGATATAACAATTAGAGGCTTACTAGATTTAAGCAAGAATCTGTTGTTTATAAATATATCGATTTAAATATATACAAATGAAGTTGTTGTGTATACTACATATTTATAAAGTGCTTAGCGGCGTCTTTCTTTAATTTTAACAATTATTTTGTTGGCATTTTGTTTGTGGAAAATCCTATAGAGTGAAAATGTTGTTGTGGTTTTTGTTTGTCACGCCGAAGATAATATACCCTAATAGAAATTAATCTTAAAAATGTTTTAATGTGAAAGCCCTATTTCTGGCCTTATGTTTCTATAGCAGCCATATAATATAGTAGTATATTAGATTTTAATTGTTGAGTTTGTTCAAACTATTTAAATTAAAAAACAGAAAAATATTTCACACAAAAGCTCAGCTTTCAACAGATTCCTCCTATAGAGCTATATATAGTCCGATGTGGTTAAGCTTATGCTCATAAGACAAACCTATTCAAAAGTTTCATTTTAATAGCTTATTATTGACTGTGTAGCTCATATCGAAACAGACAGAGCTGTGCTATATAGACTCGGCTATAACGACATCGAATTATATACTCATATCATCATTCAATGGCATACAAATAGAATCAATAAAATTCTATGTACCCTGTACAATAAAATCGTGCTCTGGGATTGAGTTGAAGATAATGATAGCATCAGGCAAGTCTCATTAATTAAATCTATCAATATCTCAGAGATTTTAAAGGCCAAAGCCATGAAGAATGCAGCACTTGATTCATATACAAACTAATCTTAAGATATCTTAAGATTGTCTATATAAAGATTAATTGTGTATGCATATGTGTTAAAATATATTATGCATTAGCTTGTAATAGTAAATTTTCACCAGAATACAGGGTATCGCTTAGGCGACTACAAGCATATTAAGCATGACCACATGAAGTTTTTTCAATTGATTTTCAAACAAAGGCTTAAACCTTAAATTTTTTATAATATTTTAAAACAAAATCTGTGGCATTATTCACATACATTAGATGTGAAAATATTCAAGTGTAAATGCGGATTGGATTATGTATTAGGTCTTGTGCGCCTTCACTGTGCCGCGAAGTTCAAAAATTTGTGTCGCACTTTTGCTGGCACTTGTTCTCTTCAAGGGCGAACACACATTCTGTTGCCCAAAAGTAGCAAACTTTTTGAAAGTCAATCGTTGTTTTGCACATGCCTCAACGCGTGACTTGCGACGCACTTTTGTTGATTTACTTACCCGGAGATCACTTTTGTTGCCGCCGACGAGGTTGACCCTCCAAGCCACCGGGCCATCAGGCACCAGACACTCTGCCCTGCCGTGCCGTGCCGTGTGCACTCCGCGCCGTGGTGAATATGAAAGTAGTTCGTTTTGCGCGCCCACTCTCGCCCATGATGTGCGCAATGCCGTGTTCGAGCGCATACTAGTTGCGTTCCAAGTTGTGCTTAACGTCGCGGCGGTCGGCGCTCCCAGTCGGGCCGGGCGCAGGGGTTGTGCATGCGGCGCATGCGCATTGCGAGGCGCCGGGCACTCGCTGGCAATCGAGAACTGGTTTCGCTCACCAAGTGTGAGCGGGACAGCGCGGCATGCGATAAAATGATGATGGCTGGTACTGCTCTTTCCAGCTCTCTGTTTGCCCAGTCTTGCATGTGGGGTATGTGGGGGGAGTGGGCTGGGGCCCGATTGGAACAGGCACGTGGAGGGGAAATTGCTCCGCCCATTGAAAAGCTGCCAATTTTCGAAGTTTTCAGTTTTCAACTTTGGCATATGTACTTGTAGGATTTTAATTAGTACAACCAAATAACGCCAATGAAAAGAATAAGCTCTGAAAGGCTCTACACACATCTTAAACTAGGCACATATAGTTCGTGTACTTGTAGTACATATGCAGCTGATAGTGGAGCAGGTGTGCATTACGTTAATGAAGCCGGGGATCAGCTTATTATATTTAAGGCTTATAGCAAGAGCTGACTGAAAGCCCAAAAATTTAAGAAAAAATATAACAATGTAATTAGAGAACAGTCTATATATTCATACGATGTTTAGAAGTCAGATAAGCCCAGCAATTACAAAAGTAGCAATGCATATGAATATAACTTAGGATCAGTTGGTTCAATTTACTATTGTGCCAAATATATATTCATGAGTGTGATCAATATTTTTGGAGCCCAGATTAAGCCTGACAAATTTTAAATAATAATATAATTAATATCATTATATCAATTGTATATATTTGTTATTTAATTTTTTATCAGCACTTTTATTATTATGACAAGCATATTTTTATGAGAGCGATCCATTTTTTATGCTTTATGCCGGAAAAACTAGACTTAATTACGATTATTGATATAAAACATCAATTCATTTATTGTATTATGAAACATATATTTGTGTTTTTACTATTAAGTATTATGGAAAATATATGTTAATGATTGACTGAAATATTTAAAATAATTATTTTTATTATAGTTACGAATCAATTGACTTATTTTTCGATTACGACACATTATTTTGTTATAGATATTATTTCGGTTTTGAATCTAATCAGCGAAATATACTTATACAAATTTTAATAAATCATTAGTCAATTTAATTTTCTATTATGGCAGATATATTTTAATGGTAATTTCTTCTATTGGATCTAACATAAATCTATTTAAATTTGAAAATAATTGCGAATATAACTAACTAATCAGCTGCTATATATTTTTAAGATCCTCATAGTACCTTTTCTAATACTGAAATATTTAAAAAGATCAGGTCCTGAACTGTCTGATGTGTCTGATATTTAGATAATGGATAAGAATATTTATAAGAATTTATAAATATTTTGTTGATTTTATTGTCAGTGAATATTTAATTTTAATTGATATTTCCAAACTCATAAGATCCAAACTAAACCTAGAAACATAAAAAAAATGATTGGGATTTCATAGAATTCTCAGATAAGATTAATTTTAAAGTTATGGAAATTTTCGATATGCGTAAATTGTGCACATTATCGCTCCAATGTGCACACACTCGAAATCATGTGCACATGTACATACATATGTACTTGTGTGTGTGTGTTATGTGTGTGTGTGTGCTGTGTGTGTGTGTATGTATAAGCATCTAGCGACCCAGAGGTCTGCACACATGAGCCTATGTCTGTCTACGTCTATAGACTCTGAACATGAGCTAATCAGCAGAACTCAAACTGGTAACCCACCACCCCCTTCTGACCGCCTGTTCGCCTGCCCGTCGCCGGCATCTCTGGGCTGTCGAAAATTGCGTCCATGTCATGCATTCGCATCCATTCATTACCCACTAGTAGCTGAGTGGCTGGACAACAGCGTTTGGCGTTTTGGATCCCTGCAAATATGCCGTGTTCGCATGTTATCCCAAATGTTCGGAGTGCCCAAATGCACCCGCTGCACATTAGCCAGCCAAAAGAGAGTGTGAGAGAGAGAGAGAGAGAGAGAGAGAGTGAGAAAGAGATGGGGGCATTCTGTACTTTATTTTGCCGAACGAGCAAACATCTTGTCCGACTAGGAAACAAATGGCTTTGCTGGTTTAAACATTCAGCTGCTCCTTTTTTTTTTGTTGTTTTTTTGGTTTTTTGTTTTGCATGCTCGTGTTTTTTTATTTTCGGCGTTGTTACGGACTGACTTTGCTGGCAAAATACACACAACTTTAGAAATCCTTATATACAGGCATGTTAACACAGCTATCCTTTAAAGTATTTCAAAAATTTACTCGTATGCTCAAAAGTTGTCTTGCATAAAAAAAAAAATTCTGCGTTTTAGCATTTTGCAGCTTAAGTAAATTCCGGTGCATTTAAGTTGTTGTTAAAAAATATTGTTTATAGCCAAATACCTGACGATTTTAAATTGGTATTAATCAAAATCGTAAGTGGATATCTCCGCAGTGCAGTATTATATATTAGATAATTCTCTGTCCATATTAATGAGTAAGAGGGTATAGAAAAGTGGTAAGAAAAACCCATTTAAGCAATAAAAAATAACAATAAAACTATAGCTAACTCAAGAACAACTCAAGCGCTAGTAGAAGTAGACATAAATAAAATCAAAAAGAATGTTAAATTTTTCAAGTACAATAATCTGGGACATAAGTATCGCAATATACATACCCCATCCGGGAATATTAAATCGAATCCCAAATACTATAAATGATAATTTATACTATTTGAAATAGATTAGTTAGAACTGGACCTATATACAAATGTATATAGACAAATTCATAGTCATAGACGTGCGTCTTAAAGGGTTAAGGCAGCCAAACTTGAGCTATAAGGGAAACCCATTTACTGAACCCAAAATATGTGCATAGGATATAATATTTCTGTGCAAATGTATGTTGCAGTCAGAAGGAGTCATCTTGGACCTGGTAAAGCATATTCTTAATCCACATCAATAATCGAGTCGATCAATAAATGTTTTATGAACCAAATTAAAAACCCTCCCCAAAACAAAGTCTTTTGGTCATTGTGGTGCGTTTCCTAGATGTACTTGATATATTTCTACTCACGGAAAAGCCAACGCTTTACAGATCAACTGCGTACTAACTATTCAGAGAGTTGGAATTCTTCGGTCGAGAGTGCTTGGCAGCCTGCAGCGAATGTTTGGATTTGGTTCTTGGTATATTAATCCCAAGTTGCAGTAAGGCGATAACAATTGCATATTTTACAGACATTTCCCGACACATTGTACATAAATTGCCTATCATAGTCATTCAAGTTACATAATCAGCATTCGGTCGTGAAACGATCGAGGAGAATAAACGCAAAGAATAAACAAAAATAAATACGAAAAGGCAAGAAACATGAGCCAAATAAAAATCCCATTTGCACACAAATTTACTCTCAAAATGGCCAAGGGGCGCATCATTCAAGTTGAACTGTGGCAGCAAACGAAGCGCTGGTAACTGGACACCGGATGCAGATAAATCTTTGGTTTGCCGCCAACAAAAACAAGCTGAAAGCTTTGGCAACAAGTGCGTTTGCATGCGCACAAGGACTGCGACCGGGCCAAGAAGTTAAAGCTCGATCGGAATCATGCGATAAGCACTCATCCAGTCGCCATTCTGGGGCCGGTGACAAACTTAATTGCGCCTATTCCTGCATTAATTGTACACACACGCGCGAGACGACGACTCTGCCGATTGGTGGCACGATTTGCATGGCGTCTGCGCCAGCGGCGTCCATCTGCTGCTCCCGACTGGCCGAGAGACTGGCGAGAGATGCTCGTTTCATAACGGCGGGACCGGCGGAATGTGTTAATTAAATATTTAAATTATTCCCTTCATTACTCGAGGATCGCCACTTGCCACAAAATAAAGCATAAAACTCCTCTCATACTAGTAGCCGCTGCCACATGGACGCTGCTCCTGCTTCCAGTGCGTCTAGACCATTTGCGGCTGTGGCAGCAACCAGAACAACATGTACGAGCGCTCTAGTCGGGAGTGCCCGACTTGCAGATACCCTTAACCTGGCGTCCAGCTGCCGTTGCAAGCGTACGAACTTCCTTCTAGACATACATTCACACACAAGCACATGCACATGCGTGCATGCGTGCATGCGTTCTTGCATTCGCGCCATACAATGTATGGGATTATGCTTGCCTAATTAACTCGGGTCCTTATAAAGCGATGTTTATAAAATTGTTAAGTATTTATTAAGGCATACAAAAGTGTGTATATACTAAAGCGCAAATAGATTTTAGATTAGATTTTTAAGCTGAGTTAGTATACTCAGAACTTTCATACCAAATATGATGTACTTAGCTCTTATTATTTTCGAGTTATCTTAAAAACCAATATCTTAAAATCTCCATCTATCGGTATTATGAGAAATAAGTAGAAGATATTGATAGAAATTAATAAATATATTCTGCATATATTACTCAAGTACGAGATTATATATTTTAAATTGAAGTCTGTAGCTTTTGTAGTTTTTGGGCAGACAAGCAGAAGGACATAGCTAGATCGATTCAGACAAGGACTCGCCTTAGAGAAGTAAACATATAGAATATGGTTTCGCAAATGGTTTCCTTATATACATTCTTAGAAAACAAGTATACCCTCTTTTCTCATTTTCAGGGTATAACAACAACAAGAACAGCCGCAGCCGCAGCTACAATGCTTTAAGCCCGACCATGTCAAGACGAGTACGGGACGCCTTGTTCGATCTGCGTTTGTATTTTGGTTTTTTTTTTTTTGGGTTTTTTTGCAGTTTTTGCATTTGTTGTTGAAAATGAAAAATGGCGACACGCGTCCTTTGGGCAAAAACCACAAAACAATTTTATTTTATTTCCACACACAGCAGCAGCAGCAGCGACAATAATTTAACGGCCTGCGCCGTGTCCTTGCGGCAGGACAATGAATTTAAATAAAATTAATTAAATTTGTTTTTCGATGGGAATTGCTCGCGAGTCGCATTGACAGCCACGAGGCATATATATATATGTACACATGGACATACGCGGGCAAATTGGAAACTGTGCGTCCATTGGCCAATTGGCGTTACATTTTTTTTTTTTTGCCCGCAGCGAAGGGCTACTGCACCGTGCAAACAACAACAATTCCCACCGCAAGGATAACAACGACAACAGAGCCATAAACTTGTACGCTATCAATGTACATTTCAGCATAGATAAATTAGAAAACGCTTGCGCCTACAGACATTTGAGATACAAATTAGAGCCGCGTACCAATAGTGCGGCGCTATCAACGCGGATGGATATCCGCCCATGACCAATCACACACACACACAGAGGCACACACACACCCACACACGCACAGATCTACTCAAATTGAAGTGCGGGGCAGAACCGCGGATATACGCAAAACATACCCATGCCCGGACCACAAGCACGTCCACGTCGACGTCCCGTCCACCGTGTAACTTGCGCCGGGGGCAGCTTCTGCTGCTGCTGCTGCGGCTGGTGCAGTCGGGGGCATTGCGGGAACCGCTCGTCGAATGAGTTATAGCGCTTGTTGGCGATTTTATTGCCACAGCGCAGCCATAAAATATGGTAAATTATAGCGGTTTGTTGTTTTGGCCATTTTGTAGCCGAATAATGTACCACGTGTGCGTCCGGACCCTGTGGACCTGTTTCGGGGATCCGGATTGCCTATGCCAACGCCCGCTACCCGAACTGCGGTTGTGTTATATTTCTATAAAAGCCACTACAAATGTTTGTAAACTATTCGAAGTAGTTGTTTGAAACTAACTATTTTTAATTATTTCGGCAATCTAAAATTGCGAATGGCTATAAAACTTAACAGGATAAGTTCACAAAAACAAAAATTCTCAGACCTTAAGCAAATATCATTTATTTCTAAACTTCAGACTCTAAATACTCTTTAATAACTGGACAAGTTTCTAAGCGAACTGATCTCTTGATGATGCCTGTCTTTTAGTTAGATTAAGTATCTAAATTTGTATCTTCTTGCGATAGAAAAAATGTTTTTAATTTTTAAGAGAAATATATACATTAATTTGGCACGCTTCTTTTTACTAAAGCTTATCAAAAGAGAAATTTTTCTATTAATCTATCCAATCTTTTTTAATATCTATGCACACTCTGACTATTTGTCTGAGTAAACACTCATTGCAGAACTATTGACATAATTATGCACAATCTCTCGAACTAAGCTAAAAAATCTTCTAAATAAATATAAAATATAAATAATAAAAAATAATAAAACTTTATAAATATTATTAAATAGAGCACTTGAAGCTAATCAGAAATACAAATACGCAGAGGCGGAGCTCTGTCTGCAACAGACTTTTGGCAACATTGCGGCACGTATACATAGTATGCCAAAAGGGGCGTCAGGTGCTGCAACCATTCGCAGAGCCCATTATGCCACATGGTTACGCCAGCACCGATGAGGCAATTGTGCGGAAAACCCCTAAACATGTATTGGGTTAATTTAAAATGTGGCCATGCCCGATTCGCACAAATAAAAGACAAAATTAATGTTGACATTTTCCACTCGTTGGATAAAATTGCAAAAGCCAACGCTCCGACAAACAGACAAAAGCCAATGCAAGAGCATAGCTTTTAGTCCGCCGCGCTTATATGGTGGTATGTGGGGTTGATCCGGGGCCTGGTCAGTGCATATAGTAATGCATATGCACATGCATACGCACATGCATGCATACATGCATGCAGTTGCATACGCAGACTGCGTGCACTCGGCAAAAGTGTGCAATTGAATGCAGATGCTACCATAATTCAGACAGCTAATTTGAAAATTTCGAAATTTATCTAACGATTCTCGCACTCACCATGACACGGTTGAACTGCAAATGGCTCTGCTTTACAGCACATGAGTCACCAATAAATTTCATTAATTAAATATTATATTAATTTATTTTATTAACTATTATCAAGGCTGCAAACCGGTTGTGTACCGAGCTGGCTGCAGTCTGGCACTTCAATTTATTTTTGTACACAGATTCGATTGTTAAAGCAAGTTAGCCATTTATATATATCTCTATTACTTATATATCTAATTATTTTTAATGTAAATAAGAAACTTATGTAAGAGCTCCTGCACCAAAGCATACCTTGGGCCCAAAGATTGCATTTATCTATTTTATTTGAAATTCATTCCCAAGAATCTTTATGAAAATAAATTTAAGATGTAATTTGCACTTTTCTGAGAATCAAAGACTGTGACGATTTTAATTAGGGTACTTCATTTATCAATATCTTGACCTACCTGTGGCATACATAAATCTAATCTAGTGCCTTTACAGTCTCGGATCTGGCCGCGGCTGGCGACATAGTTGAAACATATTTCAAACATTGCGACAGAAAACCCTTTCTTTTTATATATTTGTTTCTACTTTTCTGTGAGTGCTTCAAATGAATTAAATTTGCTTATGGTTCTTAAGATGGGATCAAAATTTCTATCATTGTCGATTCTGGGTTATAGTGTTCAAATTGATTGCTGTACATTTGGGAGTGGCCACATTAAACACATATCGCATTCCTATTTAGGTACCAAAATAAAAAAAAGAAAGAAATAAAACAACACTCTGTCATGAGCACACTGCGATACATATGTGACGCGTGTCAAAAAAATTGAGAGAACCCATAAATCGTTGATGACAAAATGGAATTAGCGGCGTTCAACCAAAATTCGTAGTTACATACCAGTCATAACAATACGTATATAATCCGCTTTGACAGTTTAGCCCCTTGAAAGTATTATGAAGAGTTTCGAAAGAGTAGCCGAACTTTTTATGGCAGGTTCTGTCATTAAAAAATGTCGATTGTGATCTATAACAGGCATTGATAACTTTTAAATGCTCCAATTGCCCATTGATATTTCGCTTGTAATTGATATCTACGGTGTCCCAGTTTGAAATGGCTTTAACATATGTTCTTATATATATATAAGTATATATGAACTTACCCGAAAATTCCCTGAGGCAAGCAGAATTATTTTATTTACCTGTTATTTGCATTATCTAGATCGACTATGCACATCACTAAAAAAAAAGAGAGAACCACATTTTGTTAATAAAATTCTTATAATCAAAGCAGGCAAGCATGTAAGGGCTTATTTGAATTCATAAAAGAGAAATAAATTTAGCTTACGACAAGGTACACACATACGACATACATTCATAAAATCAAAAATAGACACACACATGTAAATGCATACATAAATACATAAAAACATACATGCATGCATGCATACATATATGCAAACGCACACACATCGTATGCATTTCTAAGTATGTGTATGGTGTATGTATGCTTGCATATATGTATGCATGCATGCATGTATGTATGCATGCACACATGTATGTTAGTATGTATGTATGCATGCATATATATTTGTATGTATGTATGTGTGTAAGTATGTATGCATGCAAAATATAACTATGTATGCATGCATCCCCTATACACATACTCATGAAATTACATTTTTCACAACACTTTAAATGAAACACTCATTATAAAGTCAAGTAAATCTTCATGGCTTACTTGAATTAATGAGAATCGAGTAGTAGTGCTCTTTTTTCAATTTACAGTGAATGTTTAAGAGATTGAAAAAGTATAGTGAACTATGCCTGACATTGGTATGTGATCTGACACACACATACATACAAACACACATATATACAGACATACATGGATACATACCTACATACATACATATACATACGTACCTATAAGCAAATACACCTATATTCCTACGCATATATGCACATACACAAATGCATACATAAAAACATTCTGGCATACATTCTGATACATATTCCCCTACATACATACTTATTATTATTAAAATTAAAAATATTTACATTGCAAACACTACTTTTACGCATCACTTAGGACCCCAACAGAAAATGAAATTTGCACAGACTCCTTAAATTATTCAGAACATAGTAAGGTCTTGCGTGAAAATAATTTTTTTGATTCGCAGCTTTATAACTATTTTGGTTTAGCATGTGCTGTATATGTCAGAACAAACAGTGAACTATTTACATCAGACGACTTTGAATAATAATATGTATATAAAATATATAACCGTACCAAATCAAAAATCCTTATAGTTATGTCTACCATAATAACAAATTAAAAAAAAAAAAACTCTTTTAAACACACAAATGCGTTACACATTGACCAACAAAATCCTTATACCCCATTCTAAAGCGTGTCTTACCAAATTTGAGCTCCGTCCAATAAAACCTAGAATTCGAGCACGAATTGTTTAAAAAGGATGATCTTAATATGATGTATCTTTATTTTACTTTATTTATATTTAAATTTATTTTTTTTTTATTTGATTTTATTTTAATTGTGTATAGTGCAAGTTTACAAACTTATGTTTATTTTAAAAATTGTATTACATTTTCAGACCTACATATATATATATATGTACATACCTAAAAAAAAGGTAAATTAAGTAAATTAGCTAGCGATCCGTTAAGAAGAGATATTACACAAATTTGAAAGTGGCTCTAGCAGTATATAATTATACATATGTACAATTATACGTGCTTACATCATCATGTACATATAGTATGGATGTACATTTCTATATATATAATTTAAATTCTAAGTTTAACTGCAAATTACGAACAAGTTTTATCGATTTATTATTATTATTATTCAATAGGTGCATCGAATTGTTCAAGTTGTATATGGATATATCACAGAAAACACTGGCTATCAAGTTTTTTTGTTGTTGATTTTTAATTTATAAAAATAACATTTTACAAATAATACAACTCCATATAATTATACCAAGCACACTTTTATCCATATTACAACTTATTTCGATTTATAGTGTTTTCGATATACTCATTTCTATATTTAATAATTGGAAAACTACGCATTTTCAAATATGAATGCCAACAGTTAAGAACCTTAAGATACAAATGACGTGTAATCGCATACAGCATGCATGTTTGAATGCATGTATGTGTGCACACTTGTCGTAAGGTTCGTAATTAAATAACTTTGTACAGAGAGTGAGAGAGAGAGAGAGAGAGAGAGAGAGCAGCACTCAAAATTCATATGAATGAGCTGAGAAGTGTTGCAAGTTTTTGTTTAGCATTCTTGAAGCTGTATAGTGTCATGTTCGAGTCATTAAACCCAAATGGGGAATGACTCAAATCCCACCGCATGACAAACTGTTGTGTCGTGTGAGTCTGAGATGTCTGGGTCGCTGTTTAAATTGATGGGTGTGAATATGCTAATTAAAGTTATAAAGTGAAATAATTTACGATATGTTATGGGAAACAAAGTTTTATTGCCATGCTTAAGCTACATTTATTGCGAAATAATTAGTGTGGTATCGTTATCGTTATCGCTATCGCTATCGTGGGCATCCCTTAACGATTGCCGGCGATATTTGCACTTGTCCACTTGGGCCTGGTTATTCAAATATTTGGTATCGGCATTAACACTCAACAATATATGCTTGTTTACATTTTGGAAAATCGCCATTAAATTAAACATTTTCTTCATTTCAGAAAATATTTCCTGAAAGTCTAAATATATTTTAAGAAAATATGTCTTTAAATAAATTTTTTTAATATCTAATATTTTCTTTAAACTTAGAAGATCATATTCTTGTTTTAATAAGAGATATTTTTTTCATTTAAAAAAAGCCTTTCTGGAAATATAGAAATTTCGCAATTTTTTGACGATTTTACTAAATTTTGGGTAAGGCAATTTTGTTGAGTGTACTATATAGGCTAACCCCATGGGCCTTACGAGTTTGAGCGACTGCTCGTTAGATAGCTACTGCTACTATTGCTACTGTGGTATATATTGTTGTTACTGTAAAGCATTGAACCCATGGATGTTACCGGCACTGTTCCGGGCCCGGAATGCAGCGTAGAGCTGCTGCTGTTGCTGCTGTTGTTGTTGCTGTTGTTGGTGGTGGTGTTGCTGTTGTTGTGGCTGATCAGCTTCATATTTGGCGGCGTCTGTGGCGGTGTATCGGGCTGGATCTCGGTAAACCCCATCCTCTGCTGATGGGACTGGGGCAGGTAGGGTGCTTGGCTCGAACTGGAATGCACCTGGAGCTGGGATAGATCGCGATGCATATTGATAGGCGTCTTGGTATGCATGCCCATGGCCTCGGTGTACGCCGTAGGTATCCGCGAATATGGCGATGCGGCGGCGTAGCTGCTCATCATACTCAGCGGCGAACCGAGCTCGACTTGCGGCCCCATAGTCGGGTGAGTGCCGTGCCCTGGGTGCTGATCCGGATGCAGCTGGGTCGTGGTCGGTGTATCGAGCGCCGCTTGTGCCTGCTGCTGCTGCTGCTGATGTGGATAAAAATTCTGGCCGAGATATGCCGTAGGCGGTGGTGTCTTGCAGGCGACTGTGTCGGCCACACTCCAGATTTTGGGCTTGCTCGCCGGCACCGGTATGCCACAGTCTCTGCTCAGCTGGTTTTTTTGAAGGGCGTATTCACTGCCACCAACATCTTGGCCATGACCCTGCACGTAGCCGGGATTGTAATAAACGGCTGCCGTCTGCTGCTGCTGCTGCTGTTGCTGTTGTTGCTGTTGCTCCTGCTGCTGCTGATGCTGCTGTTGCTGGTGTACATGGGCGTGAGCGTGGGCGTGGGCATGTGCGTAGGGATTGTAGGAGTGCGCCGGATGCGGATTGAAATTTGGTGTACCATACGGTGGCAGGCCACGGATGGCCAGCAAATTCTGCGGCTCACGCTCCAACTTCTCGTCAATGTCCAGTTCCGTTTTGTCCGTCTTGGCCAGCTCGGACTTGATGCGTTGTTGGCCGGGATCTGGTGATTAAAGTTTTTCGTTTGGCAGAACGGAGACAAAATTAAATTAAATAAAATTAATTTCAAGTCGAGTGCGGAAGTAGACAAGTTCTAAGAAGACTGCAAACTTGGCACTTGGCATTTGCCACTTGCCACTTGCCACTTGCCGCTAACAGCTGGCAGCTGGCAACTGGCAACTAGGCGTTTGCCAGGCGCAGGCAAAAACCCTTGAAATTGTTGGTGGGCGTTGATGCGTGCAACCCTCGCGCAGTGCCCTTGCAGAAAGCTTTCAGCAACAAAATGCTCCGGCTTCCGCTCCAACTCCCGTTGTCCATGCCCCCTCGCAAGCAAAATTCAGAGCAAGCCGGTCGCCAAGTCGAGCAAGGCCGCCGCTATGCATATGGAGAGCCAAGTGCGGGCGCAAGGCCACTTTGCCAACAATGTGCTGTCAACTTCCGGGGAGGATGTCGCCTAAGCAGTCAGACAAATAAACGGACGGCAGCGGCGGCGGCGGCGACAACGGCAGCCGGAGAAGACAAAGATTGCATAACATTCGTTTCGCCACATAAATTGTACTTAAAAGGCCGCTGCCACAAAATCTGCAGTAGTTGGGGTCTGGGCGGGGCATGAAGGGTCAGCAAGCGACAGCCATTGAAATCGATGGAACGGGAAAAACAATACAAATACGACCTTAAAATGATATAAGCCCCCGCGCATACTATGGATAAAAACATTTCGATTTAGACACTTGCTCGGGTCAATGACATCGGCGGGAGGGGGTGAAGGCGGCTCGGTTTGGAGCACAGCAAATTAAGTGACAGCTTACCAAATGTGTCGCTGGCCTGCAGCTTGGAGCCCTCGTTGGCCTCCTTCTCCTTATCCTCATCCGACAACAGTCCGTCGTCATCGTCTTCCGTCTTGTTTTTTGGTTCCCACGTCATTTTATTCTCCTTTTTCAGACGGCGTCGTGCATTCGCAAACCATGTAGAGACCTGGGTGAGCGTCATCTTTGTGATGATGGCCAGCATAATTTTCTCGCCCTTGGTCGGATATGGATTCTTCTTGTGCTCGCTCAGCCACGCCTTCAGCGTCGCCGTTGACTCGCGCGTGGCATTCTTGCGACGGGAGGCGAGATCGTAGTTGGGCCCATAGCTGTAATATAGACAACATTGAGAAAGTTTTTCTCATTATAGATTATAGCCAAGCACAACTGACATCGAGCCCAACTGTAAGCAGAAAACGCAGCTTAAACGCGACAACGCCCTGTTATTGTATAAATATCAAGTGCTTGGGTCTTCCGGTCAATCAGACGGGTCCAGACCCTGCGCTTATCAGTGCCCCGGCAATTAACAGTGTTGGCTTGCCACACCTACCAGTCAAACAATTACATTTCAAGTTCTCCTCAACACACACACTTAAAAACAAAAGCCAAAGGCCGCACGGCGTACGATGGGACAAAGTTCTTAAAAATGTTGAAAAATAAGAGAGGCGCGTGTCAGGCTTAAGTTATTGCAAAATTATTCGAAGAAAAACAATTATTACAACAAAAAAACAAGTACTAACAGCTCAAGCTGTGTGTGGAACCTTCTTGTTGGATTTTTGGGTCGATTTTTAAAGGAGCTCATGAGCTTTAAGACTGTGCATGATTTAATATAGATTTATATATTTTTTAGATAGCACAACAAGCCAATACACCCAATTTTACAAAATACACACGGTATAAACAGCATAGGCTGAGCAAGACCTTTGCATATGACATTCAAGCCAAACTCTAGACGTGAACTTGAGCCTCCATTGTCGAAATCTTAATATAACTCCCGAGGAACCAATTATTATTATTATTTGTATTGTTATTCACTTATTATTTATATAGAATAGCAGTTGTTATAATAGCTAACTAAGATGCTCCGCTAAAGTAATAGTACATCGATAAACTCGTCTGAGATTTGAACCAAGATCCTCACTTTGCACTTGTCCAAATTGCTCACTTAGAAAACACATCTACCGAGAACTGCTTTTCACTAGTTATAATTTGTACGCTAATAAGATTAATATCTCTATACAATAAATCATAAACTATTTACAAAGCATATTTGCTAAGTTAAGCTATTTCCTCACCCCTTTACTAGTCGGTTGCCAGCCCCATAAGATTATTTTATGGCATCAAACTTAAACACAATTTTAATTTGTCCGTTACAGTATTTACCCTTAATTTGCATAACTTTAAGAGTTTTTTTTTAATGGCGGGTTAAACGCAACGATGTGGCTAGCAAAATGGTTTATGATTCAGTTTTTCTCGTCTTTGGCTGCTCAATTTTTTTTTTCGGTTTTAGTACGTGTTGCACTTTCGACTCACAAAATTGCGCTTCATGACGCACAATAAAAACGACGACAGGAGAAACGCCCTGGGAATTTTAATCTGTGCATTTGTAACTTCCTTCCGCCCAGCTCACCATACAACCAACAGAGCGTCCCTTCCAGCCATAAACTTATTGAGTTTAGTATATTTTTTAAAAGCATCGCGGCGCGCCGCCGCCTTGCTTAGGGTTAGGGCAAGTTCGAGGGGTACGGCAAGTTAGAGGGCGTTAAGCAGTACAAGCACGATATCCCGGCCGATTGTCTACGCTCGCTGCGACAGTTTAAGCCCGGACCGTGGGCCCGAGCATGCTAACTTGCCTGCTTGGGCCACTTGCCACTTGCCACTTGCCACTTGCCACTTGCCAGTTGCCAGTTGCCAGTTGCCAGTTGCCGGTTGCCAGTTGGCAGTTGGGCCGCGCTAAACCTTTTGTGGTGATAAAAACTCAGCAGACGCTGCACGGAAACTTTTGGTCGACGGCCCATGAAAACATTTTAAACTCGCTTAACTTTCTTAGTGGCGCAATTGTTGTTGTTTGTTTTTATACCCTGAACCCATTGAAGACGGGTGCAAATGTTCTAATAGTTTTGTGCATATTTAAATGATAGGCAGCAGGGCACAACTCCAACTCTATACAAGTTTTTGATCAGAATGAGGAGCTAGAGAGTACATCCGTAAGTCCGTCTACATGTCTGTCTGTTTAAGCACGTCAATCTCGGAGACTACAATAGGTTTAGCCTTGTACTTTAGTATGTACACATATTTGTTTGACTTATTTATGCCTTTCATAAATATTGACAAGAACTACCCAAGTAAATGGGTAGCTAGTCCCTGGGTTTAGGGTATCACCTAGTCGGACACTCCCAACCTGGGTATTCTAGCTCGTTTTGAATTGTCATTGGCGTTTATAGACTCACCCATAAGCAGCCAGTGTGGGATCATAGGAGTAATACCCACTAGTTGATTGCAGGCCCGCTGAGGTCCAAGCGTTCATATCGGAGCTGGAGCTGGTATCCTTCATGCCATAGGGATTGCTCTGAAAGTGAAACCAATTACACATATTAAAATAGTTATGCATCTGTCGAGGCAGCGCCTCATTGACTCGGCTAAGCCGATAACATGCTTGTAAGCTTTCAGCAATTGGCCTACTGGAGTAGCCAGACAGACAGGTCGACAGATCGACAGTTCGACAGATCGACAGATCGACCGATCGTGATGGCCTCCAGCAGATCAACAGTTCGAAAACCGGATGGCCAGCCGCGCGTAACCTGTCGGCTTACATTCCGCGTGGACTTATGCCTGCTGCACTAATCCAATTAGCGACATAACATTATCATCAGCATCGAAGACAGCATCACTTACCAGCGGTGAATAGAAGGCCGAGTTGTCTACACCAATGCTGGGGTAGGGATTCTGCTCGTTCGAGGGATACGGGCCGCCGTAGACTCCTACGCCAGCTGTGGGTAAAGCCATGCGTGAGTATCCGCCGAGCGTCAAACGCGCCGAATCATACTGGCACGAGCAGACTGTCTGGCCCGAGACGGGATCTGTGATGATGGGTCGTCCGTTTTCGCAGCAGGACATGCTATTCGCAACACGGACATGAGCCTCTAGAGCGCTGCCGCCGCTGCCGACGCCGCTGCCAGCGGCATCTGTTTCTGTAGCGCCGGTCACGTCGCTGCCAACTGCATCTGCATCCGTCGGCGATGTGGCTGCCGCCGCTGTCGGGCCCGCATTGTTAGACGACTGAGAAATTGCACCTGGACTGACGGGGCCAGTGATGCCTGTCGTTGTCGAGCCGCCCGAGGGACTGAGGGAGGCCTCATTTGTGCCGGACAGCGGCGAGGGCACCGAGCCCCCACCAAGTCCGCTTTGGCTGTCGCCAGTAGTTGCCGCCGCACCACCAAGTAACTAAAATTTAAAATAAAAAAACACACAGAGCCAGGCTAAAATTTATTTCACGAAAAAAGTTATATATATATGTATGTATATGTATCTAAAGGCGAAAAAAGGTTTTTGCAATGGTACGATTCTTCCTAAAACAGGTGATGCGATCAAGGACGAGAACGCAACGAGCTAGAGAGAGAGAGGGAGAGAGAGGGGGAGAGAGAGAGAGTGCCGAACCCGAATCCGGGCCCGGGCCCGAACCTTCTTCTCAGGTCGAAAATCAAGAAAACAGATTAAGACGATAACTCCAAATGTCAAAATATTTTATTGGCTTGGCGCATTTTGCGATCCGTTCCATCTATTTTCACTTCATTAATTTTCAATTTATCACAGTCAGATTTCAGATACTGTTGGGGCTGTCTTTGCAACGGACTCGGGCTCGAACTCGGTTGCCTCCGTCTCCGTCTCGATCTCGGCACGGGCACGTCTTTGAAAAGGGTACAAACCGAAGTATCAGCGGACCGATCGACCGCTCGATTGAGTGTGGGCATTGCGCAGCAAAAAGGGCAAGAAATTGAATGAGGCACTCAGGTATGCGCTTGCACGATAACCGCAACGAATCGCCGATTCCGATTGAAAGGCTGTAAGACCTTCCACTCAAAACAAACACCACCAACAACAACAACAACAACAACAACAGCAGCAGCAGCAGCAATAGCATTGGCCTCTAGGGCAAGTGCTAGACTGCTCTGTGCCCATATCCAGAAAGTCTGAGCTACCAATAAACCCCATCGAAACAGGCTTTAAAGATCAATGAGCGTAGAAATCACATTTCTCAAAGGCGCTATCCATGTGAGATTATGCGATTCATGTGAATTCCCTCGTCACGACTGTCAATCTTCTAATTACCTCAGGCATATGTACAGCTATTTTTTCACAGTTCTTCAATTCTTCATAGTGGATTAATAAATCGGTATTAAAGTGATTTCCCCGATAATCATGCTGTTGCATGCAACCTGTTACCAAAATATACACATCGGCTAACAGTTATTACTCATTCCGCCTGCTGCGGCTACTGTTGGCCCATTCGCGGACTTCTCAATCGGAGAGCGAGAGAGCTACTGTACAGTCAAATTTATGCTTTAAATAATAATGGTAATTCACGGTTTGAACAAGCTGATTTTCAACACCTCCTGCAGGCTATCTAATCGCAAAGCAATTTCGTGCGGACAACCGGACCGCAGTCCTGGCTCCGGCCCGGGCACGGGATCTGCCGCACAACTCGAAATTATTGCATAATGAAGGCGTTTTCATGAATGAAATCTAATGAATTCTGAATGAATGACCACCACTGGCCCGATGGCCGTTGGCCAGCAGAGTCGCCTGAACCTGGCCTGACCAGGCGACCAACTGTAACAACGACAGGCAGCGAATCCAAAAAACCCACAACAAGTGGCTGGCCCCCTCTCACTCCCTCCCGCCCCATCACCCTCTCTCTCACTCCCTTACAGTTTGCAGCTAATGTACAAAACGCTGCGCGCGCTCATTTCTTATTATTCTTTATTTTTATATGCGATTCGAACATCAATTTCAGTTTTTGTGGTCGTCCATAAAAAACACATATCAGCGACGACAACGACACTGAGGACCCGGACCCGAATGGCCAGCAGGCCGGCCGGCCGTCCGAACGACCGTGCGTCCGTCTGTCTGTCCGGCTGACTGCGGTCCGGCAAAGCAGCCACCGACCAGCGCTTATTATCGGCACGCAAGTCAGTTTATTTTTAATGATTCTCACTCACCCACTCTGGGATGCATTGTGGACTGAATGGACTGGATGGACTGAAGGAGCGGAACGCAGCGAGCGGGGAGCTGGGAGCGGGCAGTGCCGACTTTATCGTGAGGTGGACACACAGACAGGATTGGATGGTCCCGAGAGGGGTTCTCCTTCGCTGGCTTAAAGACGGCTTTAGTTACCACAATGCGGAAATGTTGCAAATGTTGCCAAGTGTTGGCAACTACTATTAAATATTGCTTTATAGTGCGCTCTTTTATGACTCGAATATTACGATAAACGGTGTGAACTGCATGTCTGCTTTGCAATTTCGCGTGGCATGTCGATGTGAAAGGATATTCACACACCGAAGATATTCCTCTAAGGCATACAGCATTTCAAATAATTTACTAAATAGTGTTGTTTAATATAAAAGCTAAAAATATTTTTTTTTGTACTTTTCTTTTGCAATCTTTTTGAAATTGGTCATAGAGGCGAGAGGTCGCCGGCTCAAATGTAGCAACAATTTTCAATTATAAATTTAATAAAAAAAAATATTTATAGCTGATTGTTGTTGATTTTAAGTTTGATTTGTTTTTCAAGTAGCACTAGCTTCTTTGTTAAAATTACATACATAACATGCACAACATACATAACATACGCAACATATATAATAGACACATCATACACTACATACATAACATGCATTACATATATATTACATATATATCACATATATAACATGTATAAAATGTATAACATTTACAACATATATAACTTATATAACATATATATCATATATAACATATATAGCATATATATATGTATATATTACATGCATAACATGCAAAACATATATGAACAAACTAGCTTGGGATTCTAGCCCAGATATTTCCTGCTCAGTGATAACTGGACAGCCTAGCTGCAAAGGACTTTTATATTTTTCTATAAGAAAGTAACTAGCCAAAAACTACAAAGAATCAAATAATTTAAATTAAAGATAATTTCAAAAAACTATACTACCAAAAAATGGCTTGTTATGGTGTTACACAACCCTGAAGTGCCATAGAATACACTTATACTCACATACACACAAAAATACAGATTAAATAGTGCTTTTAATTATCCTTTACACATTTTTGTCACAAGGTAATTATATTATATTATTATTATTTCTGCTCTAATATAGGCAAATAAATTTATCGAGAATCGTTCAGACAAAGTTTTTGTTTCTAAAGATGGTATCATAATTGAATTTGAATTAACAAAAGTATTTTGTAGTTTTACCAACTGACGAAAATAAAACTTAAATGATACTCAATAAATACCAAATATGCATTTTAAATGCTGACTATCAAAGCTAGTTAAATGAATGATAAATTTGTATTGTTTTTAGTTGAAAATCAGTTGAAAGTAAATTCTTAATTACCCAACTGCATTTGAAATATAATTTCCTTCGTTTGAACTCAAGTATTTTCGAATGGCAAAATGTATTGCATGAATAATAGCTGAACGGTTGCATGAGCCAAGTTCAAAGAATCGATGAATGCCATGCTGGCAGCGAGGCTTGCAACATCCCATTTGTTCGACACGTTGCGAAGTAAATGCGAAAACTTTTTAAGTAGGCAAATCGACAACAAACGAAAAGTGAAAAGCAATACTCATTGACCGTAATTGCCACAAGTGAACGCATTCTACATATTTAGTGCCTTTGAAGTGTGTGCAGACACACACACGCACAGACAATCGAATGTGCCCCCTCCCTCCCGCCTTCGACTACTTATCAGCCAACATGTGGCATCCTCTTCTTGGCCACCCGCTCTGACCAAGATGCTGGCGAAAACAAAAAAAAACAAAAAAAACTGGTGCCGTCACTTTATGGTTATTAATTTTATGATTTATGTTAAAGCTCACGAAACGCCTGGCCGTTCGGTACGCTTCAGTCCAGTTCCCAGTCCCCAGTCCCCAGTTCCGAGTTCCCAGTGCCGAGTGCCGAGTCCCACCTTGCCAATTTCAATTCCAATTGCCAATTGCTCAGTGCGTGCAACAAAAGGAGGTTGGGCTGTGAAGTTCTGCTTGTTATGCTCCGGCAACTGTGTGCGTGCGTGTGTGTGTGTGTGTTGTTGTGTGTGTTGTTGTGGGTTGTTGTGGCTGCTGCCGTTTCGCTCTTGTTGCTGCTACTGCTGAAGATGCGTTTATGGATTTTTGTTTTTGCACTCCAAACAACTGCAACAACAACAGCAGCAGCAACATCTAAACAAAGAGTCTGCTGCAAAAAGTGATAGCTGCTCCGCAATAGGTTGCTCCTGACGCCAGTCGACTTGGTATTGCAGCACCAACCGGCAACGGCGCCGACAGCACTAACGGGCAACACAGCAACAACAACAACAGCAACAGCAATGACAAACAATAAGCGAAATTAAAAGGAGCAGGAGCTGAGCTTGGGACTGCCAACATTTGGTTTTGGTTTTGGCTCTGGGCGGCGGCAGACAGAAACCTGAGGCGGCGGCGACGGCGGCGGCAGTGCGTCGTGGCATTTGGCATATTCTCACATTCATCCGCAGCAGCAACATACAGCCAGGCGTAGCAATACCCAAACCCATACCCGTACCCATTCCCTGCCAATACCAATACCAATCCGAATACCCATAGCTCTGATGCGTGTTTTTGCTAATGCGAATAAGTTGCTGCTGCTGCTGCTGCTGTTGCTGCTGCTGCTGCTGCTGTTGCTGCTGTTGTTGTTGTTGTTGTGCGCTCCTTTTATTGAATTAACTTCAGTTTCAGTAGTTGCTGTTGTCGTTGTCGTCCCAGTTCCTGGGCCGCTGCTCCTGCCGTTGGAGGCAAACTCTTTGTTTTGTGGCTTTCAATGTTTGCATTAAAAATTCATAAATCAATTATGGAATGCACACTGCAAAATATTAGTTTTTTCTCGCACGGCTCGGGCCAGAGCCAGGGCCAGTGCCAGTGCCAGGCAGGACACTGCCAGCCGCTCTGCAGCCTGGGAATTTCAGTTATTCTGGTATGAAATGCGTGAACTGCTGCTCCACGCATGGCAAGTTGACAATTCTGTTCATGATTAAATTCATACGCACATACATATAGTATGCCATACATACGCACATACATATATGTATGTACGTATTATATTGAATTCGTCAGCGATTTTGGTGTGTGTCATATTTGGGATGCCGAATTGGCGTTGAAATTAAAATTAAATTAAATTAATGAATACGACTTTTAAGCACATAAATATATATGCATGTTTGTGTGTGTATATTATTATTTATGGCCCGAGCTTTCTTGGTGAACCCAAATTCCAGGCTAGATATGCATGCTGTAATGCCTGAGCCGAAGGTCAGAGCAGCCTTATGAGGTGCTTTATATATTCTGTACCCATTGCAAATTGACCATAAAGGGTATATTGTTTGCGAGCAAATGTATGTAACAGGCAGAAGCAAGCATCTATGAGCTGACTAGGTATATATATTCGTGATCAGCCATGTGTGTCTATTCGTCTATCTCAGATACTAAACTTCCCCTATAACACATGTAGAAGTAGCTTAGAATTTGCTAATCCATTTTTAATAATATTGATAAAAATCGATTCTGGAACATGATTTTTAATGCATGCGTGCCTTTAACATTATAAGAGCTAGATATATAAAGGCATATATACAGATTTAACATTAAAAATAAATCCTTTTATTGGAGGTAGAATCCTGTCTGCATTATGCCGTGAGAATTTCATAAAAATCGGACTATAAAGACCGAACTTAATCAAGAAGCAGAGACATAACTGCTGAAAAAGATGCGCGTATATGCGTATGTTTAGAAAAACATTATAAGTTAAATAAATAAATAAATAAATATTGAAACAAGATATAAACTTAACATAAAGCAGATCGTAAAATATTTTGATGAATACTTTTGACGTAAGCCCAAAAATAACAAAACAAAATCTGACATAATTCTAAAAAAAATTGTTCAGTCATTAAAGATTATCAAAGCTATCTAACAAGTGAAATAAAAGCATAATAAAATATCATTTATTTGGACTAGAATTAACGAAAGCCTAATAAACTATAAATATTTGCATGTCTTGCAATCAAACCAATTTGTGTACTAAGCTGTTCGCTATTTATTTGAATGTAAGATCATAAAAAATAACTGAAACAAGTTCTCTAAGCAACTCAACCACAACAAATGGCATAGCTTGAATAGAATTTCGCCTGGAGATGTAGCAACAACAAAATAATGTTGGACAGCATTTGTAGGCCGCACTTTGCACATCCGCAGACATAATTACAGACGATAATCTGATTCATTATTTTAATTATTGCCATTTACCGAGCTTTGCATATTATAATAAATGGCGCTCCATTCGATGCGTTCAAACGCGAATTTATATATATATGGAGAGCAAACATATAGAAGCTCTCTAAACTATAAGAGGGTAACATATTTACGGCAGTCAGTGTATGGGCGTTGGTGTCCTATTTCATTGGCCATTGCCTTCGGTCCCGGCTCACACAACAAAAACCTCAGCTAACTAATTTGAATTACTGAACTTCACATTACGCCGCCTGTCCAGCGCCGGCCCCTCGTCCCGCAGACGTGACCATTCCAGTTGGCCAAGTAATTATGGTCCGAAGTCGAACGATGCAACGCAGCGCCGCTGGCCAGGATGGCGGCTGGAGCAGGCAGGACGCTGGCAACGGCTGCACAATGTCCTAAATTGTGCAACATTTGCTTGGGGCGTCTATTACCTCAACACAGAGTCCAGAAGCTGGTCATATAGCTTGCATATTCATGCCACATTGCCTGTGCTTAGCATTTTAGGAGGGCATAAAATTTAAATTTATGTTTATTTCAAATACATCGCCGTCGTCATTTGCCATTTACATATATATTGGACGGAATATAACTAAACACTGCACGGCACACACGAACGCACACGCACTTATCCCACAGGCGAACTATATAAATTGCATTGAGTAAGACTTTAAGAAACTCTTTGGCATGGATAATATGAGAGTCGGACTCTTCAATGTTAATGTGCATAATAAATATATTATTTACCTCTTCAGTCAAGTATGTTATTTTACAAATACTAAATAAATAGTTTCATAATTATATATATTTCTACTTATATACTCTAGCGAATATTAATCAGATATTGCCCGGGCCAAGGCTTTTCTTCAATTTCTAGACAACTCATTTTGCGCCCTTGAGAAAATAGAAAATTATTTTATACTACCGTATAACAGAATATATTCCATACAATTTTAACACACTTATTTGCAAATCATTTTGAGCTCAGTCGAAAGAGAAACAAAGAAAATATGGATCTGTAAAATCAACAACCAGTTCCATTCGAATTGGAATGTAATCAATGCAACCATTTAGTGTAACGAAAAGATAATAAGCAACCCTATATTGTTCCTGATATCGATACTTTGAACAAACGAACGGAAAAGACAAGGATTATCTAAGAAAGCCAACGGCCGTTTATCTTTTACAGATCGAAACATTTTTCACCAATTTTTCACAATTGCGGATGGAAATTTGCTGACAATTCCGCCTTGGCGTGCACTTAATTGACAACACAGGATAAATTTGAACTGCAATCTGTCTGTCAATCAGCAAAAATGTCATTATATATAACATATATATTCATTGAAGTTATATGTATACAGATATAGGGCCTAGACAACTCGCAACATAGATATACTTTGCGATGCTGCTTCTATTACGTTAAACTACATAAAAATGCTAGCTGGACAGAATACTGTTTTATCTAGTGTGAAATACATTGTTATAGATATGAATATAGAAATTAAATAGACCCAAATCGGAAACACATTCCTATAGGTATTCCATTTGGCGAGTGCTTTTGCTTACCTGATTTGCCGACGGGTAACCATATCCAAACTGCGCATATGCAGCCATTGTCGCGTTCGTCTTTGTCGCTGAACTGGTGACGGGAACTGGCGACGGCTACGGCAAAGGCAGGTCGCGAGTATGAGAGCTCACTGTGGGGCGCCCGCGCCCTGCAAGGATACTGTTGGGCGGGGGCGTCAGCGGGGTCGGAGGCGAAGGCCGATGCTGGCGGGATGCTGTTGAGCACTTGACAAGGGGTTTTGGGTGCTGGGTGTTGGGTGGCTGCAGCTTGTTGGTCAGGAGTGGGTGGAGCTGAAGATGGATGCGGATGTGGATGTGGATATGGAGATGGTATTATTGTTGTTGCTGTTGTTGTTGTTGTTGTTGGCGTGCGTGCTTGGCGCGAGCGCGGCTAAGCACTCTGGGCGCTTTTGTTGTTTGTTGGTTTGTTGGCTGCTCCGCTATTGTTGTTGTTGTTGTTGCTGTTGTTGGGCTTGTTGAAAATTGATAAAACAAATTGTCGATGTCGAGCAGTTCTGTTAATGTCGCCGGAGCCGGAAAATGTTTTGTTTGTTTTGCTGTGACTTTGCGTTTTATTCTTGTACTTTGATTTTTTTTCTCTCTGTTGTTTGTTTTTTATTGACTTTGGCTGTTTGCCGACAAATCGTCCTCTGATGCTGGACACTATTTATTTACTTTTATTTGTTGCGAGTCCGAGTTCCGGTTGCGGGTCACTGCGACACGTCTGTCGCTCAGCACCTGAGCTAAAAAGGTCGTGTTAGTTGCTCGCAAATACATGTGTTTATGTTTTAATTTATTTAACTATTTTGTTATTCTATTTTATGGTATATTTATCAATTAGTTAATACTTGTTTTATATGTTTTCAATAGGCATATTAATGGTAGATTTAACGTTTACGTCTATTGCACATACACACACACAAACACATACGCGCACACACACGCGCGCGCACTTTGGTTTCTTATTTGCACCGATCGACACGTTGAAACGAGTTCCACAACCTGTCAGTGGCCTCTCGCTTGGGCTTGAAATCGTGGACAGGCACAGCCAACAGCTGGGAGATGTGCGCCTATGCCTATTCGCGTTTAAACACAAACTGGTCTGCCGTTTGCCAGCGACTGCCAGCCTGGCCAGGGGCACAAGGCCGTCGTTGCGCCGTCGACAGTGCGAGCGCGAGCGCGAGAGCGAGAGCGCTAGATGGCCCATAGCAGGGGGGAGCGAGCAAATGAGATGTTCTTGTTAACTGCCAACAGTTCCAACCAGAGAGAGCCCAACGCATTTGCCATCTCAAACGACACGGGCCGGCTGTGCGTGTGCGCAAGCGAGACGGAGCACGTCTGTTGCTGCTGTCGTCGTCGACAAGGCCCACCTCCGACTGGAACGCAAGGCAGCTGCTGTTGCTGCTGCTGCTGCTGCCAGCGCAGCCCAACTTATTCCAGTTCCAGTATTCCCCTTCTTTGTAATGTTGGAAACATTTTTATGGCGGACTACGATCGAAAGGCTTTGCACACTTTTGAGTTTCTTCCGCAGCTCCTGGTTGATGTGGTTGTTGTTGTTGCTGCTGTTGCTGCTGACACACACACATGTGCATACTGTTCGCATGTGTTTGTGTAGACACTTATGGCTCAGTCTCTTGCATTTATTAATTAAGAATCAAAACATTGGGCATGTCGTGTGCTATATAAACACATACATATGTTATTATCTATGGTCTTGCAGTTGAAAAAATAATTGCATTTAATTTCAAAATAAAATAAATAAAATCACGAATATTGCTGCAGAACAAACCAAATAATTTGATGCGCTTTCGATAATATGCCAAATTTATAACCGTTTCCTTATATTTTTGGGCGAAGCAATTGATCTGTTTCTTCTGATATTAACCAAGCCAAGTTTTATAATACAAAGAACAAATAAAAGCGAGAAAGGTAGGGTATCTTCGGTGCGCCGAAGATTTAATACCCTTGCAGACAGATTTGTGAGAATAGTGAAGTTCATTATTATTGCAATATTGCAAAATTCGTATTCCTCCAATATAATAAATACTTATATTTATTCCGCAGGTTTTGTTTCCGGTTCACATACGGCAAACGTTGCAACAATTTATATATTTAAGTAAATGCATCCAGTTTTCATACATTAAATAAACCAGTTTTGTACAAAACTTATAATTAGCTGCGGCTTGAGTTCTGCCTTAAAAAAAACTCTTCTTTTTTTTAGTAAATATAAAACGGTTGCCAGATATTTATTAATAATATTTAACCAGCTGTCATCAGATTCTGAATGTATTAGATATACAAACTGAGCTTGAATATCTTTTAATTTAACCGAATAAATTAATATATATTTTAAATTATTTTCTTTTATTTTATTCTTATTAATAAACCTGAATGCATTAAATATATAAATTGGGCTTGAATATCTTTTAATTTAACCGAATTAATTGATATATATCTTAAATTATTTTCATTTAAATGGAAATTAAAAATTCGGAATGCATCAAATATAAAAAAATGGCTTGAATATCTTTCAACTCAACTGCATAAATTGTTGTAAGTATATTTCGGACTATAACTCAGTCTGATTCAGCGAATTTGTTTTGCATATTTGCAATTGAGTTGCAGAGTTCGATTTCATTATAAAACACGTTTGTTTTTGAATGGGCTTCGAGTTGAGATGTTAGCCACTGCAACATCTAAATAAAGTGCAACTCCAAAAAAGGTTTGCTCTTTGGAAATGATGCTTGCTTCAAATTAGACAAACCCTTCGTAGAACCGTGCCAGATCCAAGTTAATTGGGCTCTTTCTGATCGTTATACGAAACCCGATGTGTGCTTGGAGTTTTACAAAAAACAACAAACAATTCAATTTGAACTGAAATCGAATGCCAAGACACTTGAAATTCCACAAGCACTCGATCGCATTCTAATTTATGAAAAATCGGCGCTCGGCAGCACCAAAAAAAAAAAAAAATAAAGAATTTGTGTTTTGTTGGAATTTTTGTAAGACGACGCCTCACTGTTTTTTTTTTTTTTTTGTGGGGGGTGTTAACGCGCTGTCATTTATAATGTATGTCCAGTAAGTGCATATGGGCACAGGCAAAGGCACATGTTTTGGCGAAGCATTCTCCTTGGGACATACGAGTCAGAGCTCTTGAGTCTGAGTGTGCAGATCGCTGTTAATAATAGTTCTGAATGGACATTGGCTGCACTTGGTGGCGCCACAAAATTGTGATGGAAATTCAAGGCAGAGTTCGAATCTTGCACGAGTCAGCTGCGACTTTAACTTTGCCCAGAAGCTGCTAATGTGTTAGCTTCGGATTTGTTGATGGGAACTTTTGCAGATGTTGCATTTCATTTGAGAAACACACAAGAGCATGCCAGCACACACACACTCACACACGCACACATAAGAAACATCAGCTTGGGAGTCAAAGTCTGTTTTCATTTTGTGTCAAGCAATAACTCGTCCATTTTTGTGCCACTGGACATAACATGCAGATTATATTGAAAACAATTTAAATGTAGATTGTAGCGTTACCAGATAATAGTGCTCAGGTAGGACCACACACACACACGCAGACACACACATGTCCGTATATATATATGAGTGTGTGTGTGGGTAGCTGAATTCGGTGGGTAGCGAACGCTTGACATCGGCACCAGGTGCACGAATGGGAGTTTGAAGCATGCTCATCCTCCCATTTTGCGACTGCGGCAGCTCCTGCTGCCGCCTCCCTCTCCGCTGGCTGTGCCATGCTTCCTCTTACTTAAGTGTTGTTTCATGTCACCTGGAAAGCAATTGGACATGAAATTGTCGCTTTTCAGTATGTGGCACACACACACACACACACACAGACAGACAGACGGACAGACATTGGCTTTGTGTGTGCGTAAATTTGATGTGCTTCACAAAATCTTCTTAAATTGAAGTCTCCGCATTTTGTGCATCAATGCATACATGAAAGTAATAAAATAAAATCCTATCCCAAACCAACGAGCACCGGAACACGCACAAAAAGGACAACCCTATGCAAATTGCAAATTGCATACAATAAATTTGTTTACGCTTGAGCCATGGACTCCGGCCAAAGATTTTGTGTGGCAAATTGCAGCAGTCCTTTTGTGCACACAGAACTCTGGAACTTCGGGCAGCTCGTAGCACTTATGGCCATTTTAATTGTTTGCTGTGCGAGCCCCGACCAACACCTCCTCCGTATTGGTATGCAAGGCAGACACCTTGGAGTCGTCGCAGCTTGAGGCTAGCAGAGACCGCCGCCAATCACGGGCGGCTGGCCTGTTATCAGGCTGCACTCTGATATCATATCAGCAACAGCAACTGGCATCTTATCGGGCACTTGAAAATGGGATTGCTGCTCAAACAAAACGAAGCGCACACACAACATTTTCCAAACATTCATAAATGGAAACATATTTACTTACTTTTCAAAACAAATCAACAAATCGGTGCTCTTTGTGGTTCAAGTGCCGTTGACGCGCCGTCCGAAGCCCGAACCCCAAACCTGTAGCTGACGCTGACTCCGACTCTGACTCTGGCAACAGCACTGTCCCGGTTGGGTCTAGGAACCATCCATAGCCGGTGTCAAAGTCAGAATTGTGGCCCATACCCTTACCAATAGTTACTTATACCCCGCGCGTGCGTTTCACCTTTGTCGGCATTTCGACAACAACTGTCACGATTGATTGCCGCACCGATTGACGCTGATTTCTAATTTCCAATTGGTTTTTTTTTATTTGAAACACACAAACATCCATATTATCGCGCAGCGCGTGATAAGTGGCCCACGTTTCGACCGGGAGTAAGGCAATTATATGACTAAGTAGCTGTAGATGCTTAATATGGACAGCTGCCCCTGGCATGCCCCACGACAAACGCAACTGCATGCATTCACATCAACGAAAATCAGTTCAATTTCGCACGACAATCGACAAATTTACGAACAATCCCTTCTATTTGCAGTTTGACCACGTATGCCCGACTATCCAGAATCTAGAAAGAAACAAAAAACGTGGCGGTTCACTTTCGAACATTTTAGCTAACCATCTTCAACTGTATGTTCTCTAATTGCATTCATTGAATTTATTGCTACAAGCCATTATAATTTGATCACAAAATGTGTAAAAATAGATAGAGGCACTTCTGACCCCATGAAGTACATATTCCAGATCGACATGCCCTTATTTCTGTTTCTACTAACATGAAACTTTGCCTGGGTTAGATATTTGCTGCAGGCAGTATCTATGTCGTGATCGGTCGGATCGGAGCACTATATCATGTCGCTTCGGCCGAAAATTAAGTTCTTGTATGAACTACTTTATTGTTTTTCGCAATATCTATCATATCTATCATATATACAAACATGTTCTGATTGACCAGCTATCTTGACCTAACTCAGCATTTACAAGCTTGAGTATTCCTCCTTACATAACAGCAAAACCGTAAGCGTTAAGCTTCGGTCTGCTGAAGACAGCTGTTTTTTCGTCTTATTCCAAGCTATCTACAAAGTTATATACATTCAGATTTACCTACTTGCACACACATTCACAAATATTACATTTCCCAATTAAAGAACATCAAAGTTAAGGCTCTCCAGAGACTGAATGCTTTCCTTTATTGGGATTAATTGGGAGTAACTACGCACGAGACACACATATTTTGTATGCCATTTGCCTTTCCAAGACCATAACCTTACCATTCCGCTTGCTATAAATAAACTCCAACAAAGTTTAAGGCATATTCCTTAGTGTACACATTTTGCATTTAGCATAAATTGAGTTCTGCTTACTTTGCTTTAACTGAAATTGCTTCAAAAATGTGCAATTTACAAATCAAACTTTAATTAATATTTGGCAAATCAAGTGCTCAGAATTGTTAAGGCCAGCAGCAGCTACTCTTCGAAATGAAACAAGTTTTTCATATTTAGAATAATGAAACCACATAAAAGGAACTTGACTCATGTCTATGGCAAGAAAATAAAAGTTTTTATACAAAACTCACTGTTCAGCTTTATGACCTAATGCTCTAAGCCAGCGGCTGCTCTCGTCATTAAAGTTTTAAAGAACTTTCTAGGAATTTCAGCAAGCTGCAAAAATTAATTAATTTTTGAATAAATAATCAATTAGCTCTCGAATTGTTTAAATTGTGGTTCGAATTGTCCGTGAATGAATGATGACTGCGAGAACTTTGCTTTGGCAGAAACTTTAATAAACACAATTTGAATACAGACATATAGTCAGCATTAAATAGAATCATCGATTAATAATATAAGGGCTTCTGAGGGTCTTCTTTCCTGCATACAACTTTTCTTAGAAATTTACCCATTATCAATCTGTTCAGGGTATATTAATAACATCCCTAAATGGGAACTATGATGATCTAATTACAAGTACAGCTTCTTTGGCCCTCAAGAAATTGAAATAAAATTGTAGACGTTGTCACATTGCGAGCTCGTACTGCGTACGGAAGGCGAGATTCATGTTTGCCACCCAGCAAGTTTAGCAATTGCGAATTTCAAAATTAAATTCCATGTCATTCCGTGTAAATCATTTGCAAAATTAAGCGAAACCCCAGCGCGGAGACCGTGGCAATTTATCAAAAATAAATCATTTCAAAAAGTACCCTCCGGTCGATCTGGCAGCCAAATGCAAGTGCAAGTGCGAATCCGTATCCGCAAGTCCGTAGCCCCCGCCATGTCGAGCAGCGTCATTCAAGTACATACCTGTCGCCAGGGCCGTGGCTGGCAGGCCCGTGATAAATGGCAGATTAGTTTGCAAATTTTAGAGCGCGAAGTGCGACACCAAAATGTCCATGTCAAGCACCCCAGAGCAGCGCGGAAAGTGGGCACATATTTATTTATGCGTAACACAGTAATTAGTGATTAAGTTGATGTAATGCGCGCGTGAGTTGTACAACTTAAAATATACAAAAAAAGAATAGATGTACACACATACACAAATCTAGAAATATGCCTCGCATTTCAATCCCTGTCTTTATTTAGCTCTCGCTCCCCGAATGTCTTGCAGGTAATTAGTCTCCACTCTTCCACGAAGCTGTCTCAATACATTATACTCTAAGAATATATTACAATTTATATATGTTCCACAAAGCGAAAATTTAAAACCTAACGGGTTAACGGGTTAATAAACGCTGTAATCATAATAATGATCCTTAAAATCGTTTATTCTCATATTGTATTCTCCCACATTCTAATTTACACTCGTGCAATCATACTTATGTATATAATATATAACTTTATTTTATGAGAATCGCATAGGAAAGCGATATACAACATAAATTCTTTCTGATTTGCAGCACAGCAAGAGGACTTATACAAAAAAGGAAATAAACTGGGTACATATTCATATACTACTTTAATTTATCTTATGAGAATCGCATAGTAGGGCGATATACAACATAAGAAAGGCAGTCATCCAAAAAAAGAAGCAAACTAGGTAATGCTTACTTACGTAGACACAAGCATACAGCCTTTCTTACGAAAGGTAAACTCTCCCCTATAAAACCTTGGTCCCAATCTTGGAAAATGACTTTAAAACTGATTGCATAGCTAAAGTCAAATGTTCTTACAACACATTTTCTACAATTTATAGTCCAAATTGTCCGAAAAACCTTGCGTATTGATCATCAATCAGTTAGTCAATCAATCAGACTGGACAAACATCTTAATATATAAAGATCTAACCCTATCCTTAACCAGCCATCAACGTTTGCGCATTTCCAATTTAGCGCAAAAAAATTATAAGCAAAATATGTTAAAATTAATTCAAATCGATTAAAACAAATTGATGCCATTCAGAGAGGAGCTGACATCGTTAACTAATTACGAGCAAGTGCAAATGTTTATAAAGTAAAAAATCATTTTTCTCCGCTGACAACAGACGTCTGTTGCCTCAATTTAAAAGCAATCATTAATTATGTAGACCTGCATTTTAGGCAACCGACTGTGCGCAACGGACTCGTCGTCAATGACGACATTGACACAAGGCACTCATGTCATTTGCTCAATACACACACACGCACACACATATTTAAGTGTGTACATACATACTACATCTATGAACAAATGTAAAATTCAAAGTATTTGTATTCCTATGTCCTAATAGCTCACATCATGCTTACAAATCTATAAAAACAACACTTACGAGTCTTCTATTTTTAAATAAACACCTGAATATAGGATTTCTAGCGAGTATTACCCAGCATTGCCCGGTCTAAGTGTTTTTTTTTTTTTTTGCTGATAATTTCACATATTTAATCTCGACTTGTTCTAAGTCTGTATTATTATTACAATTTGCAAATGACATTTAAGCCGATTGTTTGGTAAACAAAAACATTTTATACCAATTTTTACCACTAATTTTCCACACTTCAACGTGGAATTCCCAAAAAAATAAACTACATCCTAGCGTGCATCAAATCAATTAATCAATCGGAACAAACAATTTTAGAAAAAGACAGATTTTGACTATATTCGAAATACGTTCATAATTTGAAATTTGCTAAAATTAAGAGTTAAACATTAAATATATGAAATGTATTTATGCAGATTCAGCTTTAAGCAATACTTTGTTGCACGCCTATCTTCAGTATATATCAGATGTTAATTAAGGCTCTCATTTGGCAAATTTCAAATGCCAGATAAACGGCAATTACAAGCAACATCATTTCAGCTCGGACCCATAATTCACGGCGGTGCTATCGCACGGCGAGCACGGATCCATTACGGTATCTGGTGTTGGACAACGCTTAAGTCCGCGTTATAAAATGAAGCGAACGTTTCATAAATTCAATAAATAATTATTGCTGCGCCTGGGCCTGGGCCTGGACCCGGGCCTGAACCAGGACTTGGCCCATGACAGTGCACGGCGATGGTATCTGTAAGTGGGTGCATGTACCGTTACCGCATCTGGGTCTGGCCAGCCGCAAAGTGCGGGTGTGGGCGTGTGTGTAGGTGTGTCCACACGGATATACCCCGCATTCGCTGGCCTGCAGTTAATGTTCCTATTTATACCCTGAACCTACTGAAAATGGGTAAATTGGGTATAATACTTATGTGCATATAAGTATAACAGGCAGATGGAAACATTTCCAATACCGTTAAGTATATATATTATTTATAAGGACGACAAGCTGAGTCGATCTAATCATGCCATCTGTCTGTCCGTCTGTGGAAACTATAGATGATATTAGAAAAATATGCAATACGCAGAATGAGTCTATAATGTTATTCGATATTCCTCCTTTATCATTGCATCGATAAATATTGATTTTGACACTTAGTTTTGGAGCATAACTCGAAGATTATAGGAGCTAGATAGACCAAACTGGGTATGTTCTCTCGTATGTGCAGTTTAAGAATGTTTGTCTTTTTGGATAACGTCCCTCAATCTCTCCAAATAAAGAAAAACCATGTTTAATAATTGAGTCTTAAGTTTTGGTATGTACTTGCTTGAGGATCGGAGCATAAGCACCGAAATTAATGAAAATGCATTCCCCATAAAAAGTGCAAGGAAAGAGGAGACACAGCCTAAAGAGCGTAGCCTCCGGCGTGCGACTGTGTATGTAAAGAAGGATGTGAAAATGCTTGTAATGGAACTAGGGTATCTAGTAGTCGGGCACACCTGACTAGAACAGCCTTGTTTCAGTATTGCCGCATTGCATGCCAACAAAGTGAACGGCCCACCGGGCGTATGCGCATTTATTAAATGAAAATCGGTTGATGCCATTGCCTTTCTTGGCCTGGCCGTCCGTTCGTCCGTCCGTCCGTCGGTCCGTCCGTCCGGCCGGTACAGTTCCAATTTGCAGCTGAATGCAAATTGTATTGTAGTCGAGTTATTGTATAATTGGTGCAATGTCGACTGGGCCGGGCACCGTCGCCGTCGGCGTCGCCGCATCATCGCAGGCCGTGCAAGGGCGACTGTGTGTGTTTGTGTCAATAAATTAAAATGAGAATTGATTCGCTTACGCCCGATTTAAGCAACAACAGGCCATTTTATGGGCAGATATGCACTGGGGCCGCCATGTAAACAGTCGCAACCAGACACGGATAGGGGATACGGTCGATATTGCCCGGCAAAATAGTCCAGCATGTGCAGACGCGTGTCGAGGCTCGCTCGCATTTCGAAACTATTAACAAACAAATTATATGTTGAATCCGCACTTTAAAATCCAATTTCAGCACGCATTACAAGAAAATTCCATTAAACAATGGACTCCACCGTTTCGAATACCCATACACACATATATTTATATATGCTATATATAAGTATAATACAATTCCGGCGACCTGGTCAGCCGCAGACACAGTGTCTCCACAACAAACTATAGTATGCACAAGCAGGCGCATTAAGATAAGAGAAATCGTCTAACAAAACGCATAATCTACAGCTGAATTACGAAAAAATAAATCGGTAACACAATTTAAATTTATATCAAAGACAGTGCCTACAAACATATGTGTACGAACACTAAAACAAACGATGGGATAGCCTAACGGACTCGGAACAAGATAAGCGACTTGCGATGCGGCAACTGCGGGTCCGAGCCGTCTGGTTGTTGGCCCGGCTTGGTTTTGGCCCCTCCTGATCCAAGTGGAGAGACCTGTGGATGCTAAATGTCAGCGGAATAATAAAATTAGCTGTTTTAACGACAATGAAATTGTCCTAGCGCTGTCTCTTGGCATTTCTTTGGTTGTTGTTGGTGTTGCATCTTGTTGGACCGCCTGAAATATGTATCGATTGGAAGACCAATCAAACGGCATCGTAAATATTATCTTTGGCCATCTGCAACTTTGCAGCCTTGCACTAAACCAAACCAAACCAAAGCCAACAAACCAAATGTGCCGTACCATAAATTTAACAAAGTGACATTTCTTTGTCATGTTAATTAGACCGCCAAGTGGATAACGAAATTTGATAGGGCATCTAAGATACCTGCTCTCAGAATCGAAGACACACTCACTCACTCACGCTCATAAAATGCTGGCCACAAAGGGTCATTCCAATGAAAACTATCTTTCCACGCAGTTGCATACTACGTACGGCCCAGTCAATACCATCATCTTCGTAGACTTTGTGGCGACGACAACATGAGCATGGATATTTCACTCATTAATATTTATTAGCCCTGCGTTTATTTACATAATACAAAAGACATAAAAAATCATGAACCAAAAAACATCAACACTGCTTAAAAATGTTTCTATCTAACGTTCTTTTAATTGAAAAACCCCAATAACAGCCAAGAATATCTGAACGGAATCAAAATCAGGCTTGCTCTATATCAACTCTGAAAAGTTTCCTCTTCGATAATAATAATAATTTCTAAGCTTCCTTTATTAGCAAAAGCAAAATACCTAATTCTGATTAAAGCAAGAGAAGGGGATGGAGAAGGAACTACACTGAGGGAGAGAACTGAGAGAAACTGTATAATCAAATAAAGGCTAAAAGACTTAAATTCGTGAGAATCGCATAGTAAGGCGATGTTTGCAGCGCAGAATGGGATGTTTTCAAAGAAGAAGAGTTAACTAGGTCTACATGGATAAGAGACTATTGAAACGTTAATTCGAGTATCCGGGTATATATTCTTACTGATATAATAATTTATTTAGTTATTTTAAAGCTTTCCATTTAGAAGACCCCCTACTTTAAATCTAATTGTCTAGCCATAAAAAAAACGTTCTATTCTACAAAATTTAGCAAAATTCGAACGCCAAAAGCCGAGTTATATCAAAATCTTAGCCCTCCCATGAGTAAGTCAAGCAAACCAATAATGTGGCATTTACTTACTAGTTGTCTACGGACAAATATATAAACTGGCTATAGTGAGGCTGGGGAAATCAATCGATGTTAATGACGCTTCACTGGAATAGCTGGCACAACGATCTCGGAGGGCAGACGTCAAGACAAACTTCATTGCCTGGTCGCCTAATGGCCATAATTATTTTTACTCATCTTATCAGCCCGAGTTGTCTGAATGGTGTGCATGTATCTGTGTGTGTTTGTGTGTGTGTGTCCGTGTCGATGTCAAAAAGCGCACCACCCGGTTCCGCAAAGGTGGCCATCGGTCCCACATTTTGTAGGCGTCTGACATCGTTGTAAATGAGTATTTTTAGGCGCTCGCTTGGCGTTTAATTCCGTATTTCTTCAATTTCTCTAAGGTAGACACCGCACAGTGCACGTGTGGTCATGATTTATGGCCAACAATGTACGTCCATTAGAGAAGGCTTTAAGCCGAGGCGTTCGCAAGCAAATACGGTCAAGAAGAAATATCCATGTTCAGATTTAATTAATGAATCGCTTCAAACAACGAGCCACAACTCAGGCACATGACGCCAAGTACTGTTATATGATTATTTAATGTGACAGTAATTTCTATTATTATTTTTGTTATATAATACAAATTTAAATATGTCATTATATTGAAAGATCAATGTGAACTCATAAGAAATGTTATTCACATAAATTAATTTAAAATAATATACAAATTTTTGCCTTGAATCTCTGTGCCAAATATCCTAGAACACATGTGGAAATTCTTAAAATTATGTAATACATAAGTTTTTAATAAATAATTTGTATCTTTTGGTTATATGTGTCTACATTGATATGCATTTGTGTATGTAAGGAAACAATATATATAATAAGCGTATATACTAAAGGAAATTACCCGAGGTCGTCCGGGTCAAATAAATGTTAAGAATGTTAGTATTAATTTCCACTAGGAATTAGCATGTAAACAAACGATATGTAAAAAGAAGTTTGTAATTGTAACTTAAAATTGCTGAATCATTGCATTGGCTCAACATACATGCAAACATACGCACGAGTGTATGTATGTAGATATGCTTATTTTCTTATTTATAAGTACATACATGCATGTAAATGTGTACTTACCAAAGACGTCACATACATGTGCATGATTATTTGCCTTTCATCAATTTGAGTGAGAAAGAAAGCACTACACATCACTAAAAAAAATAGAGAGCTCGTTTGAGTTAGATCAGAAGAACTAAAGAAGGACTAAATTATTATGTACATACATACACAAATGCATACATACATACATACATATATAGTTACAAGCATACATGTTAACATACATGCATACATACACACATGTATACATACATGCATGCATGCATGCATGTACACATGTGTACGTACGCATACAGCTAACTTTGCTGACGCGTCATTGTTCAAACTGTTCTCAGCTTCTTTCAATGCACAAAAACAACAATATGCATTTATACGCACGGAAGCGGGCAAAAGAGAAGGACGAATTTGCATAAGAAGCAATGCAATATTTTTTTTTATTGCGTGCCATTAGAATCAAACGAATATGAGGGACACGAAAATCAAAAACACACTAGAACTTTCTAAGCAACCGATGTATGCATGTATATGTGTATCTTTATATTATAAATATATATAATTTAAATGTATTATATATATTCATATACTATTAGATCAATTTAATAACTTACCTTATGCAACATAATTTTAATTTTATTACATACATGCACATGTATGCATGTAAGTAAGCACTTTAGACACAAAACACACATGGAGCACAAGACAACGCGGCTTTTTCAAGCTATAACATAAAAAAACACAAACAAAATACACCATATTAGGCACAAAAAAAAACATTAAAAAAATCACTATTAGCACACTAAACAATTAACTTGCTCACTTGTAACCAACGCGTGGTCAACGTCAAGACGCGTCACTTTGAACTAAAGAGAAACAAACAGCGAAAGCAAAGGACTAAAACGCGTCACAAAGAGAGCATGATCGCTTTGTAGTTGTCCGTATGTCTTTTATACCCCTTCCCGTCGCCAACAAGCGACTCCCACTCTCTCTTCACTTTGGCGCAGGCAAAATTTAATGATGTGCGCCGTGGGCTCAATTCTCTCCAACGTTGATTTGTCATTGTCTCTTGACACACTTGAACGCACCGTGGATCGAAACATTTAATTTCAGCACCATATTAATAAAAAGGAAATGTAAAATATTGTAAATTATTAATACAGCTGCATGCCAGCAGCTGAGATATTCGCTGAAACCGAAAGTTGATGCGTGCATATTTGTACCACTGTGCTAAACTAAGAAATTGGCGCACGCATAACTGTAATCTGCGAGTGTCCTTTTGACATTCCTTCTATGTCGTCGTGAGCGCAGGCAAAAATGCCGCGATTTTCTCAATTTAGTTTTAGTTGAGGCGTCTTGACGTTGCCCACGCGTTGGATACGTATAAATTAATAGTTTGTGAGCCAAAAAGTGATTTATGTTTTTTGTTTCTTTTTTGTTTGATTAATTGGCTTGCAAGGACATTGTTGTCTTATGCGCCATTAGTGTTTTTTTTTTGTTGTTTTTGTTAATAGTGCAGTGCAGTGCAGTGTTAAACAACTAAACTGATTTTGTGCGAGGTAAGTTTTTGGAATTTCCTAATAAATGTTAAATGCAGATCCATACATGCACATGTACATATGTATGTATGTATGTATGTCGCTTGTTACGTGTGATGCTAAGCAGTGCCAGTTTTGAAATAGACAAGCAAGCACAAAGAATATTCTAGTGTGTTTTTCATTCTCGCTTGTTCATTTTTTTTTTCATTTATTCCTAACGGCGCGCAGCCTAAAAACGTTCCTTTGCTCCTTCTGCGTTCGTCATTCTCTTTTGCACGCTTTCGTGCGTACAAATGCATGTTGTTGTTCTTCTGCACTGAAAGACGCTGAAAGGAAGAGGCTGAACAAATACATACGTACTTGGTGGCGTTAAATTTAGTCTTATATGTATAAGTATGCATATATATTAATTTATGTATGTACGTATGTATGTATGTATGTTTGTACATGTATCTCATTTAATTCCGCTTTCTTATGTCTGATCTTTCGCAGCTAATTTTTTGTTCTTGCAGTGATTAAAAAGAGTTTTTCCTCCCACTAATTGAAGGATAATCCAATGATCGTGCTCTTGTATTTGTATTTTTCAGTGAGTACGCATTTACTTTTATTACAATTATTTTTATTTATATTACTATTATTATTATTATTATTATTATTTTTATTATTATTATTATTATTATAATTATTATTATTATTATTATTATTTTATTATTTATTTGTATTTTATTACTTTTTAATATAACCATTTTTACCTTTTTGCTTAGACCATGTTTTTTATTTGTAAAAAACTTGTAAATGTCAAATTAAGTGGAATCACTTAAAAGCCCTTATACATATGCATATACATATACATATTCATATAATGTAGAAGCGCATATTAATGTATATGTCCACAAAACATAAGTTGGTAAATGTGCATATAAAGTAACATCCGGTCGCAATGGGCATAAAATTATGATATAAATAAACCTCTATATTATATTCAATAAATCGCATATCGCATGATTCTTAATCAGCTTAAGTTTGTACCCCCTTCTTGTAAATATATATAATTTCGAGCAGTTTATTTATTTAATTAGCGCTTAGTTCATTATATTGAAGAAGGATGTGATATACGCGCATTGCTTGTAAGCATAGTTAGCTAATAACTCAAACACAGTCGTGTCTATTGCATTGTCGGGGGAATGGGGGGGGAACGGGTGAATTAGCATACAGCATCACGCATACGCCCCGATGTGCGCAAACGCAGGCCAAAGAAGACACAAGCTGCATGCTTATGCCTTGCGCCAGTTGCCAGTTGGCAGGATATTAATTGTTATAGTTGCGAGATGTGTGTCTGCTTGAATTGTTTCTGGGGCTTTGTGCGTTGCAACCAAATTCTAATCTTGTTGAAAACGTATCGCCGTGCCCGACTCTGTCAAAGCCAGAGCCCGGCATTTCGGCTACACTGACACAAGGATTTCCGTACATGACAAGCAGCAGCAATAATTTATAGAGGCTGCTGCGTAAGCAAGCTGCGTGGCTAAGGATGCTGCTGCTGCTGCTGCAGCTAAAGACATGAGCACACCACACACACACACACGCACACTCGAACACACTTGAATACTTGCTCTTCGGTTAGGGTTGGGATAGGCCTGACGGCCGGCCTTCTTTGGAACCCAACCCGAGCATCGGGCTGTCTCCAAGTCTGCCCGTGTCTGCTCGACGGCTGTATATTTGTTCTCGTCTTGTTTCACTTAAATGACACTTTGCATTCTTGTAGCATCTTGAATCCTATAGGCAAGTGGGTTAGCTCGACGTCTCCCTATTTTCGGGGGTGGAGTGGGGGAGGGGGTCCTGACAGCATCGACGCCCACGCGCTGGGGTTTGAGTGCGTTACGGTGGCAATTCCTGCAAACAGACAGGACGGACTTACGCAAACGCATCTTCTTGGAATTTTCCCTTTAATTATTTTCGAGCAAATTTGTGTTCTTTGGTATGTTATAATTGAGTGTGAATAGTCTCGATGAATATGAAAATTTGTGAAAATTAAATAAAACTTCTTATGGACTTACCCGAAGCAGCTGTGACTAATTGTTTTAATAGGCACAAGTATTTAAGCAATTTGCTGCCAAAATAGCTGCCCAGCAAGATATTTTTGAGCATGCATAAGATTGTTTGTGTTTTGGCTGAATTTGCATTTGAAAGGTTTTTAAATATTTATAAACCAATGCTGGTAGCTTTCAGGTCATATGCAATTAATGTTATATACTGAACAGAAAACGTGAAACTTAAAGAAAATGTAAATTAATGATGCGATCATAAATGTAACTATCGACATCTTGGTAAGGATTCAGCAAATTTAAGGCATTGCAAGTTCTATGTCCTATTTGCAAGCACAATTTCAGATAATATTGAACGCATAAAAGCCGAATATGAAGAATATAAACTGGGTAGAGTTGCGCCTAACAAACCCAAACATCGCATAGGCCATAGGCAAAATATAGTTAATATGCTGAACTTAAAGTCAAAAATGACTCCTAAGTCTAAAGCTTAAGTCGAAGCAAATAAGTTCTTGTACATTAATGAAATAGGTTGAAAGAAGGGCATAGAAACTTACGCCAAATGTGAATTGATAGCATTTAGTTTATAAATTCATCGGCAATAACATATAATCGGACTATCGTAAGCAACTCCCTACGTCAGTTGAGACGGATAGAAAGTTAGCTAGCTTAATAAAGTAGAATTAAGCTAAGACAATATCTCATTTCGCACCCATAATCTGCTTGCTTAGCTTTACTTTTACTGTCATTATATTCTTCACGAGTTTCAGACTACACAGAATCAAATATTCTAGCCCTTCTAGTTAATTAATAAATATAATTAGCTCTGACTGATTAAGAATAATAGCTTATTTACATAACTATTCAACAGCATTTTCTTGATCAATATAAATTCAGCTCTATCAATTTGTAGCTAGTCTGACTTTGATCAACTAATTCCGCAATACTAGTTACTTGATCTAGGCTTCTTGTTTATACATAAAACCAAGAACCCAAGCAGATCCACGCTTAGGCAGAAAACACTTTTAACCCTTTTAATAGAGAGCCGAATACCACAAATAGTGCCTAAAACTGTCAATCATAAATTATCCGAGTTTTCACATGATGTTGAAGGATTGCCCACACACGTTTTTGATCGCGAACTGGTTTTTATACATATTTAGAAACGGGTTGCATGCAGCCCAGCTGGGAAGTTAATGCGACAAGTTTCCAAATGGGTAACAATTTTCAAAGTGATTAATTCGCCTTCTGGCTGCCAACGTGATTTTGACCATAGGATTGATTTATTGCCGCGAGACGTTAAGTGGATGCAAGATAAGTTAACTGTCGTATATCCTCACCGCTGGTGACCGATCGCAAACAATACTCAAATCCGATTGCCGACTCTCGACTGCCAGCAGCAGCATCTCCAGCAACAACAACAGCAGCAGCAAGTCGCGTTGGGTCTGGAGAGGCAGCTACTATGGTTTATGGCCCATAAATGAGATCGCTTTACAAACGCAGCAAAGGATCTGGACTGGCCGCCACTTGGTCGTTGGCGACGAAGACTCTGGCATTGGCACTGGCGCTGGCTATGGCGATGGCGATGGCATGTGATGCGATTAATTTACCCGGCTTATTGATTGGCCGCATTTGTAATGGGAAATTTTATGCCCAGTGCAAGTCGTTTAGCATTGTAAAACAACTCGTAAAGCGCATACGGCTGCATTATGGGAACTATGTGAACGGAACTAATACCCCGCTGATAGGCAGCGAGGATTACAGATAAAAGTCGTTTCAAGAAATTTGTTACTAAATATGTATTAGGCATTTAGCCAAGTGGACTGCACGTCGCTTTTCTACCCAGATGCATCTAAAGTGTGTCAAACCAAAACCAAATTAATCACAGCCACTTACAAGCATCGTCATCGTCGTCGTCGTCGTCGTCATCGGCCAATTCGACCAAATTTATCGTAACTTATTGCCTTTAGCGGCTGTCAATTTCAATTCAAATGACAATTTGTTGCATAATCGAGAAACTGCTGAATGTTAATTTATCAAACGCCGATACTCGTTACAAATTGTTTTCCCCACGAACACCCACCTCCCCGCACACACACTCGCACACACGCACACATAGAGTTTGTCTCGTTTGCTCGGGCTCCAAGTTGGAGACTTTGACAGAAACGTTTTCTCTGTCGCGTAATTTATCGTGGATGTGGGCCAAACCTGGTGTCGTACTACTATTGGGCTTGTAGGTCTTGCCAACTCATTCCGTTTAAAGCCCAAAAAAAATATGTTTTCAGGCTCAGCAGCTGTTATGATATTGATGATGCTGCACAGTTTTTGCAGAGTCAATTCCATATTCCCATATGGAGTGTACACTCAAAGAAAAACCTTGTATGCATCCTTTGAACATGTTTATTTAATTTTTATTATTTAAATTATGATTTGATTGAATCATATAAGGCGCAAGTGGCAATATATGTCAACTTCAGGGCAAACTGATTTAGAACACATTGTTTTGTCTTTACGGGAATTCGAGGTCTTAATTTCTCGCTCCTTGACCGAGTCCACTCTCTTACTCAAGCGGCTATCTAAATGCTATATTAGAATAACTTTTCTTTATATGTAGAGATTGGGACTGAGTTTGCACTAAACAGCTATCGCAATATAGCAATATAGCTATCGCAATATATTGTTTGGAAATATACCTTATATGCATATTAGTTAGGGTATCAATGCATGCATAAACTCATTCAGCTCATTCAATTGCAGTGTCATAAACTGAATATGTTAAGATTATGCTAACTCTCTTCTGTATATGCAATTCAATGTCATAAGCACACACAAACATGTATGAAGTTTCGCTCTTAATCGAACTCAGTCTCAGGCCTCTTAATCTGAAGTTATGTTAATAGCTCAGTTCTGTACAAATTATCATTGAAGCCAATTAGTATCGCTCAGCAATTTATTTTAAGTTCATTTAAACTTTATACCAGCTTTCAATCCAACAATTATTATAAAAGAAATCGGGTGTAGCTTCTATGAGAGAAAGTAGAAATGTAAGAAATATGTCTGAAAGAGCAATTAAATCCTACTATATTGTAGTATCTATTATTATAAAACACCTTACGGTTTAAAAACTGATATCCTGTAAAAAAGCAATTGGTACATCTGGAAAATAAAACAGGGCAACATTGCATATTAAATTGCATTTAAGAAGATTTTTTGCCAACTTTTTTATTTGCCATCAGTTGACCCCTCTCGTTTGCATTAATTCGATTTTTTATGTACATGTATCAGCTTTTAGTTCAGCTACAAATGACAACTGGGTACATGTGCGGCTGCAATGAATTATAATATGTAATTTATGTTAATTTCACTTTGTACTCAAAAAAAAACTGTTATGTTAAAAGGGTAATTAGCGTTGGTTTGAATGAAAAAACTTTCGAAAGACGACTCAGTGAGAACATCTGGCCCTTATATATACCTATTTAAGGTACAAATTGGGATGTATTTGATATGTGTCTATATCTATATAGCACAGTATTTATGCAGATATGTACCTTGACTTTTTACTTGTATTCTGTGCGTTTCTATCATCATAAGTAAGTTCTTATTTTCAGTTTGGGTGCGCTCCAGCAAAAAATTAAAGCAAAGGTACTTTCCAAGACACGGCAGCTATACGCGATCCGCAGACTAATTTTAGAGAAAGGTTTCTTGAGTTCCGTATTTAGCTCTCCGAGTCTCCGAGTGCTTAAAATGAAAGCACTTTCTTTAAAATAGTTGCTGAATATTCCCATCGTAAGACTTCAGTGCAACTTTGGCTATCTCGTAGCTAAAGTTAACAGGTACATGGCAAATTAATCCGTACCTTTCATATTGTAAACGCAATATGACCAAAAAGAAAATGTACCCAATATTAAAAAGACAATATTTGTTAGGATTACAAAGATTTATTTGTATTGAACGAATTTAAATTATTTATTATTATAAATTTATAGAGACGATGTGTTGTTGTTTTATTTGAAGTCTGTTAAACAATGTAAAATTTATCACAGTTTATAATCTTAAGTTCTAAGTTGAAATGTGCCTGTTTATAAAAGAAGCTGTCCCTAATAATGCTTACTTCAGATATAGTTTAAGACAATGCACGGCTTTTATTAAGTTATAGTTGTAGTTTGTATGGTACATCTGTACCAATGTGGTATATATTATTATTAATTAATTGTTAAATATTACACAATCCATTACGTTGTTGTTGCACGAGCCCAGAAAAATCATAATCTGCGTATGTACATAGATTGAATGGAAATCAGTTTTATAGTTATTGCAAATATATGGGAGAGGGTCTTACCTAAATTATAATATGTACATATGTTTACACATACATATGTATATTGCAAATACATAAGGTCTTTGTCCAACTCTCTCTAGACAGGCGTCAGGCTAAACGAAATTTGTTAACATGTATTTTTGCTGTACTTGTGCATAGATTATTTTGAGTAAGTGTACCTCTTGAATAGCGGCTTGAACATGTTCTCCGACCGCTGCAAATGCGGCGAGGAGGAGCTGCTGCTGCTGCTGCCGCTGCTGCTGCTGAACTCATCTCTGTTGTGGTTCGATGAGTAGTCGTATTCGTTGAGGCGTGTGGAAAAGTTCATGGGATAATTGCAGCCGGGATTGTAGCTATTACTGCTGCGACAGGTAGCGGTCATAGGGATTTGTGAAGCGGTAGGCAGCAGACTCAAAGCTCCGCTCAAGACCTTCATATTCGGCGGAGTTTGGGGTGGAGTATCGGGTTGGGCTTCGGGAAACCCCATCGCCATCGCCCGCTGACTCGCTGTGGATTGAGACAGCTGCTGCTGTGGATGTGACTGACGAATTACTGGGAATTGCGGCTGGCCCGACGACTCGGCCAGGCCCAGGCCCAGGCCCAAGCCCAATCTCATTGCCTCGCTCGGATTTGGGTTTACCGTAGTAGGGATGGTAGGCGTATGCGTGCCGTTGGAGCTGCTGCTGCTGCTGTGCAGCAGCGGATTGGACTGGCCACTGTTGTATTGGGCACTGTTCGTGCTCGTAGTATGGAGCTGCTGCGTCGTAGCCCCTAGAAAACCCCCGTAGGCCGTGGTATGCGCCCTTACATACGGCGCTCCGTTGAACAGGTGACTGCCCATCGCCAGTGGCTGTTGCTCTTGCTGCTGCTGCTGCTGGTGCACGTGGGATGTGCCCATCCCCAAGCCTGACTCCTGTTGGGACTGCGGATGCAGATGACGCTGCGCCTGCAGCTGCTGCTGCTGCTGCTGCGGCATTAATTGCCCTTGGCCCATGCATGCTGGGGGTGGGGTCTTGCAGGCAACTGTGTCGGCCAAGCTCCAGATTTTGGGCTTCGTAGCTGGAATCGGCACACCACAGTCCCGGCCTAGCTGGTTTTTTGAATCGCTGTGTTCACCATGCTTGCTGGCCATGGCCAGGCCGCTGTCGCCCGCATGAAAGGCTGCGGGCAGCACCGTCTGTTGCGGTTGGTAATAGGCGGGATGCTGATGATGATGATGATGGTATGGGTTGTAGGCAGCCGGATGGCCACTGCCGCTGCCGCCGTGGTATCCGCCCGAAGGATAACCAAAGCCGGCACGCAGTATATTAGCCTGACCCAGGCTTTTCTGATCCTCATCGATCAGCTCCTCCTCGTCTTTGGCAACATCTGCGAAAGAAACGGGAAAACAAAGCTCAGCTATTAGCACTGCCTTGAATACCTGTGCCCCGTTGAGGGAGTACCTTTTGCCAAGCTGCCGCCATGCGAATCTTTTGTGGACTCCACGTCATCCTTGTCCTTTTCATCATCCGACACTAACGCGTCGTCATCGTCATCGGTACGATTCTTTGGCTCCCAGGTCATCTTGTTCTCTTTCTTAAGGCGCCGACGCGCGTTCGCAAACCAGGTTGAGACCTGGGTGAGCGTCATCTTTGTGATAATCGCCAGCATGATCTTCTCACCTTTGGTGGGATACGGATTCTTCTTGTGTTCATTCAGCCACGCCTTCAACGTGGCCGTGGATTCGCGCGTGGCGTTCTTTCGGCGCGCCGCCAAATCGTAGCTGGCCCCATAACTGTGAATGCGAGACAAACTGGTTAGACTAATGGTCAAGACATGTAATTCTTTTATTACAAATACAACTACACTGCGCTACAAGGCGACATGAAAATTCATTAAAAATGCGAACAATTTAAATTGATGCTTTCATATTGCCAACGCTGGGCACCACCCACAACGGCCACACCCCCAGTGTAGTACAACGTCAAAATATTGTAAAACATAGTTGTGAAACAGCGCACAACAACAACAACAAAAACAAAACTCAACAATAACGAGGACGAGGACGACAACGCCATAAGCGTATGGTCAGCTTTGGGTTTGGGCTTGCAACTGAGAGCCAGAGCAGCAATCGGAGCAGGAGCAAGAGTCGGAGCCGGAGTCCGAGCCCAGGCGGCGTTATTGCGTTTGCATTTTTATCCTGCTGTCCGCCGCAAACCCCCTTCGCACTAAAGCTCTACTAGCTAAATTAAGCCCTCCCTCGTCCATGCGTATATCCTGTTGCAACTCATCTCTGTGCAGCAGCTCGTCGCACATTTCACTTTCGTGCTGCTGCTAGACCCATCTTCAACGTTCCCTTTTTGTTACCACCCCGCCGCTCGACAACAATTTCTTTTTTATTTTTTTAAATTTTTCATGGGATTTTTATGGTGCCGCAGAATCAACAGTTTGTGCGGTGAATTTTACAACAAGATAAAGAACGAAACGAAACTGTGCTCTGCGCCCGGCTCGGAAGTTGCGGACTCGTTGGTGTCGTTGCTCCCGCCCCATTTGCTAGTCCTTTTCTGTGCTTTTTTTATGGGTCTTTTGCAATGTTGCTTCGTCTCTAAAAAGCGCCTGATTTTTATGCAGCGTTGAAGTTGATGTTTGAGTTTTTGCTATTATTGTCTGGCACAAGGACGTTGGGCATTCGCAAAATTTGTTCTCTCTTCCATACCATTGTACTTATAAGTAGCCTGCAAGGATAGCACAAGCTGACGACTGAAAAAAGTTCTAAAAAAAAAAAGAAAATACAATGTTGCGCTTAAAGCTATCGATTTGCTGCACTTGGTGAAGATACAAATGCAATCCAATTAAATTCCCATTCAAAGTTTCCAACTCACAAACTTTGTAAAAAAAAAATAACGAATATTTTGCGGCGAATGTTTATTGATTTTTCTATAGTTTTTCTTTTCTTAAGCCTAAAGCGATTAAAGTCCATATTCTACAATTCTACAAAATCATGCCAAGTATCTTATCCCTTAGCAAATGATTATCAACAGACTTAAAGCTCACAAATCAGAGCTGATTCCTAAAGGGGTACGGCTTTTTTGTTTTTTCGTCTTTCTTGTCAACTTAATTTAATTTACAAAAAATATGCTTTTTTCTGATAAGTTTTTTACGTTTAAGTAATTTTTCATATGAGCTATACATATGTTACATAGGCTTGATGTGGATAATGTTTCGACTGTAAATAGGAACTTTGTTGACTTGAATCTTGCTACAGATCAATAATATATGCATACGTGCATATACTATATGCAAGTGCAGTAAGTTTCAAGAAAAAAAGATCTGCTAGCCAAATAGAAAAACTTCAAAACGTATGCATTTGGCAAGCTATTTAACATTCGGTTTTTGTTGTTGTTTTATTGCCTTTACAATTTGCCTAAGCATCTTATGAACGTTAAAACAAATGTTACGATTTCAGTAATTTGGTGCACGAAACCTGCGCACATCAGAGCCGGCGATTAAATCCCGCCGTATTATTATCGCGTAGGCTGACCGCTATTGTTGCCAATGCGGCGGATGCAGCCACAACTACATATGTACAGGTCTGTACAGGTGTGTACATGTGTGTACATGTGTGTACATGCATGCATATGTACATGTGTACATGCATGCATGCGCATGTATGTCTGCATGCGTTTATTTAGTGCGCTTTTGTTCTCTAATGTTTTACAATTTGGCGAGCACAACCGTTCATTTGTTGCTAATTGCCACGCATTCTATTTTTACAGTGTACAAGCGTTCTATGCATGTAAACGTATGCGTGTGTGTGTGTGTGTGTGCCTTTAAGCCTGACTGTGAGTCTGCGAGCTTCGGCTGGCCATATAATCTTGTTAACAAATCGAATTCTTGTTCACACAAAAACAATAACTGCCCGAACTGAGGCGCCCGTGTCCGAGTGCCAGCCACGTCGGCGACGACTATAAGTTTTTATATACAGATATGTGTGCACATATATAGTATGTGTATATATAGTGTATATGTTAGCTCAGCATATGACTGAACATGCAATTTAGTTTTAGTTCGCAATTATAATTACATACTCATGTTTGTTGTTGTTGTTGTTGTTGTCGTCGTTGTTGTTGTTATTATCTGTTAGTAGCAATTTACAGCAGTGAACACACATTTTAAACAAATAATGCCTGGCACGACAAGTGACATTGGCTCCAGTTGAGCGAGAAGCAGGCATGAACATGCCAACGTCACGTTGACAAACCCAACAATTGTGCCGGCCATCAGCAACCACTTTATACCAACCCCCTCCAGCCAGCCACCCACATTCGTGGCTCGAACTCCCGGGCTGCCGCTCTCTCACACTCTATGGGCAATCTGTGACAAAGCGCAACCGTCCGTTCTTCTTTTAAATGTCTCTGTCAACGTGTGTACTCTCGCTCAATATGGCGGCCAACATGGCGTTCATTTACTCACACCTTTATACTCTTGCCACACTACCTAGCTGTTGCACTCCCAGTCCCAGTCTCCGTCTCAGTCCCAGTCTCGGTCCCAGTCAAAGTGCCAGTGCCAGTTCCAGTCTCAGTTCCACTGCCCAGTCCCGCAGCTAGCTCGATTTCATGGGCTTTCTGCACGCAATGCACACTCAACTGGGGCTCCCCCCCAGCCCTTAGTCCATGCACGTCCAGCGTCCGTCCTCCAACGTCCGTCGTCCAACGGGGAAGCCGCAGCCGTCGCGACGGCAGTTGCAGTTGCATGTCCGACGACTGTCCGCTTCTCGTATCCGTGTCAATTCTGCTGCTGGTGCGTGTGCATTATGTGTGCGTGTATGTGTATGTGTGTATCCACTCGATACATATATAAGAATATAATGAATGTATACAAACACCTACACACACACACACACACACTCATAGACATATATACGCATGTGTGTGTAGAGCGCACTGTGGCGTGCAATTAACTGCGATTATTTTCGCCGCAATCATAAATAAATAATTTCGCGCGCTCCAGCAAATTTTCCCAATTCAAATTTTATTATCGCCTCTGTCTGGATGCCTGTCCCTGTCCTCGTCCCTGTCGCCTCGTCCCCGAGGGCAGCGCAATTAAATTCAAATCAATTTTAAGTACTCGCAAGTATTCGACAATTAATTATGGGCGCACAATTGCTTTTGATTGGCACCCCCAAAAAAACTTTCAAGTCGTAATTAAATAAAATTGAAATTAAAATCATAATATTTTGTTTTCAATTTAAATAAAGTAACAAGAAAGAATGGCTGAAAATTAAATGCTTAGAAATGATTCTGAACAAAAGTTCCTTATTCGAACGATTGTCTCTATGGGACATATAATATATCATACCATATAATATATCAGTCCGATTTTCCACGATTTTGCGGATATGTGAAGAGAATTTTTAAGCTTAAAGTTGATGAGTTTGGCCAAGATATCTTGAAACATAAAGTGTTTTATACACATTTTTGATTGATTCTTCTTATAGAGAATTAATCCGAAGTTAATAAGAATCAACGCTTTCAATTGTAACTTAATTTTCAACAGATTGCCAGATCATCTCAGTAATATATCTACTTAGCTGTCTGATCTGGCCACTTTCGATATATAAACATGGCTTCATGGATATTGCTTAAAGCCCGAAGGTTAGCTAAGCATTAGCACATATAGCATGAATTTTAAGGATAAAATTCTTTAAAATATATAATAGAACTTACCCATAAGCAGACATGGGATCATAGGAGTAATAGCCAGTTGTGGGCTGAAGTCCTGCTGAGGTCCACGCGCCCATTTCAGTGCCAGTCGCCGAGTCCTTTAAGCCATAGGGATTGCTCTGAAATGATTAAAAACAAAAACAAAATAATTTTAAATCAAAGCTTGACTAAAACTTAATTATAGAAAAGCAGCTAGAACTATAATTTACGCAATTCAATTCTGATTTTGTCTTTTTGTCGGTTTTTTTTTCTGGTCGACCTTAATGTGATGCCAGATTCATAAGCGCTAAACAAAATGATTTTCCCACAGTATCCAAAAGTTGACGATTTTGTTAACATGGAATTTATAATTTGGCAACATATTTTGCCATGAAACAAGCGAACGCTGACGTTGACCATATTTTATAGTCAGACAGAATGATGTGTATCCAAAAACATAATTTAGACCAACAACTCAAACAACTGTTCACAAAACAAACAAGCAAGCAAATATCAAAAAAAAAAAAAAAAAAAAAGAGCAGCTAAAAAAATCAAAAATTAAATAAGCAGGAACGGCGATTATTGTCGTTATGGATGCGACACTCTTAATTTTAATATCGGATGGCCGCCGCATGACCTTAGCTGGATTTTGGGCGACTGCGATTTATGCCCTCCCCAAAAAAAAAAAAAATAAATAAATAAAAAAAAAAATAAAAACGACAGCCGGATTTATGAGCAACAACTATTGGCCAGAGCAGGTCGCCGGCGGTATGGGCAGTCTAGCGGCCAATCTGGTTGGCCGACTGGAGTCGCGAGTTTGGCTTTTGTACGGCTGTTGATTTATGAAACGGCATTAACATTTTTAATTGCCTAACATCATGTATGCCATTGTTTATACATTTTTTAACTCGCCTTTGCCGCCGCCGCCGAAGCCGCCGCCCGCGAGTGACAAATATATTTATCAAAATACCATTTGATCGACGGAAAAGATGGAAAACAGGGAAACAGGTATCGGACATGATATCGCCGAACTCAATCTCAACATGTTTCATATCAAACGAAGGCCGACCCAAACATGAACTCTGATTTACCTGATTGTGCCGGGTGCAGCAATTGAACAACAGTCAAATGTCAGCATAGATCTTCAGCTATTCAACTAGACGACCTCAATATTTAGCACCCCCAGCAGCTGACTCCCTCACTCTCTGTCTCTCTCTCTCTTTCTGCCTATCTCCCGCTCACCCACCTGGGCATGGAGCGTACAAAATGACGAGCAGCGACTTCTTATCGCACCGAATGTGCGAACGCGAGCGAACAGCCCATGATATTTTCTTAATTAAAAGCAGACTCGGATAAGAGCGAACCGTGCTCAGGTGCATGCGACAACAACGCCAGCGAGCAGATCGGGAGCATGAGCATGAGGAACGTGAACGATTCACTTTGAATTTCCTGTTCTTGTAAATAACAATTTAACATGACACATTGCTGGCTGCTGTCGCCGTTCCATGCTATTAATTCCCTGCCCCTTTTTGGACTTTCTCAGTTTCTCTCGTCGCTTGCGGTACCCAAACTTTCCGAATCTCAAACTTTGGTATTATTTACTTATTACTTACTTAAGAAACTATGTCTGTCTTAAATATGAGCACAATATTATGAGACAATTTTTGTTTTTAATATTTTTTCTTGATATTTGTTCTCAGTGTGCAGCATTGAAATAAGTTTAAAGAAAAAAGAGCTGAAGAAACACTTGAAATAAATTTAAAAGATACATTTTTGTACATGCATATATGTATGAACATGAATATATACAAACTTTTCGACTGTTATTTTCAATTGGCTTTAAGAAACAACTTTATAATTGTGAACATCATCACCAAGAAACATAAAAGCTTTCTCTTGATCCTAATATATATTCATACATCATACAGTACTCTTTGCGACTTTTCCCGCTTGCGTTTTGCTTAACCTTCTCAACATTCATCAATGCGCTTTCACGTTGCCCGACCCGCCCTCTTATGCGCATATTACTTTCCTTCCTATACAAATAATTTGTCTCGCCTATATTGCACAAAAGAATAACTCATGTTTTTAGTTGTCTTAAATAAAAAAAATAAAGTATATTATATATATGTCTATATACATTATGTCTTCACGGGCTTCGATCCCTCACCTAAGCGCTCAGCGTCTGACGCTTGGCCTGCCAAAAAATACATGTGACAACATTCTAGTTGACAAAAGAAAATAAAAAGCGAATCTAAACATGTGCAAATACCGGACTACTTCCCTCAACATATTACTTCCGGTGTTAAATGAAAAGCGCTTTTCAATATTCGTACATATTTTGTGAATAGATTTCTAATAAAATAGCTTATATTAAAATGTAGTGTTTTAGGCAAGAACTATTTAGAGACATGGACTAACTGATTGGCCTATTAATTGGCAGCATGTAGTTCGTTTCAGAGGCCAAATATTTATGTTGTTTGTTTGTGCTACCTTCAACTAAACGTGCATGCCTCGTATTGACTGTCTGCCCATGCCCATGCCCGTCTAGCTCCAACGCCAGCTCCATACGGGTAGTATATGTCATCTAGTATGTCATTTAAAACTGTGTGCATGTTGGCCGTGTACATTTCTGTGGTCACTTAGAAAATACAAAGGGCACAGCCACACAAATGAGTGTGTGTTTGTGTGTGTGTGTGTGTGTGTGTGAATGAGATGCATACAAAAGCATAAGCTCGATTAGCCCACACATACAAATACACGGCAAGCTTCATCTGGGAGTGTAATTGAGGCCATGGGGCAATATGTTTTGTTTCCAATGATTTTGCCTTTCGTTGTGCAAAGTATCGAATATCACAATGGTAGTCAGCACCAGAGAGAGAGATGGACAGGGTGTGTGCGAAAGAGAGAGCGGGAGAGAGAGAGAGGAATAAACTCTGATACAACTACGAGCTGGAGCTGGAGCTGGAGAGCTGCTTTGGCAACGACTAAATGAGGTTTGACTGAGCTTCAGTCAGCCATAATGATAATTCGATTTAGTCGACTACATTGACAAGCCGTTGTTGTCCACGTTCCCCGCTTCTGCCCTTTAGACCCTAAGCCCTGCATCCGTGCCCGAGCCCGTGCTGTCCAACTTGTTGTCTATGGTCTTTGGCCATGTCTGCGCTGGGACAAAATGCCGCTGACTACACAATTAAAGTCATATGTGGAGATAATCCATTTAGCCGTCTTGGCTTTCACTTACCAGCGGCGAGTAGAAGGCGGAGCTGTCTACGCCGATGCTCTGGTAGGGGTTCTGATCCGTCGATGGATATGGGGAGCCGTAGACACCGACACTGGCCGCCGGAAGTCGCGAGTAGCTGGATAACGCCAGACGTGCCGAGTCATATTGACAGGAGCAGACCGTCTGGCCAGAGACTGGATCGGTCATAATAGGACGACCGTTCTCGCAGCATGAGCTGCCCGTTGTAGGCGTCGTGCCCACGGCGCTGCTGTCCAGGGAGCCACCGGGCATCGCATCAGAGCCAGAGACAGCGCCCGCCGCCACAGTTGACCCCGTGGCCGCGTTGGAGTTCTGTGAAAGCGCGTCTGGACTTAAAGCGCCCGTTGAGGCATCACCGGCAACGCCGGCCCCGGCGCCCGCAACCACCGAAACGCCAACTCCGCCAGGCTGTTGGCTCGCCTGACAGTCGGCACCACCCGTGGGGCTCAGTGCCGGCGCGTTTGTCATCACCAATGAAGACGCGTTCACGTTCGCGGCTGCATCTTCAGGTGTCTGCGTCACATTCGGTGGTAGGAGCTGCAAAACACCAAAAAGATTGAGAAGCTTGAGATTGAGCAGAGCAGCATATTAAAACCCAGGCACAACATGCGCATACGCAACATACTATGTGTATCCCATTCCCATTATCTTTGCACCACTTCATTTCGAAGCGAGCCGCACCACAGAAGCAGTCCCAAAGACTTGATTTAAAGTGGAAAAATTGTCACCCTCTTCAGATTCAGATCCAGATTCGGATTCGGATTCGAATTTCTCAGCTGAATGAATGGCCCGATACTATAATCAACAGATTCAAATGAATATACCTTTTTATGAATTACTTATGGCTTGTATTCGAATATAAGTCCAGCTATCGCCACTGGTTTACATAATTAATGAATGTTATATCTAAATCGAATCGCATCGAATCGAAATCGAATTTAATTTTCAATTCCCAAACGCAAACACAAGAAATGCATCGTGATAAGCAGCCGAGTCTACCAAAAGACACTTGAATGACCGCTTATTCCGTGCACTTCAAATGTGTTCTGAGAGGTTTGATAACTTTTTACCACTTAAACAATATCAATGTATCATTTTGATATCAATTATCATAATTAAAAATATTTATTTTGTATTTTCTAATAATGAAAAATATACTTGTACGCATATACAACGTGTTTAACAAGTAGATAAGCGCGAAAAGTTGTTAAGTAAATATATAAAAATAAAAAATTATTTATAAACTTGTTAGGAATGTTTTAAATAAATTTATTCGACTTGTATTGTCAGCTTAAAATTTTATATATTTAGTTAGTTTAAGTTTTCAACAAGGAAACAAGTTCAACTCGAGACAGAGTAAAACTGAACTTGACTAAAAATATTAAAAACATTTTAAATTTCCGATTTCGCAGAGAATCTGTACATTTATTTATAGATGTAATCTAAGTTTTATTTAAGCATTAGGTATATTTTATTTAAATAGGTACTAGGTACATTATAAGACATATTTATAAAATATTAGATCAGGTTCTAAAATGTGCTTTCTTTAGAATTATTATATGCTAGAAGAGAGCCAAAGAAGATTCGGTATTCACATGTGTTCTTAGAACGCTCGATGAATAGGCATGTTGTATGTGTTTTCCAGCGGATTTCTTGTAGTATTTTGCAATTGGCACTTGGTTTCAGTTCATCGAACGACCATCAGAGAGTTCATAAATATTGATGCACGTGTTATGGACCGGTCGTAGCTATATTCACTCAGAGAGATAGAGAGAGAAAGACGTGGTCTTCATAGCTTCTTGAGTGCAATGGAAGAACTGGTCGTCGTAGGCTTAATTTGAAAAATCGACAGACAGGGCCCATTACACGATGGCAACGATAACATGTAAGCGAATATGGTGTTAACACACACAATCAGCGCCAGAGGCAGTTCGAGTACAGAAGCTGTGCGCGGCTTCGTAATCCTGCAACCGATTAATCGTGGTACGCCATATTTGCAACATCGCTGGCAACCCATTGACGAACTGCTGTAATGTCGGCTACATCAATTACCCGGCAAATCGATTTAAAGTGCAGCAGTAGCAGCAGCAGCAGCAGCAGCTAAATTTAAGAGTTGATGTTCTCCATCTTGAAGCGTTTCGCCAATGGCATGCGCCAGCCGCTTGGCCGTTTGCCCGCCACGGCAATTAATATGCAAAATGCGCCAAGCCCAGGACCAGACCCAGTTCCAGTCGCAGAGCCAGAGCCAGACCCAAGCCCGGACCCATGCTCTGTGCAGACAGCAGCCCAAGATGCCAGAAATCAATGAGGGTGTGGCAGGCAACGCTTACAGGCTAAAGAAGAAGAGCAGCTTCGCCTCTACATGCAATCCGAATGCTTCTGAAAATTGCCGCGGGACAATCTGCGAAACGAGCCCGAAACGTTGGCTTGCTTCAATTTTTCCAGAGTGTTTCACTCTGTCCGGCTGCCTTTTTGCGAAAAATAATTCGATAAACCTATAATTAAGTTGAATACTTTGCTGATGGACAGCTACAAATTGATCGAATGCCGTCCATCGTCGTCGTCGACGTCGTCGTTGTTGTTGTTGTTGTTGTTGCTGTTGTTGACTTCAGCTTGGCTATCAGACTGCAGACTTCAGACACTAGCCCAAAGGTCATATATACGCCTCTTGGTTACAGCTCCCGTTGAAGGCTACCCTCGGTCTGCGCTCAGCTCAAACTCATAATTATCTGGGAATCATTAACATAATCTGTCGATTGTTGCTGCACCCCAAAATGTCTGACTGCATGTTTCTTAATTTGCACACATATCCAACATTTTAAATACCCATTCAGCATCAGAAACAACTGTAGGATATGTACGCTAAACTCTAAAAGTTCGATGAATAATAAACATATTTTCGTTCATTCAGAAAAGCTAGTGCTAGAGTGCTCTAATCGGGAGTAACAGACTAGAAGATACCCCATCTTCTGTGCATCTTCTTCCCCTTACCCTACACCTTATATGGGAAATGCATTTCCTGTTAGCCCTGGAGCCTATAGTACGATCTTTTTGAACATTTTTAAAACTTTAATATAGCATAGGATCAGGCCGAGGTTTGCTTAAAGTGAAACACTTCTAATCTCTATATACTATACATAAAGCCTGCATAACATGGTAACAGTATCAAAATATGGTCATTTTAAAATTGTTAATAAAAAACTATATTTAAAAAATTATTTCCCACTTCTTGAAAGAATTACGAATCATTTTTACAGGCATTAACACGAATTACCTTAGACCCCTTTCAAATGCGAATTTTCAAATTTTAAGTCAATTTTGAGTTAGTATTTTTCCGATTAAGAAAATAATCCTTGTGACACAAGCTGTAGAACAAAGAAGAACAGACACACACAAAGCAGATAATAAGCCAAAATCTATATTTTGGCAAACAAAAAGAGAAATACATTAGAAATTTCGATGGAAGCTATGAGAAATATGAAAATATGACTCATGCCCCGTCGCGCAGCAATCATAACTGAATTTCGAGGTCGACATCGTCTGGTTGTATATCAAAGAACAGCCATTAATCAAATTTCAACAAATGATTGATTCAACTTTTTTTTGTCGCGCTTTTTAATTAGTGAAAAATAAATATATGTGTACACGAGTACAAAAAGGCAAAAAAAAAACATTACAAAATATGTGAAATAAAAAAGGTGGAAAGCCATAAAGGACCTCAAACAGCCAGCCAGCCAATCTGCACTCAGCGTTCCCATGAAGCGTCAGAGGGCTCTCTCACACAAACAGAATATGAGAATTATGACAACTGATCTGATAGGCGACACCATATAGGGAGTTCTATGCGAATGGCAGATTCCGCCGCACCGTGCCCGAATGCATTATTCATGATGAGCGCATCCAATGGTCAAGAGTGCTGCGTAAAAAGGAAGCTGAAGCTGAGAAGGAAGCGCCAGCCTGGCCATGTGAACAGGGCGCCCATGCGGACAGCACGCTCATGGACAACGTCGACTCGCTCAGGACAGGCAGCCAGGCAGCCAGCCAGTTCGCCAGTCAGGCAGTCAGGCATATACAAGGCAGACCCTGGCTCTGATAAGATCGCTGCGGCGGCCTTGCTGGCCATGTGTGCACTACTACCAATTTCTTTGAATCGCAAAAGCGCAGAGAGCTCAATGATCTAATCTCCGACTTGCATCTGCGTCTACGGCCCGGCTCCAGTGCAAAACGGGAATGGCCCAGCTCCTCCACCTTCTTCACCTCCTCCTGCTACTCCTCCTTCACGCCCGCATCTCCTGCTCCACTTCCGCTGCTGCGGCAGATAACCAGGCTGATAGTGGGAACTGCAAGCGCCACATGAGCGTTGCTCGCCGGGACCAGTAGCCAGTGCAGGAATGGGAATGCAGTCCCAATGTAAAGTAGATCACATCGTGGGGCCGCCTTGTCGCCGAGTTCTACATTTTTGCTCAGCCTTTAAGTCATCGCTGCGATCTGTCTGTTGGATCTGTGCACCGATCGTTTGGCTCGAACGTCTGATGTTGGACCTCCGGTAGCCGCTGCCGCCACTGATTCCACTATCGGTGTGGCAGCATCTGGGCCCGGCGAGCTGCTGGGCCTGCACAGGCTTTCATTGACTGCCTGCTCACGTACGTCGTGAGCGCATGCGCAGGCGCATTCCCAGAGCCTGCTCTGAGCTGTCACTTTACGGTTATAAATTTTATGATTTACGATCGTAGCAATTGAATTTTATTGACTTTTCAACAGTTTCACATGCTCAACTGCTTGTCCAGCCACAGTGTGTGTGCGTGACTGTATGCGTGTGTGTGTGTGTGTACGTGTGTGTGCGTGTGCTTGCCACCTCCCACTCTCACCTGGCCCCCTCCTTCCCAGTTAATTCTGCAGCATCTTCAGCTTGCCACTTGTCTTGTGAGCTTTGGTTAAGCCAATTGATCGGGTGAGAGTAAAGCATGTGAATGAAAAAGCTTTTCAATTTGAAAACTTAATTAATATCTTTAGAGCCAGATCTAGGAGTTTTTTGACTTATTTTCTGACCAATATTTCCCAAACTCCTTACTATATATATAAAGATGGAATAAATGTAATCATTATAATATTTTATGTATCTTATTTGTCTGAAGCTTATAGGGATTTAAATATGTTTTTTATTTTGGTTTTCGGAAATTTGATAACCCACCTGTGATGCCGACGGAAAACCGCCATATCCAAATTGTGTATAGGCGGCCATTGCCAATGAAACTTGGGCTTAATGGAGCTGTGTTTTCCTTTTATTTTTAGTTTAAATTAACAATTATTTTAAGTACTATGATTGTGTGTATTGTAGCACCAGAATTGTTGCCCGAATCAAATGCGATTCGATATGGGAGTTCAGTTCGATGCGATGGGCGATCTCTTTAAGTTTCTGCCCAATAGCGTTTAGTATGTTGCACGGTGACAATTTTACCGTTGGGGAATCACGCATAAACAAAATTGAAAACACGAGCTCAGTTCACAATCACCGACCGAGCGACAGACCAGAATCAACATTGGGATTATTGAGCGTAGCGGCGACTGACGACAACAATACCGACATAAACATAACCATAACAATTGCAACGCTTATCCGCACACAGACAGACGCACAAATACAGATACACAGCTACAGCAACAGCTACAGATACAGATACAAATTTTAGATGCACGCAAACGCATACGCAAAACGAAACGTAGACCGGAGTCAGCGACGGCGACGACGACGGCGACGGTTGCGCGCTCCAGATGTTCACCAATGTACGTTCGAACACGAACTGGTTGCGGATGGTTACTCACAACCGGCACGAGAGCTGCTAATACGAATGCCGTTGCTCAGCGCACTCGCATTCCGTTGCAATCGGGCCCGTGCAGGGCGTGAGCGGGACAACGCTATGCGCTCTCTCTCCAACTAGAATGGAAATGGACTTGTTTAGAGGCAGGCTGGAAGTGTGCGACGACGACGCTCGACGGCAACGCCCTCCGAGCCGTGCTACTGGCGGTGGTGGCGTCGACTATATCGTTCCAATGCACACACGCACGCACACCACCAACGCACACGCACACACACACGTGCGCTCGCCCGCTTCTCCGCCCAAGCCAGGAGAGAAAACAAACACGGCAACGGCTGCCTGGAAGTGCGACACCTTACCACCAATCAGAGCGTTCCATGCGCTACTCGTGTGAGTGCGTGTGTGTGTGTGTGTGACGTCAGGCAGTTCTCTGTGTTGTTCAATCGCTTGCTCCATTGACAGGTGCGACTTTTATTAGCAGCAGCAGCTACTATTTGAGCCAAACAAAAGAAAGCAAAAACGAAATGGAAATACGACCATTAATTACTTCTTATTTGGACGCTTTCCCGTGGCCTGGGGTAGTGTTTCCATATTGGGCACGCCCATTTGTTTTGTTTGGCTAGTCGCTGATGTTTGTTTACCTTTCGGCCGAGCGACTTTATGCCGAATCTCATTCAACATGAACGATCGTGACGTAGCAACAACAAAATAATATTAAAGAAGAAAAAAACAACGAACAAAACAAAAAATAGGTTGGCCCATATTTTTAGATAAGTGCTGTTCAAAGAGATAAGCAGCACTTGTACAGTGCACTACCTTTTGCTTTATTGCTAAACTAAGTGAAATGTTAATATATCAACAAGAAAATCACGTTTATAAAAGTTTTTTAATATTATGAGTTATATACACATACATTATATATGTGTGTTTGACGCTCTATACAAAATTAACTATATATTTAGATTAAATTGTAGATATCGAATACAATATCATAAAATTGCATTAAAAATTTGAGGCTATGCTAAGATTATTAAACTTAAAAAACTATATTTAGAAAATGTTCCTACATATTTCGCATGGCATGCACTCCTGTTTAACTTTCCACTTTATTTAAATTCCAGCTTTTTTTTAAACAGTTGTGCCCAAAACTTATAATATCAGCACATATACACATATATATAATTTCATAATCAAAATATAATATGTTTCAATGAACGGTTTTGTTTATTTTATATGAGCTCACGCACAGTTAACCATGGTTAAATACATTAAATTGAATGACTTATTTTTGTCTCTAATCTAAAAATATTTTTAAAAATATTTAAAGCCATTCTGCCATATTTTTATTCATATTCGCCATTAATTTTCTTTTGACATATTTTAAAGGAAATAATAAATTTTCTGTTTAATTGCATTGAGGAAACAGATATAAATTTGTTGCCTTGGCTGATACAGGCTACTTTTCATGAAAATATATATTTATATAATATATATATACATAATATACTTTAACATCGAAGAATGGCTAAATAAAATATTTATTTATATTATTATATACATACAGTAGAAAATTAAGTAACAGCAGTAGAAAAGTATTTCATTTCTAAACTCGATTTTCAATACAAATATTTGTTTAATGCCTTTTCTTATTATACAAATCAAGTTCTTTTTGATTAATGTTATTTTTGTATATCATTGCATAAACATCAGGGTACTTTTTGCGATACATATCAGTTGATATGCTTTAGAGAACCCTTGTATTTTAGGCTGCATTCGAAGTACTTAAGGAAGACATAATATCTAATCTATTAACATAGTTTAAAAAGTGTTTATCTTATCTAGAATGTAACAAACATACAATTCTCCTAGACTGTGTTTTTTAAAACTACCGCCAATTAGCTAATTGGAACTACTTTTACCTTGCAAATGTACTTTAAAGTTTTGTGGCAAAGTGGCAAAAGTTTTTGATCTCTTGCTCTATTAAATTCTCTAAGGTACTTGGTGAACTTTATATTCAAAATCAGATGCATCTGAGATTTAATAAAATTTTGAAAAAATGTTGCACTTAAACGAACTTACCGCAGAGCAGCATATTCGAAATATATAATTTTACGAGCTGCTTTTTATAGGGCGACAGCCAGCCAAACGAACTAAAACACATACACAGCGGGCGCATGAAGAGCTAATTCACTGTATTTGTGTGCTGTGGTGTGGTCGAGTCCACGACGAGGTGAGGTGAAGCTCGTGATGTTTTGTTTACTTTTTATGATAATGTAATAAAAGCGAATTAACCTATAAAACCAAAAAGTGTGCCTGACATGATGGAATTGCGCCATAAGGTATGGGCGTGTCCTTGCCAAGCGCAAGATATATGGTTGTAACAAATACATACTACGCGCAAGCACCACCCAAAGCCAACGAGATACAAAACAAGAAAGAACAACTGACTACGACACGCCGAAACTTAAATACGCTAAGAAATGCTTTCACACCGAGGCTGTAGCTAGATTTAATGAGCAGTTTGCAGATATGTGAGAGGACAAGTCTTTTAATTGAAGAGTTTTGCCTGGATATCATAAAATAGAGAAGAGCTTTCCATATTGATATTCTTGATATTGAAGAAACTTAGGGAAGCTCTTAAATGCCGAGTTTAAGTTTCGATCAATCATGTCCATGGCAGCTATATGATATAAGGGTCTGCTGAGAGACAAATCTATGCATAGTTTCACTGAGAGAACCATCTTTGCATAGAAACAGATACAGACAGTTTAAAAAAAAATATATATATATATATATATATATATATATATATATATATATATATATATATGTATATTTATCTTATGTGGATATATTTTGTGCTCTGACAAAATGATAATACCCTACTCTAAGTGCACAAAAAGCGAGCAACAGTATGTTGGCTTAAAGCAGCAAATGACCAAAAAACAATTCGCGTAAACAAATTTAAAGGGATGTGAAGTGAAAATCGCGACTCGCAGGCCGAGGCAGAGGAACGAGATGGAGGTGAGCGCCAGCAAAAGCCACTTCAAAGTGTCCCTCTGGGTGTTAAGTACAATATTTGCTCTGTTGCGCGTTTTACGAGCTGCACTTTTTGCCAACAACGGGCAGCGGGAGGCGGACGGACGGGCGCTGAGTCAAATGCAATCAATCAATGGGTCAGCATGACGGTACGACGACGAGTGCCAGCCACATGGGGCGTTTCCATTTGCGGCCGCCACATTGACCACCCTTGGTGCGCCATGGTTAAATGGGAGATGTGGTGGGGGGAGGCAGGGCAGAAAACTCCTGACTACCAGGCTGGCTCAATCAAGAGGCATCTCGGTTACGCCAAGAGTAGTTCCACTTTACAAATCAGTTTGCCGCCACTTAAACCTATTTTGACAATTGAGCTGTCCGACCGACTGTCACGCTGACAGCGTTCACTTTTCGCGCCACTCGAGTTGCATAAATGTCATCCAGATGCACGCGGTGGTTGCCGGCCGCGCCAACTCTCTCTCCCCTAGCCGCACCCCTCTCAGCCATTAGCCGGCTGAGGGACGCGCATTTTATGCCGTTTTAATTGCAACATCTGTCACTGCGGTTTATGCATATATCAATTTCAAAATAGCTGCCAAATGGTAACGGCAATGATTCGAGTGCCCGTAGCCAAAAACCCAAACCCAAACCCAAATCCAGATTCAAACCCGAACCCAAGCCCTAAAAATTGTAGCAAAAAGTACCACCATGCAAAATGAATTATTTTTATTTTCATTTTTATTATTCTCCGCTTGCAAACTCAGGCGACAAAACTGTCACAACACTCGCTGCTGACACGACTGCCAGATGAAGACGAGGGCAGTGGCAGTAGCTGTGGCAGTGGCAGTAACAGTCGCAGTAGCTGTGGATGGGGCACGCACTACGCGACCATTGTTTTTGGCATTGTTGCAGTTGATGTTGTTGTTGTTGTTGCTGTTGTTGCTGTTGTTTTTGTTGTCATTGTCAGCAGGCCCGACTTTAATGGATGTCAGAATACATAAAAATTGTCAAAGGGAAATATCGCAATGTTACATAATTGATTTCCATTACACAATGCCAAATGTTTATATTGAAGTACTTAGCTGGTATCCATAAAATTGCACGCTATTAAATAAACATTCAAATCGATCATGTTCTCCTAGCAAGCATCTTTATATTGAGCAACAACATTTGGGGCTTAAAATTCAATTTTCAAAAACAACTTTTGCAGTTGCTTTGCCATTTGGAACTTTATCTCAATTAGGGTAAGAGTTTATATATATTAGAGACCTGCAATAAGTAGTTCTCCTTGTGTCCTTCGCTTCTGAAGCTCACGGCATAAATAAAATTTGATGACAAATTTGAACTACGCTCGGGTAAATCCGGGATGCTCTTAATGTTCTTTAATATAAACATATATTTTATAAAACATTGCGGAGTAAAAAGAAAACGATTTTGAAAGTAAAACACGTCAACGTTAACAATGAACACATTCGTCTACAAAATTCTTCAAAAGATATAAATATCACTAACCCCACACCATTTTCATACGTGCATACCTTTCTGATTAAAAGATGACCTGCTCAAATAGATCTTTTTAATTGACAGTCTAATAGCCGCATCATAAGGCCCTTTTTTGCATACGACTGCAATTGAAAACACGAAACGAAATGGTAATCGGCTGCAAGTGCAAAGGACATACAAACATTTAATGTATTTGCCAGGCTCGTGTTTAGATGTAATTGGGAAATACTTTTAAGCGCTTTGGCAAACAATGCCTTCTCCCGTGCTTGGGGTGGGACAGGACGAGACAGAATAATGCTGAGCCGCTTCGGTTGTGGATTGCCAAATGAGTTTGTCAATCAAAATGCAAATGTCAGTAGGAAAGTGACATAATCCCACTTGGGAGCTGAGCTAAGCCGAGCGAAACGAGCCGAAATCCCGGTGCGAGTTAAACCGTTTGACCGCAGCCGCCGAAGGCAGCCGTTCCACAGGCATCTGAGTGAGTTCCCGGTCTCGATTCTGGATGTGAGTCGCTACGGAAATAGCAACATATGACGAGGCCGGCGACGACATTTTGACGTGTGAGTACCGCCAAAGTGAGAGAGGGAGAGTGGGACGGGGATGACAGCGACTACTGCAAGTGCGACAGTGCGGAGCGGCGGGGGTGTTAAATTGCAATAATCGGCTCTTGAGCTCAGCGGACGCAGCGACAACGTTTATGTTTTATGTGCTCATTTATAATGCGCACTGCTCATTTGGTAATGGTTCGATAATGAGATGGCAGGAGAGTACTTAAAAGGCTGCCAAGGACTGCCACAATCCCAGGCCCTGCCTGGAAAACCGGACATCTGTTTGCTGCTTGTGTGTGCAAACACACACACACACAGGCTGCGGCGTACTCAGTCCAACTCCCAACACTTGTCCAGGTTGAGCCACAATAAATCTCAAACACTTTTCAAAAACCTTGTGACAGCTGTGTCCGATCTTAACGTACGATCCGTTTGGCTGGGAAGGCGGAGGCGGGGAAGACTTGGCTGGCAACTTCGATAAGCTCGCATGTAACTCTAGGCGCCACTCGCCGGGGGTCAACAGGGACCCATTGGAGACAGGCAACAAAATCAAAAAAACAATTAAGAGTGCTCCAAACGAAAGGGCCCGGCGAGGAGATACCCTCAAATCGAGAGCTGAACTGCATTTGTAAACATTCTGGCTTGCTTCTATACGAAATGTACCTCTAAAAGTGGAAGTGGGAGGTATCTTAAGGAAAATATTCTGAATATGTGGATGCTTTATAATTTGTGTCTCTAATTCTTATAAGTCCCCAGACATGGTAACAATCGTATGGATAACGTAGAAACGGGGCGAGATATCGATTATTTAAAAGAAACTCAAAATTTGTTTGTACTAGTTAGACAAACGTTCCATGCTTCAAAGCCCCAGCTTATATAGACTCTGAGTCAGATAGACAGATTTGGCTAGATAGACTCGACTGTTAAGTCAAGAATATATATACTTTATGGGCTCGAAAAAGTCTCACAACCATTATACCCTTTTTGCCCAACGTGTTCAGGGTATGAAAATAAGAAGCCCAAGTGGGAAAGAAAAGAGGAAACATCTAAACAACTAGCCAGCCACGACTTCGATGTGACTGAAATAGATAGACCTAGTCGTAGACCCGCAACAGACGCAGTCAGTGTCAGTCGCCAGTTGGCAAAAAAAAAAAATACAAAAAGAGAAAAAAAAAGAGTCATAAAAGTGAATAAGCCCATTCCCAATTGCCAATTATACTGCAGCAGCCCCACCATGACAAGACAAACGTTCCAGCTATCGACGATCGGAGCTGTTGTCAGGCAGTCGGCATAGACGCCATAGACCGGCCCAGAGCTGTGGCTTGGGGCAGCGGTTGGAGCGGAGTGGATTTTCACTCACAGGAGCTTCACGACGGATTCCATTGCTCGCCTTCCAACCAGCTTGTCTTCGCATACTACGATTACCCTCGAGCTGGCAACGGCTTCAGACGTTCAAATTCTCTGAGAGTCGTGGCACAAAACGCCTCAAGCTATTTTATATAATATATTTCATTTAATTTACGGCGCTTATCAGGCGCCAGCTCCAGAGACAATCGGTGACAATGGCTCAATCCTACTACAAATGAATGCCAACTATCGTGCGATTGGTAACAAACACACAGCCGCCAGACAGGCACACATAGATATTTACACACGCACACAAACACTCGACTCCGTGTCAAAACGATTGTTTGCTTTAAAGATACAGCCTTGATTATATGTATGTATTTGTATATTTTAAATTGCAACGATTTGAAAACTGAAAATGTCAGGCTAAAAATGACTTTCGAATCGAAATAAAATAATAATATTTTGAAGGCTTATAATAGTTATTATTGTTTAATATACAATAGGCAGACGATATAATGATGGCAAGAATCAGCTTGGTCTCTGAGACTTCTTTTGAAAGAAAGTATGATGTTATAATCTGAACTAAGTCGATTCAAACAGAATAATAAACTTAGCAGAAACTCAGATGCCCGTCAAGGTCTTTGTATTGCAATGAGTGAAGTAATTTGAATTATCTTAAACAATTAAATGTCGTTATTATTTACAAAGATTTGAAACGTATTCATTTTAAATATCTATTGACAACCCCGCAAGGGGATAGCAAATCTCTTTTACCTAAAACTTGTCTTTTTAGAGTTACTCTCAAAATTTGGCACATGAATTACTGTCGATCTCCTTTTAACAGAGACTATTAAACTTCACGTCTTTCAAATCGCCTTTCTCTGCGATTTTCAAGAGTTCAAAGAGCTCTAAGTCAGGTTTCAACTTGGTAATCCTTCAAAAATGAATAATTAAGGTTTTTACCTTTTAAAATCATTTTGTATAAATAAGAGAAACATTTTACTAAGTTTTAGTACAACCCCGGCAAACATAGAGTTTCTCCTGCTCATAAATGCAAGACCTGACTCTATTTGACTCAAATTTATATCTTTTTGCTATTAAAAAAGCCAAATTAACTTTATGTCTTGAAATGTTGTAGGAGACGTATGTGGTTACGAACGAAATTATACAGTTTGTAATTGCAATATGCAAATGAATATACGTTTGTCGACTGAAAGGCATATTGGGCCAATGGTTGGGCGCAGTCAGACAACAACAACAGCAACAACAGCAACAACAACCACACACAGCTTGACATTTGAAACTTGAAATGTAAGTGAAAGATACAATCCCAATCTGTGTATCCAGATACGCCATTGTCGTTCTCATCGACGTCGAAGCCACAGAGACATGGTGCACAGACATTGCCAACATCAGCCGGCCTAGACTTGAACAAACTAAGCTCCTAACTGTGATGATTCCCCTTCCAGGCCGGAGACTACTCGCATGTGCACATGATAAATGACGGCCTTTCGACAATTCCCTTCGCAATCGCATTTGGCAAATCGAAAATGAAATTAACACTTTTCTCTCATATAGCCCGAAAGTACGTAACATTACCATTCACAGATTTCGACTTGCCACCCACAAAACAAACTGTTCGGCTGCTTAATCTTATTCTGCGATGCTACTGACAGTATCTTTGTCGACATCGGTTGCGGTCAAATTGAAATTTAAACAATTTGTACGTCTTTGTCTGATAAAACTGACATCTTTCTAAATGCCGCACAAAAAGAGATACTGTAATGGTATTTAACATTGCGCTGTAGAGCTAAATGTGGAGAATAAATCAATGTAAATTCGAATTGTACAGGGTATACGAGTTACTAAGGAAGTTACAAAATGTTTTTGCAATTGGACAGAATAGTTTATTGAATTCGTTACGATTGTATTCTGGCAAATAAAACACCTCCATCGGTCGGTGATGCTATTTAGAAAATTGTATCCTTTAACTAGGCTTTTAGCATAAAATTCTATTGTATAATCTATTGAATAATGAGGAAGACACTCGTTTTGTCGACCATTATAAATAAAAATAAAATAAAATAAAAGGGACCTGAACTTGCCCGGTATGTGTAGTAAAATCAATTAATCTTCATTTTTAACAATACGATTTTTTGATAAATATGTATCTAAGTTTTCCGAGTAAGCATACTATATACTTTATGTATATAAATTACATTCATAATATTTCTTATCTATACAAATTTTAATTTTTTTTTTTCAGCTTTCTTCTTTGATTCGCTCGGTCTTACAAAATGATTTAGCAGTTACATTTATATATATAAATATATATATATATTTTATATTATATAGGACCAGTTTATGATGTTTAGAGTTAACATACATATATGAAAATAATATACATATGCATATATTTTATAATATATTTATAGATACATATATAAAAAAAAAACATTATTTTGAAATACATATATTGCTTCTTTAGATAAACTTAAATACATTAATAATTACAATTGAGAATAAATAAAAATGATAAAAATCTTTTCCTATTCTATCACATAGCAGTCAGCTTTTTTCCGCGAAGCAGCAGGGCTGACACTCGCTTTGCTCTTGGCTCGCACTCCAGCCGCAGCCAGCTGACGTTTGTTACTGTGCAGCCCTGGTGACTGCGTATTTGTTTAGTTTTGGTGCGAATACTTTTTGGTTTAATATTTAATTGTGTGCAATAAGCTGTGAATTTTGTAAACATGAGTGCAAACGACACAACGAAGCAGCTGTCGATTGTGGATATACGAAATTATATGCTGCAAAACGATGGCAAGGTGACAAACCATGCGCTTGTCAAGCACTTTAAGAAATATCTAACGCACACCCAAAGTGAGTCAGAGTCCATTCCATGCGAAATGCGTATCTGTGTACATATTAAACTACCTGTTGACATCATAAGCCAAGTCCTAACTAAACGCAACTGAAATCTAATTTCAGATGAGGCCGAGGCACGCAAACGCTTCAAAACATACGTGACGCTGCTGTCAACAATCAAAAACGAAAATAACCAAAAGTATCTAATACTGCGCAAAAAGTACATCAATGAGTGCCCCTCCGAAGAGGTTGTAGAGCGCGCCGTCGAGGCCGCTGGCAATGCCTCGACACCGTCCAGCCCAGGAGCTGGCTCGCTGGTCTCTGTTACCGACAGCGGCATCTCGCCCCTCAGACAGCCGCCACCCTACAAAGCTCCGCCTGAGGTGCAGCAGTCGCCAGTGGCAGCACCACCAGCGCCCATGCCGGCTGCAATCGTCAGCAGCGGCGTTGTTGTACACCCGGGTCAAGTGGAAAGCTATCGGGATTGCGTTAACGAATTCACAGCCGCCATGCAACGCATTGACCCAGCGCGCCTCCAGTTGCAATCATCTGCCAAGCCAGATGTTGACACGAACAACGAGCTCGACACCGTTGCCGTTGCTGGTGCCAAGTCTGTATCCCGTGCCAATTCTGTGGACGAGACCGGCAACAAGGAGAATATTCCGCGCTTCTCTTTCTCGTCGGGCGCATCAACCGATAGCTCGGCCACAGACAAAGTGTCCGGCACAGAGGCGGGCGACGCGGCTGAGAATCCCATCAGCGTTAAGGAAGCGACACGTAAATTCAACCGGATGGCATCCGAAGAAGAGGCTAAAATAATATCACCGCCGCCCAAGAAAAAACCAGAGAAGGTATGCTTTTTATATACCCTTGGCCCATTGCAAATGGGTATATTGTTGTGGAAATGTTTTTAATAGGTGCATGCATTTTCTTGATCATAACGATAAGCTGAGTCGAACTAGCCTGTTTGCATAAAAGGAAGCTATAATATTAACAAAGGTAGCTTGGCGTTTAGTTCAGGGTATCGCCTAGTCGAGCACTCGCGGTTAGAGCTCTCTTTCGTGTTTTTATATGTTCAACAAAACCGGTTAACATTGAGCCCAGCATAAGATGCGGGTGCGGGTGCGATGGCTTGCCAATGCCAGTCGCGCATCGTTGGTGCTGCGCGGCCAGCAGTTCCAACTGGGCCGCTTGTAGCTATTCCCCACTTCCTGTGGGAAGCATTTAGAGTGAGATTCTGTTGGTCGCGTTTGTTTCTGTGTCAAACAGAACAAAACCAAACCAAATAAAAAACGCACAGTTCTTGCAATTTGAGAATTTGTCTTGCCTTATTGTGATGATTAATTTTTCAAATTGCATGCCAAGAACTTTCCGAATTCCATTTCCGATGGTCGTAGAGCAATTTAAAGACAGATTAGATCTGGCCTACACTGATTCTGTGTGATTCTTGAATCTAATTCGCAACAAATGCGCAGATGAGGGTCTTGTCTCACACCAACGCGGGCACTTAGGCACTTAAATATAGCTCGAGTGGAACTGCTGGCTTGGTCGCAACTGTCAGCAGAGTGTGTGTGTGTGTGTGTCACGAACTGCCACCAGCACATTCGAATTGTACAAATCCATTAATTTTATTCGTGGACAATAAAATGTAAGATTCATAACATTACATGCGCCCGCTGCAACGTCTGCCAGCCTGGCTGTGTGTCCGTCTGGCCATTCGGCCCATTGTCATCAGCGTCACTCATTCTTTCAGATATCTATATAAATATATATGTGCTTGACATGCGTACATGCATTCACCGACGCATGTACTTTGTAAATATATAACTTTTTTCATTATGCGCTGCCCACTCGCCTTGCCGACATTTAATCGAAAATGTTGCAGACAGTAAAGCGTAATTTGAATGCTCTTCTGTTGCATTAATAGTGGATTAAGCTAATCTGGGATGTAATAACAGATTTTTGGCACGCCCGACAACCCGATCAGGGCTCAAGAACCTTGGGTGACTTTGTGTGAAGTGCAATTGGAACTAGAGCAAAGCGTGGCGCGGTTCTGCCACAACACTAATTTATTCAATCCATATTCTTTTTATAACCATGTAGAGTTTTTATAGTATGCAACGCATAGAAGAGGCATCGTCTTGAAACTTTGCATAGATTTGACTTTTTGTGTCAGGCAGTAAATAAGTCGGAGCCAGCCGGATCGGGCCACTATATCGTATAACTGACATGGGAACAATCTTTCGGATGGGAAACTTGGTTGTTTATCATGATATCTTGATCAAATTTGGAATTTATTAGTTTCATTATAATCTTTATATATATACAAAATCCTATCAACATCGGACCGCTCTATCAGATGTCCATAGTATTATATCTTCTGCTTTTCACAGATATCCTTACTTTCTCTATACTATATTAAATTAGCTGAGCTGATTCCAAGTCTTAAAAATCTTTTATTTCAAATCAAGTAATGCAGTTAAACCAACTTGAATCACACCTGAAATATGTATTATGATGGCATTGCTGAAGTTTCGATTGCAAAACTCGAAATACTTTTGTGGCATTCTTACAGAAATCAACGGAGTAAAACTGAGTTTTTAGCTATTCATTGAGTACATTCAAGTGTGTGCATGGATAAATGTGTGGATATATTGGCTATACATATAGCCGACAATAAAAGGCGACAACATGTTAAAAATTTGTCAAGCGTTACGAGAAAATCGTTTCGTAGCAAATGTTTTTCGAGTTAAAGACGCCGGCAATTACCATTGGGCTGAATTGACAAACAACTGTCATCCACTCAGGGCTGTCAATCAAAGTATTCGGGCTTAGGCATAAAGCAAAAGCAACTGCATAAATCATCCCAGAACGAACGCTAGATGAATGTGTATGCGTCGTCCGTGCACAAACACGTCCAGACGGGGCGACAGGCTGCAGCAGTAGATGGATGTCAAACTCGGAACTCAAATTGTCAACTGCATGTCAAGCGCTATAAAAACTCAACACTCGACTAAAACACTAAGGAAAAGACTTAAGTGCCTATTTGTGCACACACACACACTCACAGAGGCACACTCTTGTCCACTTATGTGTGTTAAATTAATGTTTACATGTATCGAAACGTTTTCCAGCGACTAAAAATCACAGAATTTATGTTAGTTTTCTCACGTTTTCCATGTTTCCGGATTAATGTTGCCCAATTACATGCAACAAATATTTCCTCTATTAGCTGATAAAAGACGATTCTGTCTAGTCCTGAGCACAGGGTATTCACAGTCGAACAGTCGCGAGCTATACGTATGTAATCTAATGAAATATATATATAGTCCATAATCGAGTCGATATAACCATGTCCCTCCATCTGTTTCTATGCAAAGTCTCTTAGTTCATTCTTTGATCTGCAGAACGAATCATTATATCATATATTTCTACAGGAAGAATCGGTCGAAAAATGAGTTGATAAACTTTCCGTTTTTTTAACAATTCTTGACCAGACTCGATAATTATGTGCTTTAATATTACCCTTACATATCTTCCCAGTTAAACCTAGTCAAACCTAATTACAAACTTTTGAAATTAATCGAGTAACATATTCTCATATTCAGATAGTTTACAAACGTGCCCATCATTGTCCAAGCTGTAAACCTGTAAAAATTGTTAACAAATCTGTGCGCTAACAAGACAAATCAACAACCCAAAGTAAAAAATAAAATAAAAAAATTTAAGACGGCGCCAGCAATCTTTACTTATTACCATTCCAGTAGATCCCTCGACGGATTCTCTTTAATAACAAATTATTAATCATCCAAAAATGGTAGAAAAAGTGCCAAATCATGCACGAAAGAGTTTTCAAATGGTATGCATGTGCTTCATATTTTTCCCGCGATCAACTGACGCACATAGATCCATCAATATAGACCGTGAAATCTTGGCGCCGCAACTGTAATCGCTACGGGCTTGTTCTGCCTTGCAAGCTGATCAATTAAATTCGTTTCGAGTGTTTTTAATTAGCTTCATGAGTTGGCAATTTGTGAATTAAGGCAGCACCCACTTTAAGATATAAGCATTTTATCCAAATATATATCTAACGTTGAGCTGAAATTGATCTGCCAATAATGTTTATTAAACTCATCTGTGTAAGGAAATCAGTTACGTTTGACAGCTGTTTTGAATGTTGCGCTTATCCCTATGTGTTAACAACAGATACATTCAAATTATCTTCACATCGAACTAAATCGAGCTGAAATAGTTTTTGAAATATTGTACCCAAAGATAGACATCTTCTTATGAAGAAGAATTTATATTAAAAACCCAGATACATTCAAATATCGTTCAGATAGATCAAATTGATATAATTTTTCAAATATTGTACCCAAAGATAGACATCTTTTAAAGAAGGCTCTGTATTATAATTCCAGCTATATATTTTTGAACATTAATAAGATTTATAAATTTACAAATCGGACTAAGAGTTTAACGAATCTGCAGTACTTGGTAGTTAGGAAGGATGAGGGCTCAAATCCAAGAATTCTGTCTAAGACCTTCGCTCTTTAAAAAGTTAACTTAGTTGTTTACAAATATATCTGCTAATGTTAATATTGCTAACAAGTTGAAAGCCCTATAATCGGAAGTTTAAACAAACTTGCTCAGTGCGACAATAATGTGAATATAATATATTTATATAGGATCGGAAAACGTGGTTCAAAATGTGACTTATTTTGTGAAAATGTGTTTGTTTAGACTCTGTTAAGCCTGAGTCATTGTCGCTTTAACAATATCAAGAGCCCCCCTCACACAAAGCTGTACATCTAAAGCTAGGTTAGTTGACTTTATATCCCTGGACATACATGACATAGTGTTTCTCCCAAAATCACTAAATTAACAATTTTAAAGGACAGTTGCCCATTTGTAGTGCTGCTTAAAGGGCAACGAAATGAAGCCCGACTGCAGCATCAAATAGACCACATATATTTTTATTAACCCACAAGGTACTTTGGTGGCCAGTGCCCGTGTCCCAATATGCATATTAGGTCCAACAAGGGAGAGGAATGGGGGCGGGTTAAGAGAAAAACCCTTTTGGATAAAAACAAGTTGGTGAAACATGTTAACATAGCCAATAAGCAGCAATAGAAATTAGTTAGGCAAAGCTATACTCATCACGGCCAGGCGACCACAAAGGACCCAATTAAAAATGTAAGGAAACAAACCAAAAGTTGTTATTGCTGTTAAACAACAACGCAGTATGTCCCGAAGCGGTTAAATTTACAACAACAGCAACAATGTCGACCCATCGAGGACGTGGAGCATCAACCAACCGGTGCCGCCTCCGCCGCCCGGCATTGGCAACTTGTGTTCAGATCAGAGCGGACAATGGCAACGACTACGGTATACGGCATACGGCATGCAGCAATGGCAAACATGACCATTTTGTGGCTTCATCCGTTTTTAAGGGAGCCAAAGGTAACTTTTGGGTGGTGGCAAACGCAAACACACACACAGAGCGAGAGGACACAGCGCAGCGCCGCACAGGACATGGCACGGTCTGGTCGGGTCGGGTCCGGTCTGCTGTGGCCTGGCCCGGCTTGGCCTGGCATGGCGGAGGACAACGGCTAGCAGTGTGATATAATATCTTGCATAAAGGGACACAGGACATAAGAAAGCCAGTCAACAAACAAGCGATTGGGGAGAAATGGCCACCAACTAGACAAGGGCAGCCAACGAGCAGCAGTCGCTTCTTTTTTTCATTTTGTTCTACTCTGCAACCATTGAAAATGAGTAAAAAAATTGGGTGTTATGGTTATGTGCAAGTGTAAATGTAACAGGCAGAAGGTGGCGTCGCCGACCCCATGAAGTTCATATATATATATTATATATTCCTGATCAGCACCAAACATCGAGCTAGACTGTTATCGTCAATATCAGAGATTTATTTAGACACTTAAAATGTTGAAAGTAGGTAATACTATTGCCCGTGCAGACAGGGTTTTCTTCTTCAAATCAACAGCGGTGTCGGTGCTCGCATTTCCTACAAAATTGAACAAAAAACTTATTAGTAGTGGTAAACCTTCTCACTTAAGTCAATGTTCTTACAACCCCGAAACTTTCATCATGATCGGAATATAAACACCGAAGCTATTAAAAAGCGCATTTTTCTCAGTTCGAGGCTGATGGAAGAAGACCCACAGCAGCTGTATGTGTGTATTTATGTATAGAAGGAAGCCAAAATCTGTGTAAGTGCAGCTATCTTCTAGATACAGGGTATCTCCCATTCGCGACAGGGAGCTCTTGTTTATTTTATTTTACATGCTGGTTTTAGGGTATCTCCCAGTCGTGCGCTTTTGATTAGAGCACGCTTGTTTATTTTGTTTTACCCCCGCATAACCGTAAAAGGTAACATACCCATTGCAGTGGCCAATTTTTGGGTGGAGACTTGGGGCGGTTCGGTTCTTTTGTTTAGCATTGACATGGCTACTTTGCCCGGGGCCTTACTTTCGCAATGTTTGTCCTGTTATGTTTTCTGTTCTGCTGCTGTTTCAGTTTTTTGTGTGTAACGCTCGTCTCGCTCACCTTGTCGGCTATTCGGCAAACGACAAACGGCAATCGGCCTTCGCTATGCGGCAGGAGGCAGGCGGCATGTGGCATGTGGCATGAGGTGTGTGGCATGCGGCATGCGGCATTCGACATTTGCAAATGGCGCCATCGTCATCTACCTGAGCGGGTGGCTAACAGGGATTAGCCCCGGTGCGTTCGAGCACAGCGAGTAATTGGAAAAACGTGAGCACTCCCAAAGTCAAGTGGCGTGTAAATATGAAAGGAGTCTCGAGGGCAGAAGAGCTGTTGCATCCTGCGGCTAAATGCCGTACAACCATGTGTACTCGCATTTATTAGCTATTGTTACATTATGAAAAGCGGGGAGTTTTTTCGTTATTGTTGTTGTTGTTGTTGTTGGGGGTGGTGCTCGGCAGATACAGATACAGATACAGGTAAATAAAAGCTGACTCTTTTGCAGCTTGTTAGCAGCGCGAACATTATGCGAATGGATAATTAGTTGCCGAAAATGTTTTCCGCGCTCGTAAATATGAGGCACACATGTTTCCAGCTATTGTTGTTGTTGTTGTCGGTGGCACATGTGTGCCTGCGCCCCTCGCTCATTAGAGTGCTCATTATCAGTGGGAATGCGTGCGTATGTGGTGGTTAAACCCCTCCCCATCCCCAGTCGAAATGTGTAAATCACCAAAAAAGAAAAAGAACAAAAAAGAAAAAACCAAAGGAAGGAAACAACTTTCGCCGGCGTTCTGGAGCTCTATTTCATTTAGCGCGTCGCTAAAGAAAATCCAGCGCACAATCTGCCTAAAGCACGCGCCTAATAAATAAAAATTATTACCTTCATAATTATGGGAAAGAACATGGCGACGGCGCCGTTGTCGAATGCGTGCGCATAATTATGCCAGCTTTTACACACACGCCCCACGCCCCAATCTACAGCCCCCCCCCCCCACCCTTCCCCCTCCCCGCTCTAAGCGGCATCCATTGGATGCCGCAAAGATTGCTGGAGCATATACACACACGCACACACACAAGTCGACATGTGTGTGTTCTAAGATCCAAATGTGTGTTGGCGTTAATGCTTTCAATGGGCTTTCTATGTTTTATACCCGTTTCATGTCGTTCTTTCCTATATGCTTATATATCTGTTGTTTTTTTTTTACCACCTCGCACCGCCCCCGCGACTTTTGTAAATGAAGTGGCAGAAACATGTATAATTAATTTATGCGCTTTGGTACCCTCTTTTTATGTCTTTTTAGCAATTAATTGAGGAAAAGGATTCACCCGATGTTACACTCGCGCATCCCAAGGCAAAGGAATGGATTGTCTCAATGGCAAAAGCTAATTACCAGGAGCTCGCTAAGCTGGCTAACGATTATCCGGAGCTGGTTAAACTGCAGGTTAGTTACAATTTAACCACACCTTTACATTAATTGCAAGCATTTAGATAGGACTAACTAGGAAAGTAGAAATATCAAACTAAAATTAAAGCAAACTATAAATTTGCAAAACGAAGTTAACAAAGTTTGATTAATAAAGATATTATTTAGTCAAATGTGTAATACATAAAAACTAGCTGGCATTACCAGGCATTGCCCAGGCTAAGTTTGTGTGCTTTCAATTTAAGGCAAAACTTTAACAACTAATTTTTCCCCAATGAAAACATAAAAATCTGCCTGAATTGCCTTAAACTATATATTATGAGGCTCATTTAAAATGAATGGGTTTAAACCGTAAACTAATAGACTAACCATTTATTTGAGCTTGTAACCCTAATTACTAGATGCTTAAGATCAGGATTACGTACTATTGGAATTTGTTTAAAAACTTAAACGAACCGTCGCACATTCCTGTTTCGTTTGGCCAACTTGATAAGTATAGAGCGCATTCATTGGCTCGAATTAAGTAGCTCGAACAAATAAAGACAAGTACAAACTATTCATAAGCATTAATTACGACAAATTAAGCAGCAACGCGTTGTTTTTGCCATGTCGAACAACATTTAAAAATGCGAGAAAAATATAATGACAGCCGCCGCGGCGGTACACGCGGCACAATCGCGATGCCCGGCCCAGTTGCTCTGACAATTAATTGTGAAATATGTTTTCAGAATTTTTAGCACTTGTAGTGCATGATGTTTGGGAAGTGGGCGTTAGTTAGGACCGGGCCACTTCTCGCGCGTGGGCCTCAACACGCTGCAATTGCCATTAGGCAAAGGCGGCAGTCGGCCGGGAATACAACGACAACCAAAACTAGACTATAGCGTTAAATCGAGCGCAACTTGACCAGCAAGGATGGTCCAAAATATATACGTGCACCATTATATATTGTATATATATATATAAATATATGCTCTGGTACATGTAATTTCCATTTTGGACAGGCAACTGAAAACAAGCGTTTGACAGAACACGTGTTTATATTTGTACTCTCATCAAAATGATTTTAAGCAATGCTTTTTACACTCCGCCCACGAACTGCGCCCAGTTGGCAATTGTCGCTGGCAAAACACATGTTTAATCAAATTACAAATGTTAGACATACATAAAGTGTACCAGAAGAAATTAACCGGCGTCGCACGGGTCAAACAAATAATGTTGTAAATGCAAGTAGGACGCAATTGCTTTTGTATTTCGTGTCAACTTTAAACAACAAATCCGCTCACATTGCAGCCCAGGCTCAATGCAAACATTCACACGAAAGTGGTAATGGGAAGTTGCTGTCAGATTTGAACTAGCGCCCTCGCGATTGTTAGTCCGACGCTTACACAAAGACTTATGTTTGCAAAGCACATTTTGTTTCAAGTGGAAACTTATAGGTGGGATATTTAAACCTTAACCTTCTAGTTCCCTAAGGAACTCCGGGACTGTGAATTGATCTCCAATCAATCAGTAGGTCAGCGAAAACTCTTCTCTATTTATATAAATATAATGCTGTTATACCAAAAGTTCCGATTGCCTACGTAAATGTCAGAAATAATTAAAAAATTGAGTTAAGAAATAGAATTATTTTGACAGAGCCATGGAACAATTTTGCGGTAACTTATTGTTGTAGATAAATGTCAAATTAAATGGCCATAAATTAGGTTACCCAAGAATTATAAACAAGTTTTGTTTTTCTTTTCGTTTGCTCGTTTTTAATATATGACAGCACTTCAAATCGAAGGGTCGACATAGAGAAATGACTACGACTACGTGCGGGTGGGCGCCCTGTGAGAAACTCTTCGAATTTTCCCCAAAAATATTTGCTAAAAGACGACAACGTCTAAATCTATTGGGACTCATGCCGTTGCGGTGTCTCTCAATTAGAGTAAATTTTCGGTTACACCATGCCCCAGCATGCACATACATATATATACATACATATTTTTATGTCCCAGTTCCCCTACCAAAGAAAATTTCCATGCCCTGGCGTCGGCACAGTCGGAAGATGATTTATGCCAGCCGCAAGCAAACATGGGTCCGACTACGACTCCGATGGAGTCGCATGGTGAACGCGTATAAGCGAGCATTATGCCTCAACTTATATGAACTAATTGCCGTACAAATGCAATGTTCCCGGAAATAATGGATTCCGCGCGTTATATGCAAATCTTGAATGCCATAAGTGTAATCAATTAATATATGTGCGCATCTCGTCCAGCCCTCCCGCTCGCTCGCTCGCTGGGCGGCAAGTGTGAACGAATGGCAGGCAGCTCATTAGCGGCGCTTGCAATTCCCCGAATCACTGAAATCGCAACGAGACGGAAATAGCAATAAATCAGACCCCGATTGTCACATAACCTAATGTCTCAACTCGATGTGCTGGCTCTCGACCAATCTCTGCCAATTTTATGGCCCTGTGCATGCTGGTATCTTCTTATCTGTCTCATTTATGATTTCAAGTTTTCGAAAGTTTAGTTAATCAATTGCAACATATAATAAGTAGTTCTAGATAACGACAAATAATAGGGACATATATAATGATAAATTTAATATATACTCTGAACTCGTTAAAAATGAGTAAAAACCCGGAAAGACTGCTCTAGTCGGACCCTAGGGTATACCCAGAGCCTACTTTCACCAACAAGCTGATGCTGATCAAGGCTATATATACTTTTTGGATGGGAGATGCTTCCTTCTGCCTGTAACATACATTTGTACAAAACAATTATACCCTTTTTACCCCATTTCAATTGATTCAGCGTAAGAAAATTCACGATTTTATGCGACTCTTTTCGTCATCGTAGACCTGACTGCACCAATCTCCACTTTCAGCTCCTACCATTGTTTGTTTTTATTTCATTTTAAAATGTTTTATTATTAATACATATGCATTTCAGTTAGATGTTAGTTTAATTGTCTGTTGCCCGCAGTTAGAAGTTGTTTGCATTCCAAATTTAATTAAATTTCTAGCCTGCAATACGCAATCAGCGGCGCGAGAAGCATTCAGACTAGTTTCCAATGGATATTAGAATTCAGCTACAGTCTAGGCCTTGCTTCGAACATGCTGAACATTTTCAAGTACTCACTCTTCACACACGGCATGCAAAACGTATGATACCTCCTATCTCTATATATGCAACCCTTCCATCTAAATATCTAGCATATATGTGTCTATTCGAAAAGTAGGCGCTTATAAAATGTAACAAGTTTTGTATTAATTAAAAACATACCTTCCTTTGGCAATTTATATCTATGTTTTCTGTTATTTTTCAATTCATATATGTAAATATAGTGAATAGAACTATGCATACTCACTTGCACTCAAAACGAATACTCGAAACATGCACGTGGAATGAAGCGCGAGTTTGACCATTGTTTGCCATCGGTTGGATTGAGTTTGCTTGTGCCTGTGCCTGGCCCGGCCTGGTCAGCTGGGTGGGGCAAACGGACCGCCCAATAGCGGACCATGCAACGTTTTGCCATTTCAGCTTGTAGCTGTTGTTGTTGTGCGTCCCTTTCATTCAGGCGGCCATGCATCCATCCATCCATCAACATGTTTGACCTAGCCGGCAATTCGGCTTGACATGCGAGTAAATTGAATTTTCCTTGTTTCACATTTGTTTTGACTTGTTTTTCTGTTGTGTGTGTGTGTCTGTTTTTTTTTTCCTATTTGATTTTGGCTGTTGTTCGAATTACTTATTCAAATTAAAAATATTTTTTTATTTTTTTTTCGCTGCATATGGACAATGACTGGGCACAAATATAGCTGCTGTTTCAACCTTCAACTCTTTCCTCTATTTATATAGTACACACTCGAACCTGTGTATGTATATTATTTGAGTAAATGTTTCAGCATTTTAAAGTGTGTATTAGTACGAACATGTTGGCAATGATCGTGTTAATTATAAACTTGCATACATCAGTTAGTTACAGCTTATGTTTAGACAAGAGAAATGTGTCCTTTTCTTAGCCGCAAGCTGATATTTGCAAACAATTATATTCATATTTCTTAGAAACTATTATGCACAATTTTCAATGTCCAAGAAAAATGCAAAAATATTTTGATTTAGAAAAAAATTACAAACCATAGTTTTAAAATGTGATTCGGTCCAGCTTTAGATTCTTCTGTTCTTTATGCAACCAATATGGATTGATATTCGGTTCATGGTAACAAAAATGTGTAATGCGAGCCTCAAACCAGTTCATTTTAATTAAAAAATGTTATTTTCAAAGACTATCGAATAAGTATATGATACCTCCGACCAGAGAGCACAAACCTGGCAGACATGCTCGTGTATACCCGAGTCAGGTTAAATGTAAGGCTTTGATTGCCAAGCCCACGCTAAGATTGTGAAACTTCATTTATTGGCTTACTGATGATCCCCTTTTAAGGATCCATCTTTACTTAAAATTTTGGTATAATTATAAGCTCTTCAACAAAAATATGTAACAAGCTTTTTCTCGACAGTTTTCAGCTGATTTCTGACATTAAACAGAGTATTGTGCGGTCGCTACTAAATATCTCATATAGTTATGTAGATATTTGTGTGTGAAACAGAGTTTTTATCTACATCTGTGCTGGTATTTAATCTGCCATACTCGGATCTCGGATCTTGCTACCCAATCCGTTCAACCTTTTTCACTTATATCCGCCTTTTCCGCTTTTAAGAAAGGCAGGGCAAGGGTGAAAGTAATTTTGCGGCGGGCGTCTTTTGATGAATGATATGGTGTCTTTCCTTGCCCTCGGATTCCCACTGGGCCAGCGCTAAAATCTCAAAGGTAAAATTGTAGAAGTGACCATGAACTTTTCAACAGGTCGTCAAGAACAGCAATAAAACGTCTGACACCTTTGGCAAAGACACAGAGCAGCCGTATTATAATAAAACTTAACCCAAAGCAAATGTCATCGGCGGCAGTGGCGCCCGTTTCACCAAGTGTCTTCTAATTCTGTCCCCATGAAGAAACATCAAAACGAATAGAACTAGTTGGAATACCGCCTGGCACTGCTCTGCGTCGGCTGTTGCCATTAAATGGAGGTGACAATTCAATCAACAGCAGCCGCAGCAGCGATAACGACGGCTTGACTGTGAAATGACTGAATCCTTTCCAGAAATCAAATCAAATGTGTTTACGACCCCAAACTTGACGTCTTCACGTCGCCTCGGACCTCGCCTCGTTGGTGGCTTGGCTCAATTTTATGCCGTTGCGTAGCTATTAAATTTAATTAGAGCTCTGTGTTGTCGCTACCGCCATTGGCCGTCAGCGGCACATAAATGTCACCAAAATATTCTCTTGAAATACATATGTACATATATATATATATATATCAAAAAGTGCCGCCTGCTGCGCACACTCTGCCAGAAGTACGACCGCGTGTCTCTTTATTTAGCTCCCTGCGGATATGTGACTTACTTAGTCTGTAGTTCAGCAGGCCTCACTCGGAATTGCCTTCGCCACGTCATGAGTTGTTAAGAATATGGTTAGTTGACATGCGAAAGGATTGCTCCTCTGGCAAAGAGCATCGAGTTTATGAAGATGTGATATTTTATAGGGTATGAGAGAATAGATTTACATATTTTTATTTTTAATCAAATAGTTATCTTCTGCAATATATCCCATTATATTTGATCGCAAATTTTATGCATGGAAAAGAGAGACTGATCCCAATATCCTCCCCCGGCATTATATTAGTGAAAAATTACTTGTAGAAAAACTTGAGTTTAGCATTATACATAATATTTGCTGTTTCTAAGGGTGTTTTAAGTTAAATCTGAAAGCTAAGTTTCATGCGAAACAAAGCTCATAAAAGCCTTGAATACCACTCGAACCCGTGAACACGGGCGAATAGACAGTTGCCCCGACTCAATATCAAAGTGAACTTGGTGATTTGATTAATGAATCTCTATCACGATCAAGACCTTAGATACGTGCTCATCGATTGGAATAACATTGGGGCCACCACGCTGGCAGCAAAGCAAACTCTATCCACCTCTAACCATTTATTATGGCACCACCTCAAACCACAAATTCAATTTCAAAGACGCCGGAGATGCGCCTCCTCCTACAAGTTTGCACAGTTTCCCAATTCGGTTTTAATTATGAAAAATCGATGCACTGACAGCCAACATGAATTAGGGCGAAAGTTATTAAATACTGGGCGTGCCACCAACGAGTACTGCCCACTGCCAATAAGCGCAGTTTTTGTGTTCGTTTTTTTTTGCCATACTGGGAATGTACTTTGTGCTCTCGGACTTGGCCAAGTTCTGTCTTCAAATTGACAAAAATTCGTCTGTGCTTTTTTGTCGCGTTTCCTTGCTGGCCAGCATATATTGGGTGGCGCTGTTGGCGCCAACGTTTTGCACGTTCCAGCGAATGGTTGGTCAGTGGGACGTCCACAAAATCCCTCCGTCCAGGCCAACTGAATGTCTTCACAATTATTGTCATTCACAATTACCTGCGCATGCTTTAGGTCCAACACGAAAGCAGCCCAGGATGCTGTTCGACTCGCCGAATTGTTGAATACCCTTTAAAAATATATTCTCTTTAGTGTGAAAAAAATGCGATGTTTGTTGAATAGTATACATTTTGATGCCAGACTGAATTCGATGCAATCAATAAAAAGTTGGCAAGATATTTCAAATTTAATAATAACTATAGTAAATCTGGGTTCGAATTGACGTAATATTGTCTTTGCCGATGAAATTAATAGATAGAAAAATTTCGTAAACATTTTGTGGTAATTTTCTATGCGGATTATTATAATTATAATCCATCTGTGGAGTTACAAGCTGCCTGACTAAGTTGTTATGGGAATAAGCACAGTTCGTATCCGAAGAAATACGAATGAAAGAAACTTAACTCCGTGACTTTGGCTTGGAATTTTCATTTCGATGCGGCCAGCGAAAAACGTGCAACAACAGTAGACACCCCCGCTCCGCACGGCTACGATCCGCCGTTCCTAACCGCTCCGATCCAATGAGGTTCTGTGTGCCAGTGTCTGTGGACCGCCGCTTAAGTGTCAGCAAAAACGAAATTGAGCTTATCTGTAAATGCATCGACGGGAGCCTCGGCCAAGGACCAGTTCACCTCCACCTCCAACTCCTGTGCTGCAAGGCGACTCGATGCAATCGTGCAGTCGTCAAATTAGCGACGTTCGAAATACTTCCCAGATAACTACGAAAATCGTAAACAAAATAAAATGCTTAACTGGCCGAAGCCATTTCCTGTGCCGTAGCTACCAACGAAACCCACCAACGATCTGTCAAGTCAAAGCAATATGGGCTTGAAGAGCTCGCTCACGAGACATGCTGTATCCTGACTACTCGAAAAGTACTCAAAAGCTGAATATATTATATGGATTCTCTGCCTAAAATTGTTCTATATAATTAATTATTTGGTATACGACGTTTTTGATATAGACAGTCATATATCAACTAATACGAAGATGGGTTGAAAAACTACCCCGAGCAGCAGATACTCGAAAAGTACTGAATGTATTGATTCTGGGTATTATGATATTTTAGTTTTATAAAACCCATATGAAAATTAACAGAAAGACTAAGTTTAAAGAACTTTTGGGCACCAAGTACTCGAAAAGTATTCGAATCAATTCAAACAAATGAAATCGATTTCACAATTTTTGCTTGGTAATACCTAGACAGAGGCTTTTTCAATTCTAAATTTTCGTTTTCTATATTCAACACGTATTGGCCTAATTTACCCGCTGCAGGCATTGACTACAGGGCATTAAAGAAAATGCGGAGACGACTAAGCCGACGCGACGGTTCACGATCCGATCCAGGAGCCATCGTAGTCGCCGTTCTGTGTGATTTATTCGCTACTCCAATTGAATTGTTTGGCGGACTGTGCAGGCGACCGGTGAGATCTGGATGGATGGCTGCTGAACTTCGCTTGAGTGACATTTCATGTGGCATGGAATGACGTGCATTTGCAGACGCCGCCAACCAAAAAAAAAAAAAAGTTGAGAGACAATGGCATCAGCATCAGCGTCAGCGTCAAACTCATTGATGATGATCATCTTACTGATCTGATCTGATGCCAATTCCCAAAACGACAAACTCAGGCGCCATGTTAACCACCAAGAAGTCACTGACTGACTAACTTACTGCCGCAGCCAACAGCCATACAATCCGCAGTATTCACACAATCGCCATTGACGATGATGGATTCATGATTGACTGGCGACTGGCCTCGCTTTTCTGGCCATTGTTAGTGGACAAAATTGATTACAATCAGTTTTCGAGACGGCGACGGCGTTTGCATTTTATTGAACACGATCCTTTTGATACCCCCATTCGATCAGGATCTGGCTGGGAATTGATCTGGGCTTGATCTGGCTTTATTTGGACAAGCAACTTGTCACATTTAATGGAATGCATTCTGATTGGATATGCAAGTGGTGTGTTTGAGACCTACACACACACACACGTTGTGGATGAACTCCACTCCCCAAATGCTCTCAATCAGATATTGTTGTTATTAATGCGTCTTCTTATTGGGTGCGTGTATGTGTGTGTGTATGCCTGTGTGTTTGTGTGTGTGTAGCTATGCATGCAAAGCAATCAACACCGCACAACAACATATCGACCCCACTCAACGACTCGACGTTGCCTTTTGGACTTTAATTCGAGTGTATATTGATTAGGTTTCGCTTTTGGCGAATCCATGTTCCTGTCGGCCGCACTGCCACCGTTCTGTGTACCTAGCGCCAGCTACTGAAAACACAATGTCCTGCGTTCAGAGAGGAAAGGAGACCCACTGCAGCAGCAGCAACAGCAGCACGGCGGAAATTTGTCAATATATGTGAATATATGTGTGTGTGGGGATCCAGTGGCTCAGCGTCCCACCGTCGGGTCATAAATTCTGCAATACAAATATAAATAATATTTCTCATCCGACTCAATTGCCAGCGGCTGAGTTGGACTCGGTACCGGCAATGGCAACGGCAACGGCACCGACTACCCCACACATGGCTTTGGACACCTCGGCGTGCGGACAGCAAATACAAAAGGAGGTGTTGCCACGTTGTTATGAGTTTTTAAATCTGCCTAACCCCCCAGCCCTCAACATTTATTCGAATTTAATCGATTTTTCAAATTGACTGCCCCTCCGATCGCTCCTCGTTTGTCTTGGTCACAATACGTGGCATCAACATTTGCTAAACGCCCACAGGCACGCCCATATTTGTTTTGCACAGTTTGCTTAAAGTACCACGCATTTAGTAATTGTGTTTTGTGCTTATGTGCTTATCCTTAATAAAATTCGTTGTTAATTCCCTTTTATGCGGATTAAGAACACCAAGCATTTTAGTGCTAAAATATATTAATAATGTAAAATACACTTTAAACTGGCATGGGAACAATTAAGTATATGTAATAACATAGGTGATATTTAGATTCTATAATATCTGAGCTGGACCGATACAGCTCGACTCGGATCTGATGCTAAGCATGTAAAAATAAAGCAATAGCTATAATTCTCTCCTGTCTTTAGATCCGCTTTAAAAGGTTAAATTTAATGTATATAATAAAGTTATTAACAGCCTCACAGATGTTCTGCTTTTAAAATTGTTGCAAGTGACATTTAAACACATACATTTTTATCCAGTTTGACTCTTGTCAGGAAGGTGTTAAATACTCTTACTTTGTTATATAGAGCTCGAATATGTTAAAAATTAAAATTTTGTTATTAAAGTTTTATTATGTTTGCCAAGAATCAGCCATCAATATCGACTATAACTGGATAGATAGTGTAACAGGATAGATTGAGCAAAAACTTAACAATAGTGGAAAAAGTAATCAGTATTTATAACTAAATTAATAACAATTAATACTGCCCATAATTGTCCTTTAACATTTATAAAGATAGTGTATACAATTTTTATTTGTTTTGTCAAGAATCGGCCAGCAATATATAACATGACAGCTAGTGTGAACATAAATGCCACGCTTTATCAAATGTTCATAGCTTAAGTTGTATTTGGGTTAAATGCAGTACTTCCCAAAGAGTTTCTTCAATCTTCAAACCACAGAAGCTCTATCATTTAGTTTAGTCAATTTGAAGCACACACAACATCTAATTGCGCTGGCATTAAAGATTGTTTTCAAACTCAACTAAAATTTGACGAGAATTTATGCATAATTAATGAGGGAATCTGAACAGGTGCGCGTTGGGCGACAACCGTTTCTGTCAAACACGATGACAAAAGATTACATTTTGCAAGCTGCGGCTGCTGCCACCGCCAATCGACCCCAAGGATGTTAGGCAGACAGGCAGGCAGGCTGGCAACATGCTTAAAAATTAACATAAAACTTCTGATAATAGTTTTCCATACGATTTGTGTGATTGCCAGATGGAGCCCAAGCCAGCGTCCCACGCACTTTGGGCTACACTGCCTAAAAATCTGTGTAGCGATGCGGCTGGGACAGCGACATCATAAATTACGAAAATAAACTTTTGTGCAAAAGGGACGAATGTTGTGCCCTGGTGGCTGTTGGTGCCTGACCGGGTCGGACCGGGCCGGGACGACCAAATGCTACAAGTTGTGCCGTCTAAAAATGTATGTAAGATTCGCGCAGAGCCAAGGCATGGCCGGTACATATGCAGCCTGAGTGCATTTGCTTGTCAATAAAAAGGTTCCGGTCAAAAACAGCATAAACAAGAAAACACTTCTATACTCGGCACGCCGAAAATCAAATACCCTTGCAGACATAAGGCTTATGATCCTGCAGATATGCGAGGAGAATTACGAAGCTTCCAGTTGAAGAGCTTGGATCAGAGATCTTTCTGTGGAACTAATTCTTATATGTTGGGCGCAGGATTGTAATGCATAATTTGTTCAAAATATATGAGAAAGCTTCTATGATACCTTTTTGATCAATATGGACATATGTAGACCTTGGCAAATATCCAGGGCTATAAAACTGAGGAACTGTTTTGCATAGCTAAAGACATAAGGATGTGGCTATATCGACTCAACTCTTGATACTGTTCGGGAAAACATATGCAGTTGGAGCTGTCTTCTTTTATGGGTTACACATTCCATGGCATAACTATTATAGCCTCAACAAGGGTATAAGAACAAACACCAAAAATGAGTGAGAAAAGTAAAAGACACAACAAAAATCCAAGTATCAAAAAGGCACATCCATCTGAAAGTATGCGAAAGACCTTGTTGCAACGCGCACTCTTGCTGCAAGTATCAAAATTATTTGTGCAGGCAACATTTTGCAATCGCATATGCATTTCGTTGGATTTTGTAATTACTTGGGCCGTGGCTTATCGAGAATTTTAATAATTAATTAGCAAAATTAAAAAACGATTATCCCAGCGCGAGTTAAACGCACGACTTGGTATACGAGAGGCAGGCAGGCACACTGGCCAACCGAGAATGAGAATAACAAAATTCTGTTAGTCACGCATGCTAATCTTCGTGTTGTCGCAAAACTTGCAACCGTTGCAAACAGCAGCAGCCACAACAACAACAACAACAACAACAGGAACAACAAACTCGACGACAGTCCGCAACGGTGGTGGCCGCGCAACTTGGCCCTGAGAGCTGAGCTGAACAGGGCTAAGCTGGGCTGTGTTGGTCCGCGATTTGGATACGAAACTGCATTGTTTGGGGCGGGCGCGGGGGCGGGTAGGCAGCCAAAACAAATGATTATTGTGGGGGCCTATTTAAGGCTAATCGTGTTCGTCTGAGCGCATCTTGAGTCCAGGCACTCGTGTTGGTCTAGGGCATCGTGATGTTGTGTAATATCCTTAGCCTGAGCCACAGATTTATGGCTTATATGATCTTTGTCTGGCGTATAGCCCAGTTTTTGTTTTTGTTTTTGTTTCAATTAGATTTGAGAGTGGCTCTAACCTCTGAACCAGCGCGCTGTCCAGTTGCCAAAATTAAGTGTACCATTAAATAAATATGGTGGCCATTATCGGATAAGCTTCTGGATCATTTACTTAAACATGTCACTTCACATTAATCTGGAGTCGGAGCAACAACAGGCAAACAGGTAGGCGACCAAGCCAGTCAGACAGTCAGCCAGCCAGCCGACCAACCATTCCACAGACCACACACAGCGCTCCGTGCGGCTTCGTGTGGCTCCAGCTTCGCATGCGCAGCGGCTGGCTAGCTGGATGGCTGGCTGGCTGGTTGGGTTTTTGCTGAGTTGCTGGACTGCTACCACACAAAATCGAGATTATCATAAATAATATGGAGTAACAGTTCCACGCGCTTAGCGGCCTAGGATGCCCATTTGTTGCACGTACCGAGCCGTTGTGTTTCCCAGAAAGGATGAGGTCACACACAGTTAGCCAGTGGCACTCTGAGTGGTGCCATCATCTTGACTTAGCTGGGCAGGAAAGAGGGCCCAGTCAGTCTTAATGACGTCTAATTTGTCATCGTTGAGGAACTAATTTTTTAGCCTGCTGATATGGACCCAATAGAGCGCTACCTGTCTTGAACACGGCCACAATAAGATTTCTGCGTAAGTTACAAAACCTGCGACGACGACGACGACGACGAAGACGACGACGACGATACTATCGTGGAAGATGGAGAGCTTGAGCTTGGGGACTCATGTGAGAAGTGGAATTTACATATAATTCCTGGAATAATATGTATTTAATGTATTCGTTAAAGGGAAACCTCAAACTCGAAACTAAACTGGCGATAAGATAAAGCTGTCTACGCTTTAAAAAAAATAAACAAAATAAAATAAAAATAATAAAAAATTCGCTGTAAAATTTAAATAACTCTTTTTGGTTGCAAAAGACCTTTTTGGGTGTGGATATACCTTTTGGGCAGCTTCAACTTGATTTAGCAGCCACACTTGATGATCTCAGATCTTTCAACGAAATGAAATTAACTATTCATATGCCACTTGCACGAGACCAGTTCATAAACTATAGAGGCCTATTAATGCTGTGCACAAAACAAGCCTCATTTGTCAAAGAAGGAATTGGGAAATACTTGAAACATATTAAGGGCTATCTTTGACTACTAAATAAACAAATCTAACTGGGCCATGTCCCAGATACAACTACAAGTTGTGTTATTTAAGCATTTATAAAGTAGTCAGAGCGTTTCTTAGTTGACATCCTGAGATAAAAATAAAACTCTCTGCTTAGTCACAGTTGACTGGGATGACATTTTTACTCCCAACAGGCCAATATTCAGCTTGCCGAAGATTTGAGCCAAATCTATTTTAAATAAAATTTGTGGAATTTTATGCAAGCCGTATTTAAGCTAAATCAGCTTGATCAACATGCAATGTGAGGAGTATGAAATATGGAAATATACATGAATAGCCACATGCAAATCTTATCCTTCTCTTTACCTACTCAGCGACACGTCTTGTAGGGCGTCATGCTTAGAGCACTTTAAGGCGCAGCTTGCCCTGCAGAATTTGCTTTAAGACATTTGACACGACAGGTCATTGAAACTGTCATGTAAATAGCTCAATTTGTGCTAAAATAATGTGGAAAAAGTTTATGAGTTTGTCAGCAAGGTGTCAGGACATGCTTTTCATCATCGTAATGGGAAAATATATATAAACAATAAGAGAGATTGATCCCTGACTAGCATGTGAACAGCAATATCAGCAATTAAGCCTTGCCCGTCAGACTGTACTCTGTTGAAAAATAAGATTCCTTAAAGCAAACAGAAATGATGGTCACATAAATTCAGTTTTCGGCCAATCGTCCTGATCAATGAAGAGTGAAGCACGCATTGAAAAGGAAAGAAAATAAAAATTGAAGGTGGAAATATCATGGAGTTAAGGAGATCGCAAGTTGTGGCTTTAATGTTGCAAGACGCATGTCTTGCAACTTAACATATCCGGCGCCTAAGCCTATCATGTGCCTGGCTAGCGCCCGATGCTGCCATTGATTGGCAGAAGGAGAGGGAGGCCAGAGGGAGGCCTGCATGTCTGGCGGCCGTATTAATAATTTTTCGCGAACGTTGCTTGATTTAGGGTGCATTTAAAGCGTGAACGACTGCATTAATAATTTCTTTTGCAATTTTATTGTGCATAAATTTCATTAATTTATAATTTTGTTTGATTTTTACTGCGACCAACAAGCCAGCAAAACCAACCCGCTGCTTCGCTCCAAAGGAGCATGTTGCGCCAATGTGTTTTGCTGCGCTTCTCGCATCGCTGACTGGGGGCATAAATTATTTGCCGTAGTTTTGGCAGGCGCCCGTTGACCGCGCGCTGCGTAGATTTTGCGATTGCGCACGAACTGAGCTGAGGGCTTATCCACACACTGTGAGCCGGCGTCGTCCTCTCGAACGAATCTCTGACCGCGCAGGCACAGCTCTCGTTGATGCTGCTCCGGCTGTTGCTGCTGCTGCTGCGGCTGCTGCTGTTGCCGCATGTTGCAGCTGTTGTTGTTGTTGTTGCTGTTACTGTTGCTGGATTTGTATTTGTTGCTTTTGATGTTTAGGCTCCATGCTTCATTGAGAAACTTATGCGGTTGTCGCTGTTGGTTGTTGCTGTGTGTTGTTGCTGTTGCTTGTTGCTGAATGCTGGTTGTGGCCAATGCAGAGAGGTCCTGCAGCTGTGCCCGGCATGTCGCCTGCCAATGTCTTCAGTTTGTGCCCGCGCAGTTAATTATAAAAGCTTGGACATTTTCAGCTTCGGTTTGTTTTCATTTCCAGATGCAGATTACATTATGATTTATGCAAAATAGTAAATGCGTCTGATGGCAACATGCGCCAGCCGACAGCCGCCAACTTGTGCTCCCTACCCCCACACACCCTACCCCCCCCCCCATGCCCCCTTCCCTCGCACCACTCTGTTTCCTCGCGCCTCCCTGTTTGTACTTGCATTGGCAATACTCCGCCGAGTTAGAAGACAATCTGACCGATTGTGCAGTGCAACGCCTACAAGCGTTATGCCAGCAAGTGCCTGCTGCCCCCTACCGCGGACCCTGTTATTCTAAGCCCCTAATTTCATTTATCGCCCCTTAAAACCAATCATAAACCCTGCGCATGGCCAAACCGAGGGACCTCTTGCGGCGCTTTCCCTGACGCAAATTCGTCGCACGGCACCGGCAATAAATCAGCAGCGCCATGAAGAGACCTCGTAAAAGTGCTTAAATTAATCATCCCATACGTGTATTTGTTATTCAGCTCGTAAGATTTTACGATGCCCCTGACCGCGGGGCACCTATATAGGCGCAACAGGTTGCCACCGCAACCGCCACCGCCAACGCCGTGTTATGTTTTCTAAGCGCCAGTCACAGTCAACGTGGCAGTTAGCAATATAACAATACCATGAGAAGCCAGTAAGATAGTACTAGTCAAGAGTAAACGACTGCATGATACTCTGCACTACAAACTGGTAGATATATCGCATACCATTAGCAAAACGAGGCTCGGCTTTTTAGGCATAACTCGAAGATTATAAAACCCAAATACGCCAAGCTTGATATATACAAATTAGGAACGTTAACCTATTTTGATACCTCACACATTCCTTCCAACATTGAGAAGTATAGAGAGTATAAAGGCACTCTTGCATTCCATATTTAAGCTTTGAAAACTTAAAGATCGAAATATAAACACCGCATATGCAAGCATACCGCATTTGTATAGGATGTATAGCCCAGGCCTTATGCAGACAGACAAGCACACTCACACACTTTGGCATACCCGACTTTGTACGCATGCAGGGTATAGCAGCAAGAATAACAACAAGCAGCGCAAGAGCTATATATCAAATCGTAAACTTAACTGTGCAATATTCGCAGGTATTTTGCATAACGAGAAATTCTTTGTCATCGCAGCTATTTGCTGTGCGGCACAGCCTCCAGAGCCCAAACCGTTGCATTATCAAGTGTGGAACATGTTGAGATAGTGCTCATGCACTTCTGGCATTCTGTGGCATGACACAGCGATGTTGCAGCACAGTGGTCAACTGTTTGGTTCTAAAACGTTCGTTGCTAAATTGCAAATGAAATTGCATCGTTATTACATGTTTCAGGGGCAGCGCAAATTAAATTCCATATGGAAAAGCAATCTTGCCCAGAGCCACACATGTGTATTTATGTATTTATTTTACACACAGATCTCCACTGATGGCCACATTCTACGCAGTACGTGACAATGGGTACGGCACACTGTTTTTCACTGGACAGGACAAGATGTTTAACAGCCAGGCCCAGAAATTCTATCGCCCAGAGAGCCAGAGAGTGAGACAGAAAGAGAGAGAGAGAGAGGTTTTACAATCGCTTTTAAATTAGTTTAGTGGCATTTAAGTTAATCGCCTACAAGGGAGCTAAAATTGTCGAAGCCAAAGAGCTACCCTGGACTGAACGTCCACTCAAAATTGGGCGAACGTGATTCGATTTTCAAGAAGCTGAAGCCTTTGTGCTCTCCCTTAATGGGAGGCTACCCCGTACTGCCGGCTGTACAGATAGTATTCATTCGCACACATACCCATTCAATTACTTATGAGTGGGTTAAATGCAGCAGCAGCAGCAAATTGAGTTGTGCATCATACTAAGAAGGAATAAAAACAAGAAAAAACGGTTACAGTCGGCACGCCGTACTTCAAATACCCTCGTAGACATAGGTCTTACGGTTTTAAAGATATGCGGAGAATTGAGAAGCTTTCAATTGTTGAGTTTGCTTAAGATAGTTTGAAAACCCAAAAAGTTCCTGACAATAACATATATTTTTATATATATGACTTAGTGGTCTGATCCGGCAGCTTCCGACATATATTCTGCTTGCAATAGAAACAGACAAACGGACATGGGCGTATCACCAAGGCTTTTAATACTGATCACGAATATCTGCATACTTTTTAGGAGCAGAATGCCCTCTTCTATGCGTTACACATTAAAAGACAAAATTATAAAACCCTCTAAAAAGTTATACCAAACGGAGATCCAAATAAAGCGGCTACTCGAAACGATGACAGGCAAGTCAAGGGCCATCGTGATATCATTTGAAGGAGCCGTGCATCTGTCCACCAGTTGGAGGAGAAGGTCTATGCATGTTGTATACTGTTTGCATAAATCTTACTGCCGCCTCCTCTGATAGCGATGCTTGTAATTAAATTGCGACACGGGCCAGCCAATGGCAGCTAATGGCGCCACAACATAGATCCCCAAGACAAACAACGAGCCCCCGCCACACACACACACATTCCCCCTTCCGTGCATGTGCAATTCATGACAGAGCGATGGGGACACGACCTGCGCCGCTGTCTCGGCAAGTACAGGGCACGTTTCTCAATGAAATTCCAGAGCGATCCCGAACGCTTCTGTGTGTTCCCGCGTTGTCTGGCCAGCCATCAAATATCAGCGTCTGAAAAAGCGATTCCCGGGCACAAGGGCGCCCGCAACTTGGGCGGCTTTGGGCAGCTACCGCGGCGGCGGCGACGGCGACAACACGAACAGGGCGCACTGGCCGCAGTCGCAGTCGCTGTTGCAGTCGCAGTTGCTTCTGCCACCACAGCAGTTAATTAATTCTGCATGAAATTTAAGGTTTTTGTGACCAGCCGCCCAGCTAGTGCATATATGGCAAGTCATTGTCGTCGCTCAGCCGCAGCTCTGGCGGTTCTGCACGTACAGAGCTTTGTCCCTCTGGCCGTATCTGTGCCGGTGGCTCTGGCTTTGGTTGTGACTGCCTTCCAATGTGAACTAATCAACGGACAACAATCTACCAACTGGACCCGCACCTCATCAGCCTCCCAAATCAAGTCATTAAGCTCGCCGAGTGCCAAATGGAGCAAATAACGCTGCAACTAGGCCGAATGTGCGTCATGGGAGTTCACAGATGGCAGTGCAAAAAAATCTCTCAATTAGTCAGACAATTAAATCAGCAATCGATTCCAAATGAATCCCGATTTCATTCATTTATTTCATACGTCAAATATTTTCTCGATTCTCCTTCTCATACGATCGATGCTTTACTAAATTGTTGATAAAAACGATAAAAGAGATACTGAAAGCGATTCCTATTTATCCGGGCCTTGTCAACATTTTAATTATTAATTAAATTTAATTTAATAATTAAAACAAGGATCGCCCTTCTATGCGATTTTCATAATCTTAAGCACGGCTTACAAATGTTGTTTCATTAAGAGGAGTGTATACACAATGGGGATATATTACATCTTCTCCGAACACTTTCTTTCATAGTACAATACAATACATAGAACAATCATTATGCATATGTAATATATTCTTATTAATTTCATATATAGATATATAGATAGTAAGAACTTGTCTGTCTCTGAGTTTACATATTAATAACCATAATTTTTTTATGATTTTTTTTCAGTGCCCAGCAACGGTAGGCTATAAACTTTACGATATTTTTACCTGAAAAATAATTTTTTTTATTTCTGCAGCTTATAGTATTTTCATATAAGTCCATTATATAAGAGATATAATAAAGTTGTGCAAATATCTTTGGACCAAATCAAACTAGGCTTAAGATTTAGAAAAGCTTGATTAACTTTTCGACTTCAGCTTGTTTTAGTTTCATATATAGTTTTGTGTAGCTCGTACGGGTTGGACTCTGTTCGGTCACCAAACAGTCAGTCAGTCGTTCAGTCAATCCGGACAAACAGTTTTATGCATAGAAGATATATGTCTGCCGTCGAGGGCATACCGAGCTTATCTAATAATAGAGGATACCTAATATGGTGCATATGCATTTTTGGTTATTTTTTGCGCGTTTTCCAACCTGTGTGCACATTATATGATAGTCTACTTTGTTTGTTAGATGTTTATCTTCAATCTGACCTTGTTAATTAAAGGTTTTTATACAAAATCCATAACAAAACTGAATGCAATATATACAGTTTTAATGGTCATAATACGTTTTGCGACAGCTCATATAAATGCATGAACTGTTAAATGTCGCCGACGGCTTTCAAAGAAAAAGAAAAGCAAATAAAAAATAAGTAAAATACAATAATTTAGCTTAACAACTTAATAACAAAACAAAAACACGTCACCTCGATCAGCGATCACCTGTTGCTAAACTACGGATCGGCGCTCGTCAGCCCCGAAGGCGACACCAGCTCTGACAGAAAACAACCCTCATCAGAAGGCAGGAGCCGAGGCAACGTGGGTTGCAAAAAGTGCAGCCACTGTTAAAGGATTCCACCTGTCCGCGAGTTTATCGATTGCCCCATTGACAAATGAGCCACTGTGAGCCGCTGTGAAACCAATTAAAGAATGGATCGCATAATGCAGATCCGCAGGAAGCATGCGGCCAGCAGCAGCATTTATCACAACTTATAGCCGACTTACGGGAACTAGAACTAATTGGACCACGGGCTGATTAACGCGTAAAAGAAAGTGGAGAATTCTATAAATCATGATTGCAGTCGGATTATAAGTATCAGAGCATTGATCCAATACAGACAGCGGAGTGCGACTGCGACTGCGACTGCGACTAATTAGAGACCACTCCCCATGAAGCACGAGCACCTGCCTAAACTCTGGCCATCATTAATAATTCAGAGCCAGAGCTGTGGCGGCGAGCTGTGGTAGGGAGACTCGCTCGGCAGACTTATTCGGGCGAACGCATAATAACCACGATTAAAGCAAGCAAGGCTCATTGTCGGTTAAATGACAAGTTTTGACAACTTGTGAAACGACAAGTGGTCACTGCCAATGGACAGCAGCAACAACAACAACAGCAGCGGAAGACATGCGAGCAAGCGCACACTTGCCCAGAAATGAATGGTCGAAGGGAGGGAGTCTAACCAGCGACCCAGTTAAATTAATAATCCGCATAATTGGAGAACTTAACTCGCAAGGGAAATGGCCAAGGAGCATGGTGGCGACAAAAAGAGCGTTATTTGCTTTGCGCTTAATATATCATTTAGATTGTTTGCCAAAGATAGCCGCGTAGCGAGGACTTTTGCTGTCATTATTATTGTTTTTACTCTTGTCTTTTTTTTTCCTGTTCGTTTTATCAAGCTGTCCGATTATTATTGTTGTTTGGTTTCGATTCCATGTAGCATGGGGTGCGTACGCATTGCCAAGTTAGCATGCTGCTCTGGAAATTAGCCGGTGTTTTTTTACCTTTTTTGATTAGGTCTGCGGAAGCATAATTTCTAATCAATTTAGTTAATCTGCACTTTAGATATTTGAACTTAGGCATAAAGAGAAAATAATTGCATCAGTTTCACATTCGTGTTCGGTGCGCTTGTTTTCATTATCCTGAGAACTAGCACACCTTTCATCTACTACAGGTATTCAATTGTCGTGTTCTATATTCTTGATTTACTCCATATTGATATTGCGTGTGTAAACTTTACTCCTGGGAGCTGTACGCAAATTATTTGTTTTAGGTAAATTCGGTTATATTATATTATCGGTGATAAACTGAACATTTGAGAATATTTGCAAAGCAATAATGTCACAGAAATATTCGAATTTTTATATTGCAGAATTCAGAGTATTTCCCTTTTTGGCTATCTGAATACAACACATTTTTAAGGGTATGGCTTTTGGTATTTAAGCAGATTTAGATAAGTAGTATATTTATTAAATTTTCTTTAAGATCGGACTATAAACTCCGAGGTTGATCTAAAAAACATTAACTATTGTGAGTTATTTAGGAATGAAGAAGCAGATTTTAGAATAATTTCATATTGGTATTAACGCACATTTAGATGCTAAGATCAGACTATAAAAACCGAAGTTAATCAAGAAAGCATTAACTTCAATGTATGGAAAAGGGAAGAACCACGGCAAATTGAGGAAGTCCAGATTTGAGAAGATTTACGTTTGCACAACTTTATTATAGCCCATATTATGTCGCCATTATAAAAAAGCTTTTAGATAATTATCTAACTGTCATCTAGCTAATATCATAAATCATATTTGTTTTGCCTAATTTGATCTGGTAAATGTTATGTTTTTTTGAATGAGCGATAATAATCTCTTACAATTAAGATGAAATTAATCATATACTTTTTCTTTTTATGAACCACCCGTTTGATGTATGTCAACATGAATTGCTCAACTATAATATCAGGGTGTAAGTATTGTGAAATTTTTGAATAGTTCCATTTTGGGTAAAACAAATAAAAATAACAGAAACAATTAAATTCTCATTACCGCAAGAATATGTACGTTTTTTGGCTAGCTGCTGTCCTTGAAACTTTAATGAATAGTTAGACTAAGCGAACCGGGCCATGAAATTGTCGAGCGGACGGACTCGTGTAAGCGTGTTGTGATAAATGAATTTCTCAAACAATTGACACCCACTTAAATGTCTTTAAAAGTTCACTTCGCTCACTTTGACGATCTGCAGATCGGATCTGAAATTCGAGCGACCCGGGCCGACAGCCTTAATTACAACCAGCAAAATACATGTTAAACATGACATTTTTTATGTGCCGGCGATCGATCAAAACGACAGCTTCTGGATAGCGACGCTCAATGTGCCAAAAGATTCCAGTTCCAGGTCCGCCAGGAGGCCTACTGCTACAGGTCGACTCGATCTACAGGTCGACCAGGTCTACAGGTCTGCGTGGCAGCTCGTGTCTTATCAACGTAATATCGAATTTCGATCAAAACGCCTTCGAGCGACTTCTTGTTGCACTCGCACAGGCGCGCTCGACTTTTTGGCGCAAAACCGAACGTAACGATATGAACGGCAGCCACTGTTGCCAGCCCACATTCCAGCTCACATGACCCTCATTATCATAGTTGGCACCATTAGGGGAACATAATTTTTGCGCACTGACCAGTATCCTACATACGAGGACACTCACTGGACAGGACTGAACTTGAACTGGGCTCATGTGCATCTGCCAGTAATTGCCGTTGAGACTTGACAGTGTATTATTAAATTGTTAAGGCGAAATGGCAGCTCTACTTGAGAGCTATATTTAGCAGTTAATAACAGCTAAAGCTCAACTAGTTGCATAATCTTGTTAACTATTTGCTGTTTGTCAGTTTGTGTTTTGCGTAAGGAATTCATTTTACAATTTATATCTAGTTAATTGTGATAAATTCATTTATTTTTCTTCTTTTCCTCTTTCATGTACCTATTCCGGAAAAATTCACACGTGCGTTTCCCAGTATGTAAGTATGCCAAAAATCAATTTCGAAAAAATATTATTGTAATTATTGTAATAAAAAACCACGGCGAGGGCTTAAGAATGGTTGTAGGGGTTTTACTCAATACTTTCTAAACCTCATGTGTGTAAAATACTAGGCTATTCGTTGTGGATAATTTAGTTATTCCTATTATTATAGCTCTATTAATAATATATTCTGGTATGAGAGTAGAAGGGCTGGTCGTAGAAAGTATATACTTCTTGGTTATTTATTTTATTGGTCGACAAAACTAGTGTCAAGCTAAGTACTTAACACATTAGAATAGAAAACTTAAAAACAAATAGCCTAATCAGAAGACAAATATTTATTATATCCTCACCGACACGATGGAGGTATTTATTTATGAACTGAAATTAGAGTATTACTGAAATTTGATAACAGTTTGTACACAAGGTTATATAGCGCCATTTCTAATAGGAAATCGACCGTTTTAAAAAAATATACAAAAACTAATTGTTTTTCCAAATATTAAACAAATATTATCCAGTGCCTATAATAGAGATATCATAGAGAGCATAGTACTTGTTGGATTTTCTTATAAATTGTATTCATTTATTTATTATATATTAAGTTTCTGTTAGCTAAACTTAAAGATAAACAACTTTGATAATAGAGTATGAAAATAGTGCTGAGATTTGGTCACAGTTTGTACAGAGTTGTTGCAAGTTGGTGCAAGTGTTTGGCTGGCTTGTGAGTTGCAGATAATCATCGCAAATTGTTATCTTGGTTTTCAATCATCTATTGTCATGATCCAGATGAGCACATACCATCGCATTTTTACCATATCGGATTCCAGCTGTGACACCTTCACTACTGCTTTGCACTTTGGGACGAAACGAGTGACAAATATTTTGACCATCCTTTTATGATCGTGAGGCAGTATAAGAAGGACCATGGGCGCTGCAACTGGTTGTCTCACGACCTGGACATGGTAGTTGGTACACCATGCTCCATACTCCTGGCATTCCTTCACAATGCGTTTGCAGCAGCAGCAGCTGGATTCCCTTCGGCGATCGCCAACACTGTCGGATGCCTCCACGACTTGGTAGCCTGCTCTAGAGAGCAAATCGCTCTGTTTGTTTCTCGAAGGCAAATACAATGCCACAAACTGAACGAGACGCAAGAATTTATGGCATTTCACTGTCAGAGACGCAGAATTTCTGTCCCTTGCCACCATTAATGGAATGGACAATAAATTTAAACGTGCAGACGGACAACATGCCATATGTAAAGAGGCTGTAGCCAACCTGAGCCGAGAGCCAAGAGCCAAGCCTGTGTGGAAGCGACATTCACGAAATGGCCAAAATCGCTTCTCTTCTTGCTTTGCGCGTGAGACGATTTGTAAATCCGTAGCCGATGTTTGCATTCTGTCATATGACAAAGCGATAATCAGCCTCATGACTTCACACCTCATTTGAATAATTATCGGCAGCCTATTAATCACAGCATCGATTCTAGGTTCTTTGATATTCTTCCACTCCTAAACATCTGAATCAAAAGCCTGCACTTAGAGCCACAAACTCCTTGTCGAATAGCCTTAAGCGTAACGTTACGTCGACCACAAATCAAATGCTAGTAGGAAAAGCGTTTTAACCAAATAAATAAGCATCATTAATCAAATTTACTCGACAATGAAATACTGTGTTCTCAGGTGTACTTTGAAGGACTCTCTCTGTTACAAATGCCCATTGAAATAGGAAAATTATGATATGCGGTAGTTGTGCAATTGTAACATGCTTAAATTTAGCTAGTTACTTGCTGAAAACTAAAAGCAGATATCTTAAATGCCTTACAGTAAACGCTATCATGTTGAGATCAGCAGAGAATTCGATATACTCAGTAGTCCGTACTAAAGATGGGCTCATAGGTCACAGACCCGGAAGAATCAGACCTTAAGGTTAATTCTCTTGCGGCCTTATGGGAACATTGCAACTATTCTTAGCAAAATCTATTAACTAAAACCCAATACAATTTTTATACCAAAAATTTCTTGCTTAATGCAAGAAGCTCCTCGCCGCAAGATTTAAAAAATTCTGCTTCGGTTATATTTAAGTCCACATTCCAAGTTCATGCTGGGCTTGGACTCAAAAATGAGTCCTAATTTTATTATAGATTAGATATGGATAGGCGCACAGAGCACCTCAATTATGCTCGCTTTTTTTAATTTTTATTAAATACATTGAGTTTTTAAGCCAAGTTTAATCGACAAAACAACTTCATATATGAAAATAAAAGGTATATATAGAGGCAAAAAAAAAGTGTATTAGCGACACTTTAGCTAAATAATACATATCGTAAATCGGCACACACATTGTTGATAAGATAGTCGGAGCTGTTGTTGTATGCGGCTTCTGTTCGTGAACATTTCTCAGCGAAATGCTAAGACAATGGATGAGATTAAATGCCAAGGAGTGCAGATTAAGATGCATCGACAGCAATAGTAGCTACATATGTATCTCAGCATTCGCTGGGCAGTCCGTTTGGCCTGGTACCGGGGCTGACTGCATCTTTAACTGGGAGACACAAAACAAATTTCCCTTGAAAAGAATTACATACCGATCGGCAGCGGGAATTGGCTGAAACTCTATTTGTATCTGCCCCCGATTTCGTTGTTGCCCGCGGCTGCTGCCCCATGTGCCCCTTGTGCCCGATGCCGCTGCCTCTGTCTCTGTCTCAACTTGTTTGTCGCTGTTGCTGTTCAAAAAGTGACCGTCTTCATTGTCAACACATGGCTGTGGTACGTAGCATTGCTGTGGCAAACAATTCTATAGAAAATCATCGTGCACTCGCGGCGATCTTACAGTTCAGAGCCTTCAGAGCCTTATCTGAGCGGCCCGAATCGTTGCGCCTTACTAAATTATTATGTTAACATGAAAATAATTGAGGCAAGAGGCATTCGGCAGTGGCTGGCCAATTTATTTATATCGTATAATCTTCAGCCTGGAATCCTTGTTTTTCTCCAGCTTCCTTTTTTTTTGGTTTATGTTTTTTTGGTGGCCAGCGACAGCAATTGATGATCGAACAAATAGTTCCAGAAGTGCGGCAGATTGCAACAGCGACGCCCTGCTGCTTGTTAGTCTTGTCTCCGAGCCAAAAGCTTATGAATATATGTGTATATATACTTATAAAATAAACCATTGTACAGCTATCGATTAGTCAGTTAACTAATTAAAGGCTTTTGTGTTTTCCAGACCGCCTTACACTGGGCTGCCAAGCATGGCAATGAGGATGTGGTCAAGTTAATTGCTGGCACCTATAAGGCGGATGTTAATGCCAAGACGGTAACGATTTGCAATAATCAACTAGAATTTGTAAATATTTAAATTTGGCATTTCCATTTCATGTCCATATCCATTTGCCAACTGTCGACATATTGGGCTCTAGCATGGGGTAAGTGTATTTTCTGTTTCTTGCATATATTGAAATACATTTAATAATATACGAAATCGGACTGATTGCCTTGTCACAATCACGCGAAAATCTGCGTCACATGTCACACGGCAAACACTTCTTTAACCCTTTCCTTCTCGTCCCTTCCCATGGGGTGGGGGCACAGCCGGGCTGTGACAAATCGTGACGAGCAAATCCAATTGTGGCAACAACATGCCCAAGCCTCGAGTCCTTTTCTACGGTTTTATGCATGCGAGTTTACACAATTTTAAATTGAACCGTGCCTTGTTTCAAACAAATTAAATTCTCTCAAATGTTTTTCAACTGTCATTCGCCAAAACAGAGACAAAGTGAATTGTCAATCACGACGGCGAATGTGTTACATTCAATTTGATATGAATTTCCAACCGATTTGATACGCATTTTTACAAAAGGTTCAAAGTTCTGCAGCTCAACTTTAAACCATATTTTATTCCATATTTGTCAACTATTTGGTATGATTTTAAAGAGCAACAAAAAATAGTGTTGAAACTAAGATTTAAAGTTTTTGTTGGGCTGCAAATTTATAAAATACGAGCAATAAATTGAGATATATCTCAATTATCAATGGCAAAACTTACCCAATTTAAAGATATTAGTTAAGATCTATATACTCTTTTTATAGGGATATACACCGCTTCATTTGGCTACTCAATTCGGAAGACAAAATATATACGAACTACTATGGAATGTTTACAGTACGTATTCCAATTATATTGATCCATGAACGACAATCAAAATGTGTTGAATGTATTGAATATATCATCAGAATGGTTAAGATATATATATGAGAATGCATATCAGTCTTCTGATAGATTAGATTAACAAATCTCTTTCAAACTCCTTCAGAGGCCAATCGGGACATTATGGATTGGAGTGGAAATAAGCCATTGGACTACAGTCGCCAGCGGCCCAGTGTTTCGGCCTCAACGTGCAGTAGTGAGTATCAAAAGTATTTCCTCGGCACGGAGCTAAACAACAACTACCATCTGGGATACCAGCACATTGAGAGCCCGCTCTCGAGCGCTGGCAATGGGATCATGGGCGGCACACTCGGCAGCGCACTGACACGCGGCAAAAAGCGCTCTCAAATGCGCTACGCCACCGTCAGCAGTGGCTCAGGTGGGGGCACTGTGACTCGCACTCAATCCCTGATGACATCGGGTTCATATCGGCGCTACAAAAAGCCATCTGTCCAGTCTCTGTTGTTTAAAGAGTCGAATGAGGACAGCGACTCGGAGCCAACGCCGAGAAGCAAACGGGACGCAAACGTGGCAACTGATCAGCCCGATGAGGACAAATTGGAAATGCTAGAGAGCGAATCCCACGAGCGCAAGTTGCGCAGTGCCCCCACTCGGCGCAAGGAGAGCTTTTTGCGTAAAACATTTCGGTCAGCTGCCGGTGCGAGCCGACCCCCAAAAGATGTTGTTACTAACCAATCTACCTAAACTATCCAAGCATGTGCCAATTAACCAGCTTATGTATTTACTATCTAACTTAACAAAGGGTAGCAAAAAACAACTGTATACGAATACGAATTCTTGTTGATAGCTTTGAACTATTAACAACAATTCTTTCTTGATGAAAAATATACATATTTTATTATACACACAGCTTGTTAAGCACTTAATATTAACAAATTAATGCTATACACTTACCCAGTTTTTTTTTGTACGCCCTTTTTATAAGAAAAAATGTATCATAGCCCCTTCAATTTATTAACCAAATTGCACCTGAAAACCTTTTTAAAAAAATATACTTTTAAGCTAACATAAAATATGTTTATTGGTTATCTGAAAGTTATATTATATAACAATCAAATATTCAGATATATATATATTAAAGTTTTAACTGTACACACTGTTATTAGCATCAATGAAACTTTTATTAAAATAACAAAATATATATATATATATAGAATACATTAAAAAACTTGGCAAATGCTTTTAGTAGATGTTATATTAGTCTGATCTTAAGCGAAATCTGTCAACTAGTTAAACATCGTGTTAAACATATAATAATCGAATTTGTTGTAACTATTTAAACAAGCAACGTACACAATTCAAACTAGAAGGTAGCTGCTGATATATATGTGTGTACCTATATAAAACTGATTTCGTTATGCAGCACAACTAGATAAACTAGAGCGTAACTGCTTATACTATGTGCTTAGATATATCTACAGGTTCAGTTACTACTAAGTAATACAGTTCTAATTGGCTTCACCGGAGTTTATTAATTGATTAACAATTTTGCTAGTTCTAGCAATAAACAAAATAATCCATGTTGGGAACATACATATCCAGTACTTAATGTTTTATAATACATCAATTTATTTTTTACTTAAACGGTATTAACCCTGCATGTCAGCAAGTTTACAAACCAAAAAAAAAAAAAGAACATCAGCAGCAATTGATTTAATTGACATTAAATTCCGCAAGACATTCCTTTTAATTGCATGTTTATCTGATTTTTCTTAACTGAATCACGTCCATATCAGTTGAATTAATGGCAAGGCTGCCGCTGCATTAAGTATTTCGTATTTAAGTTCTCAACTATCTTAACTGGGGAACTCCTCTATTTATTTTCATCATTGCAACGTGTAGAAATTCAAGCGATGCGGCACAGCGGCGGACACAACGGAACCTGGAGGCAGGTTGACTTAACTAAAGAATTTGAATGTTTGCAATCAATTAATGTTCAATAAAATGTTTGTTCGTTTTATCAATTCCGCTTGTTATTATGTATATATATATATTATAATTTTTGCAAATTTTTTCAAAGCATTGTAAAAACAAAACAAAAAAACAACAACACGCTAACGCTTTTTGTAGTATCCTTGAGTTTTTTATTTGAAAGCATTTGATTTTGATGCCTGTTATTCTTATTTATTTATTTGGTAAGTTTTTCTTTTAACGAATTCCTTAATCGCACAATCATTTGTCCTTAAGAAAAGAGCTACTAACTAATATTTAGTTGACATATTTTCATTTTAATTATAACAGCATGTGCATGTGAAGTCTTTATTTAACACAAATAATTAAATATCTCTTTTCGTATCCAATCTTTGCAGAAATCAAAGCGCGAAAAAAGCATACAAGTAAGTGAATTTTTATTTACTTAATTAAATTCATTTAAATTTGATAGTTGTTATTTTGTTGCAGTCGAAAAAGATTTGGGATTCCTGCGGATTGGTTCACTGAATGTCCGAGTAAAGAAAACAACCGAAGCGTTCAGCAACTTCTTGGGAGTGGGCAATGGCAGTGTCCCGATGCCGTATGGACCTGGCGGAGCCATAGAAGTAGGTCGCCATCACCAGCGAACTCACCGTCACCCTCATCAGCGTCATCATCATCATGCCAATGGTACGACACGGGATCGACCTCCGAATCAGAGAGCATCGGTGACAATACCATACGGGTCGAGTAATATAGTGGGCTCCAGATCAAGTGTTCCAACCAACAGGAATATATATGACGCTGTTCACAAGTCTTGGGGCTCAGCGGACAATATAACACAACGTTCCGAGAATTTGATGCCACCACCAAAATCGGTTGATTACGTCTCAAAGCGCTACAGAACTTCAAAACGATCCTCTTATGCCTCCAATGCCACAGACTCACCGCGGGATTCCATCTGTTCATCCAATTCCAGCTCAAATCTTAATACCGGCTACAGCAGCATGCCCACAACCCCAAATCAAATACGTGCTCCAAAGAGTATTGGTTCGACACTCAACGTGGATTCGGACTCCGATTCCGCATGTGGCTTCGACTCAAACTGGTCTGTCAATGACGGAAATTCAATCAACAATAATGTATTAAAATCCTAATCATTGCATATTCCTTTATAAAGTATACCAATAATTCTTTGTGAGACACTATTAGATATAAGAACAATTGTATTCCAAGCGATATTCAGATTTAAATTGATTTGTTTTTGCGCAGACTATATAAACAGAAACTCAGTTGGCACATATGCGAAATAAATCGTGTTCTTATCGAGAGGCCTTAAAAAAATACAAATATATTCATGTGGCCGTTGCATATTGAAGCAAATATATTGATTAATTTTTTACAGAATATACATCATAAAGTAAATTGTTTTGATTTGGAATTTTATAAATGCGTTAGCCATCAAATGTTGAGCAGCTCGCTTAGTATTCGCATGGTATCGTGTGGTGTATTGACCTTATGTCCTTGAAGGCGAGGATCAGTATAGATCTCGTAATCATTGCCACCTGGTTCTGTTTTGTCGCCAAAGAAATGGATCTCTTTGAACTTATGGTGGGCTTCGATATGGCGCAGACAGAAGGTTTTGTCCCAACCGTGCGGGAACACATCGAAGCTTATCTGACCACCAATACTGTAAGTAAGATCGATGTCTGCGAACTCCTCTTTAAGCTTTGCAATCATTTTCTTTCTAATCTGGTGTTTGTCATCGTAGGCCGCAAACATGTTGCGCTCCTCCCGGGTGCATTGACGACCGATCGGGCAGACGTTCATCATTCCATTGCGGAACTCAATAAACGTTCCTCGTTTAATGGGTAATTCCAGTTCAGATAAATAACGCAGCACATAGTTGATAAATCTCTGTAAAGTTGACTCTCCCAAATGCTGTATAATGTTTTGTTTGCCCACTTCCTTGCCACCTTCTATTTGTACCAGGCCATTTTCAGGGAATATAAAGTCGAATTCATTCAGTATCTTCTTGCCATTTAGCTGCTCAAACATTTTCTCCAGATCAGATCCACCGACGATTCCAATCGTTGCCCGTGGTTTCACCTTTGTGTAAAAGAACTCCTCGAATTCCGGCTGCACCACCGAACGGGGCATGGTCAAGGTTCCATCCACATCGAAGAGTAGCAAAATATCCTCTCGTTTTTTAGTGGCTGTCGACATTCTTAAAACCTGTGACTGTTATCAAACACAGAGGAAAAGTCACCTGTGTCGCACAAAATTGACCACGTATGTGCCTGTAAAAGTTCGCTGGAATCAGCTGTTTGCTGGAACTGATAACAATTAATAGCCGGCAGTAATGTCAACGCTTCGTGTTTTCCCTATTTGAGCGCAATCAAAACTACAATTTATAAAAACTAATTTCAAACAATATTTTCTATTTAATTACAAAAATCGAGAGACGCACCTTTCATTGTGGCCAAATAATAAATAAGTGTGTAAAATTTGCTACGCGTTTAGCAACAGCTGTTCGTGTTTATTGCATGCCCAGCATGTATGGATTAATTAACATATGCATGACGGTGTGAGTAAATTAATACAAGTCGGTTTTAACAATATTAAGTTATGTTGTGCGTTTGGCTCTTTCTTGCAGCGATTTATATTTTTGAGTATTTATCATGGGGTCCACGATAACCGGGTATAAAGTTATTCCAATTGCTCCAACTATGCACGATACAAAGCCAACAAATCTCCACCCGCGTAAGACTGCCATTCTTCTGCAAGACAGAATTTGTTTAATTCTTAAATGTTTTTACAATTCACGATTATAAAACAAAAACACCTGCTCTTAATATAAATTGCCTAAAAAATACCAAACGCCGCCAAAAATATCGTAGCCAGCCAATAAAACATCGCACAGACTTTCGATAGCACAGCACGAACACCATCGATGACAGTGCATTGCGGGCGTGTCGTAGTTAGGTTCATTTCGCTTGTGTTTATTTTTATTTAATATATATTTAAACTAAATGTGTACTGCTATACATGTGTAAAAATGAATAGAGTTTATTTGTTTTTATGTTTAATAAGCGCATTGTGTTTAATTGTAATTCATGGTAAGTGCAATATCACCTGCACATCTCGCTGACTAAACATAGGGCGTTGCTGCTCAAGGCATGTAATGCATAGTTGTGTATGTGTGTGTGTGTACACATGTAAATGAAAATGAATTGGCTATTAATTCTTTAAATTTCAACGATAAATGTGTATAATATGTTCTGCACAATAAAGACTATAAATATAGCTGGAAAATATTGTGTGGTCACTTATCGCAGAATATAAATCAAGTTCTATAAGCAATTCTAAAGCTTCCTATACATGTGTGTATGTATATGTATTTGGATATATTAATTAATTTGAAGATATGCTTATTAGAAGTCCATTGCTTGCTCTACTGTTATTAATAACAATTAATTTTAGCACAACATCACTACGATGAACATAAAACCAGCAACATGATTTGGTGCACAAAAAGTGAGGAGGAACAGTACAAATGTCTTAACTTGACAGCGGCCATCGAACGGGACCGAGCGCTCTTTGACGATGCTTTCATGAATCTCACCTGCTTTATGGCATACAGCTCAGATGAATGCATCCATCATCTGGACCGCGAGAAGGCGCATATCACAACGTTGGATGCCGGAGATGTTTTTACCGCTGGCCGTTACAACTCCCTGATCCCAATAATGCAGGAGAAATTGGAAGGCGGATTCTTGAACTATCATTCAGTGGCAGTTATCAAGAAGAATACACTCCCCGATGTTACCGAGCTGCGACACCTGCGTCAAAAGAGAGTTTGCTTTCCCTGGGTAGGAAGTCTTGCAGGTTGGATCTTACCCATATACACGGTAATGGAACATATTGTCTGTTCAGAAACAAACATATTTATATGATTGAACTCGTTTTGCTTTCAGCTGCAACACTTTGGCGATATGGAGGTTGTGGATTGCAATAACCAGGTGAAGACGGCTGCCAACTATTTCAACAGCTCCTGCGCGGTGCACTCGCTGATTGACAAGTACAATCCCATCGGAGACAATTCTGACAAGTTGGTCTATTTAAATATTTGAAAACCGTTTATCTTATAGCACTTACGCATATCTTTTTCAGACTTTGTGCTTTATGTTCGGGCAAAATACCTGGACGCTGCTCGGCGTCTGATCCATATTTTGGATACGATGGTGCATTTAGGTGCCTCCTTGAGGCGGGAGATGTAGCTTTCTTGCGGCATTCGACTGTTTCTGAAATGCTGCAAACTATAGAGTTTAGTGAGTAGCTTGGCTTTTATTAGAAAATAATTTCTTAACTTAAATTATGTTTGCACTCTAGAAAAATTGTCGCCGGATACCTTTGAATTGCTTTGCCGGGATGGTAGCCGTGTGCCCATCTCTGACTATCGCCAATGTAGCTGGGGCCAAGTTCCTTCGGATGCAATTGTTACTTCCTCAGCTCGTAGTTTTCGGGATCGTTTCCGATACCAGCAGTTCTTGAAACGCATTGCTGAGTTGTATTCAGACGCTCTCCGTGAGGAATCAAAAGGCAATCAGCCACAGACTGGCGGGGGATTCAACACGTACGATCGCAACAACTTCAATGAGCAAGGTCGTAACAACCCATACGACAATTTCAACAGCCAATACGACAATGTCAACACCTATAATAGAAATCAGAACCAAAATCAAAATCCCTTTGAGCGGTTTGATGGCACAAATTATCGCAATGACCGACTGGACAGCAGTTTTACCACTGAACGCAATTCATTTGATGGCAACACATCTGTACCTTACGAAAAATTCCGTATTTTTGAATCGAGCAGATATGGAAGATCAAATCTGCTTTTCCAGGATGCAGCCAGAGATCTCATTTCCATATCGGAAGACGATCAGTCCTTCACTAAATATTTGCAAAAATCTATTGAATATATATACGGCATCCGGGAATGTCCCGTTCCAGCAATGACGATGTGTGTGACCTCTGAACCAGAGCTGGAAAAATGCATCAAAATGAGAGTTAGTTCTTTTTTCTTTATTTAATATCCTCAGTAATTTCACTTATATTCCTCTTGCAGACGGCACTCAAGGCACAAATTTTAAAACCAGAGCTTATTTGCAAAAAAATGCACTCGCATATAAACTGTATGCAACTTATACAGTCAGGAAAAGCTGATGTGTCTGTCTTTGATGCCGGCGATGTATACACGGGTGGATTGAATTATGATTTGATTCCATTCATGTCTGAGGTCTACAATTTGGGTGAGCCGGAATACTATGTAGTAGCTGTTGCCAAAGAAGAAGATCCCGACACCGAGCTAACGTATCTGAAGGGGAAGAACACATGTCACACTGGCATTAATATGGCCGCAGGCTGGACATATCCAATGGCATTCCTTCTATCAAATGGTTGGATACGACCTTATGGATGTGACTCGATACGTGCCGCAGCAGAATACTTTACCAAATCATGCGTGCCCGGCGCAATCAGCAGCGAATATAATACTGGTGTACCGTACGACAGCATGTGTGACCTTTGCCATGGAACCAGCTACAGATACTGCCGCCGGGATGCTTCGGAGGACTACTATGGTCATACGGGTGCGTTCCGCTGCCTCGTTGAGGGCGGCGGCCATGTGGCTTTTATGAAGCACACCACTGTAATGGAGAGCACGGGTGGCAAACGCAAGGAGTGGTGGGCACGGAATGCCTTAAACGACGACTTTGAATTGTTGTGCACGGACGGCACACGCGCCGAGCTACAAGATTACAAACGCTGTAATTTGGGCAAAGTTAGAGCTAATGCTGTCGTCACGCGTGGCGGTGTCAACTACAATGAGACACAATTGCACGCATACATCAACCTGCTAACCTATGCTCAACAGCTGTACGGCCGGAAGGATGTGGATGCCTTCAGTTTTAGCATGTTCTCATCGCCATTTGGGCACTATGATTTAATCTTCCAAGACGCCACGCGCCAATTGCAAGTTATTCCGGAGAACGAACGCCGCTACGATACATACTTGGGTAGCAATTATATGCGTGCACGTCGCATTACGGATTGTTATGCCGGCGCAACTCATATTACGTTTTCCATATTCTTGCTCCTAGCAAACGCATTTGCTCTGAGAATATTACTCTGATTACATGAGCCTGAATTCTCAATTTCTTTTCACATTCCAAATAGAGTAAAACATTACTCAGAATGACTAGTAACATTTCGAACGCCCAATACGAATCTCACACAAATGACAAACATACATATCTATGCGTATATATATAGTTGATCCATCAGCTAAATTTTTTTTACAAATTCTATTCTGTTCGCAGTTTTTGAGCTGACTCAAGTGCCTTAATGTTTTCTTAATCACTTTGATATTTCGAATTATCCATTGTTTATTACAATTTAATCGCCTTTAAAGTGTCTGATGCGAATTATACTATACACGAAATGTACAATAATTTAATATTAAGTCATAAAGATCAACATTACGAATAAGAGTGTTCTCCGTCCAATACCGTCCACAAAATTTACATTATACTGAATTTTACAAGCCATCCATATTATTATACACAAACGTCTGAAGCAAGTATATATTTATTGTATTGTTTTTATATACTATCAGAATAATACACAGACATAGAAATATAAAATAAAAACTTTTAAAACAAAACTTACTTTTAAAAAATGTCATAAATCTATACCATAAACCCATATAACAACTACAGTAACAACCATCAGTTATGCATATAAAATTGTATTGCATATTGCTTGTGGATGATCATCAGTATAAATATTGCGGGTTAGTTTTAAAATGAAATTCACCAATTGGTCAATGTTGACGTCTCTAATGTGGTGAAATTGCGTGTGCCATTGATTCGTTGGTATTGGCATTTTCTTCTTCTTTGCTTTCATTCAGCTGGCACTGACACGCGTTGGTTTTATTTGGGCTACATTTAGTACAACAACAACGTGAAAACGGAAAGTAGTTTTGCGACTGGTTAGACTTTCAACAAGGATACTGAGTGCCACATTAATCGAGTCAGCAATTCAATTACAACATGTCTATTAATTTGCGCACCGTTTACGCATTTGCGAGAGAAATGTACCCAAAAATTTCAAAGGAACCCATACAGTACGGAACAGCTGGGTTTCGCGGCAAGTGAGTTTACAAGTGGGAATATACATAAGCTTATCTACATACATAAATTACTTCATACATACAAATATTAATGTATGTATGCCCACCCACACCCATCTAAATCAACAGACACACACACACACATGCGTATGTACATATGTATGTGTGTGTTTTAGGGAGTGGTGAAGATGAGTAAGGCGAGTGCACTATTCTGGCATTCCAATTTATTTATAGAATTTCATTCTTTATCAATGGACATGCACCTTTAAAGGTACCCAATCACTACATATACATGAGAAATTGATTTTTGTATGATTAAACTCGAATATAGAATAGCAAAACATTTTTATATTAGTCATTCGTTGAATTTAACCTGCAATCACAAAAGATCGTTCGTGGTGGCGGCTTTTTTAAACATACGGTTGTACATACATACATACATATGCATAGGCATACGTGCATGCTAGAGTCTTCCATGAATGCACGAATTTGAAATGATAATCAAGACATCCGAACGTTGGCGATGAAATCAGAATTCAAAGAATCGCGTGTCCATCCATAATGCAAATAAAACAATGTCTGCATTTATCTTTATTTACTCATATGGTCTTTCTCTTCACTATATTATATGACTATAGTAATCGGATCTGCTTAAGATGAATGTAAACTTTATAAAAACTGTTGTTTTTCTTGAACAGAGCCGAGTTCTTGGACAGCGTTATGTTCCGTATGGGCGTACTCGCAACGCTGCGTTCCCGCTACCGAGAGGGTGCTGTCATCGGTGTCATGATCACAGCCTCGCATAATCCGGAGCCTGATAATGGCGTTAAACTAATCGACCCAAAGGGTGAAATGTTGGAGGCCAGCTGGGAGAAAATAGCCACAGATTTGGTGAACGTAAGCGATCAGGATCTGGAGCAGCATGTCGCAAAGATAATTAAGGATAATGAAATCGATGTTACCTCAAGCTCCTATGTCTACGTTGGCATGGACAATCGCTATCATAGCCCCCGCCTGCTAAAAGCTGTCGCGGATGGTGTTATTGCGCTGAAAGGAAATGTACGAGAATTCGGAATAGTCACAACGCCCATGATGCACTTCTTCGTGGTGGCAGCCAACACAAAGGAGGCCTATGGCAAGCCCACAGAGGAGAGCTATTACGAGAAACTCATTTCCGCCTTTGAGAAACTTCGCAATGGTCAGCTAGAAAATGGCAAGTATCGAAACCATCTGATCTTCGATGGCGCAAACGGCGTCGGAGCCAGAAAAATGCTGCAGTTCATCAAACGCATGAATAACTCGCTAGACGTGACAGTCATTAACCAGGGCATAGGAAACGGCAAAATTAACGAACAGTGCGGTGCTGATCATGTCAAGGTGCAACAACGACCCCCCGTATCCATGCCCATAGTGGAACCCTATACACGTTGCGTGAGTGTCGATGGGGATGCCGATCGAGTGGTCTACTTCTTCAGCGATGAAACGGGGACGTTCAAGCTCCTGGACGGGGACCGGATCGCCACTCTTGTAGCTGGCTACTTAATGGACTTACTTCAAAGCTGTGAGCTGGACCTGCGATTGGGCCTGGTGCAGACTGCCTATGCCAATGGGGCGTCCACAGATTACATTGTTAACGAATTGAAGGTGCCCGTTTCTTGTGTGCCAACGGGCGTAAAGCATTTGCACCACAAAGCCTTGGAGTATGATATTGGCATCTATTTCGAGGCCAATGGCCACGGCACCATTGTGTTCAGTGATAATGCTAAGCAAACTATTGGCGAAGCAGCCAAGACCAACCCCAATGCAGAGACTTTACTGCTCGTAATAGATCTCATAAATGAAACTGTGGGTGATGCAATCTCCGATATGCTATTGGTAGAGACGATCCTAAACCACAAAGGCTGGGACGTTAAGGACTGGATCTCTAGCTATACTGACCTGCCAAATCAACAGCTCAAGATACAGGTTCAGGATAGAAACGTCATCGAAACCGCGGATGCGGAACGTGTGTGTGTCAAGCCGGAGGGTCTACAGGAGGAAATCAACAAAGTCGTCTCAAATTATAAGCGTGGACGTGCTTTTGTGCGTCCTTCCGGCACAGAGGATGTAGTACGTGTATACGCCGAGGCTTCAACGAAAGAGGTAAGTGTATTTTCCACTTAAACCAATGGAATCATATTGATTTGATTATCTCTCGATTATAGAATACTCAGCAGTTGGCGTACGAGGTGGGACGATTAGTTCAAAAGTTTGCCGGCGGAATCGGACCGGAATTAGTCAACCCAAGCAATGCTCACTTGTAGTCAATGTCAATAGGAAAGGCTCGTGAAGCTAGATATATGTGCTTGCGCATAATCTCTCACAGACTCGCATTTAACCAGCGTGCTTAATTGATAGACTTTACTTAAGCAATAAACTTAAACACAGCCTTAATATATACACTATCAATCACTTACAAATGCATTTATAATATAGTAATATACGCATAAGTGATTCATTTGTTGTGTTATAGTTCTTTATTAGATTTTTTAATATAATTTACAATGATTGCACTTTTAAAAACTGTTCAAAGTGTCTGCCTTTTTGTGCGAGACTTTATCTATGTAATTTTTAAAAGCTGTCGGGCTTCCTAAATTATTAGATTCCGTTTTTTATAGACAGCTCGAGAAATTTTCAATTCTTGCCAGATTAAACGTAACCGCAGACTGTTATCAATATTGAACCGTGGTTAACTCATATTTATAAGACCGCGGCTTGTATATCCTGTCTAATTTAAAATTGTTTATGTCTTAATCGTAAATGTTTTTCGTATTATTTTTTATGTGAAATATACATACACACATGTATAACAAAAATGTTGAAAAAATGCGTTTTAACAATTTAATAATGAGCTTTTAAACTTTTTTACCAAGATGGAAATTATGAAAATATACAAATATACAAACATACGACATATACAAAAGGATGCACTTAACATATTTACTTAAGAACTGTTTAAATCCCCTTAATGTATGAATGAATGTGTGTATATTTATAAATAGGGTCAATTAACAATGAATGGAAACAAAAATGAAATATTTTTGAATACCTGTTACAAGAATAGCTCGTAGCATTTCTTTATTACGCAGGTTTTTTTTAAACAGCTGCGGCATTTAAAACAAATTGCTTTATGCATATGCTATATAAAAGCGAACTTTACGAGTGCTCAAATTAGTTCAACAGGAGTTTGCGAATCCCACTGAAATGAAGTTCTTCTTGTTATTGGCGTGTCTGGCACTTTACGTGGCCCACATCCAGGCGCAGCGCTTCTGCGTTGGCCGTCCAGGTAAGCACTTGTCGTAAGTTAATATATCCTCAATATATGCTCTGACTTTCCGACTTACAGTAACCCAGGTCTGCACTGGCCCTAGAGATGTTGGCCACAACCGTAATAGCGCCTGTCGCAATTTCGCCATGAGAGAAATGTGGTACTACGATGGGCGTAGACGTGCCTGTTTCAAGCAGAACTATCTTGGCTGCGGTGGCAACGGGAATCGCTACTGTTCAAATGCCGATTGCAGGGCCAAGTGCAGGCGTTAAACTGAACAGATGAAAACTACACGAATACCACAATAAAATGCTTGCCTACATCAATATATACAAAACCGTTTTTACTTAATGATTGACTGATAACAGATCAGTGCGCAGCCAAAGCCGTTAAGCTAGTAATTTCTTAGTGTAGTTTGGCAACTCCATCTTTCGGGCTATTGATGGCAACTATTTGTATGTATGTATATATGTATGCGGGTATGTGTGTTCGTATGTAGAGGCCAAACCATGAACCAAAAAGCCAAACCTCGTGGTAATCGGATGAGATTTTACCGAGTTTTGGGTGTGGCAAATTTTGAGCTATGTCAATATAAGTAATTTGAGTTTACCACTTTTACATAAATTTTGACCAAAAATATTTTTTATGTGTATGTTTGTACAAATGTGTGAATGTATGTATGTGTGTAAGTATGTATGTATGTATGTAAGTGTGTGTACGTACGTATATATGAATGCTTTCTTTAACTTAACAAAGTCAAAGTCTAAACTACTACTGCGCTGCGCCTTTAAATTAAACGAATTTTTAAGTGCTCTCCTCCTCGATTCTCAGAAATTTAAGTAGGCCTTGTTGAAATTCAACAAGACAGCAAACGTTGGGCCCAACGGCCAGTGGAGGAGCAGCTGGAGGAGGTGGAGCGGGTAAGTAGATATGTATATGTAGATGTATGTATGTAGATGATGTATGTATGTATGTAGATGATGTATGTATGTATGTAGATGATGTATGTATGTATGTATTTAGATGATGTATGTATGTATGTAGATGATGTATGTAGATGATGTATGTATGTAGATGATGTATGTATGTATATATGTATGCATGTATGTACATATGTATGTATGTATATATGTATGTATGTACATATGTATGCATTTATCTATATATGTATGTATGTACAAATGTGTGTATATATCTTTATATGAATGTATATACATATTTATGTATGTATGTTAGTGTGTATGTACACATGTGTGTATGTGAGTTTCCTCACTAAGCTGCGCCCAAATTTATTTAATTTGCTTTTTTAGTTTGGATGTAAGCATACATACTTATGTATGTTGTTATATGTGCGCTTCTGTAGGAGCGCAGCGGTAGTTCAAATAAGTTTATGCTTGATCTCTGTATTATTTGCTTTTAAATTTAAAAAAAAAGCTAACTCAGAAATGAGTGTGACCTACCAATAGAAAATATACTAGCAACGAATTATTTAAGAGTTGCACAGCGTGCTGCTATCGATTACTTAAGGTTATTTATCGATAATAAATCAACATCCCCTCAGCAAAGCCGTCATACTGCCCTGCTGTCACTAAAGTATACATTTTCTGATGCAATTTGCTCCATAAAATAGCGTAAATTTTAAATTGTTCTCTCATTCTTTGGGCGAAAATAATTCAATATGGAAGGCGAAGACGTAAGTTTCTCCGAAAATAGTGAATTGCGAGTGTTGGTCATAATGATATGTATATGAGGAGATCGTACATTGTGTTTCGTGTGTGTGAGGTTATGTGGCGCATATGGAGCTCAATTTACATTTGCATACATTTCACCAACTCTCCCAAACTTTTCGTGTGTACAAATTTGCTTACTCGTCCATTTGAACACTTGGGAAATGTATTTTAGGGTTTCGACCCCACTTTATTAAAAAAGAAGAAGAAGAAGAAGACCACTTTTGACCTGGATGCCGCATTGGGACTAGACGATGCAGCAAAAAAAGAGGATCCTAAAGATGAAGCAACCGTTGATGCAACAGCAGCTGAAATGGACGATAATCTTGACTTAGAAAGCTTCGGCAAAAAGAAGAAGAAAAAGAAGAAGCCTTTTAATTTAGATGAACTGGAGGGGGCGTTGCCTGATGGAGCGGACGACGTCACGGCCGCTGCAACAGAAGACCCTGAGGAGGAAGAGATCAATTTGGACATGGACTTTACAATGGCCAAAAAGAAGAAGAAGAGCAAAAAGAAAGACTTGGATGAGTTGTTCGCCGACAAAGTGGATGACGATAAAAGCGAAGACAAGGAGAACTGTAAGTTTGTCATTTCCTAAATGAAAAGTGTGCATTTCTAAAAATGTTCTTTGCATACTTTGCAGTTGAGGATAACAGCAGCACCTGGGCTGGTTCTGACCGTGATTACACCTACGACGAGTTACTGAAACGCGTCTTTGAAATTATTCTGGACAAGAACCCGGACATGGCTGCAGGCCGCAAACCGAAGTTCGTTATGAGACCACCTCAGGTTCTGCGTGTGGGCACGAAGAAAACGTCGTTTGCCAATTTCATGGACATTGCGAAAACTCTGCATCGCTTACCAAAACATCTGCTAGACTTTTTGCTGGCCGAGTTGGGCACAAGCGGATCCATGGACGGCAATCAGCAATTAATTATCAAGGGTCGCTTCCAGCCAAAACAGATTGAAAATGTGCTGCGTCGCTATATTAAGGAGTATGTCACCTGCCACACGTGCCGCTCGCCGGAAACAATATTGCAAAAGGACACGCGTTTATTCTTTCTTCAGTGCGAATCCTGCGGTTCTCGTTGCTCCGTTGCTAGCATTAAGTCTGGTTTCCAAGCTGTCACAGGCAAGCGTGCCGCCATTCGAGCAAAAACCACATAAATTATGTGTATATTTTCAATTTGATTTTTTATTGAGTAAAATTTCAACTTATAAATATACAAATTTGCAATTATGAATATTATGTAGCCCCATGAGACTGGTAGTAGTCTATCAAATTGTCATTGAATGCGATCTCCAGCTTTCGGGACTTCCCGTTGTCCACAGTAAATGAGATAACATCGAAGACATTTTTATCCCTAAACCTCTTTGGGCGTCCATATAGCAAGACATTGTTTCCGGGTAATATTACAGATCCATCAATGTATTCCAGCGCCTTGCCTAAAAGTCGCACCATGCTAGCTGATACCCTTTCGTACTGAAGTCCCGCGGTTCCTACCAGGGAGTTTGCTTCGTTGTAAAGACGTTTAATAAGTTCAGACTCCCTTGGCTTAACATAAATACTAAACTCCATTGTGCCAGTTCCATCGTCGATTATGTACTTGTAAAACGATTTGTTATGGACGCCCCGACCTGCGACAAACCCGTAAGCCAGGCAGGTACGATACTTCAGTGTGGTCGGATTGAAAACCGTGAACACTCCTTTATCGTCTGGGTCTGGGGACGATCCTAATATATCATTAACAAGCAATGGTAAATGCTCATGAATTTGTTGTCCATCCTTTGTTTCTTTTCGTGCAGCCGCATATGTGTTTACATTCTCTCTTGGTTTTCGTATGATAAAATTATCAAGCTGATCCTCAATATCGTCGAATGTCGGGCTTGTCATATCGAAAACAAGAACATTTTCTTTAAATAGTCTATTATATATTTTTTTTTAAATTTATGCTTCCATTGACATTCGTGTGCCCAGTTATCGACTTTACGTTCTCTAGATAATCGATATACTGCATATGCCATTCACACTAGTTCTGGTTCATCTCTGATACCTAGATTGATGCCAAACTGTTATATATGCAAGCAATTGTGAATGTGTAATTAAATGAAACACGGGATTCAATTAAATTGGATTATTTTATTATATTTAACCAATACGAAACCCATTTCAAATGATGTATATACATTTTAGTCATGATTCAGTGATATGCGCCATCCCTTGAAACGCAGTATTATTTCACCATCCCTCGTCAGCATTTTCGCATATTGTGAAATTGTAGTAAATATTAATTTTTTGGAAACCCAGAAAACTAAAAGGCATGTCTGGCGGTCCGGCAATAACGCTGAAAAGCCAACCAATAGATGGAAGCAATAGCAATAGTGGAAATGCCGCTGGCCAACAACAACAATCTGGGAATAACGCCGCGGCAGCGTCTTCCTCCTCGTCACAGAGCTCAGGTGGAACTGTGCCGCCAGCCCAGGAGGGTACACGCCAAAACAGCTTGCAGCGTATACAGCAGCGAAAGCAGAAGGTATTTAATCTGCCAGAGGCGCAGAAGCTGGCTAAATTGTCAATGTATTCTGCGTGCCAAGCCGAGGGCTGCCGTTGCACTGGATGGAAGACGCCACAGGAGAACAGGCATCGAGATGTCGAGTCTTCCTACTGTCCGGAGCTGAGTGAGGAGTGTCGCAACGCTAGTTGTCGCCATCCGCTGCGGTCTCACATCTCTCATCTGACTGAGATTTCAAGGACAAGCATGGACGACCTCTTGGGCGCAATCATTGACATGGAAAATCTGTTTATGTCCATGCAGCGCGTAGAGGACGAGGACACTAAAAAAGTGTATTTGTATTTGTTTAGGCTGCTCCGTCAATGCGTCCTAACACGTCAGCAGGCTGTTATTCGCGGCCCCTTGGGAGATCCTCCATTCGAGTCGCCGTGCATTACAAAAGCCGTACTGTCCCTGGTTTTCTACAAGTACAACCACTTGAACCCGACTGAGCTGCAGACCATGACGGAGGTGGCCAAGACATTCCTAAACTTCCTCAACCATTACAACTTTGAGTCGCCTTCGGTACGCCGTAGCGATGCCACTTTGACTCACGAGGACGCTTCAACCTATAAGATCAATTATACGCGCTGGCTTGTGTTTTGCCACGTGCCCGCCTTTTGTAACTCCTTGCGGCAGTTCGAAACATCTTTGGTATTTGGACGAACTCTTCTGCGAACTGTTTTTCAATATATGTCGCAGCAGCTGAAAAAGAAGTGTATTTCTGAGCGTGATCGCTTTCCCGAAGACAAGAGGTCGATCATCACGCAAATGCCAAAGTTCTTGGAAGCATTGAGAGCCGAACTGCTGAAAGATGATTCGCCCATATGGGACTCCAGTTACAGGCCACCAAATTCATTTGTCATGCAACAAAGGAAGCGTCATCAGGAAGTGGCACCCCCAGCGACCATTTCGACTGCGGGTGCCGCATCTGCTCCGAGCAGTAGTAAACGCTCAAACGTTGGAGAACCAGCCCATAAGAGGGCCAAAAAGGAGCCTGTCGAACGGGTTCCCAGGTAAGACTCCAAATAAAATACGAAAAACATTTCTTATGAAAACCTTTATTTTCGATTTGATCATATCTCAATATTAATTATATACTATTTCTAATTTGTGCAGCGAGAATTTGGATGACCTTCCAACCGATGTAGTTTTGCGAGCCATGAAATCCGTTTCGGAGTCAAAAACCACAAACAAAGCTGAAATCTTGTTTCCCGTGAATGTGTCGCGCGATGAAAATGTCAAAGCCGAAGAGCAGAAGCGCGCCATCGAGTTTCATGTTGTGGGCAACTCGCTAACAAAGCCCGTGGACAAGCAGACAATCCTTTGGCTGCTGGGACTACAGCTTGTGTTTGCGCATCAGCTGCCCGAGATGCCACGTGAATACATAAGCCAGCTGGTCTTTGACACCAAGCACAAGACCTTGGCACTAATCAAGGAGAACCAGCCAATTGGAGGAATATGCTTCCGACCATTTCCCACCCAGGGCTTCACAGAGATTGTATTCTGTGCGGTTACAATGGCGGAACAAGTGAAGGGTTACGGCACGCATCTGATGAATCACCTTAAGGATTACAGCATACAGCGTGGCATTAAGCATCTACTTACGTTCGCCGATTGTGATGCTATAGGGTATTTTAAGAAACAAGGGTTTTCCAAGGACATCAAACTGGCACGTCCCGTCTATGCGGGATATATCAAGGAATATGACAGCGCCACTCTTATGCACTGTGAGCTGCATCCAAGTATTGTGAATACTCAATTTATTGCTGGTCAGTTGGCTTGGCAGCATTTTTATGGGATTGACAATTTACAGATTTATTTTGTTCTGGTTTTCAGTTATTCGGAATCAAAGTGAGATCCTTAAGGAGCTCATTGCTCAGCGACACAATGAGGTCCAAAAAGTTAGGCCTGGCTTAACATGCTTCAAAGAGGGATTGCCATCTATACCAGTTGAATCTATACCGGGTCTAAGAGAAATCGGCTGGAAGCCACAAATGCGTCCAGTGCGTGCCTCCCGTCCCTTGGAAGAATCTACTGATCCGGAAAAACTGGCCAATTCTTTCCAATCCGTGTTACAATCTGTGCGCCAACACGCCACAGCATGGCCATTCCTACGACCTGTCACTGCAGCCGAGGTTCCCGACTACTACGATCACATCAAGTACCCCATGGACTTGAAGACAATGGGCGAACGTCTAAAAAAAGGTTATTATCAAACACGTCGCTTGTTTATGGCAGATATGGCACGTATTTTCTCAAATTGTCGCTTCTACAATTCTCCCGACACTGAGTATTATCGCTGCGCCAATTCGCTCGAACGTTATTTCCAAACCAAAATGCGAGAACTGGGCTTATGGGACAAATGATGCGACGACCCTATTTATATTGCTTGAACTGAGTAAATTAGTTACATATTATATATACATGAATATAACCATCTAGGTATTTCTGTCTCTGCGAAACTAAACGATGTGCACTGTTGTTTTCATTTTACACATGTGTCTACATTCAAGTTGTAAAACATCTTCCGACAGAAGTACCTAATGTAAAACTCTTAATTATTATTTATTCTTAGAATAGTCAATCTGAATTATTTACTGCTGTCAACATATAAATAATAGATCTTTTATGTTTATGTTCATATGTATAATTTCGAAAATTATGTTTTAGACCGGAACGGTTTTTGTATCGCAAGCAATCGCAAGTTTGTTCCCACAAATGATGATACGCTCAATCAAAACGATTGCGATAAACTGTAAACTGTAAAATAGACTTTTTGGGAATATGTTTCCATTATGTTGGCCTAAATTCACATAAAACTGTAAAACGGAAAGCTCAATGGATTTACAAGAATAAATATTGGAATACTATTACAAGTTAACTTAAAAATTGTCTGCAAGCAAAGGGAAATATTTTTCTAAAAATTAAACGGCAAACTAAAAGTCGGTCGCATACCACTAACTTGATAATTGTGCTTAAGGCTTAGGTGATATGATATCAAATCAGTTCAAGTTCGCTTGCTTTATGATTAATCCTATGCTAGTTGTCATAGAAAATTATTCTCTATCCAATTACAAGTACACGCCTATAAGTTATCAAGAGCACCAACAAGCATACGAGTATTATTTCTATTAACGCAATTGAACAAACCCTGCCGAATCCTTGCAAATAGTTTATCTATTGAAAAATATTACTCTTTCTTTACTTATAAGCGACATATACATATATAAACATATACCTAGTTTCATACATGATTTGTGCTCAACATAAAATTAACGTGTCCGTCTTAGCATTGATCAATACATATAAAAAAAAACCCGCCATATTGATTTTTAAGGGAAAGTTTAACATGGTTTTAAATTATTTTGCTCTGAATTTAATATGAATTATATGGCTTATTTATATGAAACATTTACAAAAAACATTTTTGATGTACAATTCGTGGAGTATTCTTGTAATATCTCCATTCAATTCCAGCTACTCGACACAAATTTAAAGTATAATGTTAACTTTAAAATAAATCATTTTAAAATAAGATCATATAAATCGGAATCTTACGCGAATATCCACAATGCGTGGCTAACAACTATTAATTGTGGTATAATGAGATATTGTGCATTCCTGGATAACAGAATATTTTCTCTTGCTGCGATCATTGAAGGCTGTAGGCTAAATACATAATTGGTGTTCACATGTTTAAGTAACATAATTAATAATATATATTTAAGCTCCCCACAGGAAACGCATACTACACACTATTTGACAGTTTTTGGCTATAGACACTGAAAATGATCGAAAATTTAACTAATTTCTGAAAGACACGCTTTAATTGTTCTGGGGTTTTCGCTTTTTATGTAAACAATCAGTTTTAAGTAAATTTATTTGTTGCCCACACTACTACTGATAGGTGATTTATTTTTTACAATTTTTGTTTTTTCTTTTCTTTTTGTGTTCAATATATGTACGTGTTGCTGCTAATTTTAATATATATGCATGTATTTCCATTTTCTCCATCATTAAAATTTGTTCTTAAAAAAGTTTAAATGCTAGTAACGCTTTGAATTAATTTATTTATGTTATGTTGTATGCCCACATTAAGTATAGTTGTAGGCCTTTTTTTCTTGTTTTAAAATATAAACATGCGAGTTGCGTTTGCTTTTATTAATGTTGGGAATTCCATGGATTTAATTGTTTCTTTCTTTAATTTCATAATTTGCGACTCCTAGAGTTTTTCTTTAACTTTTCATAGACTTATGCTTAATGTTTTCTTCACATTTATTACTAAATATATGTAGAGGTGTGTATGTTCTCACTATAATCATGTGCTGCATCACTATAGCCGTTCAGCATGCCATTTACACAAAAACCTATCTTATGGCTGCTGAACGCTTCTGATTGATCTTATGAATAGCAAAGCAACACGGTGGGCGGGCAAAGTGCGCGCAGGACGTCATGAGCGTTACAACACTAAGTAAAATTTTACAATTATTCTGTTTATGCCATTTCCATAATCGATTCTTCATGATGATAAGAGCCTTTTTTGTCGTCGATCGGTCGGTCGCTTGATTAGGTTGAATTCGGGTAAACTAGCTTTGCAATGAGTAGGACTGTTTTTAGATTTTGTAAAGTTAGGCAAGGGAACTCCACGCATGCGACATTATTGAGCTGCAATATTAATAATGAGGATTAAGGTCATGTTGTTGAAGGAACATATATGTGATTGGGTACTTACAAACTGCCGCCACCTGTTGCGTCTGCTCTGTAATTGTAGATGTGGCCGTCTTCGTTGTTGCGGCATTGGGTGCCGTGGTGTCTGTATTGTTGCCCGTAACGGCACCTCCTGCATTATTGGCAGCTTTCAGAGCTGCGGCTGCGCTGCCATTTCCATTGGTTATGTTGTTCTGGCGGTTTCCGCCATTATTGTTACGATTGTTGCTGCGGTTGCGAAAGTTGCCGCCGCCGCCCATGCGATAATTGTTGCGATTATAGCCAGGTGCACCGCCGTAGCCAGAATTCATGCCACCATTGCCGGCACCTCCGCCCATCGTGTTGCCATTGTTGTAGTAATGGTTGCGCCCTCGGTAGCTATTAAAACTGACACATTAAACATTTTTAGGAGACAGGCGAGGGGCAACCCGGCAACTTACCTGCCACGTCGGGTGGACGAGACTCCGAATGTCTCGGTATTCAATTTGCGCTCCTGACGCCAGTCATTCTTCTTGTTCTTGCTGCGATCCTGAGCCGCCTCGCACGAAATGTTGTCAAAGAATGATTTGGTCTTATCGTAGCCCACATGAACATCCTCATCCTCAGGCTCATGCTCACCAGCGCCAGTCTCATTGCCAGAGTCATCCTTCTTGTCGGTCTCCCCATTCAACTGTGCAAAATTAAAGAGTGGGCACAATTATGTCCGTGTCAAACAAATACATTTTGTGTGTTGTGTCGTGCATTGTTTTAAATGTTTGACATGTTTCTTTTTTTAACGGTTGAATTATTAAACTAAAACTTAAATGAACTGAAAATAATAAACAAAATAAAACAAACTTATACCTGATCAGTAGTGGTAGAAGTTGTTGTTGTTGTGGTTGTGGCTGTTGTTGTAGCTGTGGTTTTGTTGGGTTCGTCGCCCACCTTGAGTTTCGCCAGTTGTGAACGCAGCTCTTCAAACTTATTGTTTGCCTGCTCGAAATCAAAGTCGCCCTCAAATTTGATCTTGTTGCGAGGTTTATTCTGATTAGCCGATTGTGGACGATAACCCTGCTAAAAGTAAACAAAATAAAAGATTTAAACGTTAATATTAATGACTGCAAAAAAACAGCTGAGGAAAACAGACAGATCGAATTGGTCGCATAATTGTGCAAAGAATTAAACCATTTAATTTGGGTTATTATACAAATATTGTCTGTTTTCAGCTCTAAGAAAGAACAGAATTGTGTACATCTATATATATATTAATAAGCTATTAACCTAATTATTATTAACTTTAGAAAATGTAGTTTATTAACTGATTCGGCGGTTGCGTATGTTTTGACTTGTGGAAAGTATATGAGAGCTCCTACGATTTTTATATGCTACTTTCGAAAATGAATACGCTGTAGCTGCCCAATGACAACCAGATGGTAGTCAAATATACAAATTGCTATATATTATATCTGTATCATTCTCTTTGCATGTGCTGAACGGGACGGAATGTGGAACGGTTGAAATGTGTATTTACCTGATTGGGTCGCATTGGGCCACGAGCACCCATGCCGCGATTGCCGCGCATCATCATATTGTTCGAATTCTGTGGACCACCACGGTGCATGTTCCATGCGCCATTTCCTCCACTGCCACGCTGTTGGATGGCACCGCCGACTCCCCCACGATTACGCTGATTATTATAATTGTTGTTGTAATTGTTATCCATTTGACGGCCAGAATCACGGCGATCGCGCTGCTGCTGCTGCTGCTGGGGGTGGGGATGATTGTAATAGTCGTTATTGTGGTTGTGGTTATTCCTCTGCTGTTGCTGCATATTGGGTCCCCCTCTCTGCTGCTGCTGTTGTTGTTGCTGCTGCTGATGGTTTTGGCGCTTATGACCGGCATCGCGCGCATTACCACCGCCGAGAGCTTGCACAGAATTCTGCTGCTGATGTAACTGCTGCTGCTGTTGCTGGGAGTGCTGCTGGGTCAGGTCGGCCGTTGGACTGATAATGAGGCTAATAGGCGTTGTCGAACGCGAAGCGCTCGCAAGCATATCTAAAACGGAAACTTTACATATAGACGGGAACGTGCATATATGTTTATATATTAACAGTGTGTATGTGTGTGTGTGTGTGTGTGTGTGTGTAGGTGTAAGTGTGGCGCAAGAAATAACTTCAAGTAACATGTAAAAGCCCAAGTGGCAAATATTTCTGTTTGAAATTATTTAATGGCTTTTTGTGTGCTGCTTGCATTAAATGATTGCTGAACCTTACTTTGTTTTGGCTGCTGCTGAGGCTTTTGTTGCTGCTGCTGTTGCTGATTACCACCTATGTTCATGAATGGCCCTCCGCTGCCAGGTGCTCCGGCACCAGGAGCCAAAGAGCCCGGGCCAAGACTGGGAGCTCCCAAGGCGCCAAATGGATTTCCATTTCCAAAGCCACCGCCGCCTGGTGCTCCGGGTGCACCTCCACTGGCTCCAGCCATCGATGGACCACTGTGCTGTGGTTGCTGCTGCTGTTGTTGTTGTTGTGGCGCATTCATTGGGAAATGTTGTGGCATTACCTGGGGGCCGTTCTGCAATTGTGCCTGCATTATGGCCGGATCATTATGGTGCGGCAGCGTATGGTTGTTCACAACGCGAATGTCTTTGATGTCAGAGCCGCGAAATAGGATATAATCGTAGATCTGTGACTGCGGTGCTATTTGAAACTGGGTGTCACGGTCCTCCGTTCCAAAGGAGCGCACTGTTTACAAAAACAACACAAGCTTAGTTTGGGCGCAATTTCTCGTATAACCTCAATATGTTGTTAGGCATATAAATATGTATGTATATGTAAGTAAACTTTTGTATATATGTATTCTCCGTACTGTACATAAGTACAGACATACTTGATGTGTGGTGTGCAAAAATGCGGCAAGGCATGGTTATACAATTGATTGTTGAAAGTACAGTGCTTGTTTTATGCTATATTCATAAATCTTTACAAAAATATGATTTTGTGTTACTACTAAATAAACATAGTAATATGGAAACGTAATAACTTTGATTCTAAGATTGTATGTAATTTTAAGTAATTTGGCCGCATGTTTCTCTTAGTCCATTTTTATTACTGCCTTTACTAACGGTAGTTGCTGTAGGAAGCAATGCCACATAATCCGTTAATTGGCGCTGGCGCCAAAAATGGGGTTTGCCAGCAAATTGCAAACGAACACACACGTACAAATTGCTATCTGTCTACACATTTATTTTGATGTAAATGTATACATTTGTGCATATATGTACATGCACTATATGCATATGTATGTACATACACACAGGCATACATATGTATGAAATTTTGCGCGTGCATGGGGATGCAAAAGCAACACTGTACAACCCGAAGCTCTATCTGTGCCGACAGCATCTGAGCTTCGACAACATGACAAACAAAAAGCACAAGAGAGAGTGGGAGAGAGAGAAAGAGCTAAAGAGAGAGAGTGGGAGAGCGAGTTGGCTATTGCCGTGTGTCTGCCCGCTCTTTGCGCGATGAGCAGCATATTACTGTAAAAACTAACTGAAGCAACCAAAAACGTGAACAAAAAATTTTAAAGAAACCATTTTCTTTTTAGCATTCGCCTTTGCATTTTACCGTTTTAGTTTTACAGCATAGATATACATGCATACATATATGTATATACGAACGTATGCAAGTATTTCCACATGGATGAAGGAAAATAACACGAATGTGTAGGCAAACATACATATGTGTAAAGACATATATATATATATATATATATATAATTGGGATATAACTTACCACTCGACAGGGCAATTGTACACTCCTGTGGATCCACCGTATACAAGCGGCCTTCATATCTAATGTCAGCTTTCGAAATTAGGCTGATCTTCGAGCCCAACTCCGGTAATCCGCCACTCATGTTGGATTCTAACTGTATCACTGTATGACTCGCGTGTCAAATCAAATATTTTTTTCACCAATTTTTACGAAAAATTGTTTCTGCTTATGGCCGACAATTGTCGACGAATAGAATAATCAAGTAAAGCAAACAATTATAGCGAGCGCGACGTTGCCCCGTTTCCGAGCGAGTGTTGCCTGCTGCGCTGCAGTTTCAACCTTTCGACGTTGACAAGCACGCAATAACTTTCTATTTCCAGAGCAAATTTTCAACTTTCTATAGGCAGATTTTTAATACAATATAAATAGAGCACAATTTGAAAATTATATCAAATCAAATGGATAAATTAGTAAAAATGTTGATTTTTTTGCAATTCGTAATGTGGAAAATTTTTTCACCTTCCGTCTGCAAAAACCTACCCGTCGAAAGTGGAAGATGATCGAACGAGCAAGAATACTCGCTACCCAATGTAGTGTTGTAAAATATTCAGAGATGGGGCTGCATCATTTTAAATGATTCTTCATTCTTAAAACACATGATAATAAAATAAAATAAATAAGTAAAATCTATACGCATACAGAATTGTTAATTTCTTAACTATTATCTTCATGAACCAAGCAATTTAAATTGAATAATTTGCTAAATAATATTTTAGAGGGGACAACACTGGCGCATTCCGTGCAGCCCTGCGTTTGTCACCGCGTTTAACATTCAAAACGTTCGATTCCTAACAAAGCGTCGCTTTTATTTTGTCGATGGCATCAGCCTAATAAATACTGTGTATGAAGCGGCTCAAAGACTTTTTAATTACACAGAATCAATATGCCTCCACAACGCGAGCCAATTAGTGTGCGTACAACGCGACTCAATAATCTTATACTGGGTAAAGGAGTTGGCGCCGTACAGAAACCCTCTTCAAGCGCTTCAAGGCGCAGCATTGTGCCTGTAACCACTGTAAGTGCAGCTGTCGCAGAAGCCATCTGTCGGGAGGGATTGCTGGACGCATTCTGTCTGTTGTACAATGAGTGCGACAAGGAGACGCTGAAAAAGCGCGACCGTAATATAGCGGACTTTGTAAATAAATGTAAGTGTTCCCATTTAAGAAATGTGGTATGTCATTTATATGACTCCGTCTCTTTAGTTCGTCCTATTATTGAGGAAACCCGTCAGCTGCGGGTAAATGCCGATGATTTTGTCATCAAGGCCCTCATCGGAAAGGGCTTTTTTGGCAATGTCCACTTGGTGCTCGAACGTCAAACGTCCGATGTTTATGCCATGAAAAAGATTAAGAAGTCGATGGTGACCACATCGCAGGTGGAGCGCGATATAATGTCCCAAAGGAACTCTGAGTGGATAACCAATTTACAGTACGCCTTTCAGGTACGTTTAAACCAAACAGCCCCAAACTGTCTTTGTTTGAAATCCATTATGTATTTTCATTGCTTCTTCCAAAGGACAATGACCACTTGTACTTGATCATGGAATATCTACCTGGAGGCGATCTTCTGAGCTTAATGTCGCGTCACGGACCTTTTGACGAAGACCTAGCGCGTTTCTATTTAGCCGAGCTAACGTTGGCTTTGCACACGCTGCACCTTATGGGCTACGTTCATCGCGACATTAAGCCGGAAAACATTCTGATCGATCGCTTCGGTCACATTAAATTGGCAGACTTTGGAAATGCTGCTGCATTGGATCGTGACGGTCATGTCTTGAGTCTCTCGCCAGTTGGTACGCCGGACTATATTGCGCCGGAGCTGTTGCAAACCATATCAACCTATAAGCTGTCAAAGTCGATGCATGACGTGAGTGTTATTGTACGATTTTCCATTCAATATGCAACTCGAACATGAAATATTACTCAGAAAAAACATGTCCATGTAGTTTAATGCGTGTCTGTTTATCCTTATGATTCTCAAACTAATAAGTCAGCTATAAAACTATCTTAATGAAACTTTGGATAGCTGCCTATTGTTCAAAATTCTTGTTTCATTTGCGATTATTTTTAATACGTACTTTTGCCTGTAAGCTATGGTAATAACTTATTAATTTTCCCAAACAGGTTAGCTGCGATTACTGGTCCATGGGAATTATTGGCTATGAGCTTATATGTGAGATTACGCCGTTCCATGAGGACAACGTGCATGAGACGTACTCAAAAATTCTTTCCCACTGCGATGATAGCCTTCTGAAAAAGTTAATTAGCTTTCCGAGTGATCTGAAAATTTCTAGCAATATGAAACATCTCATCGGATCGTTGGTAACGAACCCAACGAATCGGCTTTCCTACGATCAAATTATTAAACATCCGTTTTTCGAGAGCATCCAGTGGAGCACAGTTCGTTCGCAGATGCCTCCCATTATACCCACTATAAAGTCGGATGATGATATCTCAAACTTTGAAGACGGAATACGGCACAAAGCCCGCCGAGAACAGCAAGCCAAAAAGTCATTGACCTCGAACATGAAGTCGAACGATTTTAGTGGCAAGGACTTGCCCTTTATTGGATACAGTTTCGTTCACATGGAAAATGATTGCAGTATATCCGATGTGTCGGACACAGCACGCACGGCTAAGCTGCAGGAAAAGCTGCGGAGTCTGCAGCAAAAGCTGAAGTCGCGTGAAACTGAAATTGTAATGCTGAAGCAGGATCTGGTAAGGGCCCAGCAAACTCTTAAACAGACAGATGGTAAATCGCAAGTGGTGATTGAGGCCAAAGTGGAAATTAAGAAGCTACAGGACATTATTAAGGAGAAGACAATGGAGCTGGCCAGCTGCAAGACCCAAATTAAAACTTTGCAGAGCTCAGCAAAAATTGATGAAGAAATGTGGTCAAAAAAAGAAGCCACAATCACAGACTTGTTGCGCCTGAATCGACAAAAGTATGAAGAGGCAAAAATCGCATCCGAGCAGAGATACGAGAAACAACTGGCGGAGAAAAAGCAAGAACTGGCCTGCACAGTACAAAAGTTGGATGCGCGTGAGCTGGAGTTTAATGCAAAAGTTGATGAATGTAAGCATCTGGGCGACAAGCTGGAGAACTATAAGGAAATGCTGAAGCAACTAAAGGAACAAAGTGTCAAGGCCGAGTCCAACCATGAGAAACAAAGGACTCAGCTAACAGAAAACTACGAGCAAAAGCTGTCGGAGCTGCGCCAAAAGCTACGCGAGTCACAGGATACTCACCGCCGCATGACTTTCGAGCTGCAGAGCATACGCAGTGAACTGGACGAGTCGATAAGTTCAGGCAAATCAAGCCAAGAGGCTAAACATGCCACGGAGCGTAGCATCGAAGACATACTACAGCGCCTTAACTGCGAGATAAGCGCAAACAACGAGCTGCGTGCGGCTAAAGCTTCCCTAGAGACTCAGCTGAATCTTGCGAAAAAGGAATGCCTGGAAGCACAAGCAGAGTGCCAGCGTTTGGACCGCGAGCTGCAGGTAAGGTCAATTTTATTATTTGCTTGCCATATGCTTTATATAAACCTGAAATTTTATATTTAAACTTGGAGCTACAGCATTTGAACTATCGATATAGTCATAATGTATGCATCCATTTCTAAAATTGATGTATTCTGTCCGCTGCTTCTTTAAAATGATTGTGTCAAAATTATTGACAAGTCATTAGAAAAAAATCAGAAGATAAATGGTTTTCTAGGCTACAACGAGAGTCTCTAATTAGTATACGTGATTAGGGCGTTTTCTAAAAATAGCAATAAATTTCTATACAGTATTCACTTAAAATTCTTTGATTTTGAACACAGCTCGCTGAGTGTCGTTGCAACATAGCCGAATCATCTCTCGCATCTCATGCCTCACCGTATGAAACGGCACCTGGTTCGCTGACTGAGCTGAATGCTATAGAGGATCAACTGCGTGCTGACCTAGTGGCCGCCAAGGATGCCGAATCTGTACAAAAGAGTCGTGCTGATCAACTGCAGGAATTGGTTACAAAGCTAGAGAGGATGCTCGAACGGTTCAATGAGCAAAGCCTGTCGCCAATGAAAGGAAATCCGGGCGCAGCGAACAGCGCCGTTGGCGACATGCTGGAGCGTCAAAATGAGAAACTGGAGGATAAATTAGCCGCGGTGCGAGAGCAGATGATTGTGGAGCGGCAGGCAGCACGTACGGCAAACTTATCGCTCTGGAAAGTGGAAAAGCAATTGGAGGAGGCGCTCTCGGAAAAGAAGATGCTGGCGCGGCGCATGGAATTGACAGAGGAGCGTGTCAAGAAAGCGCAGAATGAACGCGAAGAGGCTCAACGTGCGCTGAAATCTGCGCAGGATGAGTTTCGTCAGCGTGATGCACGACTTGATGAACTCAAGGCCGAATTAGCAGCCAGCAAACGCGATGTCTTAAAGGAACACCGTATGTGGGAGAAAGCCGAGGAGGAGCGCATGAAGTGCAAGTCTGAAGTTATTGAGCACCTGGCAAACGTTCATAGGCTGGAGCAGCAGGTCAGAGAGGTGCGCCAGAAGCTTCATCAATCTCAGCTACGTTGTGATGGCCTAGGACTAGAACAGAAGAGGCTGCAGCGTGAGCTGCAAGAGGAGCGGGATCGCAATGCTGCAGCTGGAGAAGGCACTCAGGCATTGCAGGGAGAACTAAAGCAGCTAAGTGACAATTTCCAGCGCCTAAAATACGCGTGCAGCATAACCGATAATCAGCTAACAGAAGTGGAGTCCATGCTGGAGGCAGAGCAGCAGCGAAACAAAACACAGCAATCCCAGCTGGATGCATGCCATGTGAAACTTCGCGAGCGTAATGATCAGGTAACCGAGCTGCGTAAAGAATTGAATGTGCAGGAGTCCGGCAAGCGTCAGGCCGAGCAACATGCCAAAATTCTTACAGTCGAATTGGAAGAGCTAAAGGAGAATCTTAAGCAGTTGCAGATGAAACTTATCACACAGCAGACTCAGCTGGTCGAACAGACGAACGCGCTGTTTGGCGCCCAAGAGCGCGCGGATCAGTTGGATGTGCAGAGCGCCAGTTGCCAGGCGCAGAACGCAGACTACGAGCGAGAGCTGCTCAGTCTCAAGGAGGAAAATGCTCGCATACTGAGTGAGCTGTTCCACAGTAAGGAGGAGGTGCTACATTTGCATGCCGAGGTAAAGAACCTGCAAACCGTTCAGACTGGACTCCACACTGAGATCGATGAGCTGCAGAATGCACTCACGGAAAAAGAGCAGTTCTACGTGCAGCGGGATATCAAAGCTATGGCAACGCTGGCTCAGCACAAGAAACTTATCGACTATTTACAGGTAATACATATTTGTAAAATTGTATTGTGTTTGTTCTCCAACCAATGCGTATTACTTGCAGCTTAAAGTCGAGGATTTGTCAGCCAAGAAGAAGAAAACTCTAGCCGACAAAATCTTTGGATCCAACAGCAATACCAAGGAGAACATATCGCCCAACGATGTGGAATCATCTATACTATATCGTGCTCTGAAAGAAGAACTGCGCCGAGAACAAAAGCTATCCAAGATGCTGCAGGAACAATTGGATCAGTTGAACGGTAAGTAATACAGAAACAACCTTTTATTATAACGCGCTCTATATTTATATTCTATTTTTCTCGCAGGAACTGCAACTCTGCGTTCGCCACGGAAGTCCTGCGCTGTTAATGGCGACACAGACGAACCCAAGCTGCGACCCGCTAGCATCGCCGCAGTACCCCGATCTCCACGTAAGCCGCCGACCACAGTGAAGCGCTCGGCTAGCCAAGCGGATGCTAAAAACCAATTGAAATCGCCGCAAAAGCAGACCGCAGACGATGTGTCACATCATCGATTTGAATTGGCCTTGCAGGAATCGAAAGTGGACGCAGCCACGTGCGTCAGTTGTGAGCAGCCCATTGTAGCTGGATCGCCCTACTGGCGCTGCAAGGAATGCAAAGATGTGGTGCATCGCAAATGCCGGGCCAATGTAACTGGCAGCTGTGGTAGCAAAGCTGAATCGACCTGCGATGAGGTTAGCGAGGGGCGGCCAGAGTCAAGTCGCAGCAGCCTGGAAACAGTAGACAGCGAGCATGACCACACGGGAGAGTATATAGGCACACTAGCTTACAAAGGCGTACCGGACTCTGTTGATGGCGAACTCATTGAAATTAATTGTGCATTCGAGGTGGTCGAGCAGAAAATATTGCTGTTTGGCTGCAACAGCGGCCTGTTTGCCTACAATGTGGACACACAACGCCTGTTGCATATTGCTGGCATCGATTCGGTTAGCTCTGTGTCCATATCAACGCGCTTGGCCAAGGCCATGATGGTGGGCGCAAACGGCGAGAAGCTATATCAATGCGACTATCGGCAGCTGGAGTCGCGCTGCCAAAGCGCAATTCCCTGTCAAAAGCCTGTACTAGAAACGTCGGTAATTGAGCTGCCGTTGGCCAATCGATCGAACAGCGAAAAGTGGAAACTTGTGCAGATATCAAACGAATCTGAAAATGCCCTCGACTCGGTCGCCATTGCAGCCACCTCGACTCGCATTGTCATTCTCAAGTACGATCTAAAACTGCATAAATTTAAGCCAGTGCGCGCATTGGACACGGCCACGGCCGTAACATCGATTTTCTACACACGCCATTCGGCAATCGTCAGCTCGGACAAGTTCTACGAAATCGATCTGGATAACTATGCGGCCGAGGAGTTTGTCGATCTAGCGGATAAGACGCTGCAGCATACGGCCAACTGTCAGCCCTTTGTAGCCGTGCGCATCTCGCGTCAGGAGTTTCTGCTTTGCTTTGCCGAGTGTGGAGTGTTTGTCGATGAGTTTGGCTGTCGTTCGCGTCCCTACGATTTAAATTGGGTCTACGCGCCAACGGGCTTCATATACCGTGAACCATTCCTCTACGTGTCGCACTACCAGTACGTGCAGATAATGCGACTGCATCGCTCCTACAGCAAGGAGGTAGCCAGCGGCGCTAACTCGGAAAACAACGATGGCTCAGAAATACAGCGCCTTTATTTGCCCCATTATATGCCCACGCTGCTGAGCTCCAGCGGCGAACGAAACATTTATACGTTGTCCATAGAGAAGCAAGCGGGCTTTCAGCAAATATATCACCTGGATGCATTGCGAGCATTCAAGCATAAGTTAAACGTATCCATGGAGACAATGTCATCGGTGGCAACGTCCGTAACGATCGGTTCGACAATGACAACGGATAGTGTATAAGGTTTACTTATTTATGAGTCTGTCTCTAAATAAATACATGTGTTTGTATGTAGAATTTAGCACAGATTTTCCTAAGCCTCTAAGCCCAAATCATTATATTTTATTTTAATATTTTTATTATGTGTTTGCACGACTAAATACATTTTAATACATATGGCGCCAAGTTTGAATGTCTGCTGTTGTAGCACCCTGTGCACGCCGAAGCTTTACTACTGAGCCACCCTGTGAAACATAACAGTTTTTTTGTTTTCGTAGGCCGGTAGAATGAACGGCAGCATCTAATACACGACAGCGAAGCTTTTATTATCCAGCACAGTAAAAGGCCGCGAGGCGCAGGGCACGGGTGCCACATTTTGGGAGCTCCAGACCACACATACACACAAACATACAAATGTATTGTTATTGTGGCAATTGATGTCAATTTATGGCAAGCCGGTTGTTGAGCGTATGTAACCCAACGCGATGTTTAAATCAGAACGAAAACAAAGCGCGCGCCGCGCACTTGCTAGCACCACAAACGCGACGAGGGCTACGCCTGGCAGAATGTCGCTGTGTCGGGCATGCTTGGTCCTGCTCAGTGCCGAGGATATAACATACGATTTGTACAAGGAAAAGGATTTGGCGGCCAAGTTTATTGGTTGCATGCGAGCTGGAGACGGACTGCGATTTTTGGGAGCGCCACTCGAAGAAGGCATGAGTCCTCAGATTGTGCTTAGATGCATCTGCGATAGCTGCTACCAACTGGTGCAGAGATTCTATGATTTTCAACGTATGTGCGAGGAGTCCTTCAGTAATTTCGAAAAACTCCTGTCGGAAGTCAACGTAAAAGTTAACGGAAACAAGTGCAATCAGGAGGATATACCATCCGAGACGATTAAAGCCCCACTGGAAGAAGATGCACAGTCCGGAAAATTAATTGTTCAAGTTCAATCGACTGAGGTTTCCGTCGTCATGCCGGAGTCAATTGAAGACATTGTGAGTGTTTATTCAAGAGAACACATATTGATACATATGTACAAACTTTTTGTTTTGTGTTTATGCATGTATGTATGTCCTCAAGTTCGTAATAATCTAATCACATGTGGTTGATTGTGCATCGAGCGCGTTTGAATGTATAACTGTTAACATGAGCGTATGTATGTACAACTGTCTATTGGATACGGAAGACAGCACACATATACACATGTGCATATGTATTGATGTACACACTTGTGTTTATGGCACGCTTATTTTATTAGCGTGAGAACGTGGCAACATAATAAGAGTACGCATACATATACGCTTACACACAAATTTAAAAATTTATCTAAATATGTGTTTATATGTATTACGCGGTTGTCATGGTTACGGTTTGCATATTGAAGAGCATTAACAAGTTTTGCGCGCTTATTAAAGGATTCCTTGTACGACCAGTGTTGTTAAATATCTGGACATATACATACATACAAACATATACATCTACATACATATGTATGTAAGGGGATGAGCTTGTGTGTGTACTAGGTATTATTTAGTCGATCACATTTAGCAAAACCACTTGTTTATTTATTAGTTAAATATACATATGTATAAAAAATAAAAAAAAACTTGTTTGGAACTAGAATACACACATATTTGTATATTAATATGCATACAAATTTGAGTATGCATATAATTTGATTTAATGATCTAAATTGGGAAAAGTTTGCGGAATTTAAATTTCATTCTCTCTCTTAACTACAGGAAGAAGTATACATAATCGAAGATAATGCTGTCAAACAATCTCTTGGGAAGGAAAAAGTTGCGATCTCTTCACATCCAGGCGTTGCGAAGCGTCCTTTGGGTCTCAGGCAAAAAATAGACTGCAACATTTGTGGACGCGGGTTTTACAAAATGTCTCTTTATGAGGCGCACATGCAAAAGCATCAAGGGAAGCAGCCTTACAAATGTCCAGTCGAAGAGTGTGGCAAAGCGTATTCGCGAGAAAACTTGCTGACCGCGCACTTACAGGAGGTTCACCAGAACCAGAGGACCACATATGCCTGCACGCAACCGAACTGCAATAAAGTCTACAGCGCGCTTCGCAGTCTCAACTATCATTTACGGCGCCAACACTTTAAAGATGTTGAATCCGACAGCTCCAAGTACATGTGCGAAAAGTGTGGCAAATCCTACTGTCGAAAGGCTTTGCTCACGCGCCATCAATGGGTGCACAGGAGCAAGGGCGAATACACTTTTGCCTGCAAGTGCTGCGAACAGCGCTTCTACACAGACCAAAATCTAAAGGATCACTTCCTGAGACGTCACAGCCAGAAACCACTGTGGCGCTGCAAGCGATGTGGACGTATTTTTGGATCCCGTGTTGCCTTAGCCGCTCACACAAAAAGTCATACAAAAGCGAGTCGATCCTTTGGCAGTAGTATAATCAATTAAAAATGAGCAGTTCTCAAGTGGCAGATACCTCAATTCGGATCCATTGACACAAATAATCAGTTATCCGCTTTTATTTTCATATATATATATATATATATGATTTCAGTAACTCTTCAAGCTAACTCAACTTATGACAATTTAAAAAGTTAAATCTTTTGAAATACTAAAATTTTTATATATATATATTTATCGAGTCGAAAAAACTGCTGCATTAAAAGTAAATACATATATGTAGTGAGTGGAGTGGGTATCTGGGAGGTTACTATAAAATTAGCTAACATTCACATGATGGCCGGGCCTGCACAAATTGCTTGAAATCAGTACACAAATTGATGGCAGTAGCCCGCTTACATACTTCAAAAATCATTTATAAAAAAACAATTAACTAAATTTGATGCTTAAGCTTAAAGAAACAGACGGTCTGAAAATTACATACATATACCATTACATTACATATAATTAATTTGCTGCAAAAATTAAAAAATCCAATAGTACCTATCAATGAAATTCAGTAGAAATGCAAATGTACCAAAACAGCATGAACTAATATAAAGGGTGAGATGTGGGGCGGGGTGTAGGTGTTGCTTGCACCACGCATACAAATGATAATAAATACGCCGCAATATGAGCATAGAATGAGTTTTGGAGCCGCCGCCAGTTGTTGTTTTTTTTTTTTTTGGTGTTTAGGTATCCTTGTGCTTCTCATAGAAGGCATCTAGGTATTTTTTGTACTCATTTTGATCATTCCACATCATCGCGGCCTGCGCATTTAGTGGACTTTCATTGTTTGGTTCGCCGAGGAGCGATTGTATGGACAACAATATGGTGCGCACATCGTACAGCGCTGACCACTTGTCTTTGAGTATATCTAGACAGATGGCACCCTGCAGATCGACGTTGGGATGAAAGCATGGTGTCAAGAATTTAACCACAGGCGCGGCATACGGATAGGAATTTGGAAAGTCGAGCGACAACCGATATGTCTGGCTCGAGTACACAGTGTTTATTGGGCCAGCAATGGTGCCGACCCATTTAAAGATGTTTTCGCCGTCTGGAAATGCCGAAATTCCCTTCTCGTTGGCCATCATTAGGTTCATGAGTTCTTTGTGCAGTCTGTGTTCAATAAAGAAATTATTGCAAATCATTTAGCAGCCGAACAAGCATACATATAGACATATGTATGTATCAAAATTTGGCGCCTTACCTTTTGCTCACAGCGTGATTGTCTTTGATAGGCAGCGAGTCATCGTTGTGTTTGCTACTGCCACCAGCACCACTCTGTTCAGGGCTGATGTTTTGTGCCATTGCGTTGCACTCTGGGAATTTAGTTAAGTTGTGGAATATGCTAAAAGTGTCACTATTTATACTGCAATGTCAATTTTGTTAATGCGCGTCTGTTACTTTTGAGAATCTTTTTTCACTAAAACAAAATGGATGGAGGCAACACAGTGTTGATTTGAGCGTGCGCAGAGTTGTATTTTGTGTCAGCTGAATAATAAATAATAGCCTTCTCTATAAGTGAATAAAAAATATATATAAAAAAATCCATAAATATTGTTACCCATAAGCTGTATATTTTTGTTATGAAGTTACAAATGTCCTAGATGGCTAATAATGTTTATTTTCCTTTAAGCTTTGTTTTAGCTAAATTTATTTTTATGCGCCAAGTGTTGCGATATTTCTGAATTATGCGCTCATCTCTAAAAAGAAATAACTTTGTTTAATATAAGTAAACAGGAGTTGCTTGATTGTTAAGTGTTTAGGTAAGAAGGCTTTAATGAATGGACAAGTTTGAATTTTCATAAATTATATGCCACCTAGTTGCTTTGACTAATAGGTAATTAATTTGTTTCTCCTAAATCTAGCATATGCAATAATATATTCTTGTATCTAACGGATACAAATGATTCTGGCTTAGATCTGTAAATCTGTGAATATATAGGGCCAAGCGAAACTTTGATGAATGTATCTAAGCTAGATAGCCTGTTATTAATTTGTTGTTACTTTCTGCAGTTCCAATAAGAATTGCTTTACTGGAAGCGTTTTAAATGGAGGAGAACAGCTTGATTTATGGATTAGAATTACAGGCGCGCGCTCTTACGCCGCAATACGGCGAGGGCAACGATGTGTGCTTTTTTATAGCCACAAACTCTTTGAAGCCTACCAATCAGTTGCACCTTCTACAATATGACGAGGAGCAGGGCACCATACAGTCAAAAGTGAGCGTAAATTTCGCGTTAGCAGCTTATACATTTACTTATATATTTAGTCTATCCTAATAGATTTTTGAACATGCACTGGGTGAGGTTTGGAAGCTGAACAGCTGTCCGTACGATGCGCGTTTGCTGGTAACCGTGTATAACGTTCAGAAGGGGGCGCAGGTGCTGTCCCAGGCGGCACTCTTAACGTTGCCGGCTGACGGGCCAAAGGATGCCGCTGATGAGCCAATTAAAAGTGAATACATACCTTGGGCGAAAATTGATGTGTTGGACACTGCCGAATTGGGTGAACGCGTAAAGACGGTTGAATTTCATCCCAGTCAAGAACAGACTCTAGCCTGCGTCGTTGGCAATAAATTGGCTGTCATGCAACGCGCGGAGGCATCCACTCGCGTGGTGGCCGAAGTCAGTAGCAGCAGCAGCGGAGCAAAGCACATGTCACCATTTACCACTGGCAAATGGTCGCATCATCATCAGGGACATCAATTTTTGGCCTTGCACGATACTAGCGTGCGCGCATACGATGTACGCGACACTCAACACTGTGCTTGGAGCATAGAGGACGCACACGGACAGTTTGTTCGCGACTTGGACTGCAATCCAAATAAACAGTGTCATCTGGTGACCGGTGGCGACGATGGATGCCTTAAGGTATGGGACTGTCGCATGGTGAAGGCTCCAGTTTTTGAGCGCAGCGATCATTCGCATTGGGTCTGGTCTGTGCGGTTTAACACTTTTCATGATCAATTAATACTATCCAGTTCAAGTGATTGCAAGGTGCTTCTGACCTGTGCCGGCTCGGTTAGCTCAGAAGCTCCGGGTACTGAATCTGGCGAGGCGATTGCAGCCGGCTCACAGGAACGGCACAAAGTCCTGTCAGATGGCTTACTGCAAACCTTTGATCAGCATGAAGACTCTGTTTACTGTGCAGAATGGAGTAACGTTGATCCTTGGATTTTTGCATCGTTGAGCTATGATGGACGCGTTATAATCTCAAAAGTACCGAAACAATATAAGTACCAAATAATTTTCTAACCTATTCCTTATACATAATATTCCACTAGCTTTTATAAATACTGTATCATAAATACATTACTAGGCTTTAGGTTAAATAAATCTAAATATGAACTAATGATTAGCCAGTGTCCTCTGACGTACAATCGGAGGAGTCATTAGGATTTGCAGTCTCCACGGAACACACACGTTTTATGAGTTCATTTTCAATCTCGACTGTTCCATTTTCGATGGCCTCCTGCATTTGCACATACTCGATCGTGGCTCCGCTCTTCTTGGGTGTTTGCTCCACGGCCGGCTTCGGCTCTGCTGTTTCCGCAATCTGCGCAGGCTTCGCACTTTCTGTTTCATCTTCCGCCTCTTCGGCCAGGCTGCTTCGCTGAGGCTGGACTTCCGCATATATAGCGGGATATTGCTGCTGTAGTTTCTGCTTAATAATGCGCACTTTACGAAATATGTAATCCAGATCTTTTTTCATTTCACTCAGCAATTTAACGTGTCGTTTAAATTTCTCATTTGCGTTCTTTAAACGACTTTGGGACAAGGCATTGCAGTTCAGCAGCATTTCATTCGTCTTCTCAAACCGCTGTAGCCTGAAAGTTGTAAACGGTATTCATTCATTGTGACATCATTTTGATTTCCAGCATGACTGCAGTTTCTTGCATGCCCACCAACTACATTCTTTGTTGTCTACTCACATTTGTTTTTGTGCTCTTATCATGGTCTCAACATCACTCTGATTTACCATTCCGGAGAGGCCTTGAATAAATGCTTCGGCAGGTGTGCAATTGTTAAAACCATAGCCATTGAAGGACTCTAAATCTGGTGTAGTATCCGCGTTATCGTCCATTGCATCCGTAATTTTTATCTCGGACATCAAGCTGGCAAACTCGGGGATACTAACAAAACAAAACATAAACATGCATTTATTCCTGCATTGTAATATTTTGCTATGCAATCGATAACTATAACTAAAAATGTTATCGATACATCGCGACTACCATTTGAAATCACGATTAAATGTGATTTCGAATTTACTGTGACATCGGCGGTAGAATTGTTATTATACTTTAAATTATCAGAGTAAAACAGTAAAAATTACATATATATTATTTTTGCATATTATTATTTCTTTATATTGTGCAGTAAATTATTTTTAACTCCTTTATTAATTTACTGCTGCATATAAAGAGTTACCAATAAATATAAAAGAAATAGTCTTTAGCCTTCAAGCGAAGCTGTCACTTGTTAGTCTTGCCAAAATTAAAACAAAGAAAAGAATCTTATTTGTTGCAAAATGCGAATTTTTTTTAAATGCGCTAAGCCACTAAGATTAATTGTTAACAGATGCATTACAACGCCGGTTAATCTAAAAAGTTAGTGCCCTCTATTAATAACATTTTAACAAATGTTACGTGTTTTGGGTGGCCACACTTTGAGTAAATTTGCTTGTCAAACAATTAACCGACTGTTTTAATCTCATTCGCCTCAAAACCATTAACTAGCTATGAAGCCGGCACCGACTGTCAAATTGAACAATGGCTACGAAATGCCCATCTTGGGTTTGGGTACATATAATGTAAGTTCTTATTAAAGCTTCATATATATATATATACATATAAATATATATACAACAACAGGGAAATACTAAGTTTGATTAACTAAATTAAAATAATATAAATTCATTATGTTTGAATGAGGATTGGTTAAAGTTCAAGAGCTGCACTAAAATTCTTACTTGCAGTCGAAGAACAATGAGGGCGAACTAGCTATAAAGCACGCCATTGACATCGGATATCGGCATATAGACACCGCCTATTTCTACCAAAACGAGGCGGAGGTGGGCAAGGCCATTCGCGATAAGATTGCTGAGGGTGTGGTCAAGCGTGAAGATATTTTTCTAGTGACAAAAGTGAGATCTTGAATTGGAATTGGAGACATTTTCTACACATCTATCATTGGTACTCCTTTAGCTCTGGAACATACATCATGATCCCAAACACGTAGAGGCTGCGTGCCGCAAGCAGCTATGCAACTTTGGCTTGGACTATATAGATCTGTATTTGATGCACATGCCGGTGGGCTACAAGTATATCGATGAGGAAACGCTGATGCCGAAAGACGAGAACGGAGTGCTTCAGCTGAGCGACGTTGACTACTTAGACACATACAAGGCCATGGAGCAGCTAGTTAAAATTGGCCTTGTTCGCAGCATCGGGGTGTCCAACTTCAACAGCGAACAGCTGTTGCGTGTGATAAACAATTGTGAGATCAAGCCGGTCACCAATCAGGTAGAGTGCTCACCAGCGATTAACCAGAAGCAATTGGCCGCATTTTGTAAACAGCACGGAGTCACTTTAACTGCGTACACGCCACTTGGCAAACCCAAACCGGACGAACAGAAGCCAGAGTTTCTGTATGCTCCCAAAGTGAAGGCTATAGCTGAAAAATATAACAAGACGCCGCCACAAATTGTACTGCGCTATTTGGTGAGTGTAGACGTTACGTCGAAATTTAGGATTATTTCCTGGTCTAACAGTCTTGGGAAAGGGTATAGTTTATAGACTTCCAAAGTCATCTAAAGCTTCGGTAGTACAGCTTTCGGCTTTGACAATAGAACATTTGTGCCGGGCACAAGATTCGAAGCCGCATTCCTAACAGCTTGAATGTTTTGTTGCAGGTGGAGCTGGGTGTTCTACCCATTCCGAAGTCATCCAATGCCGGTCGCATAACTGAGAACTTTAACATCTTTGACTTTGAACTGACCGAGGATGAGAAATCTGTGCTGGATGGTTATAACACGGGCGAACGAATGGTGCCTTTGAATTTGATCAAGGGTCAAAATCACAAGTACTATCCATTTGCCATTGAGTTTTAAAGCAAAAGCTTAGCCAGTGCACATGTAAATAATTATTAATGTGTTAAATATAGATTGCAATTAGCATATGCTTTTCAATGGTTAAAATTTCCTTGTTTGATTTAGTTTAAGCTGTTTGAAAGCACGTTATTCATTCGTTTTGGGATCAAAATTGGTAATCAAAAAAATTTCAAATATTGTATATAGAAGTTCGCTTGTTTTTATATGAGAACATTTTCGTAATGATACCGGCACGCTGTTTGACCACATGTGACGACGATGAAGAAGACAACTCGAGGGTGGCCCTCATACTGGGCGACAAGCCAGTTTGCGGTGTTAAGGCCCTGCTGATGGCCCCAAAGATCAAGCTGAGCAGCGGCTACGAAATGCCCGTGCTGGGATTTGGAACCTATAAGGCAAGTAATGCAACTACAAATCAATCAGTTCCTTAAAGCTTGTTCCTTTTTTCATTGCAGATGAAAGGCTATCAATGCGTGACTGCAATCCACTGCGCTGTGGAGACAGGCTTTAGACACTTCGACACGGCGTTTTGCTATGGAAACGAAAAGGAGGTGGGCGAGGCGATTCGAACGCAAATACAAATGGGGAATGTATCTAGGGAGAACATATTTCTCACTACCAAGGTAAGTCGTCGTCGTCTTTCTCTGAGAATCTCTTTTAAATTCATTTATCCTTCTCCATGTACAGCTCTGGAATACGCACCATGACCCGCGAGACGTGCGCCGCATATGCGAAAAGCAGCTGGAAGCCCTCGGCTTTGATTATATCGACCTGTATCTTATGCACTTTCCAGTGGGCTATAAGCACATGTGTGATGAGATTCTTCAGCCAATGGACGGCAATAAAGTTCAAACGAGGTAGGTCGCCCGTAATGTTGGTTGGGAATTGAAACGTTTAAATTTCCAATGTGATCCAAAGCGAAATCGATTACATTGATACCTGGCATGCCATGGAGGAGCTTGTCAAGCTAGGAATGGTGCGCAGCATTGGTGTCTCAAACTTTAATATGGAGCAGGTGCAACGCATCATACAGTGTAGCTCATCAAAGCCGGTTGTGAATCAGGTGGAGATTTGGCCAGGCTTCATGCAAAAGGATCTGGTCGACTACTGCCGCTACAACGGCATCGTTGTTACGGCCTATGCGCCGCTTGGTCAGCCGGACCGTGAGATGCACTCTCCAATTTACTTCTTCTCCGAGGGAATGAGACGTCTCGTGAAGAAGTACAAGCGTACTGCGGCACAAATAGTGCTCCGCTACTTGGTAAGCGCCAAATTACAGCCTATATCCATGGAGAGTATAATTTTGAATCTCTTATTAGGTTGACTATGGTGTTGTTCCCATACCCAAAGCTGGCAATCCTCTACACATTAAGCAGAATCTAAACATATTTGATTTCCAGCTAAACGAAGCAGATACGCGCGCTTTGCGAGGCATTAAGCCTAAGGACCGGTTAGTTAAATTTGATGAAGTCAAGGACCATACTTTCTATCCGTTCGAGAGAGAGGAGGAGCGAGATCAACAGCCTGAAGAGTTTGAGCAGGAGGAAATACTCCCAAAGAGGGTAACGATACTGCCCGCAGAGCCCGCTGAGGGTGAAGAAGCTGAACCACCGGTTGAGTAGATACATGAATGGGACAAGCAACAAACTGCAATCACATGTTCATCTAAAAATTTATTGTGCAAGATAAAAGTGGTGTCAAGAAGCGGATGAATGAATCATTTTTGTAGTGTATGCATTTACATTTGTTTATGTATATACCTAAGATAATCGGGGGGTATTATCACAATAATGTGAAACAACCATCGAAACCGCCAACTATTAAGCTTTTAGTTTAACTTTAATTTTTTCTTACACATCAGTTGTTTGAATCATTTAAAACCCTTTGAAAGGTCAAACAGCAATAGAGTAGCTCGGATAGCAGACGGATATATAAAAGCAGCGCGTCCAGTACCCCGCACTATATAAATCTTGCTCACTATAAAAAATACAGGATTTGGATGATAAGCGTTCAAAACTTGCACTAGCAGGGAAGGAGTTATCATGTATAAAGGTCTTATATACCCTATGCAATATTCAAACTTAATTAAAAATTAAAAACAAGCTGAATTGACCTTCTGCAGTTTATCTTTGTTTAATAATTTGTCAGTAAAGATAGGCTGTAGATAAAGATAAGCCAACAAGACCTGAAACTTGGGTGTCAATTGCATCCTAACTTTTATATCTTCTCGTTCTTATGCTTGGCCGAAAATAATGCTTCGATAGTGCTTTATGGCCCATCTGACGAGTCAACAATCATTATGATTATAATGACGGCCCGTAAACCGAACCTGAGGGCATATATAAAGCAGCTCACTGGGAGACTTCAAATCAGTTCTTGATATACAGGCGCAAAATGATCAGATTGTGGGCAATAGTAGCTATTCTAGCCTTGGGCTGTGCTATGGCGCAAGAAGCGGATGAACCCAAGTGCGGAGCTTGTCAGAGCGGAAACGATGCCCTCTGCGTTACGGAGACTTCATATTACAATTGCTTTGGTAAGTGGAAGAGGATATTTGAATGGACATTTGCTGATTATCCGATTTTAATCAGATGGTAACAAATACGGAAATGAGATTGAATGCGATGACGGCTTCGTTTGCACCAATGCCGATTCAATATGCGTGAAGAAAACTGAACTCGAGGAACTCCCTGACTTAGTAAATGTGTGTGGCGGCGGCTCCAGCGGCTGCGGGGTTTGCTCCACTAATCAAAAGTACACCTGTGTCAGCAAGAATCAAGCCGGCCGTTGTATTAATGGCAAACTATCCGCCGTAGTTAATTGCAAAGAGGATGAGATATGTGTGGCTGACATTGGATTCACAGACGTTTCCGTCTGTGTGCCACAGTGTGCGGCGGACTATGTAAGTAGCTCTTAAGAAAGTTCTGTGCTTACGTAATTTTATAAAAATTTTTTGTAGTTGAAAAAGTCGCCCACCTGCAGTGAGGATGTTGGCTACTCCACAACAACTGCGGCGCCAGCCTCAACGATCAGTCCAGCTGACCGAGTAGCCATCTGCACGCGGGAATCAAGTGGAGTTACCACATTGTTTTTCTATGCTTATGCCGATTCGACATGCAAGTCCGCAGTGTACTGCCAGAGGAACAGTCTTACCAGCACCGATTGGGTTACCTTGACAAGAACATGCCCATCCTCCACGCCGTATTTCGATACGCGCACCAAAAATTGCGTGGCTACCAAGCCGGCTAGTTGTCCCCAATAGTCCCAATAAGAAATTTCAGTTCCATTAACATTTGCTATTCAATTCATGATGCTTTAACTCGATTTATATAACAAAAGTTCTTAGAATACGGGTCACATATTCATCAAAATATACAATATTAAATACTAATTCAAAATGTAATGTTTAAATTTGTAATGAGTTCAATATCTGATCGATTTGATGTAGTAATTAAAAGTGGGAGCATTTTTGCAAATAAAAACATTTAAAATTACGAAAGAACGGCGTAAGTTCGGCACGTGGAAGATTAAATAGCTTTGCCTGATCAGGCCAGGTCAGGTCAGGTCAGGTCTTTAAGACAATCCAGAATACAGAAATCTCGAGCTCTCCTTTAACCGCACAATATCTATGTATATTATTTATATTACAACTCAATATCTACATATGTATATTATTTTTACTGAACACATACAAAAACGATACGACCCATGATTATTAGGAAATTATGAGTTTGGTCTATTGATCTTAAAAAAAATAAAGGCAGCTATTATGTATGTTGTGATTCGATTCGGATTGAAGCGGAAAGGCGGGCCTATGATGGGTTTCACGACAATCGCTTTAAATTTGAGAAACAAGTTTACATGAAATCTGATAGATGAACATGGCTGTATCGACATGTCTGTGTGTACTGATCAAGGATATATATAGGGTCGGAGATGTTCTCTTGTATGCGTTACATATTTCATAACAAGCAATAAGTTACTCAAGGATTGCATTACTTACGATTTACTTGGCCCAAAGATGTTTCCTGTATGACTCACAATTGGCTTTCTGCTGCTTATCATTTTTTATACTGGTTCACAGAGTGAAGAGAGTATATATATCTAAAATGGAAATGTATATCTCTATAAATTGAATTCTAATTTTGCACTTAATACAGCTGCTGAGCTCTACAGATCTATCCAAATATATCGCATGCGCCCACTACAGAGGCGTGACGAATCGGAAAACTGTATATATCTTAAAAAATGTAAGATCATATTGGGCCTTGAATGGGTATAGCTCGGTTGTCTTCAACTCTTAAACTCTTTAATACTTAATATTTCGCCAGTAAAGATAAGAAAGAGATGGCTATTAATAAAGATAAGCCATTTCTGTATTCTTGGGAAAAAGACAGGGAACTTTGGTTGTATAATTTTTACAATCTGTCGTTGTTATGCTTTATGGTCCATTTGACGAGTCAACAATCATCATAATGGCAGGACCCATAAACCAAATCGTAGCAATACAAACTGAAGGCTATCATTTGAGTATATAAGCTAACTTAGTGGGATAGCTCGAAACAGTTCGTGATATGCAGCAAAATTGAAAAGTCGAAAAATGATCAGACTGTGGGCAATAGTAGCTATTCTAGCCTTGGGCTGTGCTGTGGCGCAAGGAGCGGATGAACCGAAGTGCGGAGCTTGTCAGAGCGGAAACGATGCCCTCTGCGTTACGGAGACCTCATATTACAATTGCTTTGGTAAGTGGAAGAGGATATTTGAAAGGACATTTGCTGATAATCCGATTTTAATCAGATGGTAACAAATACGGAAATGAGATTGAATGCGATGACGGCTTCGTTTGCACCAATGCCGATTCAATATGCGTGAAGAAAACTGAACTCGAGGAACTCCCTGACTTAGTAAATGTGTGTGGCGGCGGCTCCAGCGGCTGCGGGGTTTGCTCCACTAATCAAAAGTACACCTGTGTCAGCAAGAATCAAGCCGGCCGTTGTATTAATGGCAAAATATCCGCCGTAGTTAATTGCGAAGAGGATGAGATATGTGTGGCTGACACTGAATTAGCAGACCTGTCCGTCTGTGTGCCACAGTGTGCGGCGGACTTTGTGAGTTACCCTTAAAAGATTTCATTGCTTACGGTATTTTATAGGAATATTCCATAGTTGAAAAAGTCGCCCACCTGCAGTGAGGATGTTGTCTACACCACAACAACTGCGGCGCCAGCCCCAACGATCAGTCCAGCTGACCGAGTAGCCATCTGCACGCGGGAATCAAGTGGAGTTACAACATTGTTTTTCTATGCTTATGCTGATACGACATGCAAGTCCGCAGTGTACTGCCAGAGGAACAGTCTTACCAGCACCAATTGGGTTACCTTGACAAGAACATGCCCATCCTCCACGCCGTACTTCGACACTTACATAAGAAATTGTGTGGCCACCAAGCCAACTAGTTGTCCTATCCCTTCAACTGTTCCACCTGTGACTACTGCTATACCTGACACTACAACTGTCTCCACGGCCGTTCCAACTGACAGTACGGCTGTTCCAACTATCAGTACGGCTGTTCCAACTGACAGTACGGCTGTTCCAACTATCAGTACGGCTGTCCCAACCGACAGTACGGCTGTTCCAACTGACTCAACGACTGGTGAAACTGGCACAACGGCTGTTTCAACTGACAGTACGGCTGATTCAACTCAGACTACGGCTGTTCCAACTGATTCTACGACTGTTTCAACTGACACAACGGCTGGTGAAACCGGCACAACGGCTGGTGAAACCGGCACAGCGGCTGTTTCGACTGACACTACGGCTGATCCAACTCAGACTACGGCTGTTCCAACTGATTCTACGGCTGTTTCAACTGATACAACGGCTGGTGAAACCGGCACTACGGCTGTTCCAACTGACACAACGACTGGTGAAACTGGCACAACGGCTGTTTCAACTGACACTACGGCTGATCCAACTCAGACTACGGCTGTTCCAACTGATTCTACGGCTGTTTCAACTGATACAACGGCTGGTGAAACCGGCACAACGGATGTTACAAGTGACATTACGGCTGGTGAAACCGTCACAACGGCTGATCCAACTGGCGAGACCAACACTACGGCCTAGTTATTTAACTTGCAGTTGAAGCAAGTTTTAAAAATTTCTTATAGCTAAAATCATTAACATTTATTCGATTTTTGTAACAATAATAAATACTGCTCAAAATATGTTGATTAAAATTGAAGTATCTTACATATATGATCGATTTGATGTAACAATTAAAATTCTTAGTTTATTGGCAATTTCTTTAGTAATACAATTTAATGTGTCAGCAAAAAGAATGGGTTAAGTTCTGAATTCTCTCGGCCTTAAGCCCCAATAGAAAACATTTCTACATATATGCATGCATATATTTGCGTACGTCATAATTTCTAAATATGTGATTAGAATACGATATTCACGTTTTCGACCACTGTCGGCTGATTTATGGCGCGGGCAGATGCGTTGCGCCTCAGTTTAAGTTCTTACATACATAGAAAATAATCTTATTTTATTGCTAGTTGTGCGGCATGGCCACACACACACACATAAACATAGACATATGTACATACATGAGCGCTATACAATGAAAAGTTCTTATTTAATGATTCTTAATATTTCATCGAGACAAAAGCAATATGAAATGTTGTCGTTGTTGTTGTTGGTAATGCTGCAACCTGGCTGGGCGACGCGCCTTCGCTGGCAGCGATTGTCGCGGCAATTAAATATTAAATCAAATGAATTGCAGAAAACTGCAGAGCTGACACTGAATGACGACGAGCTGTAGTCTGCGGTCTGTGGCAGAGGCCGTTAAGGCGGCTGTGACTGAGTCTATTTGGCTGGCCACAACTAAATGCGCAAATGGAAATTATGGCCATTGACGACGCACGATCTGCCTGGCACACTATACGTGGGCAGCGGAGAGTGTACAAACTGCAAATAGAAACAACCACATTATTGAATGTACATATAGGATTATTTAGAGAAGCAAAATGATGGATTGCTGATGCCTGCTGGTACAGACCTTTGGCACTTTTTGCGTTGTGGCCATGTAGCCGACACAGAACGATTGCGTTGTATGACTCCACATCACCTCGCCGCAGCTCTGTTTCGGATAGTAGAGCAATGTCAGTGCACCGGCATAGAGATCCTGCTGTTGTGGCAGTAGCGGAGAGTCCAGGAACTTCTGCTTAAATGTTTTGTGCAGACTGGTTACAGCACAATCACTGCCAAAGGCGCCATTGCATATCTCTCGGGCGAGCAGCGTTTTCATCAGATACTCACCATTGCCCGTCGTGCACGTAGCAATGGCCAGTTCATCGGTATCCGTGGCCCAACAGCCGGCGCCGTAGGTCGCTGCCTGGCCCACGCGACCTGGTACTTTGAGTAGAATGCCACCGGAACTGCAGCCGGCTGCAGTATTGCCGGAGCCATCAACGCACACAGCGCCGACGGTGTCCAGTGCGGCCGTTAACTCCACCTCGTTGCCTGGCTCGGGCACTGGCTCTTCGACGGCCTTGCTGTTGCCGACAACTATATCGTATTTGCTCTTATAATGATTATAATGGAATTTCGCTTTCGATGAGATCAGCACGTTGGGATCGACCATTGCACAGCCCATTTGTTCAGCAAACTGCTCTGCCCCACTGGCTGCCAGAACCATCGGTGGTATGCGTTCCAGTGGCTGTTGATCCGACTGTCCGTCACAAATGCGACGTGCTAGCTGAATGGGATTCTTGACGCGGCTTACATTGGTGCATGCCCCAAAATTGAGCGTGGTGCCGCTCATAATGGCTGCATCGCACTGCACCGAGCCGTCCAAGCACAGATTGGAACCAAAGCCGGCGTTTGTATGGCCACAGTTCTCCAATCGCATTATAGCTGCCTCGCAGGCATCGATGGCGCTGCCGCCGTTTTTTAGGATTTCTGTAGCCCGTATGCATGCCTCTTTGATGACGCGCTGATATTTCGTTTCGTCGATGCAATTTCCAGCTCCTGAGAGAAATATGCGTGTTAAACTCATAAATAAAGTCGCATCATCAATCAAAACGAACCTGTATGCACCGCTACGAAACCAGCCATGTTGTTGTTGTGTTGTTGCTGCTAACGCCAAATGCACTTGCGTTTTGCGGCCTTTGTTTACGACGGACGAATGCTATTTTAGTATTTGTTTGTTTAAACAATTTTGGAAGCTGAGACTGCAACGACCGTTTGCCAAATGCGCTAAAATACTGATTCAATCATAAACGTACTAAAATACTGAGGAATGTGCTTTACAATACTGGTCTAAAAGAACATTAGGGGTATCCAAAACTTGTTATATTTCGTTGATTAAATAGACGAAAAACTGTTGATTGCAAGATTTTTTATGTATGAATATGCATTGGTGTACGCATGTATTTATATTATCTTACTTTGAGTGCAGCTCAAGTTTAAATCACAATTTTAGTAACTCCTCCTGTTATGCGTTAACTTATACAAAACGTATTTGCAAATGTTGCCCTCCTCCGCGATTCTCATGAATTTAAGTAGGACTTGCAGGTCTTCATGCCCTGCTAGGAAGTGAAGTGATAATACAGTGTGCGTGTGTGTGTGTATTTTCATAAGTATTTATTATTGCTTATATGTTTGTATGTATGTACTAACCTATGTGTAGAGGTATGCATGTGTGTATTTATTTGTGTGCATAGCAGTAAGTGCGTATGTTCTTGACGTATGTATGTACTTATCGCTACATTTGCATCTATTCAAATAGTCTTAATTCTTAAATTAAATAACGTTAGAAAATTAAGATTAATATAACAACTCGTTCGGTTGCGCAGATATCGTTTGTTACGATTTTTTGGTATTTTTAGTTGAATAAAGTGTGGTATTTTAAGTGTTTCCCTTTCCTGGTCACATTCATATGTGACCGTGATTTTTGCAATAAAACTAAGTATTTGCAAATAAAAAGAGTAAGCTTTATTAATTTAAAAATGTAATTAACCTCTGTAGTATGAAATAGTACTTGAGATATGTACCCATGTCTCTAACCAAATTAAAGATCAATTATACATAGCAAGTGCAAGTGAAATGTGAAGAAAGTGATTGTTTGTCCAATCCGAACAACTGTTTGTGTGTTTGTGTTTATTGTGTGTGACGTCTGGCTGCACTTGTTATACACTAATACCAATTAAAATATGTAAAAGAAAGGAAAAACAACTGCAATATTGCAACGCAAAAAGTCAACAGATTTTTCAGCAAGTTATCCCACATTACTCTACTGCGCGAGTCTTTAAAACACGCATTTAATAAGTACCTACGCATTAATAAAAATGGACACACTCCCATTAAAAGGTAGCAGAGAGGCTGCAGCGGAAGGCAACAACTACATAACCGCATATCAAACAGTCATGAAAAAGGTACGTAATACTAGAGTATCAGCCTCTATGATATTTGATACAGGCTCGAGCGAACTGTATACGAAATATGTGCTCATACATAAATTATTTGGCACATTTGAGGGGCGGAAATGGCTTTGTAAAAGTGTCTACGTGGGTGTCTGAGCTAAACAGCTGAGCAGCCGCCGTTACGCTTTGCCCTGCCCTTTGCCCATGCACGAAGCCGAAAATGCCACTTAATCTTATCAGTATCAGTGCGTAAACAAAGATCTATTATGTTGCCCAAGCTCTGTTCATGGCTGGAATAATGTTCATGCAAAACGCGAGCCCAGCACAATTTATCGATATAGCCGAATAGCCCGATTTATTGCTGTACTCTACGATTTCACAGTCAAATGGCCATAGCACAGGAAGCGGAGAGGGCGATCATCCGCTGGCGCCACATTCCAAACTGTCCTATGCGGCAGCAACCACATCACTGACTGCAGCCACAGACGATGAGGATATGATCGACATCACGCCACGCTCCAGTCCAGGCGAACTGATCGTTGGGGCTGGCGGCTATCGTCGCGAGACTGCCACCGAATCGGATACGGAACGCGACTTTGCGCCAAGTCAGCGAACAATACACCATCATCAGCATCAACATGTGCCAACTCACAGCGCCTTCGGAGATCCCATGGACGGTGAGTGGCCAAGCGGAGCTATTTCAACATAACATATCTATACGAGTGTGTGTCTTGATTTGTTAATCTTACTCACGAGCTCGTGGCCGGCGACGTCACATCAATTGTGACTGTGTAGCTGTACTTACGTTTATAGCTTTTATTAAACATATGCGTGTCTGTATGTGTATGCGGGCTACTACTCGCTTTCATTTAATTCATGTACATTTAAATAGTAGTCAGACATGTGCACAATTCCCAGTATAATACAAATAACATTCAATTGCGAGCCGTGGGTTTGCGCCAAGTCAATAAGCAATACTTTTCATGACACAGCTTTTCGATGAAGTCTTCAATTTTTTGAATCGAAAAATCAATTTTAAATTGTAAAAATTTGATTTTTATTCTGTATTCACATTCACCTGTGGCATAAAATACTAATTGTTAATAGTTTACAGCCGCTGATCGAGATCCGAAAATGTTTTAACGGTCATATAGTCGTCAAATTCAAAATGTACCCAATTAATAAATGACAGTATTATTTATTTTGCGCCCATGTACACCGCTTTAGGAGCACTATCGTTCTATGGCTCCTCGGACGTACAGGATGACATACCTGGCATTGGGCAGTACGAAGATTTCCACACCATCGACTGGCAACGTGATATCGCTCGCGATCGTATGCGGCATCGTTACATAGTCAAAAAGCGGCAGGATTCGTTTTGGGATTTGATCAAGGTAAGTCACATGCAAATAGCTATTTGCAATCTAAAATAATGCTTTGTTTTTATTCACAGGGAGCCATAGATGCTGGCTCCGGTTGGCTATGCGTTCTGCTTGTGGGCATAGCAGCGGGCTGTGTGGCGGGCATGGTTGATATAGGTGCCAGCTGGATGTCTGATCTGAAGCATGGCATATGTCCGACCGCGTTTTGGTTTAATCGCGAGCAATGCTGCTATCCAGCTAAGCAATCTGTCTTTGAGGAGGGTAACTGCTCCACGGTGAGTTTTCATTTAAAATTTCATAATAATATCACATAATAACTTTCATTTTAGTGGAAAACATGGCCCGAGATCCTTGGGCTCAGTCGCACAGGCACGGGACCGTACATCATCTCGTATATTTGGTACATTTTATGGGCATTGCTGTTTGCTTCACTGAGCGCGTCGCTGGTACGCATGTTTGCCCCGTACGCCTGCGGATCTGGCATACCGGAGATCAAGACTATATTGTCAGGCTTTATTATACGTGGCTATTTGGGCAAATGGACACTGCTGATTAAATCGGTGGGCTTGATGCTCTCTGTGTCGGCAGGTTTGACGCTGGGCAAGGAGGGACCCATGGTGCATATTGCCAGCTGCATTGGCAATATATTTTCGCATCTGTTTCCCAAATATGGACGAAACGAGGCCAAAAAGCGTGAAATTCTATCTGCAGCATCTGCCGCTGGCGTCTCGGTGGCTTTTGGCGCGCCCATTGGCGGAGTGCTTTTCTCTTTAGAGGAAGTGTCCTATTATTTCCCACTGAAGACCCTGTGGCGTTCGTTCTTCTGTGCGCTCATTGCAGCTTTTGTCTTACGCTCACTGACACCATTTGGCAATGAGCATTCCGTGCTATTCTTTGTGGAATACAACAAGCCTTGGATATTCTTTGAGCTGATTCCGTTTGTCTTTCTGGGCATCATGGGCGTAAGTAGCACACTAGAGTATTATCTGTATATTCCTATATCTAACTTGTGTTATCTTTTTAGGGTGTCATTGGAACGTTCTTTATAAAGGCAAATTTGTGGTGGTGCCGCTACAGAAAGTTCAGCAAGTTGGGTCAATATCCTGTTAGTGAAGTTCTGTTTGTCACATTGGTCACTGGCGTAATCTGCTATCCGAATCCCTTCACGCGCATGAACATGAACGAACTGATATTTTTATTGGTTAGCAAGTGCTCGTCTGGGGATCTCACCAATCCCTTGTGGTGCGTATAATAGTTATTCAGATTATCCTAAGTTAACTCATCGTGCTAATTATACTATAGTGACTACAAGCGAATGAACATCAGCACAGGAACCAGCTTTATTGAGGTGACTGAACCAGGTCCCGGCGTCTATCGTTCCATTTGGCTGCTCGTGCTGACATTTATACTTAAACTGGCCCTGACAATTTTTACATTTGGCATTAAGGTGCCATCGGGTCTGTTTATACCATCCCTGTTGTTGGGCGCTATTATGGGACGCATTGTTGGCATCGGCGTGGAGCAGTTTGCGTATAGTTATCCCAACATTTGGTTCTTTACCGGAGAGTGTGCCGACAGCAATCTGATTACACCCGGCTTGTATGCAGTTGTTGGTGCCGCTGCTGTACTCGGTGGCGTAACGCGCATGACTGTCTCCCTGGTGGTCATCATGTTCGAGCTGACTGGTGGCGTGCGTTATATTGTACCACTGATGGCGGCTGCCATGGCCTCCAAGTGGGTGGGCGATGCTCTAGGCCGGCAGGGAATATATGATGCGCATATTGCGTTAAATGGCTACCCATTTCTCGACAGCAAAGAGGAGTTTGCGCATACAACGCTCGCGGCAGATGTCATGCAACCCAAACGCAATGAAACATTAAATGTCATCACACAGGATTCCATGACGGTAGACGATGTTGAAAATCTACTTAAGGAGACAGAGCACAACGGCTATCCAGTTGTGGTGTCTAGAGAAAATCAATATCTAGTTGGCTTTGTGCTGCGCAGGGATCTTAATTTGGCTATTGGTGAGTACATGGCTATTCCATACAAACCGTTATACTTAATGCTACTTTTACGGGCAGGTAACGCAAAGCGTCTAATCGAGGGCATTAACAGTAATTCAATAGTATTATTTACGTCCACGACACCCACGCAAAATCTGGGCCCGTCTCCACTTAAACTAAAGAAGATACTCGACATGGCGCCTATCACGGTGACAGATCAAACGCCCATGGAAACTGTCGTCGACATGTTCCGCAAATTGGGTCTGCGTCAAACGCTTGTCACACATAATGGGTAATATAATAATAGTATGTGTGCAAATATTTTCTCTAAACATATTAACTGTTTGCAGTCGCTTGTTGGGCGTTATAACGAAAAAGGATGTTCTCCGCCATGTTAAACAAATGGATAATGAAGATCCCAATACTGTGCTCTTCAATTAAGTTGAATTTATTAGCCAATCAGCAGCTAGGCAGATGCTTAGTTATTATTATTATTATTATTATTACCTGTACTACGCAAAACCAACAAAATTTTATATGATTAAGCCGAAAGTTGAGCACGAGAATAGTGATTAGTAAATTTACGATCGGAGCGTCGAGCGTGAGAGATTTAGCAGAATTGTGTGCAGTACTAATACATATACATATATATGTATAGTATATATTAATAGGCATATAATATTACACATACATGTTTGTCTCGTTAATGTTAATTGTATAATTTATTGAAAACAAGTGCAAATGTTTGCAACATATTCATTAATTTCCGCTTTGTAATTATGTCATTGTAAACGTATTCAAAATAATATTTTCTATTTTCTACATATATTTTAATTATAAATGCCCATGTTATTTTTATATACCTATGTACATCACGCGCATGTTGAATGAGTGTTTGGACTAAGAAAAGTTTTTTATGTAAAAGTATGTAAGGAAATCGAGCAATTTTTAAGCTGGCGGCACAGGCAATGGAATGAATAGAATGTTTTTACTTGAAAGAAAATTAAGATGAAACTTCTTTATGTTTTGCATTTTATTTAAAATTCATATTTACATATATATTATATAAATACATATATCAAAATATTGTGTTTTGTTAGAGATCTGTGAAATTTTAATCTAAACTCGTGTAAATAGCAGCATTAAAAGATGATGAAACCATGAATAAACGTAAGCGCAGCTATGTATAAAAACAAACTATATTTAATCAAAGCTAAAGTTATTTGTATTTGTAAATATGTACAGTCCAGATTATCTGTAATTCAGCATATTGTATTAGTCGATCACGCAGCACATGATATTTTTCTAATGCTGTGTAGGCCTTGCGTTTAACTTTAACTTCACTTAGAGCAAGAAAATATGGAAGGTGTCATTTAAAATTCATTTTAAAATTTGGAAATTAGCAATATGTTGACTGCTTTGGGGAGATTGGCAACGGGTAAGAGCAGGATATACGCGCATATGTAATGTCAAGGCGACTAATTTGATTTTTTAAAGCATGTCCTAAAATTGGCTTCAAGGGGATAACTCAAGGAGGACGTCACCCATATGGTCAACCGTCAATGGTTAAAAGCCCCCTGGAGCAACAAGGTCTCCTACACACTGGATCGGTATTCTACAAGGAAAAATCTAAGGGCGAAGGCAAACCTGAAAATGCGGCCAAGACCCCATTTAAGTGCGATGACTTAAGTAAGTTGTGTCCAGATCCTTGTGTCGATGATGAAGTAATGGATGCAATTGCTGAACACGTCGGCGGTAAATGCGAGAGGGATCCCTGCTCCAGGGTCAGAGAGCCTTGTGAGTCATATGTCAAGGCACATATAGGTGGGACGAAAAAACCTAACAAGAAAACGTGCTCCAATAAACCGACTGACTCCAATAAAACAGAGACTAAACCCATTCCAGCACCAACTGCCTCGGGGAATAAGCCAGAGACTAAACCCATCCCAAAACCAAATGCCTCGAAGGATAAGGACCCTACCTCCAGTAAATTACAAACTGACGCAAATAAGAAACCGACTACCTGTAACAAAGAAAAGGCTGCCTCTAGTAAAAAACCGGATGCCACCCAAAAGATTGCCCCCAGTAAGAAACCGATTGCCTCTACTAAAAAACCGTCTTCCTCCAGTAAAGTACCGATTGACTCAAATAAAAAGGCTAGCTGCAAGAAAAAACCGACTGTCGCCAGACAAATAAAGGATACCTCCAATGGCAAACCGACTACCAATGCCAAGACCCCCGCCAAAAAGAAGTAAAATGTAAAGCATCAAAACGAATAATCAAATAATACAGCCAACAGACAACCAAGCAATTTGAAAAAATTTTCATTATTCCAATGCCAAGAACCCCATCAGAAAGTTAAGCACCAAAATTAATAATTAATTAATATAAAGACATCCTTCCAATCAATTTGTATATGAGTATTATTCACTAAAATTGTTTTCGATATAGAATATCTGAAATTCATTGCCATAAAGACCCGTGATTAACCAGCAGCCATTGTCGCTGATGCGAATGAATTGGCCACGACCGCGCAGTACGCCCTTGACGTGGCCACGAGCTCCATCGCTGATCCTGTAATACTCCAAGGCACCGTCGCTGCTGGGACAGTAGATGATGTTGGCATCACGGCTGCAGGCGATTGCGTTCTTAAAGGGCAGCGGAATTTGCACAATTAATTGGGCGGTGCCCTATTAGGCAATAATATAATATAATAATTCCGCAGTTTCTTATATCTATACCTCCTCCTCGTGTCGCATATCGTGATAGTAGGTCTGTCCGCTCAGATCGCAGCTGACCACAATTTGGTGGTTATTCATTTCGGTTTTCTGCAGGGTAGACACCATGAACCGATGCCTGCGCAGGGCAAGCAGCTGCAGCTGCTTGTTGGATCTATCGGCAGCTGGCTGGCGGCTTGTGCTCCAGCAGCGATAGACGCCGCCATTGTTGCTGCCCAAAACGAAATCGTCCAGGCCCAGCGACACCATAGTTGTTAATTCCGTGGCCACTGAGGCTGGCAACGAATATCTAAAGAGCACATTTAGTCAGGTAAACTTTTCTATGTCTTTTTACTTACTCCCAATCCAAGGTCATTTGCTTGGCCACCAGCCACTGCTGCACCGTGCCATTGGCATAGCAGGCGAGCAGACGCTGCTCCGTAACCCAATCCAGTGCCACGGCAGCACCATGTGTGGAGGAGACGCTGTGCAGCTGTTTTACTTCCACGCTCGAGTCACCGCCAGCACGTGACTGCTCGTATAGCCAGACAAAGAGCTCGCCATCCATGGTGGCGCCGGCAAACATTTGCTTGTTGAATCCATTGGTGCACAGGCTGCGCAGGCAGGATTCGAGGGGCAGAGCTTTGGCCTCCGAGTATACCACAAAATTGCCATGGGACATACGCTGCGGCACGAAGAGCTTCAGCTGCTGCTCCACATGCTCACACCAGTCGTCGTGGGGTGCCACCGTCGTAGCCACCAGCACGGGCGCATTGTTTGTGTGCACGCACAGCCAAGTGGCCAATCCCTGCGAGTTCTCCATGCTGCCCATGGTCAGCTTCTGGTAGGTGTGCACCTGCAACTGCTCCTGCAGCGTGCACTGACTCGACTGCTGATCCTCCATGAGTGGCGTGGGCTGGCTTAATTCCTGCTCCACCAGTGGACATATCTGCCGCAGCCATTTGGCCAGGGCACGCTCATCGTAGTCAACGTTCTTACTGCTGCAGCACTGCTCTGTTTGTGTGGCCACATGCTGCTTCTCCTGCGTCTCGGTGCCAGCGTCCAAGCTAGGCGGCGGCGGATCCGTACCCGTACAGTTGTCCACCAAAGCATTTTGCTTCTCTATCGGCTGGGTAGCCGAAAATTCGATCACCGGAGAACTATAATGGGAAAGCACGTCCATGCTGCAAATGATTTAATATTGAACGGACACAACAGGAGTAATTCGTTGGCATAGCAACAGTCAACAACTGGGAAAGGAACCACCCCTGAAGGACTTAAGCGGCAAATATACAATACGAAAACAACATATATATTAACATATATTAATATTGTCTTTGGTCGATCGCTCAGTTTACAAAACTAATTTCTGCCTCAGTTCGTTAGCCGAGTTTGCCGCTTCTTGAAATCCACATTTTGTTTTGATATATTTTCTAAATTTTAATAAATCAATTTCATTTTATATTCCTAATAGCCCGATCTACTGAAAATATCACAAGTCCTAGATATTTTCAAATAGAAGTTGCGGGCTAGATTTAAATTTATTTTTAAATTCTCTTCAAAAGTTTCATTCTAAGCTGAGCTCGTTAAAAGTTATCGATAGATATATTTATCGTACTTACAATACTTAATTCGATTTAGTTACATCTTATCGATATAAAATTAAAATGTTTCGATAAGTGTTCTTACTGTATTTTCAACACTAAATTCGCTTTAACGGGAAACGGAATAGAAGGCCTTGACTGAGCAGAAGATTGAAAAATTCTCATAAAAAATAAACTTTCATTTGCAAACGTGGTTGACTCAAGTGCAATTAATAACTAAATGCGAAATTAAAAAAATACATTGAAAATATATTAAAAACTAATAATAAGACCCGTTCTTTTTTCAAGTATAAAGGCAAAATATTTTCAATATGTTGATTTGGGCAAGATTGGCTACGGGTAAGCGTAGGAATTTGGCACTTGTGACCTGTAAAGTTTACTGAGCTGGGTTAATTATTTAAAGCCTGTGCCAGAATTGGATTTAAGACAAGTCAGCCAGGAGGGTTAAGCCCGCAAGGGCAGGCGGCAAACGTGAAACTCTCATTACAGACGCGCACACTTCATACTGGGCGCATGCTCTCCGCGGATGAAGACGACAAATGTAAGACCGATGAGTCCTTCTTTAAGCCCTTGTGCCCCGAGGATGACAAGAAGGAAGTAGTTGCTGAAAAAGTAAGCGGTAAGTGCCAAAAATATCTATGATGGGCGTCCCCTAAGTTATTTGTCAATGAACATTTAGACGGTGGAGGAAAAGATGATACTTGTGAAGATGAGGCTGGTAAAGGCAAGCCGGGCGGCGAAGGGTCTGGAGCAGCTGCGGGACAGTTGCTTGGCAAACGCCGCGAGGGCATTATCCATGCCGTTATTGGACCCGTCATTGATGTTTATTTTCCGGAGGAGGTGCCCGAAGTGCTGAATGCCATGGAGGTACAAGATGCGCCAATCGGTCGTCTGGTATTAGAGGTAATCGGTTCATTCAATACATTCGTTATTTTTTACTCAAAAAGCAATTTAGGTCTTACATCATTTGGGCAATAATGTGGTCCGCTGCGTCGCTATGGATTCTACAGATGGTCTAAGGCGTGGCCAGAAAGTTTTAGATACCGGATATCCCATTCGAGTGCCCGTGGGAAAAGTGGTATTGGGTCGCATTCTGAACGTGGTGGGTGATCCGATAGACGAGCGCGGCGAGATTAAGAGCGAGTTTTACTCTTTCATTCATAATGAAGCTCCGGATTTGATTGATTTAAATGTTAAGCCGGAGATATTGGAGACAGGCATCAAAGTAATCGATCTCCTGGCACCCTACGTAAAGGGCGGAAAAATTGGTCTCTTCGGTGGTGCTGGCGTGGGCAAAACGGTGCTAATTATGGAACTAATCAGTAATATTGCCAAATCGCACGGCGGCTATTCGGTGTTCGTTGGCGCCGGGGAGCGTACACGGGAGGGTAACGATCTGTATCACGAAATGATCGAGACCAAGGTGATTTCTCTTGAGGACGACAGTTCGAAAGTGGCGCTCGTCTATGGCCAGATGAACGAGCCGCCGGGAGCGCGCAGTCGTGTGGTTTTGACTGGTTTGACCATTGCCGAATACTTTCGGGACATCGATGGACAGGACGTATTGCTTTTCATAGACAACATCTTTCGGTTCACCCAGGCCGGCTCAGAGGTGTCTGCGCTATTGGGTCGAATACCCTCCGCCGTTGGGTACCAGCCCACGCTGGCCACCGACATGGGCATGATGCAAGAGCGTATTACCAGCACCAAAAATGGTTCGATTACATCCGTTCAGGCGGTCTATGTGCCTGCCGATGATTTGAGTGATCCGGCGCCGGCCGCCACGTTCTCCCACTTGGATGCAACTACTGTGTTATCGCGTCCGATTGCCGAACTGGGCATTTATCCGGCAGTGGATCCGCTTGATTCTACGTCTCGAGTTCTCGATCCCGACATTGTGGGTGATGAACACTATAATGTCGCCCGAGCCGTGCAGAAGACATTGCAGGGCTACAAGTCCCTGCAAGATATCATCGCTATTCTGGGCATGGACGAACTCTCTGAGGAGGACAAACTAACTGTGGCACGGGCTCGTAAAATGCAACGCTTTCTCTCTCAGCCGTTCCATGTGGCCGAGGTATTTACTGGTCATCCGGGCAAGTCGGTGCCTGTAGAGAAATCAGTGGATGGTTTTAAGCGTTTGCTAAACGGGGAATATGATGACATACCGGAAATTGCATTCTATATGGTCGGCGACATAGACGAGGTGCTGGCCAAGGCAAATCAATTGGCAGCTAGCATGGCTCCCGATGGACCTGCCAAGCCACCAGCCAAAGATGACAAAGGAAAGAAGGATGGGGAAAAGGGTAAGGCGGACGACAAGGAACCCAAAGCAGAAGCTAAAGCGGACGCTAAAGCAGAAGCTAAGGATTCCAAGGAAAAGAAGCCCGAGAAGGGCAAAGATGACAAGGACAAGCCCAAAAATGAGCAACCAAAATCAGAAGCTAAGAACAAGAAAGATGAATCAAAAGACAAGAAGGATGCATCAAAAGACAAGAAGGATGCATCTAAAGACAAGAAGGATACACCAAAAGACAAGAAGGATGAACCAAAAGACAAGAAATAATAAATTTTGTATTATGTTTGTACAATATAATTGAAATATCCATTTCCTATAACAAGTTTACCGAAGAGTTATTTGTATAATGTTAAAAAACATGCGACAAGTAAAAGATTTTGTCTAATCCTTTTTAAATATAAAAAAAACCAAGTTATAATATAATTAATAATATTGACTAATTACACATACAAAATTATGTGTTTATTTATTACAATTTTAAATTTAATGTTGCGCGCAATTTATTTCGCTCCGAGCTATTCGAACTGTTCGGACTGAGCTGTTCGAACAGCTGATTTGTTTTCGGACTGAGCTGTTCGAACAGCTGATTTTGTTCGGACTGAGCTGTTCGAACAGCTGATTTCGTTTCGGGCCGGCTAAATTGTTGTGGTTACGTGCAAAATGTTGCGTGCCTTTCATTTTCGCCTTGGCACACGCCTATATTCTGTGAAACCAGCCAAGAAAGATGCAAATAAATATACAGACACAATAAACCTGCCCAGAACGCGATTTCCGACTCGCTTGAGTGCGGCCAAACGTGAGGAACAGGAACGACAAATTCTCGACGTGAGTTTTTATATCAAGAAGTCTTCACAGATTGTTCAAATGTACCAAATGCTCCTTTGCAGCATAAGATTGCGCCCGCCTACAAGTACCAGGAACAGCACAAGCGTAAGCCAACCTTTGTGCTGCACGATGGGCCGCCCTATGCCAATGGGCAGCTGCACATGGGCCACGCCGTCAACAAGATACTCAAGGATATTACGTTGCGTCAACGTGTGGTACACGGACAGCAGGTTAACTACATACCCGGCTGGGATTGCCACGGATTGCCCATTGAGCTAAAGGCAACCAGCTCAACGGCCGGCGACCAGAATGCGTTGGACACACGGCGGAAATGTGAGTGAATGTGTTAACAGGTTGCAAACTTGTGTAACTTCTTGTCATTGCAGCGCGCGCCTTTGCCTTGGAGGCCATCGATTCGCAGAAGGCGGAATTTCGTAGCTGGGGCATACTGGCCAACTGGCAGCCAGAAGACATCTATTTGACCTTCAGACCCGAGTTTATTGCCAACCAGCTGCACATGTTTTATAATCTCTACGAGCGCGGTCTTGTCTATCGAGATCTGAAGCCCGTCTACTGGTCACCCTCCTCCAAGTAAGCTACACTGCCACCACTCTAAAAGAATTGGTTCCCAAGTGCTCTGTTATTTTTTAAAGAACTGCGCTGGCCGAAGCGGAACTGGAGTATGATGCAAATTTCAAAAGCCCCTCGGTTTACTTGCGCTGCGCGTTGAACGGCTTGTCGGCGATTGAAGCGGCGCAGGGCAAACAAATCTATGCGCTGGTCTGGACCACAACGCCTTGGACCCTGCCCAGTAATCAGGCAATCTGCTATAATAGCGCGTTGGATTATGTGCTGGTCAGGCTGTTGGACCGCGGACCAAATGAGCTTTACTTAATGGCGACAGCACTCATTGCAGATTTTGAGGCCAGCACGCAGCTTCAGTGTGAGATTGTGGAGCGTTTGGCTGGCAGCGCCTTAAGTGATTGCAGCTATCAACATCCCATTGACAAGACCCAACCAAATCTGCCATTTTTTGACGCAACTCATGTGCAAGACAGCAAGGGAACGGGCCTGGTGCACACGGCACCTGCGCACGGGCCCGATGACTTTCTGATTAGCCTAGCCAAGAAATTGCCTGTCAAGTGTTACGTCAACGAGTCGGGCGTTTATACAGAAGAGGCGCCTGCATTTCTGCGCGGTCAGTCGGTGCTGGCGCAGGGCAATCCCCTGGTTTTGCAACACATAGCCGAGGACGTTGTGCATGCCTCGCAGTTTGAGCATTCCTATCCGATTGACTGGCGTACCAAGCAACCGGTTATAATTCGGGCCAGTGAGCAGTGGTTTATAAATACAGATAAACTAAAGGCGCCTGCAGCTGCTGCTTTGGAACAGGTGGATATCTATCCGCGCGCTAATGCCGAGTCTAGTAAAAAGGCGCTGTTGACGCAGCTGCACAAGCGGCCCTATTGGTGCATATCCAGACAGCGTGCTTGGGGCGTGCCCATACCCGTGTTGTACAGACGAGACAACAATCAGGTGGTGCTAAATGCTGCTTTAATTGAGCATCTGTGTGGCTTGTTGCGCACCGAGGGCTCCATGGACTTTTGGTGGTCCAAGCCGCTAGAGGAGCTGCTGCCGGCTGATCTCTTAAAGAAACTGGGCTGTGAGGCAAATCAGCTGATCAAGGGCAACGATATATTTGACATATGGTTCGATTCAGGCAGTACTTGGTCCGCGGTGCTAAAGGAGCAATCACAACAAGTGGCTGATCTTTATCTGGAAGGCTACGATCAGTTCACTGGCTGGTTTCAGTCCTCGCTCTTGATGAGCATAGCGGCACGCAACTGTGCGCCCTATAGGTGAGTATTTTTTAATTAAAAACTATCTTAAATGTGCAACTAACTCTTTTTCTTTTGTAGGGCTCTCTTTGTGCATGGCTTTACGGTGGACGAAAAGGGCCACAAAATGTCCAAGTCACTGGGCAATGTCATCTCGCCCAAGCAGATAACCAAGAAATATGGCACAGATGTGCTGCGTTGGTGGGTGGCCTTCCACGGCACCCAGCACATGTCCATCACGGTCAGCGATAAACTGCTGCAGCAATCGGCCGAGAATCTTAGCAAAGTGCGCGGTACACTGCGCTACCTGAACGGAGTCGTCAATCAGAAGGAGCACAAGCTGTCCGATCCCACGCTGAATGATAGCTATTTGAACAAGTATCTGTTACACAACTTGTTGGGCTTTGAGCAGGAGGTAAGTCAACAATGCAACAAACAGAAGAGCGATTATTAATTTATTCATTTTAATGCCACAGATCCAGAAGCTTTATAATGGCTATGAGTATAATCGAGTTGTGGCCAGCATTCAGAATTTTATTGCCAACCAGGTGTCAGGCATTTATGTGCATTTGATCAAGGATCGACTATACTGTGGCAACAACCAGGAGCTGCAAGCCATTCGCTACACACTGAGCCACTGCTATAGGCAGCTTTGCAAGGCACTGTGGCCCATAACGCCGTATCTAATCGAGGAAAGCTGGAGCTACTTCGATCCAACTGGCAGCGCCTTTTACGAGGAATCAGTGCAAGCTGATAAGGATTGGGAAAATGTGCAGGCCAACCAGATAGTAAATGCAGCATTAGATATTAAGCGCCTTGTGAACCAACAGGCCGGCGATGTCAACAGCTGGCATCTCGCAGTGAACATCAAATGTGGTTCACCGCAACAATTGGAAATGCTCTCTGCATTACATGGCCAGTTGAATGTGCCCATTGCGAACTCGGAGCTCTGCGAGATTCTGCAAGTAGGCAGTGCCACGTTGCAGACTCCGTTGGACGCTGCAACGGATGCAGCTGTGGTTACGCTGCAGACGCTCACCGCGCCGCTTTGTCCACGCTGTCGGCGCTATAGCGTCGTCGAGCCCGAGCAGGAGATCTGCAAGCGGTGTTCGGGCATTCTGTCTAATAAGAAATAGTTCTATATTATTGTTTTTATAGGTCGGTTGCGTAAAAGGTAATACATTTTATATTTAAAGATTTCTAGAAACTCTGTAAGCACTTTAGCAGCGTGTCGCGTACTTTGAGACGCGTCGTTGGCTTGCCGCCACATATAATGTGAGTTTCATTGTCCTCGAACTTGATCGTGGTGTCTTCATTGATCAGCTGCAGCGTGAGATTGCCGCCGCTGCGATCCATTTTGATGTTTGAGAAACCATCCTGAGCCAAACGCTTCATCAGTGCGTCCACATCGATGCTGCCATACTCATATTTGACATTCTTAAGCACATCCTCTTTGGAGGGCGCAGCGCTCAGGCCACCGCTGCTTGTAGTGGGCTCATCTTTGATGCTGTCTGCACACGGCTGGATGCAGTGCACCTTGTCTTTCACCTGCAGCACACCCGTGAGTGTGGATAGCGAGACACCAGCCACAACCTCACGTGCCAATATCTTCTGTGCGAGTTCTGAGGCAATGTAAATGCGATCCAGCTTGCGTTTTAGTGGCAACCTGATGATCTCTCCGCATTTGAAGGTAATGATTTTCTTGTCCGGCTGTTCAATAAACAGATTGGCCGCCGCGGGATGTGGCTTTGTGTATGCTTCCGGTATAACCAGCACATTGGGCTTTAGCTCCTTGATCAGCTTGTTGGCCTGCTGGTAGTTCAGTGAGGTGTCGATGGGACAGTAAAAGGCTTTCATAGCCAGCGGCTGGAATGGCGCCAATACTTGCAGGTATGGAAAATCAGGTTCCGTAAATATAATCGAGTTGTTTGGATTATTACCCCACATTTCAATGAAATGCACAGCATCACCGAAACGCAGGCTAGGATGACCGCAAAACACAACACAGGGCTGACCCCAGAAAAACGGGAAAAGATACGTTAAGCAGTCAAATTTGGATTTACGGTAATCTCACCTGTCTGAAGTCCTTGCTGAAGCCCTCAGAGAAGACATGGTTATAGTGCTTCAGCTTGGAATTGCGCAGGTAGAAGGCGTGCGGAAAGGGGTCATCGGGCAGATACACTTTGTTCTGCTTGGCCGAGCTCAGCCATTCGGCCAAAATGTTGGAGTATGCCAGCGAACTGTCCGCCACTGGCGATATGAAGAACATGGGCACATTGTTGAGACCGGCATTCTCTAGATTCTGCGTAAGGCACTCAAACAAGTCGTAGACCACGCCCGATGGGTAACATGGTATCAGAGCTGAGCCGTTGTTACGTATCGTCAGTGCCACGTTCATGCACAATTCGCCCAGCTTTGTGTCTGGATTAACTGTTGGCGCCTGCGTTAAGCCGGTCATAATCAGTACATCGGCATGCTTGAGTGCCGACTGATTGATGGGACGCGGGTGCGTTGTTAACGTCGAGGAGCCGCTCACGTAGCAAATCTTCTCATGCGCAGTACTCAGCACCCAATTGCTGGAGCCCAGACAGTAGCCAGAACTGACGGGAGTTGCTATAAAGGCGCCCAGTATATCCAATTTCTCATCATAACCCATGATGGTCACTTTAGATAGACTTCCCTGGACATCCTTTAGACTGAAAATAGTGCGCCACTTCTTTGCACGAAAGGCTTCGTTCAATGGGCTGGGCAGCAAATGAAGCTTCTCCTTCCACAGACGTGCCGTGCAGGCCTTTGGCGACACTTCAATGTAATCCACCAGCTCTTCGAGAAAAAATCGGCCAATCTGTAGCGTTGGCTCCGTTGCGTAGACCTTGCCTTTGAAGCCCGTGTTCTCCGTAATGTACGGCAGGGCCAGCATGTTTAGATAGTTTGAGATAAGTATGACATCTAATTCACTAAAATCGAGCATTTTATCCATCGGCAAATTGAACTCCGGCACCGAGTCCACAAACACTCGGCCGCAGCACTCCTTGAGTTCACCATCCATTTGAGGATCATGGTCGCTGCTGGGCACAAAGTTCGGCAGATTAGAAAGCTTCAGGCTTTGGACGAAGGGTAATGGCAGGAAGTTTAAAACTGTTTGCTCTGTCAAGCCGCAGTCCAGCATTATGCGGAGTCCCTTGAATGTGATGATGTAGCATGGTTTTGCTAAGTCACCGCTGAGGCAGTACTGCAATGGTATCATTTAGATTAATTTACATTGTCATTTCCGTTGACTTGTTATTTTAGGTTTTACCAATCTCATCCCGATAAAGCACTAGCCGCCGTGACGACGCAAGGCAAAACGATGAATGTTAGCATAGCAGATGACTCTCCATAGCTTAACATGTGACAGAAATGTTAATAACAGCGAGAGCTAGTACAGCTAGGAAAAAACGCTATAGCTCGCTTATTAGTTTAATACATGAAATATTTATTGTACTAAATTAATTTACTGTAAAAGTGTGTTAGTAACTGTTGCTTTAATCGGTTACTAGTTTATAATGAAACCGGTGAAAATTGATCCCTACAGCTGTTAATCCATCGTTAGATTCATTACAGACCGACCGCCAAAACAGCTGCTTAGCCGAAATTGAATAATGCAATATGGCAACGCTGTACACGCGTCCGGCTGCCGGCGTCTATTTAAAAAACAACCCAAAACTAAAGCAATATTCGATTTTATTATATTTATATATTATACAGTATGTCTCAGCAAATACGCGTTTTACAATGTGTGGAGTGCAGTTTATATCAGGTTCGATACTAAAACATTTTAACAATAAATGGCCCTAATGTCCGAATACGTAGGTGGACATTGTCAAGAAGACAAACAAATGGGAGTGTAAAGTTTGCCGCTTTAAACAGATGGTACACAAGGAGTTCTTTCGTGGTTCTGGCGCTGAATGCCGTGCAAAGGTGCAACAGCTAAACCTGGAGCATGGACAAAAGCAACAAGCCCAGGAAGAGCGTAAAATCTTGGAGGCGCTTCAAAATGTGGAATGCGACAGTTTTTCTGATGCGCAGCTGCCGCCATCTCATCGCATCAAAGGTCCAAGCAAATGGGCTGATTATGTTGATGAACCCATTGCAGAAAATCGGTTTGCTCCTAAAAGACATTCCCAAGAACAAGACCAGGATGAGCCAGGTAATATTTCATTACCCAGAAAGCAAAGTGTTTCCAGAAAGCGTACATCTCAAAACGAATTCGTAGCGTATAAAAAGGAGTCCTCAAAATGGCAAAACTTTTTGTAAATAAAAAGGCACGCTTGTTTAAATTGTATAGGTATTTTTATTAAAATTTGTTTTTTGCTTTTTTATTATTTGAAACGCGTGGAGGCAGTTGAGTATATATAGTTTATGCTTATAGAGGATCAACGCCTCCACGGCTAATCGAATACATTTTGCATTAATTTCTACATAGTGTAGAAAGATGCCTTTAATTATCTTGTTAAATATTGTTAGTTGAGGGATCCTATTTAATGCTATTGCTTTCAAATTGGGCAATATGTTGGATACAATTAATGAGTGCCCAAATGTAATTAGTGTGAATGGAAATTGTTATAGTTATTGATCGTATTTTGTAACGCAATTAGATTGAGAAAAAAATTGTTATTCATATTTGTTGACGGCTACATATTCCTATTGATGAATTGCTTAGCACTTATGCCGTAGCGGGAGCAGTTGGGGTTGTATCCTTCTTGGCCACCTTCTCATCGGAACCGGTCTCTTCGATGTCGGCGGGATCCGCGTCGGTGCCGGATGCTCCAGCCTTGCCTGATGAGCGACGTCGTTTGCGATTGATGCGCCATGGACGCATCGGATATTTCATGGCCGGCAGCTGATCCATGCCAAGAACTTTAAACATCTGACGGAAAGCAATGTAACGCAGGAATAACTGTGACGAGACAGTGAGATCTTCGCGCTCCTGCTTGGTGAGTTGCTGCAGAGCATCGGTTGGATCCTTTTCACACGGATCCAGCAGCCCAGGCCCATTGATCAAAAAGCCCGAAGACAAAGCCTCCATAATGCGACGCAAGCAGTCGCCGGGTGAGATGGGGAAGCCAGCCGATGAAATAACTTTCTCCACAAGCAACTCCAACGACCACTGTGGCAGTGACTGCCACGAAGAAACGCGCTGGCAAAGATCACGTAATATGCGAATAACCATCACGCACGATTGCAATCCGGTTGCACGTGCCTGGAACCATTTGGCGTGGCGCAGATCGGCGAGTGCCTGCAAAAGAAGCAAAATATATATAAATATATAATTCTGGTGACATAAGGTTATTATGATTGAAATGCTTTAGTTTATTATTAAGCATTACGATCCTTGAATGGATAACGCACCCGCAGACACGGCTCGCGTGGCAAAAAGTCAGTTTCGGCACCTGTCGAAGCCGATGCAGCATCCTCCGGCTTGCCGACACCCTCGCAGGATTCGCGGAGCAAAGGTGATGTGAGTGTTATCTTAACCGCGACCACTTCATCGAGCACTATTACGGCAGCCTCTTCGGCGTTCACCTCGACGCGATAGTTGACCTGTGTGTCACCTGAAACGGAAAGTTTTTAGCCATGTGTTAGTTTCGATCGGTACTGGACAATAGAAAAAAAGAAGCATTAACAAGTTTAACTACGCGAAAAGTTCGGCTTAGAAAAGAGACAAACATTGTTGAGTAGATGATAGATAATTCCATGTGTGGGCCCACAAACTATTTATATATACAAGACATGAAGATGCACATCTGATAATCTCAAAAGCAAAATGTAAATGTTTGTTTCTTCCTACGTTCCACGGATAACGAATTCCGCTCTGTTCCCAGCAAACATACATATCACCAGTATATATTTATATATATATATTACAAGTATTTAACGTGTTCTATGACTTGCGTGCTGGGATCGGACCGGGCAGCCGGCGGGGCAGCCACCTCCACCTCGGCCTCGTAAACGGAATTGCAAACAAGAGTCGAAAATTGAAATGGAATTGCAATTCCACTTAGAGCGCGTGGCTGGCTGTTTGGTTAGTTTTATTGCCAACAAAAAAAAAAAAAAAAATAATGAACATAAATTAAAAAACATTGACCGAAATTTTTCGTTTATTTGCGGATTGATTGAATGACTAGCCACGCTCAGTTCACTAATTAGTCATCGGTCAGGTCAGCATTCACCGTTCGCAACACAAATTTCGGTCGCAATTTTTCGTTAGCTTAGTTTTCACATAGTTATACACAATCAAGTTTGATACACACAAAACGGATGCTTGCATAGGCATCGATATTTTCTCTATTGAGGTAGGTGGAGATGCCCATTTTACAGGGGCGCAACAATTTTGGCTGATAAATATTATATAGATATATGTATACCATTATAGGATAACACACACATATACTATATATTCCATGTGTCTGTACCATCATCAAAGCGCCTTCTATGCGTCTGTCTGTGTGGATCAATCGCATTGCTTCAGCAGGTCGGCTGTATATACATATATATTTATATTTAAAGCTGCCTTGAGCTTAATATAATATATTTCAAAGGACTTTATTTACACAAAGTTTCTTCGCATTGGAAGTGGAAACGGGGAAAAAGAGTGGATTTCTGTGCTGTTGATGATTGATTCTATGATGTGTGTGTGTGTGTGCGTGTGTATGGCTAGTACAGTAGAACAACAACAGAGCACAACAGAGCGAGCACCCAAACTTTGTATAAATATATTCCTTTGGTTCAATTGTTTGTTTTGATTTGGTTAAAGTTTCATTGTTCCACACATATGAACTCTTCCGCAGCCGCTTAGCTAGCTTTAGCTTCCGCCAGCGTGTAGAGAGTCCAGCAGAGTACTGCTTGTGTTACCATTACGATTATGAGATATCCGTTGATTCGATTTCCACCACCAGCAGTAGCAGTAGCAGTAGGAGTAGCAGCAGCAGCAGCTTGGAAAGCTATAGACGGCTAACAGACACCTGAGTGTGAGTAGTGTGAGTGGATAGCATCTCAAGGCTAAGGGCTCAAATCTTATCCTGCAGAGAGAGAAGCTGAAAACGGCAAATACGTTTTTATTTTTTATGGCTTGCTAGTTTGGCTTTTATTAGGCTGCTGTTGTTCGTTGTTTCTGTTCGTTGTTGGTTCTGGTCGTCAACAAAATTTAAATCCGCCACGGCAACAACAACAACAGGGCTCAACAGTAGTTCTAGTAGCAGTAGAGTATGTACATACATTAATAATTTCACTTTTTCCACACAAATTGCGCATCGCATACGGACTGAATTTTTGTTTATATTAGTTATCACATTGTGTGCATTCGTAATTATAATTTGTATATTTGGATTGCTTTTCTAGCATCATTGCGCTCCGAAATGTATTTACTCTCTTTTTGGCGAAATTCACATTCTGTGAATTTGGCCAGGCAAAATGAAAGTTTTGGATTTGCTGCTTTTGATTTTTGCAATTTGTCGCGTTGCTTTATTCGACATGGATATGTCTTGGAGTCACATCGGGAAATACTATTGATCATCGCATAATAATATTTGATACCAATATGTACATCATTTTTTCTTTTTTTCTTCTTTCAAACAAGTCTTATATATGGGAATGTTTAAGGCATAAATTTATTTGTGTTGCAGTGTAATTTCATTATTTATGTGTGCTGCAAAATGTAATTAGCCTGCACGAGGCCGCGAAATACAGTATATGGAAATAGGATATACGAAATATACCTGATATTTCGTATAATTTTATCTAATATATACTCTACTTTCATATATTCTATTTCATGGTGCCGCCTACACCTTCCTCTCTTCTTAATCCCCCACACATTTTTTAAAAGGAATACCCCATTTAAAATAAAGACATATTTCATTGTATTTTCCCCTAATGCACATGTATATCTATTTGCATTTCAGATATTACTACTAAATGTCTAATAACGATCTTCTACCCAAATTTAACAGAACAACTCGAACTACTTCGACGATTCTTTGAAGTAAGCAGGTAAGTAGCGATATAAACTATATTCCACAGTTGCTTTAAGTCGATTTCTATATGGATTCTTCCAAACCGAAGAACAACTATGTTTTCTTGCGTTATATTTCTATTCATCGATCGGACCTATTTGGGTTGTACATACATTTCCTGTGCATATTGTTGTGAAACACGTCTAATTAAGTCAATCAGTTATGTACAGTGTGAGCGTGTGTGGAGAGCCTAAGACATATCCATGGTAAATTTAGTTTTCCCGACTAGAGGAATTCAGATAGCTGCTTCTTCTGTTTATAGCCATTTCTCTGGAAAAAGTTTTTGCCCCTTGTTTACGGGCAGTGCAATCAATATTCACAATGGACACCAAAATATATATAGATGTGTATATATATCAAGGGATATATTTATGCATGTATATGTATATGGTATATATGTCGCCGAATGCTCTGCAACTTACCTGCCACCTCCTTAAGCTTGTCGGGCAGCACATTGGCCACACGCTGCAGCAGACTTGTCGTTGGCTTTTCCGCACAGAGGACAACTAGCTCAACAGCTGTGTCGCCATGGAGCAAGAGTCCCTTGGCCAGGTAGCCAACACGCATGACGCCCTTCAAGATGCGTACCACATTTCCGCCATTGTCGGCATCCTTGTGGAATGAGAATATCTGGTTATCGCGCCCATCCTTTTCCGAGGCCTTATCAGCCTTCTCCTTCTTAGCGGCCGGTCCACTCTCACTGACTGCAGCAGCAGGAGTTGGAAGCTCGGCCAATGCATCCGAGACGAGTTTAAGTGCACGCTCTGTGTGAGACACAATGCGCTGTATAGTCTGGAGTTCTTCCTCCTTGGGATAGATTTCGGCATGACGCGCAATGGCGTGGCGATCGTCGGTGCTTTCCGGACGACGCACGTTTCCGCCGCCAGGCATCATGCCAAAGTGTGGCGGCGGTCCATTGCCCATGCGTCCAAAGCGCTGAGCGCCTGTGATATAGATGATTCGTTATATATGCGGAAATTATGTTATGTTACTAAGGCCTTACCTCCAAAGCTGCGTGACATCCAATTATTGTAGTCATACTCTTCATTGTATTGACGATTGCGCTGTTCGTCCCAGTAGTTTCCCGCCTCGTGATCATCGCCACGGTGCGAGGACATGAGTGCACGCTGCGCACGAGCCTCGGCCAGACGACGCTGACGTGGTGTCGGCTTAAAGTCAACAACCAAATCTGGCTGTACTTTGCGCTTGTATTGCAAGCGATGGCGACGTCCTTTCATGTGCATCTCTTTGGCATTCGGATCGTTGAACTTGCAGTCGCATAGCTTACAGTTAAAGCTAAGTATCTTGCCCTCATCGTCCTTGACTTCCTCAATATACTCGCCACCGACGGGCTTAATGTTGTCCGTATTCTCGCCCATCGAATCGTCCAGATTCTCATCCATGTTATCAGCTGCTGCTGCAGCAGCATCACCGCCGGCGGCTGCCGCAGTTTCGGCTTGATCAGACTTGCCTGCTGCGGCTGCAGCAGCCGACGCATTTGGCCCGGCAGCGGGCACAAAGTTTATCTTGCCCATTTTTTTCGGCTCCTCGGATGGTATAGGCTTGCCCAGCTTCTGATGCAGCTTGACCACTTTCTGGTGTTTGGCGCCACGCACATGGGCCGCATAGGCATCGGTGCCAGTGCAGGTGACATCGCAAAGTTCACAGTGATAGTTGTTGCCACGGTTCTGGGCGCTGTTGGTGGCGCTTGCCTGCATTTTAAGCGATGCCTCACGCTTCTTGTGCTTCTGGCCTTCCAAATGTTCGCGGTACGTTTGGGGGCCGGCACAAGAGATTTTGCACACCTCGCAATAGTGCAGCTGCTGTGGGCGCGGGGGAGCCTTTGGACGTAAGCCCCGTAAAGCAACAGCGCCGGGAATCGTGGGACCCATCTTGCGCTGATACCAGCTATTTCCGCCGCCGTTTGGCTTCTGCCCTGGGTGCTGCTGGGCCACATACATGCTGGCCGCATTGTAGAGCGCCGTATCATAGCCACTATAATTATTGCCACCCGCCACATTTGGTGGTGGCTTGGCTCCACCATTCGATTTGTCTATTTTGCCCATGCCCTTTTGTGCAGAGTTGGGATTCTTGACGGGCGGCGCCGAGTAATGTGTCTTGCTAACTGCTGCGGCTGCTGCTGCCGCTGAGGCCGTGCTGTAGCTGGCCGGCGCTTGCTGATAGAATGTTTTGGTGGCGTCGTACGATTGCATGGCACTCCGGTAGTCACCATAGCCGCCATAGCCCGCAGCACCAGCGCCGGCGCCGGCCGCTGCATACCCGCCCCCGCCCTGGCCAGCAGCCACAGCAGCATTTTGATATGCGGCCGCATTTGCATATGTTGCATTGGTTACGGCCGGGTAGGTGACCTGTCCCGTATTGTACTGGGTACCGCCGTAGTTGAACCCGGCATAGTTGTTGTTCGCCATTGCCACGCAATTGCTGTAAAACGAAAGGAACATACAAGACAAATTACCAATCAATGCAAATCAGTTAACGATCCAATCGTCCCTCTCGACCCAAAGACAAATCAGTTCTTACATTTACATTTACTTCCTATTACTTTCTTATTGCTGTGCCAAATATTAGCTTTGACTGTATATTTATTTATTTGTGCCTGTCGAATAATAGCCTGTTTATATCTGTTAATAGAATGCATGAAAAAGTACTTTTAGTCACGTCATGTTTTTCAGTCTGCCAGAAAGGAAACCCCCACCATTTTTTCTCTATCGATTTTTCTTTCACAAGTTTTAATGCATTTTTCGTAAATGCAAGCAACACGCACGAATACCCATCAACGTATTTCATATAATACAATTACAACCACATAAAAATACCAATGTTAAAAGAACAATTTGCGCACTTAAATTACCTTAAATTTGCTGAGCTGCTGAAAATTTTCCGTCTATCAACCGGCGACAGTAGCGATGTGTATATGAATATCGCACAACGTCGATAACTAAATTTGGTCACGCCGCTGACGGCGAGTTGCCAGGAGTTGTTGTGTGTAGTGCTGCCAGCCGCGGCTTCTGCAAAGTAGTTAAATATAATGAAAGAAATAATTCAATAAGCGTTCTGAGCACAAATTGGCAATGAGCAGAAGTGCTAGTACTTGCTATTGAGATAACTAAATACGTTTAAAACTACAATTGTTGCCAGCTGACGCTTATTTGAAAGTTGCCACATTAAGCTAGAAAACAGCTAAATTGGCAGCACTATTGTGTGCAAAAAATGTATATTGCTATCGATAAGTATTGCAAAGGGCAACCATTAAAAAACTAGGTGGCAGCGCCTTAGATTCGCGCCGAAAACAAAACGATAGCCGCAAAAATATTTATTTATCTTGTGAAATTTGTGTTAGCGTGTATTTATTGTGTGTTTAAATGGATGAAAAGCGATATATAAAGCGCAAAGAAAAGGCGCGCATTGATGGAAATCGCGAACAACTGGCGGTAAGCTGCAACCAGCTGGGCGACTTCTATAATCAACTGGGAAAGTACAATGAGGCGGCCAGAGAATATAAACAAGAAGCAACCATATACGCCAGCATGGGCAAGGAGCTGGAGACGGCGAAGGCAAAACGCATGCTAGGCGAAATGTTCACGCTGCTGTGCGAATACGACGCGGCCAAGGATCACATAAATGACTATTTAAGTGAGTAGATGCTGCAGTTTACTTTTCTATCTGACTAAAATTGTGTTTTCTGACAGAGATTGCCAAAAGACTGCAGAACAAAGTGGAGCAGCAACGTGCCTATGCCACGCTAGGGCGGGTCCATCTACTGCACGGACAAAGCCTGTCCGACAGCACGGCCTCAGGTGCCATGGAACAGTTGAAGCTGGCGGAAAAGAGTTTCCTGCGCAGTCTGTTGCTCGTCAAAGAGTAAGTGCTGACCCTTCAAAGTACTACCATGTCATAATCTATTTTGTAGGCTTTCAGGTCAGATTTCGAAATTAGAACAGTTGGACATGCAAGCGCGCTGTTACCTAAATATCGGCGTTGTGAAAGAGCACATGGAGGAATTTGAGGCGTCAATCGAGTACATTGACAAAGCCATTAAAATCAGCAAAACTCACGACTTGTTCGAGCTGACCCACTTGTGCTACATTTCGATGAGTCTGCTTTACAATTGCAAGAAGAACGACGCAGCGTCGGCGCTGCGCTACTGCAATATGGCGCTGCAAGTCGCCAAACGACTGCCGAATAAGGTGAAGAAAATCTGCGAGACACTTATAACTAAATCGGAAATTCTGATCCATGCCGGAGACTTTGCAAGCGTTAAGCAAATACTGACCAAGGCCTACAAGAAGCATACGCCCGATGAGAACGATCGCGCCAGCATTGAGCGCTCGTTGCGCGTGGTGGTAAAGATATGTCAATGCCTTGATGAGCTGGTGCTGACCAGTTCCGTCGACTATGGCAAGCTAAAGGATCTGTATGAGAAACTTGGCGACGGCTGTTGCCATCTCTTCAACTATGAAAAGGCGATCGTCTATTATCAGAAAATGCTGGAGTGCGCCGAGCTGAATGAGGAGCGCGGTAAAAGCCTGGTGCCCATCTATGTTAGCCTCTACCAGACATACAAGGACAACAAGCAGTACGATAAGGCCTTGGAATATTTGTGGAAGGAGTTTGAGCTAAATCAGGATGTGCCCGCAGAGGCATTCACAACACTCTGCAGCATTGCTGAAATCTGTGAGCAGCAGGCACAGCCCTTCTGGACCGTTCATGATGTGTATCAGAAAGCGCTACGACAGGCAGCCAAGGCAGATGAATCGGTGTCTACGAAGCTAGAGAAGATTGCTCTGGTGCGTTTACACAAGCTTCAGCTAAAGCATAAAATGCATGTGCTAGCTGAAAATTTGGAGGCAGAGGCCAGCGCCAAGGGCATTAATCTGGCCGAGGAGACTGTCAAGCTGGATGAGGAGGATGATGCCGATGGCGACGTGCCTGCAGCGCTGCAACAAAACACACCCGACTGGGTTGACGATATTGATTTGGATGCACTCACCGATTCCGATGCCAGCGATCTTGATGAGACTGACAAGCCTCGCCCACAGCGCGTCACACGTGGCAATCGTACGCTCACCATTAAGCGAAACAACAAGGGCGAAACGCAGCTGCATCAGGCCTGCATAGCTGGCAACCTGGAGCTGGCACGCCGACTCATTGAACAGGGCCACACAGTAAATGTGCGCGATCATGCCGGCTGGCTGCCACTGCACGAGGCTTGCAATCACGGCTATCGTGATATTGTTGAGCTGCTGCTGGACAAGGGAGCCACAGTCGCAATTAACGACAAGGGCGGCACGAGCTGTGATGGCATTACACCACTTTACGATGCTTGTGCCAATGGCTACCTGGATGTGGCCGAGTTGCTGTTGGAGCGTGGAGCTGATGCGACTGTGCGCACGGACTACAATGAGACCTGCATTGAGGGCTTGGACAAGTGGCGGACGTCGAAACAGCTGATTGAGGGCGAACAGGCGCAATATACACAGCTACGCGAAAGCCTGCTACGTACTCTTTCTAAGGTTGGCATTTGCAGCATGCAGCATGCGCGTCCCTTGACCAATGCCAATGCTCGGCCAGCTTCCAGTGCATCGGCCTCATCAGAAGCCGAAGAGGAAGATGTTGAGCTGACGCCACGTTACAGACACGCCATGCCCATGCTTAACCGTTCCGCCAGCTCGGCCAGCAGCCCGCGTGCGCCATCAAGCGCTAGCAAGGAATACCGCAACGTGATGGCGCAGCTGAAGCGTCCCAATCGCACACCCGCCAATTACGATGAGCCGAGCAGCAGCAGCAGTACGAGCGCCAACGTTAAGCAGAAACGTGTAGCCCTATTAAATGCCGACGAAGTGGATGCGGACAGTTGGCTGGTCGATGATGTGGGACCAGAGCGTAAACGCAAGCGCTACAATTCCGGCAGCTTGAGCAGTCGCGCAGTTGGCGCAAAGGAGAATCTGCACGACTCGGCGCTGGCCTGGGAAACGGAATTTCAGGCCACGCCGCCTGAACAGGATGCGCATCAAGTGCTAATCGAGGCAGCCAATTCCAAGCAGCGCCAGAAGCAAATGCGTAAGCTAACGCTCTCGCGTTCCTCCAGCATGAACAGCAATCACAGTGGCAGCAACTCCAGACAGTCCAAACAGCAGACATCGCTGCTGGACAGTGGCTTCTGTCGCTTTCGTAGCGAAAGTCCTTTGGGCAGCGGCGAGGATTCCCTGGATGGCGCATCAGTGATAAGTTTGCGCACGCACGCGGAACCGGATTCCACAACCTGCAGCGCGCAGAGCGGCGGCATACAGCTGCTCATCTCGCCCACCAAATTGTCGTCGCCTATTAAAGTGCAGGCAACGCCTGTGCTGGCCACCACAGTGTCCTTCAAAGTCAAAGTACAGGACGAGCTGCTGCTTGTGCCCGTCGAGCGTAAGAAGCTGCAAGACGTCAACATGCGCTGGCTAGCCGAAGAGACAGGACGGCGTTACAATAAGTGAGTCAATTCGAATTTAGAAAACAAAATCTAAATCTAACTATCTATCTATCTATTTCAGATTAACTGGTCTAACGCCTTTGCTGCGGCTGAAAACGTCTGACGGCTTTGCATACGAGGATTCGGATGCTGTATGCGTCGCCCTTGAGCAGAACATGCTGTTGTCCACCATTCTAGATTGGAAAATATCACCGCTCTCGCAACGCTACGAGGAGATGTGCCATCAATTGCACAAAGGTATGTGCATATATTATATATTTAATATAGCTTCTCAACTATTTATTTTGTACAGGGGTCGATGATAAAATAAAGCTACTGCTGGAGCGTTCACAAAATACACAAGCACTGGAGCTGGCTGGTCTTTGGCTACGTGAAGCGCAAACGGAGCCGGTGTTCAAGGCATTGTTGCACCAGGCGCGTCTCACGGTGCTGGATTTGTCCTGTAACTTCATTGGCAACGAGGGCTGTCAGCAGCTGGCCAAGGCACTGCCGACATTGCTGCAGCTGAAGACGCTGCGCTTGAGGTGCAATGCCATAAGCAATGCGGGTCTGGATGCTCTGCTCTGCGGGCATGACATGGACAAGCTGGATAATTTAGAGGAACTGCAGCTAAGCCAAAATCCGCTGGGTAATGCAAGTCTAAGAACACTGCACAGATTTTGCGCGAGTGGCGCTGGGCGAGCTCTGAACAGCTTGCATCTGTCGCAGTGCGAGCTAACGGAGCTGCAGGACTTTGATTTGGCCTACACGCAACTGACCACCTTTGACATTAGCTTCAATCAGCTAACGCTGCAGAGTGTGCGCAGGTTGTCGGAGCAGCTGAATAGCAGTCGCTTGGAGAACTTGAATCTGAGCTACGTGCGCTGGCCCCTTGATGAGCAGAGCGGCTTTGCGCTCGGTGAGCATTTGGTGACGCTGCTCGAGAGCGGCACAAGTGAGAGATTTGTGCGCTTGGAATTCGCCGGCTGTGGGCTGATCGATGCGCATATTTATAAGCTAACGCAGCAGCTAAACAAGGCGAAACAGCTGGAATGGTTGGACATAAGCGATAATGAGCGTTTGAGTGGCGCTGCCCTAGGCTACGTGCTGGACGAGCTGCCGCAGCTGCGTGTGCTCTTGGCCACGAATTGTATACGCCTGCTGGACGATCTGCGATTACAGAAGTTGGAGCAGCAGAAACAGTTGCCCAAGCGCATGGATCTCAGCATAGATGAGCAGACATTCAGCTTGGCAGGCGCCTTGGCCACATTAATAGACATTTGGCAGCTGAAATGGGGCGACAATGCCAAGGTGCTGACGCCCAAGCGCAAGAAGGGTCCGCTAAAGCTGTACGTGGACGAAAGTGATCTGCTTTGGTGCGCTTGATTATGTTTTGTTATTGTGTTTAAAGTCCCAATTGTTTATACCTGTTGACATATATTAATATAGCAATAATCTAACTGTAGACCCGAGGGGACAGGCTCTTGATAGTATTCTTATCTAATCAGCAAGTGCTTTTGCATGCCCCAGTTAAAGTTGGCGATTTGATGCTTTCTAGCTGAAATTACAACGTCTTATCTGGAACAATATGTATTATAGAACCTCTATCAAATTGTTTCGAATCCTCGAACAAATTTTCAACAGTTTTCTATTTTTAAGTACTTATATATATTTTTTATTAATCTTTTTTGTGAATGAGGACTGCAGCGAGGATGATTGTGGACATGACCTTGCATTTAGTTGTCTTATCTGGTAGCACCGCCCTTGGCCGCCTCGTACATGTTCCTCGAGATGATGAGGCGCTGGATCTGAGAGGTGCCCTCGTAGATCTGATAGATCTTGGCATCACGCATAAGCTTCTCTACGGGATAGTCGCTGTTGAAGCCGTTGCCGCCAAAGATTTGCACAGCATCGGAGGCAATTTTGTTAGCCACATCGGCGGCATGGCACTTTGCAATGGACGCATAGTAGCTGTTGCGGCGGCCCTGGTCAATTTCCCAAGCAGATAAGCGCCACGCCAAACGCGACGTTTCCACGCCAATAGCCATATCGGCCAGCATAAACTGCACGGCCTGGTGATGGGCGATGGGCACTCCGAAGGCTTTGCGCTCTAGAGCATACTTCAGGGCCTCGTCCAAGCAACGCTGGGCCAAGCCGACGGCACCCGCTGCGACTGGTGGGCGGGTCTTGTCAAAGGTGCCCATGGCAATTTTAAAGCCTGCACCCTCGCCAATCAGAACATTCTCCTTGGGCACACGCACATCCTCGAAGGTGATGCCACGCGTGTCAGATGCACGCTGGCCCATGTTGAGCTCCTTGCGGCCAGGCGTCAGACCAGGTGTGTCGCGTTCAACAATGAAACCGGTAAAGGCTTTGCTGGGCGGGCACTTGGGATCGGGATTGGTGCGGGCAAGCACAAAGTACCAGTTCGCCACGCCGCCGTTGGTAATCCACATTTTCTGACCATTGATAACATACTCGTCGCCCTTCTTCTCAGCGCGCGTCTTAATGCCGGCCACATCGGAGCCAGCACCGGGCTCTGTGACACAATAGGCAGCCACCAAGGGCTCCGCTAATAGACGGCCCAGATACTTCTTCTTCTGTTCCTTATTGCCCGACAGTATCACAGGTGTTTGCTATCGGATAAACCAAGCCATTGGACTTAAGTTTATATGTATGGAAGAGTGTAAACATTTTAACTTACGCCTAGGCCGCTGGCCTCCAGGGCAGTCATAATGCCGGTGCAGCCATATGCCAGCTCTTCCGCCGTCAGGCAGGTGGTGAACACATCCAGATCCAAACCGCCCAGCTCGGCAGGTACGTGATTGTTCATCAGACCCAACTCCCAGGCCTTCTTTATGATTGGCCACGGGTACTCGCCTGTCTTGTCGTATTGAGCAGCCACCGGGATGATCTCCTCACGCGTAAACTTACGCGCCAGCTCCTGGAACTGTTGCTGTTCCTCGGTCAGGGCAAAACACGGACCCGTGGGCGACACATGTGAGACGGCGGCATATGTGCGGCTCGCCACCAGCTGGCGCAGTGCAGGAGCTGCGAGCTACAAGCAAATACGACACAATTAAATGCGGAATTCCGTGGGTCCATAAGTCCAATTGGGGGCAAAGTACAATCGCATCAGATAAGAAGCATAATCTGTGCACCGTTTTTTCAAAATGTCTGCCAGATGATCTGGCACTCTGTGGAGTTGCAAGATAAGTTGGCCCACTTGATACATACCTTGTTGAGAAAAGCCATGGTGCAGATAAAATATTATGCAGCTATTGCAAAATTGCTATATTCAATTTTGCATTTATTTGTGTTCGCGTTTAATTGAATCGCGCTGCTCACTCGCTGACGTCTCGTGGCGAATTGAATCAAACGGGTATTTTGCTGCTCGTAAAACAACGCAGCGCAGCCGGCAGCGAGTGTGAACATTAGACCCTCTTGCTCGCGGCGAAAAAAATAACAGCAACAACAATGACAATGACGAATTCGCTTGCTCGAAGCTTGCGTTGGTGGAGTGGAGTCAACAAACTTTTGTTTAGCTGCAGCTGTAACTCTGACTAAATATTAATAAAAGCATGTCGAATATCATTCGCCTTGGCACACTAGCCGAGACACACCCCCTTTGAGATCCCAAGGCCAACACAGCGCACAGCAACAAAAGCTTTGCGTGGTAAAAAGCTCTGCAAGAAGCGCGCATAATTTGAACATCTCATAATTTTAAAAGCATACGTTCAAGCGCTTTTAAAATTAGATCAGAGGCTATGTTAAAAATAACAACATTTATATATATATATATATATTTAATGCACGGAAGGGCGCCCTTTTACTGTTTGTGTTTAGCTGTGACATACTTGGAAAAACAAACAGAAGCAACAAGAAAAACGAAAAATAAATCAACTGTTTATTGTACTTCGTTGCCAGCAGCTCTTATCAGGCACTGCAGCAGCAGCATCACATAAAACTTCGGTCCGGTTAAAGCTTCCGCTAAGCCACCAAAACCCACCCACAAAAAGCGCGCACGATTCACAACCGAAGCCGACCACGGCGGAACGAAGCTGCGCGGTGTGGGGACGAGGACAAAGACGTGGTGAAAGTCCCGCCACATCTAAGGCAAAACTGGGATAGCTGCTGCCTTGGCTTGGCCAGTCATTTGACATTGCTCCTGCGTAAAGGTTGTCCACGCGCAAAGCAAAACTAATCCGTCGTCGAGCAATTCGCCTCCATCCTGTTTTAGTGTGCGTCTCTGTGTGTGTGCGTGTGCATGTGTGTGTGAGTTGTTTTTAACACACACTCCCACTTATGGGTATACATATATGTACCTAAAAAAAAGTTAAAGTGAAAAGTTTCTCAAGCGGTTAACCGAGCCCGTAATCAAACAAGTGCAAATCGTTAAGTGCTTTTCGCCAGGCAGGCTAAAATGGCTCAATTTGTGACTCACATACAGCCAACGCTGATGGAGGCATCGCAAGGTCATATGCCGCACCATCATGGCCATCAGGTAGGCGTGCAGCATTCGTCGCATTTGCCACACAGTGGCCATAACATGCCATCGCCACCCACGGGCCACAATCATCACCAGCACCAGCATCAGCACCATCATGGAGGACATGGAAACGCGTCCTCGCATCAGCAAACCCAATCGCAATCTCAATCGCAATCCCATCAATCGCATCATCATCATCCAGAGCAGCAGCAGCAGCAGCATCACAAGAAATCACATCATCCGACGGGTCATGCCAATGCCAAGGCGCCAATCCATCAGAGTCCGCCAAAGCAGGTGTCTCCGCCGCCTGCGGAGCATGTGGGCCACTACGAATACTTTCAGCATCAGCATGAGCTGGCCTTTCAACATGTTGGTGCCACGCCCGGCACCAGCAGCAACAGCAAGCAGCACCATCACGATAAGCATGAACACTGCCCCACAGGACACCAGAGTGCGGTGAGTTTCAGGCTTACATCATTTCTGCCCATGGTCGCATCATGTGATCGAGTTCATATTGCGAACCCTTAAGCTAAGCTTATTCTAGATTGTTCTGGTCTAGTTCATGCTCCTACATGTGTTTATGCATGCATATATATGTATGTATGTATGTGTGTGCCATCGAATGACGCAATCGCAATCCTTGAGCTGGAATAACAGAATGCCAAATGAGTCATCGACCATCTTTCGCTGTCCTTGTTGGCCATTAAACGCTCCATGACGACTCTATGGCGTCGCGGCGTCTCCCAGGCATCATTTACTGTTTATTAAAAAGCTTCAAAATTAGACAGACCGCCCTTCGCGCCTTCAGTACCAAACCCCGCCCCCCGCCATTACCCTTCGCCGCGCCCCCACACCACATTTAACTGCAAGAGCCATGCCCCATTTACACGTTTGCCTCCCCGCCCCGCCCCCTCGGTTAATAGCAGCCCCCCTCATCATCCTGTACTCTCGAGAGCTTTTTTTTTGCTGTTCTTCTGTAAATTCTGTGTTTTCGTACTGTTTAAAAATAAAACCAACTGGCGAATTTCTCTTTGTACTCTCTTCGCAGCGTTCTCTAGCCTCTGGCAGAGGGCTTCGGGCGCCAATCGAAAATAATTTAGAAAACGACTCAAATCGCTCGCTGTCTGTTGTTCTTGGTGCGGTCTCTGCGTGTGTGTAAATATTCCATAGAAATTTACTGAAAAATTATAAGCGTATGTGGTTTTTAATTAACAAAATCCCAGCGAAATGGAGACATTGAAGAAACGCTTTCCGTCGCTGCAGAGTTTGGGCGTAAGTCGCTGCCAACTTGGAAGCGTTTTTATGTAATATATTTACCCTGTACCCAAAAACTATGCAGTTGACCCAAAAATATCACACTGTCAAAAAAAAAAGAGTAGAAAAAAACATAGCTCTTTGTGCGAAAAATATTTCAATATCTTTTTATTTTTGGTGCGTATGACGTGTACGTTGGCGTCGCGTCGCGTCTGTCTGGCACGCGGTGCAGTGAACTATCTACATATAAGCTTAGGGGGAGTGGGGGTGGAGAGGGGTACGCCACCCCAGGGAGCTTTTCACTAAATTGGCGTCTCACTTATTTGTGGTGCGTTTTTAAAGGTCGTCAAAGTTGTGCACAATTAGCTTGGGCCATGTCCCGTTGCCTCTGCTTCTGTCTCTGCCTCTGTCTCTGCCTCTGCCTCTGCTGCTGCCTCTGCTTCTGCTGCCGCCTCTACCACTGCCTCTGCTTCTGCTGTTGTTGTTGTTGTGGCTCTTGTAATTTCATATGCCAACAGGCGATAGCCTCAGCGACGCCAACAGCATTTTTGAAGAACCTGAAAACATATTCCAAATTTCGTCGAAGACCAAACACTCTTTTAAGTGTCTCAAATATTTTTACAATTTTTTAAATAAATTTAAAACCAGTTCAATTTGAAATCTTACAAAATTGGAAAATTAGAAATTTTCCTAGTTAACACACAGTTATACATTTGCATGAAAGTCGGATAGTTTTCATACAGAGAACATCTTAAAAACGTAAATATAAAAAAAAATACATTTTATTTATTTAATATATGTCTTATAAAATATGTTTTAAGATGTTTTTTTTTTTTTGTAAAAACTTTCAAAATCGAAAATTAAAAAGAAAAAGAATTAAGTAAAAATTGTTATTCAGCAAACAGTTACTCCTATTCCTTATAGGAGCATATTTTAGGACAGATCAAACAATAGGAAAAATTAGTTTGTTCATTTTATTGCTGATTCATTTTCATTTCGAACTGGACTTCAAATATAAATAGTTACATTAACGGGAAAACTTAGATCATAATCTGCTTAAGAAGAAATTTAGACATTTATTACAATGTGTTGTGTATAACCCTATTTTATAGGAGTATAGAGTATACGTATATATATATTTTGGAGTACCAGCTGACATGCAAACATGCAATTTAGTTCAGTTTCGAGCCTGCGTTTCCAGCTCAACCCCCCTCAAGCTCCGAGGACTCTGTAAACGAAAACCCTTTGCTGGCCAAAAGAAATAAGTCAATGTTTGGCCAAGCGATAAAGGCTGAACTGCAGCTTAAAGACACCCTTAAGCGGGCTAAAGGCCATTAATTAAATTCCAAAATGTGCGTCACACCTTGCTGCCGCATGCCGCATGCCGCATGCCACATGCCACATTAGTTACCTCCCCCGCCGCTTAAAGCAGAGCAAGCACTTTACAATTTGCCCTGGTCACGATGCAATTCGAAATGCAATTTTATGCAATCGCTAGGGGTAAGCACTGCTCCAGTGCCACAAGAGGGTGGCTTCCCTTCTGTCTACCTAATTTGTAACCCAAGCAACAACAACAACAACAACAATGGGAAATTTGATGGCAATAGCAGAAATTGTGTCGTTCCTTTGCTTGGCTTGGCTTACTTGGCTACGTAAAACGTGACTGGGATTGCATACGCATCTGATTGGGCTCGTAAGGGTGTCGGGTTTTGGGGTTGTTAGTTGGTTTCTCATTGGATTTGTCCAGTTCGAATCTGGAAGTAAACAAAATCCAGTCAGATGTCGCGACTGCGCCAGCCAGCGCTACCTTGGAAAGTGACCAACCCGCAACCAACTGTGGATTGCCTGTAGTTTCCGTTTACGCTCAATCAACAAAGGATCCTGGTGGGCAAGGACCTGCTTGTGTGTTTAGCTTAGTAATGATTCTATATGCTCGGCTAATTAGTTGGAATTTACTCAAATTACTTGCGCAGTTGGGTGCGCCGGGAAATAATTGAAAAGCTAATTAGGTGCCGAGGGAATACTTTTCATTTGAGACAGGCTACTATTATATAAATCCTTGAGGACCTTACACTTCATCTCCCAATGCAATTATCCTTGAGAACGTCAGTTATTCAAATTTCATTTTTCAATTATGTTTCCCAAGGCAATTTTTTTTATCAACGATCTCAAGTATTTTGCGTCCTTCTTTAATCTTCAAAGAGCTTCCGAATCTTTTGGGATGATAATGAATTCTTTGTTTGTTGCTGCACCCGCTGCACGTGTCCGTGCTGCACCGCTTCCAAAGGCAAATGTCAACAAAGCGAGACGCACGTGCCAAATGGGCGGCTTACGCTTCCGCTTCCAGTAAACCACCCTCGGGTGGTGGCGCAGACGCAGACCGTGTGTGTGAGCGCTTCCAATTGGAATGTGCAAGTGCGCAGGTCCTTCGAAAATCCTGGCGATGCCGACAATTTCAACCACGGCTGGTAGGACTCGTCGTGCCCAGTCAGCACGCATCCAGTCTGGAGTTGAACATTGAAGAAAACGGCAGCAAAAAAGCAAACGCTCCTCAGCGTGTATTTAGAAGCGACTGTGTTGAACAGAAAGGAATCCAATCAGACACACCAACACAGACACAGTCACACTCACAGTTACAGTCACAGTCGCGCATAAACGTACACTGACACACACACACACATACACACACAGACACCATACACACCCTCGCACACACATGCACTCGTGTACATAAGGCTTACATAAAATCTAAGGAAAAATCGATGCGAGTGCATTTAAAATTCAACCAAAGAAGGTCTCAGCTAGTGAAATTTCTTCGCGTTAAACTCGAATTGAAAAGAACAATTCATTAGTTAGCCGTGTGAAAAAATAAACTATGACTAATCAGTGACGACATACGCGAGCTGCGCTTACACAATATCTCTATACTAGATATACGAAATACCACATAAGATTGAAATTCGTTTGATATTTTCCAATTGCAAATCGGTGTACGCAAAATGGTCACTGAAAATGGAGCTCAGGTAATGATAAACCAGTTTATTTCATTTCATTTGCAGCGTGCATTTACTTTTCGCCCAGACTGTCTGCGACGGCCATGTTGGCGTCCATTTTGCATTATCGATTTTTCAGTGTCTGGATTGAAAATTTGCTGAAAAAACGCAATTAAATCTAATTAGCAAATCGGTTTGAGCAAGGTTTATATTAAAATAAGCTTGGATTCTATAATAACATTTTAATTGACTGAAAAATTTTATTGATTTTGCTAAATCCAAAACTTGCATTGAAATCAAATCAAATTGCGTGCCATTATAATTGTATTGAGTGAAAAACAATATGCTATAAATAAATAACTAAGCATTGTTAAGAGCTTGGGCCTAGAAGAGCATAAGCACAGCCCGCCCTCCCTCCCATCAATCCGAACTGGGCGTGGTGCTAAGCTGTGCGTGCGTCCGTGTCCGTGCGTCCGTGTCCGTGTCCGGGCCCGTATCCGAGCTCATGCCCGTGGTGCAAGGTAATGTAGATTTAGGTTAAATTTAATGATGACATGCGACTTTTGCGCCACGCCGCAAGATGTAGAGAAAATCCATAATATGAGTCATTTTTCTTGTCACCTTTCCTGCTCCCAACTGCAATAATGGAAATCAAAATCCATTTGTTGCTCCCTTTTTGTAATTTGCACTCAAGTTTCGAGTAGGACCAAACATGTTGCCACTTGGGCGACATTCTGCTGCACAAGTTCAAAGGAAATCCACTTCAAGGCTTCGCCCAACTTACTTTACATCAAGCATTCAATTTACACAACTTGAGCCTCGTTATACAATGCCTGACAAGCACCTTTGAACTTTGGGCCCCAATGTCTGTGTGTGTGTGTGTGTGTGTGTATGTTTGTATGTTTGTCTGTGCTTGTGCTGGCCCCTCATCAAGCTGGGCAAACAAGGAAGCAGCCAGCGCCGAAAGACATCCTTTAGAGTTGCCTTCCATGTATGTACACATATTTGAACAGGCATACGAAATGAGTTTTGCGTTGGCCCAGCCATGAAAAGGAGTCGCTCACTTCCGTATTGATAGACCGTGTAGAGCCGGCTGTGTGGCCGGGTGGGGGTTGGGCAGGCGAGCCTTCCTTCTCTCTGCACTGCAGCGACAGCTTGGGATCCGACAGGAAATGGCGGCTCGGAACTGTGGGTGCCGCCTGCGGTCACCTTAACGGCGTCGGTTTTGCTTTCCAGTGCGAAAACTGTCCAAGTCGAAGCCGCCTTCCAATTGCACTTTCCAATGCCACGGCATGACGTCATATTCGATACCGAATTCCAGGCTGCGCCAACCCCCTCCCCCTCCCCCTTCCTCCCTGCTATTGCTGCTCAGTCGAGCAAAAGGAAAACATAAACAATTTGTGGGTGGCTATGAAAAGGGGGCAGCTGTTGGTGCAAAGCCGAATTACACCTGCGCATTGTTAAAGCCGACGTTGACCCCTCGCCTTGACCGTTGTTTAGCTGAACTTGGCCTGCCCCCTCGCGACGATAGCAGGTGCACAGTTCACAGCGAGCGAGCTTCAATTGCGCAACGACTGTAACGGGCATATTACCTGTGTTATATGCAGCATGGCGATCAATAACAGCCCTAACAAAGCTCATTTGATGAATACGCAGCTGTCACGCAACTCGCAGTTGGCCCAGGGCACCCGGAAGCCCCCCGAGCCACAATCAAGTTCAAGTGATAAACGTTTAATCAATAGTTAAATACTTGTCATAAGTCTAGGTGTACAATTTTCTATATTTAGTTACATACTTAAATACACTGCTGACTTATTCAAAATGAGCGTACGGGTTTTTATGCAATCCCTTTTGGCCCGACTCCCAGCTTGACAGCTTCCTATCTACCATTATTGGGCTACAAATATTTGTTAAGTCCTTTCTCCTTGTCTCCATGTCTTCATAGAATTTCCATATTATTTATTGCACTCATATTGAATATTCATTTATAATTTACAGGGCGATGGCAACACTTCCTTCCTGCGTGCCGCACGCGCCGGCAATCTGGAGCGCGTGCTGGAGCATCTGAAGAACAACATTGACATCAATACCAGCAATGCAGTAAGTTAAATCTTGAGGCAATGTTAAGCCCATGTCTCTGATCGCTTTGTGGTGTCATTGCAGAACGGCTTGAATGCACTGCATTTGGCTTCCAAGGATGGACACATACACGTTGTCTCGGAGCTGCTGCGACGCGGCGCCCTTGTGGATAGCGCTACCAAGAAGGGCAACACGGCTCTGCACATTGCCTCGCTGGCGGGTCAGGAGGAGGTGGTGAAGCTGTTGCTAGAGCACAACGCCTCCGTCAATGTGCAGTCGCAGAATGGCTTCACGCCCCTCTACATGGCCGCCCAGGAGAATCACGATGCTGTTGTGCGCCTACTGCTGTCCAATGGCGCCAACCAGAGTCTGGCCACGGAGGATGGGTTTACGCCACTGGCAGTAGCCATGCAGCAGGGACACGATAAGGTTGTAGCCGTGCTCCTCGAGAGCGATACTCGTGGCAAGGTGCGCCTACCAGCGCTCCACATAGCTGCCAAAAAGGATGACGTCAAAGCAGCTACGCTTCTACTGGACGTAAGTAAATGCTGTTAAGATTACAACTTTTAAGATTACAACTGGATACTTATGCTTGCACTGGTTCTACAGAATGACCACAATCCGGATGTGACTTCCAAGTCGGGCTTTACGCCGCTGCACATTGCCTCGCACTATGGCAACCAGAACATTGCCAATCTGCTAATCCAGAAGGGTGCCGATGTCAACTACTCGGCCAAGCACAACATTAGTCCTCTCCACGTGGCTGCCAAGTGGGGCAAGACCAACATGGTCTCGCTGCTGCTCGAGAAGGGTGGCAACATTGAGGCCAAGACCCGCGATGGCCTCACACCGCTCCACTGCGCTGCCCGCTCCGGCCACGAGCAGGTTGTGGACATGCTGCTGGAGCGCGGCGCTCCCATTAGCGCCAAAACCAAGAACGGTCTCGCACCATTGCATATGGCCGCCCAGGGCGAGCATGTGGATGCCGCTCGTATTCTGCTCTACCATCGTGCACCCGTTGACGAAGTAACCGTTGATTATTTGACTGCTCTGCATGTGGCCGCCCACTGCGGACATGTGCGTGTGGCTAAGCTCCTGCTGGACCGCAATGCCGATGCCAATGCACGTGCCCTCAACGGGTTCACGCCCCTGCACATTGCTTGCAAGAAGAACCGCTTGAAGGTCGTCGAACTGTTGCTGCGCCACGGCGCCAGCATAAGCGCCACCACGGAGAGTGGCCTGACCCCGCTGCATGTGGCCGCCTTCATGGGTTGCATGAATATTGTCATTTACTTGCTGCAGCACGACGCCAGTCCGGATGTGCCCACTGTGCGTGGCGAGACTCCATTGCATTTGGCTGCACGCGCCAACCAGGTGAGTCATTCAAATATGATATTTACTTAAAATAACTGTTACAAATTATTGATGTGAACTTATATCGATAACGTATTAATCGATATCTTACTGAGCTGGAATAATATCGATAGCATAGTAATTGATAGCTTACTTAGCTTCTGTGTATTTTATTTTGTTTAAAATGCCAAAACCGTTTATTTGAAAATGTTTATTCATTAATTTCAGACGGACATCATCCGAATACTTTTGCGCAATGGCGCCCAGGTCGATGCACGAGCTCGGGAGCAGCAAACTCCGCTGCATATCGCCTCGCGACTCGGCAATGTGGACATTGTGATGCTGTTGCTGCAACATGGCGCTCAGGTGGACGCCACCACGAAGGATATGTACACGGCACTGCATATTGCTGCCAAGGAGGGTCAGGATGAGGTAAAAGATTTGATTGCCAAAAAGATAACGGATCACATCGACACCGTCTACCTGATGCAATTGTTTTGGATACGTCATCAGGAGTTTTTCATTTGAAATTGGCTTTTAAGTTTTATTTTGTATTGTACTTGCTTTTGTTTCTGTTACGTTCATCGAGTATTACGAGTATTGTTGTGTCTTTTGTTATTGTCTCTTATGTTGGCCATAAAAATAAATGTGTCCACTTCTTTAGTATTATCTTGGTACTTATTATTTCGATTTTGTATTTTTTATGATTTTAAGATCATCTACTGTATTTAGTTTAAGCTCATTATCTGAACAGGTAGCTACACAAATGCACCGTTTCGACTTCTAGCGTTATCGAAATGCATCGCATCAATCGATAGGCGATACTTATCGATACAACAAATCGCACATTGAAACACTAGAAATGGCGCACTTAGAAGTACGCTCGCTGTTAATTTACATATATGTTTTTACTTGTGTAGGTGGCCGCTGTGCTGATTGAGAATGGCGCCGCTTTGGATGCGGCCACCAAGAAGGGATTCACGCCACTGCATCTGACGGCTAAGTATGGGCACATTAAGGTCGCCCAACTGCTGCTCCAGAAGGAGGCGGATGTGGATGCGCAGGGCAAGAATGGCGTCACGCCTCTGCATGTGGCCTGCCACTACAACAACCAGCAAGTGGCACTGTTGCTGCTAGAGAAGGGCGCCAGTCCACACGCGACCGCCAAAAATGGACACACACCGCTTCACATAGCGGCGCGCAAGAACCAGATGGACATTGCCACCACTCTGCTGGAGTATGGCGCTCAGGCCAATGCCGAGAGCAAGGCCGGATTTACGCCACTGCATCTAAGCAGCCAGGAGGGACATGCCGAGATTTCCAATCTATTGATCGAGCACAAGGCTGCCGTCAATCATCCAGCCAAAAATGGTCTTACCCCTATGCATCTGTGCGCCCAGGAGGACAACGTAAACGTAGCAGAGATTTTGCAGCGCAACGGCGCCAATATCGACATGGCTACTAAGGCTGGCTACACGCCGCTGCACGTGGCCTCGCACTTCGGCCAGGCTAATATGGTGCGTTTCCTGCTGCAGAACGGCGCCAACATTGACATGGCCACCAAGGCTGGCTATACACCGCTGCATCAGACCGCCCAGCAGGGCCATTGCCACATTGTCAACTTGCTGTTGGAGCACAAGGCGAATGCCAATGCCCAGACCGTCAACGGGCAGACGCCACTGCATATTGCACGCAAGCTGGGCTACATCAGTGTGCTCGATTCTCTGAAGTCGATTACCAAGGAGGATGAGGCAGCCACTGCGCCCGCTCAGACCGAGGAAAAGTATCGCGTAGTGGCGCCAGAGGCCATGCACGAATCCTTCATGTCTGACTCGGAGGAAGAAGGTGGTACGTACATATGTTGCTTTCATATTATGTTATATTTGATTTTTCGAACACATCCATCCTCCACTTGTCTGCCAGCACTCAGACTAACAGCAACACCCTAAGTTATGACTAGTTTTAAGCAAAAATAAAAAACCCGAAAAAATACCCGCTTTTATGTGTGCCGTCAGGTGACACAGATTGGGAATTGGATGCTTGCTACGAGTTTGGCATTGGCGGCGATTGTGCTAACCCCAACCGCCACAGGCCAAACCCTCATGCCTTTCAGCCGTATTACCAGGGCGACTATCTGTATGTGTCCAGTAAGTGTCAATGAACGCTGCAAGGCCAATTGTAAAATTCGTATTCCTACATATTTTGAAGAGTCGACTGCTATCAAGTGCACCACCCAATTGGCAATGATTGGCAACTAAATGGAAACCAAATTAACCAGCACTTTATATGGTTGCTCGCATAATTGTATAAATTATATCTTGACGTTGTTGTTAACACAAGAAACATCAGATTTGCAATGTTTTTACCTGGGCTGCAAACCACAAATTTAGTGGCCGAAGGTTCGAGCCAACTTCCTGCCTTAAGGTTTGGTCTGTTTTTCCACAACTTCAAGCGTTGTCAAAGATTTTCAGAATTCATATGAAATAAATTAATTTTTAATTTATAATTACCCGTTCTACTGAAAATATTGCATGTCGTACATATTTTCACATAGAAGTGCGGGTTAAATTTGATCTCTACCCAAAATTGGCAATCCATAATATATAATTAGATAAAGTGTTTTATGCCGAGTCGGGGCTGAGTCTCCCTCAAAAGCGTTTTATTTTAAGCCAAACCAGTTTTGCAGTCGGTTTGCAGCCTCGGTTTTTTCATCCCTTCAATTTGTTTGATTTATTTTGTGTACTTTACAGAATGAAATCGTAAAGTATTGTAAATCGAGTTTAATTGTTAGATAAATATCGTTTACGGTTTCATTTCCAATGTCCAATTTGTTTGTATTTTAACTGGCCATGTAAATATATCTACAACGGTTAGGTTTCTGGGTTTTTAGAAGAAAGATGAGCAGAAAAACAGCTTGACTTAACAATAATCTATCCATTAAGATAAATGTGGCATGAAAAACTATATGGTAATAATGATAAGATGTATCACATATTATCTATAAACTAAGTTATATATTAATGCTCCTATTTATTATTCATGCTAGCTTTACATATCATCCTACTATATTCATATTGTTAATATACGTAAATATATAAAAAAAAAAAGATATGCATGTAGATTGTACAAAATTTGTCAACTAAAAAAACTCATTTGCGTTCTTCTATTTTCAATGCACCGCGCTCTCATCAACTGCAAAAAACAACAACAACTGAAACTAAATCACCAAACAACACAATACAACAACAACAACAACAACTACTACTACGCTATATGGCCAATTGACTGTCTTGTGCTTAATTGAAATGCGCTGGAATGTAACCGAAATGCTACGCAAATAATCGAACACCAAAATCTAGGCGAAGACAATATGCTATCCGATCAACCTTATCGCTATTTGACCGTTGATGAAATGAAATCCCTAGGCGATGACTCGCTACCAATTGATGTGACTCGGGATGAGCGTATGGACTCCAACCGGATGACCCAAAGTGCCGAGTATGCCGGCGGTGTACCGCCTACAATTGGCGAGGAGATGATCAGTCCGCACAAGGCTCAGGTATATGGCTCCTCGCCCAAGGCAACTGTTGATGGCGTCTACATTGCCAATGGCGTTGGCAATGAAGAGCCACCGCATGTGGGGTAAGTGACTAACTGGAGTGCTTAAATTGTATGTGTCTAATTTGATGTTCTTTAGTCGCAAGCTGAGCTGGAAGAGCTTCCTGGTCTCATTCCTGGTAGATGCACGCGGCGGTGCCATGCGTGGCTGTCGCCACAGCGGCGTGCGCATGATAATTCCGTCGCGCTCCACCTGCCAGCCGACGCGGGTGACCTGCCGCTACGTAAAGCCGCAGCGCACCATGCATCCACCGCAGTTGATGGAGGGTGAGGCCTTAGCCAGCCGCGTGCTGGAACTCGGACCCTGCTCGACGAAGTTCATTGGGCCCGTGGTAATGGAGGTGCCACATTTCGCTTCGCTACGTGGCAAAGAGCGCGAGATTATCATACTTCGTTCCGATAACGGTGAAACCTGGCGCGAGCACACCATAGACAACTCTGAGGAGATCATACACGATGTTATGCAGCAGTGCTTCGAGCCAGAGGGTGAGTGTACTTATTTTTATCTATCCGTTTTGACGTGCAAATAAGGTGTTTGTGCTCCCACAGAAATCGCTCAGCTGGAAGAGCAGGCCGGCAATCATGTCTGCCGCTTTGTCACATATGATTTTCCTCAGTACTTTGCTGTTGTATCGCGCATACGCCAGGAGGTGCACGCCATCGGACCCGAGGGTGGCATGGTCTCGAGCACTGTGGTACCGCAGGTTCAGGCCGTCTTCCCTCAGGGCGCTCTAACCAAGAAAATCAAAGTTGGCTTACAGGTAAACCTCTTTAAACCACGCAAAGGCGTTGCGCCCGAGAAACTACGCAAGATAAGCGTCAATCATGTGCCCAAAAAGAAGCGCTTCTCGCTCATTTGGTAAACACCACTTTATGGGTGCAAGATCTACAAAAAAGTAATCGGTCTACATAGTATATACTAATAATCGTGCATTTAACATACATATACAGCTTCCCTAACGTATAGCAATAACGAAAAGTTTTCCATATATTTAAAATACGCATTTAAATACCAATTAATCAAATACATAGAAGATGTAATACCGTTCCATAAAATCTGTAATACGCGTAGTAGTCGGTGAAGTCAAACCAAATAGATGATATACACATAAATATATTTATATATCTATATATCTATCAAGGCCAGAAAGTAATTTCTAAGGCGTATTCGCAATGAAACCTATTATCAAATCAAAATATTAACATATATTTCAATAGATTTAGATTTGTTTAGAAATATTCCTACTTTGAATGCCTCTCGTTAAACTCTTTTTGTTGGGGGGGCCCAAATGTTATTAATGAAATATGTGCACTTTGTTTGAATATGCTAAATCACGACAGAACTAGTTGAGAATTTTTTTTGGCACTGAGAAGATATTGAAATTATCCACGCTAACTTTATCACAAGAAATAACTACTTTATAGTGACTTGCAATAATACTTATATGAACTAATTAATATATTTATGATGATTGATCATGGATCATGCGACTTATGGCAGATCGCGTAATTACTTAAAGCTTAATACTTAAACAATAATACGATTGTCCAGTTGATCGAGACATATTAAGTATATACACAACAATTTAATACTATATATATGGTATATATATATATTTATGCCTATTATTATTAATTTATCATACTTGGTAAAATTACATATGCATAAGATTATAAAAGTTTTCTGAAATGAAGTACTACCCAATAAATTTAGTTCAACAAAAACTTTATACCAATGAAAATCTTTTCATTAATTTTCATTTTATTAATTCATTTTTCATTAAATTGCTTTTTTGAGAATAATAAAACAATGAAAACATTCTAAAATATACAAAACAGATGTATATATGTATTGTTAAAGTGCTTAGACCGTTACAATTGGGTTCGGTTCTGAAGTGCCTAACGAAGTTGTAACATTTTAGCCATGCTGTAAACAAAAAACGATTTTATGATGGCCCCACTCATGAGTTCAAATTTTAGCACATATTATTTGCATTTTGTATATTTCAATAATCTAGATATACATATATAAAATGTATATTTTCTTATTAATTTTTCAAACTCTTCGTTTTCTAGAGTATTAAGTTGTAGTCAAAGTTTTTTTGATGACTAAATTTATTGGGACATAAATGGGCTTGAACATTGTTATTGTTTGTAGTTAACATATGCTGTATTTAACTAAAACATGCGATTGCTCAATATAACCATAAAAATAATAGTATGAATGATACATCCAAACTAAATAAGCATTGTAAAATAATATACAAGAAGGAGAAAAAATGTTCACCATTTAGCCCAAAACTCATTTCATTTGTCTGTCGTTTTTAATTGTTTTATTTGTATTTTATCATTTGAATTATATGCATAATTATATGTACAGACAATATAAGCAAACAAATGGCGCATAATTCGTATATACATATATATACTTTTCATTAAACATTTGATTTTATTTAGTTGATTTGTCTCATGCCTCATATTTTAAGAATGGCCGAAAATCGATTTTTTTGTCTACAGTGTCGAAAATTCGTTACATTTCTAGGCCCAACCGGTTGATCCTGATCTAACTGCTAAGCTGCTGGGTCGCGGCGTTGCCGTATCGCCGATTGTAACGGTCGAGCCGCGCCGGCGCAAGTTCCACAAGGCAATCACACTGAGCATGCCCGCCCCGAAGGCGCACAGCCAGGGTATGATCAATCAATATTCGGGCAATACGCCAACTTTGCGTCTGCTGTGTTCAATAACAGGTATGTTATAATTGTTACCGTCTCACCTATATGTTTTTGTGTTGTTGTAAAATGTGCTCATAGCAATTACATAAATAATGAGTATTTACTTAACATTACGTTTTGTTAGTTGTTGTTTTATGAGTAACTTCCCGAAGCCTCTCTCTGTACCCTCAGCTTTCATTTCTATTAATTCCTATTTAAGTGTTTGTTCCGTATTAGTTTGAATTAGTTTCTATTCGCCTTTGTTTCGGTCCTAATAAACTCTTGTCTGTATTTAGTATGATTTCGTTAAGTATTCCTTTATTTAACTTGTCTATCAAATTAACTATAATGTACTACATACAATTATCATGTACTATATATATACTACATGCCATATATCTATATACATAATGTTGTACAGTGAAAATTGCCAAATTATATAAAGAACATATTGAAATTATATCAAGTTCGTGAATTGCCAATATCCAGGTCGCATTTGATAGAAACAATGTGCTTGTGTCTGTGTAGTTGATGCGTATAACTTGTTCGGGTTAAACTATTTAGTCGAATTAACATGAAATTAAATATACATTAGTCTCGTTTTTATTCAATTACCTACTACATTAAGTGAGTTGTTACAGTAATCGTAACAGTAACAGTAACAGTAACCATTTTAGTAGCCGTAACCGTAACAGTAACAGTAACAGCCACCGTAACAGCAACAGCAAAAGCATAGTAAATTTCATTCACCCTCGCATACAGACATAGATACGCTCATACTCCAAACTACACCCACACAAATACAGATACAAATACGAATCCTCTCTCACACATATTCGTACTCAATTAAATGTTATGCTCAGTGTCATCATTGTGCCAACAGTGTTTGCTCCAGTATATATACTATATTTGTCATTGTTTCTTATTTATATGTACATAAATACTGTTTATTTTCTATGATTTCCGTTAAATTACTTTAATATGATTATGATTTGTTTAACAAAGCAAAACTTAAAACAAAAACAAAAACAAAAACTACAAACAAACAAATAGTTTAATTCAAGTCATAATTGAAATTGTATTTAATTGTTCTATAATTTTGTACTAATGCGTCAATGCATATGTGCACGCATTCCATTCTGTTTTCTCAATCCATTGAAGGTGTGTTTCGGAAAAGGTCTCTAAAAGGTAACTAAAAAATGAAAAATGTCCAAAATAAAATAAAATAAATTCAGAAATTCACAAACATGTATGAAGTTTTAAATTGAAACTGTTTACAAAATAAACAAAATATTTGTTCATATTTAGTTGTTTCGTTCTATGCCAAAATAATTAACAATAACAACATAGTTACTTATATTGAAAATCAATCGATTATCAAAATACAAACGAAAACAAAAATTAAGCAAATTTCAATCAAAAAAACAAAATAATAATAATGTTATTACAAACAAAATATTTGAAAATTCTGCATATTTTATTAAAAAAAAAAAAAAAACTAAAACTATTGCAAATATTTATAAAACTATTTTTTTGTATCTATGCTTTAAAATTATGTTTTCGTTTTGTTCTATTTTTGCATTTATTTATTTACCTCATTTTTAAATCTCTTTTAAATTTAAACTTTTTGCCTTGATTCGGGTTGCGCTGCGTCTTTGGGGTTTTTGTAATATAAAATATAAAAACAACAGAAAAAGAAGCTCAGGACCACTCTCTATTGGGCCTTACTTTTGACTCTTCCATACAGCATAGTTCTCTATGCCCAGGCCATGTTAATGTTGTGCTTCTCTAGCTCAAAGCAGCTTCGTTTTTTGAAGTAAGCTTACTTTCCAATTCACTTTTAAGAACCTTAAGCTTGTCATACAAACATCTTTGCTGCGTTCTCTCTCTCTCTAATCTACTTACAATAACTACAAACTAATTAAAGAATTTCTGATTGCACGCGGTTTTACTATTCATATATAAATTGCACATTTTCATTAAAACGTTAATAGGTCTCGAATAAGAAGATTTATAAGAAAATGCTAAACGCTAAAGTTGCTCTTTGGGCCAAACGAACCGAATTGAAATCAAGACCATGTATTTGTGCCAGACTAAATCAATTTTATTCGATCTTATTTTCAATTTCTATCTGTATGTTAATTTTTATCGAGTTCTTGATTTGGAATGTCATGCACTTAAGGTAATTCGTAGATTCGTTAGTTATATTAGAGTGTTCAGATTTTAGTTTTGTGTCGTTTATTTTTGTTCTTTTCTTTCTTATAAGTTCAACATAAAGCAGAATATATTCATATATTATGTATAAATTGTTTTCCAAAAACCGAAATCAATTTCGAATTTCAACTGTTTGTGGCCCCAAAGAGAACTTTTCTGAAACCGAAATAAAAAAACCAAAACGATAAATATTCATACACAAAAAAAATAAAATAAAATAGAAACTGCAAGAGTTATTGACGAACTTTAAAAGAAAATTAATTTAAAGCTATGGCAAGCCCTATTATATACAAACAAACAATATATTTTGTTTAATGTATATAAAAAAGTTGATAGTATTTTAGTTATTTATAAACATGTTTTCTTATAATTATATGATTTATTGTTGTTATATTTTGATTTTTATTATGTATTGTTATTTTTTTATTTATTTTGATTTTCTACACATTTACCAGAAACACGTGACACGCTCACTTAATTATCATTAAAAACCTACTAATTTTATTATTCCAAAATATTTAGCATGTTGTTTCAAAATGGCTTCAAAGTCCGCGTAACAAGTACATTTGTACCTGTATCCCTGTAAATGCTAAAGTCCTATAAAGCTATCTAATAAATACATAATATGCTTGAATCCCAAGTGCTACATTTACATATCCACACTATACACACACACACACATATGTACATCTACCCATAATATATACAAGGCTTAGACCTAATCCAGTCACTGCATCACATTAATCTGTATGCCACAGAGACACAGACCACAAGAAACAATTTACTAATTTTTCTATAACTTTTGCGCTAAATACATATTGATACTTTTTAGAAATAATGAAACTTAATACTTTTCAATAATAATAATCTTACCATACAATTGCTTTGTAATTAACACACGATCGTATTTCTCTCTCTTTCAAAACTTTTGAGTTGAGTTTACGTTTTCGAATTAGTTGACCAATTTTCAAATTCTATAACGATCTGCTAATAAGACATAAGTAGAGTTTTCAAAGAGTTTTTAATATTTAGCATATGCGTATCCTTTGCCTTGATGTATGCTTGAAAATTGAACATCTTATTACCTCCATCAACCACCAGGCGGACCATCCCGAGCCCAATGGGAGGACGTAACCGGTTCCACACCGTTGACATTTGTCAACGATTGTGTCTCGTTCACGACCACAGTTTCTGCACGTTTCTGGCTAATGGATTGCCGCAACATTTCTGATGCAACCAAAATGGCAACAGAGCTGTACAAGTAAGTGTCCATCAGGGAGCAATGATATGCTCTAGTTAGAGATCTACTGACCATGTCGTTTATAGGGAAGTCATTCACGTGCCCTTCATAGCCAGATTTGTGGTATTTGCCAAAAAAATAGAACCCTTCGAGGCACGCCTACGTGTTTTCTGCATGACTGACGATCGCGAGGATAAGACACTTGAGAAACACGAGCTATATACGGAGGTCGCCAAGAGCCGCGATGTTGAGGTGCTTGAGGGCAAGCCCCAGTACATTGAAATGGCCGGTAACCTGGTGCCCGTTACCAAGTCGGGTGATCAGTTGCAGCTGCAGTTCAAAGCCTTCCGCGAGAACCGTTTGCCATTCACGGTGCGCGTAAAGGATCAGCACGCAGATATTGTTGGTCGCACGCTGTTCATGAAGGAACCCAAAGTGGCTAAGGGTGAACCACCCCAGCAACCCATTTGCATACTAAATATTGTATTGCCGGAAGCCGTCATACCCGATTCGACGACAGCGTTCTCAGAACGGGTCTCTTCTGCCTATCGCACCTCGATGTTCAGCTTGAGCAAGCATCAAAACGACCATTACATTGGTGATATACGCATTGTAGATCTGTCCAATTTATTGGGCAAAGATTGGATACAACTGGCACCAGAGATAGGTATAACCGCTGATGAGATCGATGAAATCATCAACCAAAATACGGACAGCATTGCGCGACAGGCGCAGAGCATGATTCGTTTGTATAAAGATAAGCCAAACTATGATATTTTGGCTCTGGAAACGGCGCTTAAGAACATTGGACGCGACGATATCATGAAGAAGTGCAAAAGTGGAAGACTATCGCACTCACGCGAATTTGACGAGGCGGATCTCATGAAGAACTCCGAATCCGTAGAGGAGCTAGTTCGCAGAGAAAGTAAGTACTCGGATACTTTGTGGTGTAAAAAAGTAAATAGCTTATTGTTTATTTTTAGGCAAGCGAATCCAGCAAATCAATGAGCGCGAAGAAGTTAAATACTCCGCCGAGGAGAAGGAAGTCGAAGAGTCTGAGTCCGATGAGGAGCCAGCAAAACGAACCGTTGCCGAACGCCGAGAGAAAATTGTGAAACGTCTTTCAGTGGAACGCTCCATACCAGCCTCAACCCAAAAGAAGGAAATTACACGAGAGATAACCGAAATCAAACGCAAGAGTTTGATTGAGGATAAAAAGGCACATCACGAATCAGAGATTCTGATGCAATTACCCGCCGACAATGTCATAATAAAAACGGCGACTGTGCCCGAGCAGGTCATCAAAATGAAGATGGGTAAAATGGATTCGGCCGAAGTGAGCAAAACCGAATTTGACAGGGAGTTGACGCACAAGTTGAAAACTTCCGGGCGCAGCTCTGAGGAAGAAGAGGTACCTTCTCCAGACAAGATTGATAAGATTGTCCAGGACATTAGCACCGCTGAGAAGACAGCCAAGAAGGACACGGCTACCACTAGTCGAGTGGCTACAATTACCCGCCAGGAAGCACGTGATATGACCGAAGATTTCCTGGAATTCGAAAAGCGCAGCCAATTACCAGCTGCTACAACAACGGCAACGGTTCACGAGAAATTCGTAGAGGAGATCAAAGAAAAGACAAGTCCAGTGGCAGCAATGGCACAGGATACGATTAGAGAGGTCGAACAGGTCATTAGCGAGGTAACCGAAACTGCCAGTAAGAAGGTGGAGAATATAATAAGTTCTTTCGAGAGTGGCAAACAGGAGATCAAGGAGAAGAGCACAGTGCTGGCCAGTGAGGTCGCCAAAGAAACAACGAAGGTCAGCGAGACCATAAAACATCTACAAGATGCACAGTCTTTATCTATTGAAGAGTCCGCCAAAACAGTCCAAATAGTGGAGAGCACAAAGATTGACGAAAAAATTGCTGATTTCGAGGCCAAAAAGGTTAAATACGATTTCCACGGCGGAGAACCAAAGACACATATACCAAAACCTGTTAAGAAATCTAGCGAGGACTCGCCTAAACCTACAGCGGCTCCTCGTGCCGCAGCTGAATCTGACTTTGAGAAACCATCTGAAGCAAAGGTGGAGAAGCATCTTTCCAAAATACCAGTCAAAACTGGCGAGGCTGCAAAGATTGCCGAAGTGGATGCACGAAAATTGACACAAGATTTTCTGCAAGCTGAGCAAAAGGCCCAACTGGCGGCTGCTGCTGAACATAAAACTGCTGCTGAACATAAAGCTGCTGCTGAGCATAAAGCAGCTCCGGCTGCAAGTAAGATACCTAAAGTGGAGCCCAGAAAATCGGTGGAGAAGCCGGTAGAAAAAGAGACGAAAGTCTTTGATGATATTGTTCTATCTACTGCCACCATAATGACATCTGGAATGGCTAGCGAGCCTCCAAAAGAACAACCGGAAATTGCTGCCAAGGCCGAAACTGTGACGGAAAAGTTGACCGATCTGATTCACACTTTCCACAAACTCGAAGATAGACTTAACAAAACTGAAAAGCCCCTGGAAATAACTAGCAAGGTGGTGGAGCTCGCAGGCACAAAGGAGGAGCCTTTAACTACAGCTCAACAAGAACTACCAAAATTGTCTAAAAAGGAAGACAAAGTCGCAGAAAAGGTTGCCGAAGTTGTCGAGACATTCCACAAAATCGAGGAGCACATCGTCCTTGATACTCACAAGCAAACTCATGATTTCCTTAGCATGGAACAGCAGAGCCAACTGCCCAGCATGCATAGTGCAATTGAGAAGATGCTCGAGTCCAGCCAGACGTCAACAGCTTCTGAGCCCGAATCATTGATAACTGTGAAGGCAGCGCCTCCCGCTAGTAAAATACCAGTAGTGGAGCCCAGAAAAGCTTTGGTTGAGGAAACACTGAAGCCAGCTGAAGTATCAGCACAACTTAAGGAACGTCAGCTCACAGCGGACTTCCTTCACATGGAGCAGCAAACCCAGCTGGAGTCTCAGCCTCAAAAGAACACAACGGCTAGCGCTGAAGTGACTATCTTGCCTGAAATCAATCAGCCACAACTTGCTGCCAAGGAACCTACTGCTATCGCTGATATTAGTACAACCATAGTAAAGGAACCAACAGCCACTAAATTAGAGCCCGACACAAAGATCGTTTCGGAAGATGGCATTGAGTCGGCGGCGCCAATTGGTGAAGTATCACCATTTGCCACACGCAAGTTAACCGCCGATTTCCTAACCATGGAGCAACAGACTCAGCTGCCCAGCGCTGTTAAAGACATTGGCTCATACGATAGTGATACATTCGACAAACGAGCCACAGTCCCATTGAGCGACATCGTTAAGGAAGCGGGACTCTGTGCACCGCTGCCCATTGAGCCGCGCAAGTCGCTTACCGATGCGGAGTTTTGCAAATATGTGGGTGATACGATAACAAAAAAGATGAGCGAGGGTTTAATCGAAATGTCAGATGAGCTCAAACAATTAGGTGAGCTAGGTGGCAATGAATACCGTATATAATGATTATACTTATGCAATTTTTTATGGAATTTTTAGCGAGCGACATTCCAGACTCCCAAACTCCGCCACCCACACCGAGTGATGCCAAAACTGAGAAGCAGGAGGAGCAAACCGATCTGGGCGAGCTAGAGCGTGGTAAATTGAGGATAAATGCATAAAATTACCGAATTAACTGATTGAAATAATTAACCATATAGATTATCTAGCCGACACTGTGACAACGCTGCACACAACTACAGAGTCGACCTTTGAGCGTGTTGCTGCCATTTCCACAGTTGGTAAGTGCACGTTAAAATTGCTGCCTCTTTTATGCAATTAACGTATTTGTTATGTAAATTGATTTACCAACGTTTTATGTTTGCCTTTTTGGTAAAAGAAAATGAACTCGTAACACCCCGTTTCTTGATTTCTCATATGATTTTTGAGCCATCTGTAGTGTATTCTTTTGTTTATCGACCAACATTTGTGTTAGTACAAGTAATTGTTTTATGTTCCTCTTATTGTTATGTTGAACTCATTTCGTTTGAACTAAAATCCAAAGGCTTTTTGTATGCAAACAACCATTCATTAAAAACGATTCAATGGAAACGACAAAATAGTTCATTGTTAACAATTAATTGTAAAGCATAACCAACGAACTGCTAGTGTGTATATCTTAATCAAAAAAGTCTGTAAGTGAAAAAACCATAATTCGCAACTTAAGTTTGAAGCTCAGCGAGTGAATGGCCAGCAGGTGGTGACAAATAGCTCACAAAGAAAATGTCGTGATACCGTTGAAACGCAGTACTGTACCAACATTTGGTTAGCTAAATCCAATTACCTGCGCCCGCTTCCAGCCAAAGGTCGTGGAAATGAGGAAAGCAACAGCCGAGAAAATTCCTAATATTTTACGTTTTGTCTGGCGCCTTTGTTATTGTGACCAACTAACATTCAAAAGTGACAATGTCAACACTTAATATCCGTCTGCGGGTCAGTCCGAATCGATAAAAAGATTGCATTCTTTTCCCTACGAATAGTTTCAAAGGTTTTACAACATATCAAACAAATAAATTTCAATAAAGCAACAACATTTAATTGAATATAGCTAGATCTAGTCAGATATAGCCAGTATATGTTTCATTTAATAGTTTGCCTCACCTCCTCGTAGTCTGGGGTGCACAATGTTGCGCACTTATGTCATTGCGCAGGCCACAAAGCAATCGCACAAGAGGTACGCGCTGGCGTATACTTAATTTAATTTGTTTCGTTCATTTGCGTGTAGTGCGGCAGCTAGCAAAACTTTGTTGCAGATTTAGTTACACATTTGTATTTCCCAAGTACGCGTGACGGTAATACGTAGCTAATTTTCTTGTGAATACGCCGTCTTCTGGCCAGAAACCCATAATTGTGTCCTAATTTGTTTGTGTTTCTTGTGCATTTGTTGAATCAAATATTAAATACAATTTAGTAACCGAGCATTGTAGCGTTGAGTTGTTGTTTGTGGTTTATTCAATGCATTAATAAATCAATTAAAATATAAAACAAGACATTTCTAAATCTAGAATAAATAAACTACACTAAACGTAAAAAGAACCAACACTAAAGTAACTTTAAGTATTGTAATTTATGGTAAGTTCTGAAAAGCAAGTTTTGTGCAATCAATTTGAAAAGTTGCCTTTGTAATGGTTAAAAATCAAAAAAGTCCCTAACAAATATGATGGGTATCGCTAATAGGTCTCTCTACATCCAATTCTCTATCTTTTTAGTGATATAATCATAAAATAATTGTTTTTATCTACCATGAAAAACGACAATTACGTTTGCAATTTTTAACAATTATTTAAGCAATTCAGTTTATGTTTTTGTCAAATACTGCAAGCTACAATAATTGATTCAATTTGTATAACTTTAAAATACAATAAGTACAATTACAAGTTAAGCCAATAATTTTTTTGTACATATAGTACATATATTATAATGTACAGAGAACTTGTAGTATACGATTTTTTTCATTAAGATAAACACTTTTGGCATACCGATTTTCAAAATTTCAATTCGAACTACATAAAAAACATATGTGAAACGTAATGTGTATTGTGATCTTAAATGAGTTGAGCGACACGAAATTGTCCAATTCCATTGTGATCTCATGCATTTCGATCCCAATATGCCGCATTCAGCACTCCAATACCAATTTCAATATCTCAAAACCACCATGGCTTTAAGTTTACAATATTTTTAATTTATTTGATTTATGCAAATAATTATATTCTGTTGCTTTTCGTAATTTTTGTGAGTCCTTAACGAAAAAGCATTGTACTCTCATCTAAACCACGAATATCCTAACTAAATGTTTAGTATAAAAAAAAAATTAAAAAAATAACATTAAAACTCACAGTAGCGGTTACGTAAACATGCATAGAATAAATCGTATAAATCGTTTAGTTTATAGATTATTTGCATTTTGCATTTCCGGCTTTTAACAACAACAACAAAAACCACACTCTAAGTTGATTTGTATGCACCCCTAACGCGCTTCCGTATCTAATTGGCAATATACTATGTATAATGTATATGTATATGTAAATGTAATAGTTAGATTGAAAAAATATTTACAATACTTGGCATTGTATTGTCCAATTCTTGAGAGCATATCGCATTACCGTATGTGACATATGATGTCGTGGCATAATTATACTTGCAGTACTTGCTAATTTTGTCTTTTAAGTTTGTTCCAAACAATTAAACATATATACATATTGCTTAAATATTCTTGTGAAAAATATGCAAACGTAATCGAACAAATTTAATGTTCAGTTTTGTTGAATGTATTTGAATTGAGACGAGGCTACAGCAGAAAAGGGCAAGGAATCCACGACTTCATATAAAGCATACTAGAGTAAATGATATGAGAGAATATCGATTGCTCTCTGCCATCTGTCTATCCAGACATTTTGTTCTGCTTTTCAAACTAACTATGTTACTTAACAAGCGCATTTACTTATATCGTACCACAAATTGCATGTTTGTGCCTGCTGCTGGGTTTTTTGGCGTACAGCTTGTAGTTATGCGGCGAATTCTGAACGCCTGATCAATTGCACTGTGTATATAAACTAACCCACCATATAAGTCTGGTTTGTTTGTAATAGGAGTTAACTGTCTTAATATTGCCTTGTTTCTACTTCTTAAAATTGCGCTATCCTGGAACGCCTCAAACAGAGCACTTCAGTGTTCATAATGTTAAATCCGAAACATTTACAAGTACAGATGAAACTGACAAGCTGCTTCATAGAATGGCAGCTGACCCTAATATCCAGATACCATACTTACCAGACACTACCTCATTTACAGAAATGAGTGCAAGTAGTCCAACTCCGAAACCGAAGACAACGACCACAACAACGACCCTGTCTACGAAAGTAGAACGCACCAAAATAGATTTAACTGCGACACCAAACGAGCAGCAGCAGAAAGATCATTTTAAGACGGAGCTGGATAATGTCCAGCGAGATGCTGGCGATAGGGAGTATTTAGAGCAGATAATGGGCTGTGGTGATGTGAGACGCAAGATATTGCGTTTGGAGAGCAGTGGCAGTACGGAGTCCTTGGAATCCAGCGCCACACCACAGAGTCTGCCACCCAAGTACATAGGCGATAAGGTGCCAGTTGTTAAGGATGTGGTACAGAGTATTGAGAATAAAATCAGCGGCACAGTGGTTGAGGCTATTCCCTTTTCTGTACAAAAGCGAACAACAGATCATAAAGAGCCGAACATACTTGAGGTAGAGAAGCAAATTCTTACAGCTGCAGATATTGCATTGGATAAGTTGACCAAATGCGAACCACCTGCTGAAGTTGTAAAATTATCACCCGTCGAGGCAATGGAGCGTGGAGCAATTGGTATGGCGCACATTGAGGAGGCGGTTTGCGAGAGGGTTTGTGAGAAGCGAAAGGCCTTTGAGGTCGCAGAAGACTTAAATGAAACGCAAAAGACTTTGGAAGAACAGGTAGTAGGTTTAAATAGGCAAGTAAAACAGGTACCTGGCAACATTTTAACAGCAAGTATTGATGAACACAACAAATTAGTAAGTAAGGAACAAGAACTAGAGACATTACCAAAAGTAAAAGATGTCATCCAAGATATTGAACGGAGATATCCCTCAACGAACTTAGAAGTCACACCGTTTAGTCCACGTAAACGTGAAATTGTAGATCGCAAGGCTGATATATCCTCCATAGAACAACAGATTTTAAATGAAACTGACTTGGTATTAGAAAACTTGGCTACAAAACGTGTTGCAGAACAGAAGATAGTTTCACCTGTTTTAGAAACGGGTAAAACAGGCACAAGTATTGAAGACCTTGAATCTGTGTGCGAAAAGAAGTGCTCTAAGCGTAAAGTTTTTGATATGGCAACAGCGTTTAGTAAAGAACCACATAGTGAAGATATAAAATCAGCGACAGCTAAATTTTTGTCAGACGAAAAAACAAACTATGATGTATCTGAAAGTATTAACAAAACACTGGAAAGTGATTATAATATTTTAGATGAAAGTGGTAAACACGAATTTCCAATGGAATCAACTAAGGGCGCCAAAGAAGTAGTTTTTCCGAAACATGCACATACATTTGAGCGATTGCATTCAATTTCAAAAGCTGATATTGAAGACACAAAAGAATATATAAACGTTACAACTGAGTACGAAAGGAGACTTAGTAAATTATTTACAGACGAAATCGGCCCGATATCTCAGTCTGATAATACAAAAGTAGAGATAGAAGTATTAGAAAAGTTTCCAACCTATGACAAAAATGATATGATATCAAACACATCATTTGATGAGGCTAAAATCCAACAAACAAGTGAATTTATGACAATATTCCCTGCAGATTTACAAAAAATAGAAAATGAGAGTGAGAGTGACGAGGAGATTGACCATCGTGAAAAACTACAAGAAATCAAGCTATCCCAAATTGAAAAGGTTCCAAAAAAACCTGTAGGTCAGATCACATATGCAAGCGAAACCGAAACCACAGGTTTCAATAAAAATGAAAATAGAAAGTTTCCAACAAAGGAACATTTAGACCAGACAAAACTTCATCTTAATACCTCCAACGAAAAAGTTGACCTCAATAAAGAGGATCCATATATTTTCTCTCAACCTTTTTATTTAACAAATCCATTGCAGACACAAGCTAAACTATCTGAAAACACCAGGTCCCCCATTGAGGCATCTAAGCAAATTCTAAAGAAATATTCTGATGATAAAGATATTGGATTTGACAAGCCTACAGAAAGGCCCCTTTCCTCAGCCATACCCTTGGTACCTCTAGCAATGACGACAAGCAAAATTACTTCCGTGAGTGATACTCGCGAGTCCGTTGATATTCAGATCAAAGATGTAGTGAAGCTGCCCATGGATCCTGTAAAATCTGTTGAGAAACCCAAATCTCCAACTGTTGTAGCGAAGACAGTTTCAAAGGGATATTCAGACGATGAGAGTGATGACGAACTTGGAATTGTTAAGCCATTAGATAAGCCTCTTCCTTCAACCACTCCTCTGCTGCCACTTGCAGACAAGACCCTGCAGAAAACTGACGATATTGTTAAACCACTGACTGACTTGAAGGACGATAAGCCACAAGCTAAATTAGATGAGAAACCCAAGTCCCCGATTGAAGCATCCAAGCAAACTCTTAAGGAATATTCTGATGATGAAAGTGATGAAGATATTGGATTTGATAAGCCTACAGAAAAGCCCCTTTCCTCAGCCATACCCTTGGTACCACTAGCAATGACGACAAGCACAATTACTTCTGTGAGTGAAACACGCGAGTCTGTTGATATTCATATCAAAGATGTAGTGAAGCTGCCCATGGATCCTGTAAAATCTGTTGAGAAACCCAAATCCCCAACTGATGTAGCCAAGTCAGTTTCAAAGGGGTATTCAGACGATGAGAGTGATGACGAGTTTGGAATTGTTAAGCCACTAGATAAGCCTATTTCTTCAGCCACTCCTCTGCTGCTACTTGCAGACAAGACATTGCAGAAAACTGACGATATTATTAAACCACTGACTGACTTGAAGGACGATAAGCCACAATCTAAATTAGATGAGAAACCCAAGTCCCCCATTGATGCATCCAAGCAGACTCTTAAGGAATATTCTGATGATGAAAGTGATGAAGATATTGGATTTGATAAGCCTGCAGAAAAGCCCCTTTCCTCAGCCATACCCCTGGTACCACTAGCAATGACGACAAGCACATTTACTTCTGTGAGTGAAACACGCGAGTCTGTTGATATTCATATCAAAGATGTAGTGAAGCTGCCCATGGATCCTGTAAAATCGGTTGAGAAACCCAAATCCCCAACTGATGTAGCCAAGTCAGTTTCAAAGGGGTATTCAGACGATGAGAGTGATGACGAGTTTGGAATTCTTAAGCCACTAGATAAGCCTATTTCTTCAGCCACTCCTCTGCTGCTACTTGCAGACAAGACATTGCAGAAAACTGACGATATTATTAAACCACTGACTGACTTGAAGGACGATAAGCCACAATCTAAATTAGATGAGAAACCCAAGTCCCCCATTGATGCATCCAAGCAGACTCTTAAGGAATATTCTGATGATGAAAGTGATGAAGATATTGGATTTGATAAGCCTGCAGAAAAGCCCCTTTCCTCAGCCATACCCCTGGTACCACTAGCAATGACGACAAGCACAATTACTTCTGTGAGTGAAACACGCGAGTCTGTTGATATTCATATCAAAGATGTAGTGAAGCTGCCCATGGATCCTGTAAAATCTGTTGAGAAACCCAAATCCCCAACTGATGTAGCGAAGACAGTTTCAAAGGGGTATTCAGACGATGAGAGTGTTGACGAATTTGGAATTGTTAAGCCACTAGATAAACCTCTTCCTTCAACCACTCCTCTGCTGCTACTTGCAGACAAGACCCTGCAGAAAACTGACGATATTGTTAAACCACTGACTGACTTGAAGGACGATAAGCCACAAGCTAAATTAGATGAGAAACCCAAGTCCCCGATTGAAGCATCCAAGCAAACTCCTAAGGAATATTCTGATGATGAAAGTGATGAAGATATTGGATTTAATAAGCCTACAGAAAAGCCCCTTTCCTCAGCCATACCCCTGGTACCACTAGCAATGACGACAAGCACAATTACTTCTGTGAGTGAAACACGCGAGTCTGTTGATATTCATATCAAAGATGTAGTGAAGCTGCCCATGGATCCTGTAAAATCTGTTGAGAAACCCAAATCCCCAACTGATGTAGCCAAGTCAGTTTCAAAGGGGTATTCAGACGATGAGAGTGATGACGAATTTGGAATTGTTAAGCCATTAGATAAGCCTCTTCTATCAACCACTCCTCTGCTGCTACTTGCAGACAAGACCCTGCAGAAAACTGACGATATTGTTAAACCACTGACTGACTTGAAGGACGATAAGCCACAAGCTAAATTAGATGAGAAACCCAAGTCCCCGATTGAAGCATCCAAGCAAACTCTTAAGGAATATTCTGATAATGAAAGTGATGAAGAGATTTGTTTCGACAAGCCTCAAGGCAAACTCCTTCCCTTCACCACACCTCTGGTACCTCTAGCTATGACTACAACCAAAATTACTTCCGTGAGCGATACTCGCGAGTCCGTTGATATTCAGATCAAAGATGTAGTGAAGCTGCCCATGGATCCTGTAAAATCAGTTGAGAAACCCAAATCTCCAACTGTTGTAGCCAAGTCAGTTTCAAGGGGGTATTCAGACGATGAGAGTGATGACGAATTTGGAATTGTTAAGCCATTAGATAAGCCTCTTCTATCAACCACTCCTCTGCTGCTACTTGCAGACAAGACCCTGCAGAAAACTGACGATATTGTTAAACCACTGACTGACTTGAAGGACGATAAGCCACAAGCTAAATTAGATGAGAAACCCAAGTCCCCGATTGAAGCATCCAAGCAAACTCTTAAGGAATATTCTGATGATGAAAGTGATGAAGAGATTTGTTTGGACAATCCTCATGATAAACTCCTTCCCTTCACCACACCTCTAGCAATGACGACAAGCAAAATTACTTCCGTGAGTGATACTCGCGAGTCCGTTGATATTCAGATCAAAGATGTAGTGAAGCTGCCCATGGATCCTGTAAAATCTGTTGAGAAACCCAAATCCCCAACTGATGTAGCCAAGTCAGTTTCAAAGGGGTATTCAGACGATGAGAGTGATGACGAATTTGAAATTGTTAAGCCACTAGATAAGCCTCTTCTATCAACCACTCCTCTGCTGCTACTTGCAGACAAGACCCTGCAGAAAACTGACGATATTGTTAAACCACTGACTGACTTGAAGGACGATAAGCCACAAGCTAAATTAGATGAGAAACCCAAGTCCCCCATTGATGCATTCAAGCAAACTCTTAAGGAATATTCTGATAATGAAAGTGATGAAGAGATTTGTTTCGACAAGCCTCAAGGCAAACTCCTTCCCTTCACCACACCTCTGGTACCTCTAGCTATGACTACAACCAAAATTACTTCCGTGAGCGATACTCGCGAGTCCGTTGATATTCAGATCAAAGATGTAGTGAAGCTGCCCATGGATCCTGTAAAATCAGTTGAGAAACCCAAATCTCCAACTGTTGTAGCGAAGACAGTTTCAAAGGGATATTCCGACGATGAGAGTGATGACGAACTTGGAATTGTTAAGCCACTAGATAAACCTCTTCCTTCAACCACTCCTCTGCTGCTACTTGCAGACAAGACCCTGCAGAAAACTGACGATATTGTTAAACCACTGACTGACTTGAAGGACGATAAGCCACAATCTAAATTAGATGAGAAACCCAAGTCCCCGATTGAAGCATCCAAGCAAACTCCTAAGGAATATTCTGATGATGAAAGTGATGAAGATATTGGATTTGATAAGCCTACAGAAAAGCCCCTTTCCTCAGCCATACCCCTGGTACCACTAGCAATGACGACAAGCACAATTACTTCTGTGAGTGAAACACGCGAGTCTGTTGATATTCATATCAAAGATGTAGTGAAGCTGCCCATGGATCCTGTAAAATCTGTTGAGAAACCCAAATCCCCAACTGATGTAAGCAAGTCAGTTTCAAAGGGGTATTCAGACGATGAGAGTGATGACGGAATTGGAATTGTTAAGCCACTAGATAAGCCTCTTCCTTCAACCACTCCTCTGCTGCTACTTGCAGACAAGACCCTGCAGAAAACTGACGATATTGTTAAACCACTGACTGACTTGAAGGACGATAAGCCACAAGCTAAATTAGATGAGAAACCCAAGTCCCCGATTGAAGCATCCAAGCAAACTCCTAAGGAATATTCTGATGATGAAAGTGATGAAGATATTGGATTTGATAAGCCTACAGAAAAGCCCCTTTCCTCAGCCATACCCCTGGTACCACTAGCAATGACGACAAGCACAATTACTTCTGTGAGTGAAACACGCGAGTCTGTTGATATTCATATCAAAGATGTAGTGAAGGTGCCCATGGATCCTGTAAAATCTGTTGAGAAACCCAAATCCCCAACTGATGTAGCCAAGTCAGTTTCAAAGGGGTATTCAGACGATGAGAGTGATGACGGAATTGGAATTGTTAAGCCACTAGATAAGCCTCTTCCTTCGACCACTCCTCTGCAGCTACTTGCAGACAAGACCCTGCAGAAAACTGACGATATTGTTAAACCACTGACTGACTTGAAGGACGATAAGCCACAAGCTAAATTAGATGAGAAACCCAAGTCCTCGATTGAAGCATCCAAGCAAACTCCTAAGGAATATTCTGATGATGAAAGTGATGAAGATATTGGATTTGATAAGCCTACAGAAAAGCCCCTTTCCTCAGCCATACCCCGGGTAGCACTAGCAATGACGACAAGCACAATTACTTCTGTGAGTGAAACACGCGAGTCTGTTGATATTCATATCAAAGATGTAGTGAAGCTGCCCATGGATCCTGTAAAATCTGTTGAGAAACCCAAATCCCCAACTGATGTAGCCAAGTCAGTTTCAAAGGGGTATTCAGACGATGAGAGTGATGACGGAATTGGAATTGTTAAGCCACTAGATAAGCCTCTTCATTCGACCACTCCTCTGCAGCTACTTGCAGACAAGACCCTGCAGAAAACTGACGATATTGTTAAACCACTGACTGACTTGAAGGACGATAAGCCACAAGCTAAATTAGATGAGAAACCCAAGTCCTCGATTGAAGCATCCAAGCAAACTCTTAAGGAATATTCTGATGATGAAAGTGATGAAGATATTGGATTTGATAAGCCTACAGAAAAGCCCCTTTCCTCAGCCATACCCCGGGTAGCACTAGCAATGACGACAAGCACAATTACTTCTGTGAGTGAAACACGCGAGTCTGTTGATGTTCATATCAAAGATGTAGTGAAACTGCCCATGGATCCTGTAAAATCTGTTGAGAAACCCAAATCCCCAACTGATGTAGCCAAGTCAGTTTCAAAGGGGTATTCAGACGATGAGAGTGATGACGAATTTGGAATTGTTAAGCCACTAGATAAGCCTCTTCCTTCAACCACTCCTCTGCTGCCACTTGCAGACAAGACCCTGCAGAAAACTGACGATATTGTTAAACCACTGACTGACTTGAAGGACGATAAGCCACAAGCTAAATTAGATGAGAAACCCAAGTCCCCGATTGAAGCATCCAAGCAAACTCCTAAGGACTATTCTGATGATGAAAGTGATGAAGAGATTTGTTTGGACAATCCTCATGACAAACTCCTTCCCTTCACCACACCTCTGGTACCTCTAGCAATGACGACAAGCAAAATTACTTCCGTGAGTGATACTCGCGAGTCCGTTGATATTCAGATCAAAGATGTAGTGAAGCTGCACATGGATCCTGTAAAATCAGTTGAGAAACCCAAATCTCCAACTGTTGTAGCGAAGACAGTTTCAAAGGGATATTCAGACGATGAGAGTGATGACGAATTTGGAATTGTTAAGCCACTAGATAAGCCTCTTCCTTCAACCACTCCTCTGCTGCTACTTGAAGACAAGACCCTGCAGAAAACTGACGATATTGTTAAACCACTGACTGACTTGAAGGACGATAAGCCACAAGCTAAATTAGATGAGAAACCCAAGTCCCCGATTGAAGCATCCAAGCAAACTCCTAAGGAATATTCTGATGATGAAAGTAATGAAGAGATTTGTTTCGACAATCCTCATGACAAACTCCTTCCCTTCACCATACCCCGGGTACCACTAGCAATGACGACAAGCACAATTACTTCTGTGAGTGAAACACGCGAATCTGTTGATATTCATATCAAAGATGTAGTGAAGCTGCCCATGGATCCTGTAAAATCTGTTGAGAAACCCAAATCCCCAACTGATGTAGCCAAGTCAGTTTCAAAGGGGTATTCAGACGATGAGAGTGATGACGAATTTGGAATTGTTAAGCCACTAGATAAGCCTCTTCCTTCAACCACTCGTCTGCTGCTACTTGCAGACAAGACCCTGCAGAAAACTGACGATATTGTTAAACCACTGACTGACTTGAAGGACGATAAGCCACAAGCTAAATTAGATGAGAAACCCAAGTCCCCGATTGAAGCATCCAAGCAAACTCTTAAGGAATATTCTGATAATGAAAGTGATGAAGAGCTTTGTTTCGACAAGCCTCAAGACAAACTCCTTCCCTTCACCACACCTCTGGTACCTCTAGCTATGACTACAACCAAAATTACTTCCGTGAGCGATACTCGCGAGTCCGTTGATATTCAGATCAAAGATGTAGTGAAGCTGCCCATGGAACCTGTAAAATCAGTTGAGAAACCCAAATCCCCAACTCATGTAGCGAAGACAGTTTCAAAGGGGTATTCAGACGATGAGAGTGATGACGGAATTGGAATTGTTAAGCCACTAGATAAGCCTCTTCCTTCGACCACTCCTCTGCAGCTACTTGCAGACAAGACCCTGCAGAAAACTGACGATATTGTTAAACCACTGACTGACTTGAAGGACGATAAGCCACAAGCTAAATTAGATGAGAAACCCAAGTCCCCGATTGAAGCATCCAAGCAAACTCCTAAGGAATATTCTGATGATGAAAGTGATGAAGATATTGGATTTGATAAGCCTACAGAAAAGCCCCTTTCCTCAGCCATACCCCTGGTACCACTAGCAATGACGACAAGCACAATTACTTCTGTGAGTGAAACACGCGAGTCTGTTGATATTCATATCAAAGATGTAGTGAAGCTGCCCATGGATCCTGTAAAATCTGTTGAGAAACCCAAATCCCCAACTGATGTAGCCAAGTCAGTTTCAAAGGGGTATTCAGACGATGAGAGTGATGACGAATTTGGAATTGTTAAGCCACTAGATAAGCCTCTTCCTTCAACCACTCCTCTGCTGCCACTTGCAGACAAGACCCTGCAGAAAACTGACGATATTGTTAAACCACTGACTGACTTGAAGGACGATAAGCCACAAGCTAAATTAGATGAGAAACCCAAGTCCCCGATTGAAGCATCCAAGCAAACTCCTAAGGAATATTCTGATGATGAAAGTGATGAAGATATTGGATTTGATAAGCCTACAGAAAAGCCCCTTTCCTCAGCCATACCCCTGGTACCACTAGCAATGACGACAAGCACAAATACTTCTGTGAGTAAAACACGCGAGTCTGTTGATATTCATATCAAAGATGTAGTGAAGCTGCCCATGGATCCTGTAAAATCTGTTGAGCAACCCAAATCCCCAACTGATGTAGCCAAGTCAGTTTCAAAGGGGTATTCAGACGATGAGAGTGATGACGAATTTGGAATTGTTAAGCCACTAGATAAGACTCTTCCTTCAACCACTCCTCTGCTGCCACTTGCAGACAAGACCCTGCAGAAAACTGACGATATTGTTAAACCACTGACTGACTTGAAGGACGATAAGCCACAAGCTAAATTAGATGAGAAACCCAAGTCGCCCATTGAAGCATCCAAGCAAACTCTTAAGGAATATTCTGATAATGAAAGTGATGAAGAGATTTATTTCGACAAGCCTCAAGACAAACTCCTTCCCTTCACCACACCTCTGGTACCTCTAGCTATGACTACAACCAAAATTACTTCCGTAAGCGATACTCGCGAGTCCGTTGATTTTCAGATCAAGGATGTAGTTAAGCTGCCCATGGAACCTGTAAAATCAGTTGAGAAACCCAAATCCCCAACTGATGTAGCGAAGACAGTTTCAAAGGGGTATTCAGACGATGAGAGTGATGACGAATTTGAAATTGTTAAGCCACTAGCTAAACCTCTTCCTTCAACCACTCCTCTGCTGCTACTTGCAGACAAGACCCTGCAGAAAACTGACGATATTGTTAAACCACTGACTGACTTGAAGGACGATAAGCCACAAGCTAAATTAGATAAGAAACCCAAGTCCCCGATTGAAGCATCCAAGCAAACTCCTAAGGAATATTCTGATGATAAAAGTGATGAAGATATTGGATTTGATAAGCCTACAGAAAAGCCCCTTTCCTCAGCCATACCCCTGGTACCACTAGCAATGACGACAAGCACAATTACTTCTGTGAGTGAAACACGCGAGTCTGTTGATATTCATATCAAAGATGTAGTGAAGCTGCCCATGGATCCTGTAAAATCTGTTGAGAAACCCAAATCCCCAACTGATGTAGCCAAGTCAGTTTCAAAGGGGTATTCAGACGATGAGAGTGATGACGAATTTGGAATTGTTAAGCCACTAGATAAGCCTCTTCCTTCAACCACTCCTGTGCTGCTACTTGCAGACAAGACCCTGCAGAAAACTGACGATATTGTTAAACCACTGACTGACTTGAAGGACGATAAGCCACAAGCTAAATTAGATGAGAAACCCAAGTCCCCGATTGAAGCATCCAAGCAAACTCCTAAGGAATATTCTGATGATGAAAGTGATGAAGATATTGGATTTGATAAGCCTACAGAAAAGCCCCTTTCCTCAGCCATACCCCTGGTACCACTAGCAATGACGACAAGCACAATTACTTCTGTGAGTAAAACACGCGAGTCTGTTGATATTCATATCAAAGATGTAGTGAAGCTGCCCATGGATCCTGTAAAATCTGTTGAGCAACCCAAATCCCCAACTGATGTAGCCAAGTCAGTTTCAAAGGGGTATTCAGACGATGAGAGTGATGACGAATTTGGAATTGTTAAGCCCCTAGATAAGCCTCTTCCTTCAACCACTCCTCTGCTGCTACTTGCAGACAAGACCCTGCAGAAAACTGACGATATTGTTAAACCACTGACTGACTTGAAGGACGATAAGCCACAAGCTAAATTAGATGAGAAACCCAAGTCCCCGATTGAAGCATCCAAGCAAACTCCTAAGGAATATTCTGATGATGAAAGTGATGAAGATATTGGATTTGATAAGCCTGCAGAAAAGCCCCTTTCCTCACCCATACCCTGGGTACCACTAGCAATGACGACAAGCACAATTACTTCTGTGAGTGAAACACGCGAGTCTGTTGATATTCATATCAAAGATGTAGTGAAGCTGCCCATGGATCCTGTAAAATCTGTTGAGAAACCCAAATCCCCAACTGATGTAGCCAAGTCAGTTTCAAAGGGGTATTCAGACGATGAGAGTGATGACGAATTTGGAATTGTTAAGCCACTAGATAAGCCTCTTCCTTCAACCACTCCTCCGCTGCCATTTGCAGACAAGACCCTGCAGAAAACTGACGATATTGTTAAACCACTGACTGACTTGAAGGACGATAAGCCACAATCTAAATTAGATGAGAAACCCAAGTCCCCGATTGAAGCATCCAAGCAAACTCTTAAGGAATATTCTGATGATGAAAGTGATGAAGAGATTTGTTTGGACAATCCTCATGACGAACTCCTTCCCTTCACCACACCTCTGGTACCTCTAGCAATGACGACAAGCAAAATTACTTCCGTGAGTGATACTCGCGAGTCCGTTGATATTCAGATCAAAGATGTAGTGAAGCTGCCCATGGATCCTGTAAAATCAGTTGAGAAACCCAAATCTCCAACTGTTGTAGCGAAGACAGTTTCAAAGGGATATTCAGACGATGAGAGTGATGACGAACTTGGAATTGTTAAGCCACTAGATAAGCCTCTTCCTTCAACCACTCCTCTGCTGCCACTTGCAGACAAGACCCTGCAGAAAACTGACGATATTGTTAAACCACTGACTGACTTGAAGGACGATAAGCCACACGCTAAATTAGATGAAAAACCCAAGTCCCCCATTGATGCATTCAAGCAAACTCTTAAGGAATATTCTGATGATGAAAGTGATGAAGATATTGGATTTGATAAGCCTACAGAAAAGCCCCTTTCCTCAGCCATACCCTTGGTACCACTAGCAATGACGACAAGCACAATTACTTCTGTGAGTGAAACACGCGAGTCTGTTGATATTCATATCAAAGATGTAGTGAAGCTGCCCATGGATCCTGTAAAATCTTTTGAGAAACCCAAATCCCCAACTGATGTAGCCAAGTCAGTTTCAAAGGGGTATTCAGACGATGAGAGTGATGACGAATTTGGAATTGTTAAGCCACTAGATAAACCTCTTCCTTCAACCACTCCTCTGCTGCCACTTGCAGACAAGACCCTGCAGAAAACTGACGATATTGTTAAACCACTGACTGACTTGAAGGACGATAAGCCACAATCTAAATTAGATGAGAAACCCAAGTCCCCGATTGAAGCATCCAAGCAAACTCTTAAGGAATATTCTGATGATGAAAGTGATGAAGATATTGGATTTGATAAGCCTACAGAAAAGCCCCTTTCCTCAGCCATACCCTTGGTACCACTAGCAATGACGACAAGCACAATTACTTCTGTGAGTGAAACACGCGAGTCTGTTGATATTCATATCAAAGATGTAGTGAAGCTGCCCATGGATCCTGTAAAATCTGTTGAGAAACCCAAATCCCCAACTGATGTAGCCAAGTCAGTTTCAAAGGGGTATTCAGACGATGAGAGTGTGGACGAATTTGGAATTGTTAAGCCCCTAGATAAGCCTCTTCCTTCAACCACTCCTCTGCTGCCACTTGCAGACAAGACCCTGCAGAAAACTGACGATATTGTTAAACCACTGACTGACTTGAAGGACGATAAGCCACAATCTAAATTAGATGAGAAACCCAAGTCCCCGATTGAAGCATCCAAGCAAACTCTTAAGGAATATTCTGATGATGAAAGTGATGAAGAGATTTGTTTGGACAATCCTCATGACAAACTCCTTCCCTTCACCACACCTCTGGTACCTCTAGCAATGACGACAAGCAAAATTACTTCCGTGAGTGATACTCGCGAGTCCGTTGATATTCAGATCAAAGATGTAGTGAAGCTGCCCATGGATCCTGTAAAATCAGTTGAGAAACCCAAATCCCCAACTGATGTAGCCAAGTCAGTTTCAAAGGGGTATTCAGACGATGAGAGTGATGACGAATTAGGAATTGTTAAGCCACTAGATAAGCCTCTTCCTTCAACCACTCCTCTGCTGCCACCTGCATACAAGACCCTGCAGAAAACTGACGATATTGTTAAACCACTGACTGACTTGAAGGACGATAAGCCACAATCTAAATTAGATGAGAAACCCAAGTCCCCGATTGAAGCATCCAAGCAAACTCTTAAGGAATATTCTGATGATGAAAGTGATGAAGATATTGGATTTGATAAGCCTACAGAAAAGCCCCTTTCCTCAGCCATACCCTTGGTACCACTAGCAATGACGACAAGCACAATTACTTCTGTGAGGGAAACACGCGAGTCTGTTGATATTCATATCAAAGATGTAGTGAAGCTGCCCATGGATCCTGTAAAATCTGTTGAGAAACCCAAATCCCCAACTGATGTAGCCAAGTCAGTTTCAAAGGGGTATTCAGACGATGAGAGTGATGACGAATTTGGAATTGTTAAGCCACTAGATAAGCCTCTTCCTTCAACCACTCCTCTGCTGCCACTTGCAGACAAGACCCTGCAGAAAACTGACGATATTGTTAAACCACTGACTGACTTGAAGGACGATAAGCCACAATCTAAATTAGATGAGAAACCCAAGTCCCCGATTGAAGCATCCAAGCAAACTCTTAAGGAATATTCTGATGATGAAAGTGATGAAGAGATTTGTTTGGACAATCCTCATGACAAACTCCTTCCCTTCACCACACCTCTGGTACCTCTAGCAATGACGACAAGCAAAATTACTTCCGTGAGTGATACTCGCGAGTCCGTTGATATTCAGATCAAAGATGTAGTGAAGCTGCCCATGGATCCTGTAAAATCAGTTGAGAAACCCAAATCTCCAACTGTTGTAGCGAAGACAGTTTCAAAGGGATATTCAGACGATGAGAGTGATGACGAACTTGGAATTGTTAAGCCACTAGATAAGCCTCTTCCTTCAACCACTCCTCTGCTGCCGCTTGCAGACAAGACCCTGCAGAAAACTGACGATATTGTTAAACCACTGACTGACTTGAAGGACGATAAGCCACAATCTAAATTAGATGAGAAACCCAAGTCCCCGATTGAAGCATCCAAGCAAACTCTTAAGGAATATTCTGATGATGAAAGTGATGAAGATATTGGATTTGATAAGCCTACAGAAAAGCCCCTTTCCTCAGCCATACCCTTGGTACCACTAGCAATGACGACAAGCACAATTACTTCTGTGAGTGAAACACGCGAGTCTGTTGATATTCATATCAAAGATGTAGTGAAGCTGCCCATGGATCCTGTAAAATCTGTTGAGAAACCCAAATCCCCAACTGATGTAGCCAAGTCAGTTTCAAAGGGGTATTCAGACGATGAGAGTGATGACGAATTTGGAATTGTTAAGCCACTAGATAAGCCTCTTCCTTCAACCACTCCTCTGCTGCCACTTGCAGACAAGACCCTGCAGAAAACTGACGATATTGTTAAACCACTGACTGACTTGAAGGACGATAAGCCACAAGCTAAATTAGATGAGAAACCCAAGTCCCCCATTGATGCATTCAAGCAAACTCTTAAGGAATATTCTGATGATGAAAGTGATGAAGATATTGGATTTGATAAGCCTACAGAAAAGCCCCTTTCCTCAGCCATACCCTTGGTACCACTAGCAATGACGACAAGCACAATTACTTCTGTGAGTGAAACACGCGAGTCTGTTGATATTCATATCAAAGATGTAGTGAAGCTGCCCATGGATCCTGTAAAATCTGTTGAGAAACCCAAATCCCCAACTGATGTAGCCAAGTCAGTTTCAAAGGGGTATTCAGACGATGAGAGAGATGACGAATTTGGAATTGTTAAGCCACTAGATAAGCCTCTTCCTTCAACCACTCCTCTGCTGCCACTTGCAGACAAGACCCTGCAGAAAACTGACGATATTGTTAAACCACTGACTGACTTGAAGGACGATAAGCCACAATCTAAATTAGATGAGAAACCCAAGTCCCCGATTGAAGCATCCAAGCAAACTCTTAAGGAATATTCTGATGATGAAAGTGATGAAGATATTGGATTTGATAAGCCTACAGAAAAGCCCCTTTCCTCAGCCATACCCTTGGTTCCACTAGCACTGACGACAAGCACAATTACTTCTGTGAGTGAAACACGCGAGTCTGTTGATATTCATATCAAAGATGTAGTGAAGCTGCCCATGGATCCTGTAAAATCTGTTGAGAAACCCAAATCCCCAACTGATGTAGCCAAGTCAGTTTCAAAGGGGTATTCAGACGATGAGAGTGATGACGAATTTGGAATTGTTAAGCCACTAGATAAGCCTCTTCCTTCAACCACTCCTCTGCTGCCACTTGCAGACAAGACCCTGCAGAAAACTGACGATATTGTTAAACCACTGACTGACTTGAAGGACGATAAGCCACAAGCTAAATTAGATGAGAAACCCAAGTCCCCCATTGATGCATTCAAGCAAACTCTTAAGGAATATTCTGATGATGAAAGTGATGAAGATATTGGATTTGATAAGCCTACAGAAAAGCCCCTTTCCTCAGCCATACCCTTGGTACCACTAGCAATGACGACAAGCACAATTACTTCTGTGAGTGAAACACGCGAGTCTGTTGATATTCATATCAAAGATGTAGTGAAGCTGCCCATGGATCCTGTAAAATCTGTTGAGAAACCCAAATCCCCAACTGATGTAGCCAAGTCAGTTTCAAAGGGGTATTCAGACGATGAGAGTGATGACGAATTTGGAATTGTTAAGCCACTAGATAAGCCTCTTCCTTCAACCACTCCTCTGCTGCCACTTGCAGACAAGACCCTGCAGAAAACTGACGATATTGTTAAACCACTGACTGACTTGAAGGACGATAAGCCACAATCTAAATTAGATGAGAAACCCAAGTCCCCGATTGAAGCATCCAAGCAAACTCTTAAGGAATATTCTGATGATGAAAGTGATGAAGATATTGGATTTGATAAGCCTACAGAAAAGCCCCTTTCCTCAGCCATACCCTTGGTTCCACTAGCAATGACGACAAGCACAATTACTTCTGTGAGTGAAACACGCGAGTCTGTTGATATTCATATCAAAGATGTAGTGAAGCTGCCCATGGATCCTGTAAAATCTGTTGAGAAACCCAAATCCCCAACTGATGTAGCCAAGTCAGTTTCAAAGGGGTATTCAGACGATGAGAGTGATGACGAATTTGGAATTGTTAAGCCACTAGATAAGCCTCTTCCTTCAACCACTCCTTTGCTGCCACTTGCAGACAAGACCCTGCAGAAAACTGACGATATTGTTAAACCACTGACTGACTTGAAGGACGATAAGCCACAAGCTAAATTAGATGAGAAACCCAAGTCCCCGATTGAAGCATCCAAGCAAACTCTTAAGGAATATTCTGATGATGAAAGTGATGAAGATATTGGATTTGATAAGCCTACAGAAAAGCCCCTTTCCTCAGCCATACCCTTGGTTCCACTAGCAATGACGACAAGCACAATTACTTCTGTGAGTGAAACACGCGAGTCTGTTGATATTCATATCAAAGATGTAGTGAAGCTGCCCATGGATCCTGTAAAATCTGTTGAGAAACCCAAATCCCCAACTGATGTAGCCAAGTCAGTTTCAAAGGGGTATTCAGACGATGAGAGTGATGACGGAATTGGAATTGTTAAGCCACTAGATAAGCCTCTTCCTTCAACCACTCCTCTGCTGCTACTTGCAGACAAGACCCTGCAGAAAACTGACGATATTGTTAAAACACTGACTGACTTGAAGGACGATAAGCCACAAGCTAAATTAGATGAGAAACCCAAGTCCCCGATTGAAGCATCCAAGCAAACTCTTAAGGAATATTCTGATGATGAAAGTGATGAAGAGATTTGTTTGGACAATCCTCATGACAAACTCCTTCCCTTCACCACACCTCTGGTACCTCTAGCAATGACGACAAGCAAAATTACTTCCGTGAGTGATACTCGCGAGTCCGTTGATATTCAGATCAAAGATGTAGTGAAGCTGCCCATGGATCCTGTAAAATCTGTTGAGAAACCCAAATCCCCAACTGATGTAGCCAAGTCAGTTTCAAAGGGGTATTCAGACGATGAGAGTGATGACGAATTTGGAATTGTTAAGCCACTAGATAAGCCTCTTCCTTCAACCACTCCTCTGCTGCCACTTGCAGACAAGACCCTGCAGAAAACTGACGATATTGTTAAACCACTGACTGACTTGAAGGACGATAAGCCACAAGCTAAATTAGATGAGAAACCCAAGTCCCCGATTGAAGCATCCAAGCAAACTCTTAAGGAATATTCTGATGATGAAAGTGATGAAGATATTGGATTTGATAAGCCTACAGAAAAGCCCCTTTCCTCAGCCATACCCTTGGTTCCACTAGCAATGACGACAAGCACAATTACTTCTGTGAGTGAAACACGCGAGTCTGTTGATATTCATATCAAAGATGTAGTGAAGCTGCCCATGGATCCTGTAAAATCTGTTGCGAAACCCAAATCCCCAACTGATGTAGCCAAGTCAGTTTCAAAGGGGTATTCAGACGATGAGAGTGATGACGGAATTGGAATTGTTAAGCCACTAGATAAGCCTCTTCCTTCAACCACTCCTCTGCTGCTACTTGCAGACAAGACCCTGCAGAAAACTGACGATATTGTTAAACCACTGACTGACTTGAAGGACGATAAGCCACAAGCTAAATTAGATGAGAAACCCAAGTCCCCGATTGAAGCATCCAAGCAAACTCTTAAGGAATATTCTGATGATGAAAGTGATGAAGAGATTTGTTTGGACAATCCTCATGACAAACTCCTTCCCTTCACCACACCTCTGGTACCTCTAGCAATGACGACAAGCAAAATTACTTCCGTGAGTGATACTCGCGAGTCCGTTGATATTCAGATCAAAGATGTAGTGAAGCTGCCCATGGATCCTGTAAAATCTGTTGAGAAACCCAAATCTCCAACTGTTGTAGCGAAGACAGTTTCAAAGGGATATTCAGACGATGAGAGTGATGACGAACTTGGAATTGTTAAGCCATTAGATAAGCCTCTTCCTTCAACCACTCCTCTGCTGCCACTTGCAGACAAGACCCTGCAGAAAACTGACGATATTGTTAAACCACTGACTGACTTGAAGGACGATAAGCCACAATCTAAATTAGATGAGAAACCCAAGTCCCCGATTGAAGTATCCAAGCAAACTCTTAAGGAATATTCTGATGATGAAAGTGATGAAGAGATTTGTTTGGACAATCCTCATGACAAACTCCTTCCCTTCACCACACCTCTGGTACCTCTAGCAATGACGACAAGCAAAATTACTTCCGTAAGTGATACTCGCGAGTCCGTTGATATTCAGATCAAAGATGTAGTGAAGCTGCCCATGGATCCTGCAAAATCAGTTGAGAAACCCAAATCTCCAACTGTTGTAGCGAAGACAGTTTCAAAGGGATATTCAGACGATGAGAGTGATGACGAACTTGGAATTGTTAAGCCATTAGATAAGCCTCTTCCTTCAACCACTCCTCTGCTGCCACTTGCAGACAAGACCCTGCAGAAAACTGACGATATTGTTAAACCACTGACTGACTTGAAGGACGATAAGCCACAAGCTAAATTAGATGAGAAACCCAAGTCCCCCATTGATGCATTCAAGCAAACTCTTAAGGAATATTCTGATGATGAAAGTGATGAAGATATTGGATTTGATAAGCCTACAGAAAAGCCCCTTTCCTCAGCCATACCCTTGGTACCACTAGCAATGACGACAAGCACAATTACTTCTGTGAGTGAAACACGCGAGTCTGTTGATATTCATATCAAAGATGTAGTGAAGCTGCCCATGGATCCTGTAAAATCTGTTGAGAAACCCAAATCCCCAACTGATGTAGCGCAGTCAGTTCCAAAGGGGTATTCAGACGATGAGAGTGATGACGAATTTGGAATTGTTAAGCCACTAGATAAGCCTCTTCCTTCAACCACTCCTCTGCTGCCACTTGCAGACAAGACCCTGCAGAAAACTGACGATATTGTTAAACCACTGACTGACTTGAAGGACGATAAGCCACAATCTAAATTAGATGAGAACCCCAAGTCCCCGATTGAAGCATCCAAGCAAACTCTTAAGGAATATTCTGATGATGAAAGTGATGAAGATATTGGATTTGATAAGCCTACAGAAAAGCCCCTTTCCTCAGCCATACCCTTGGTTCCACTAGCAATGACGACAAGCACAATTACTTCTGTGAGTGAAACACGCGAGTCTGTTGATATTCATATCAAAGATGTAGTGAAGCTGCCCATGGATCCTGTAAAATCTGTTGAGAAACCCAAATCCCCAACTGATGTAGCCAAGTCAGTTTCAAAGGGGTATTCAGACGATGAGAGTGATGACGAATTTGGAATTGTTAAGCCACTAGATAAGCCTCTTCCTTCAACCACTCCTCTGCTGCCACTTGCAGACAAGACCCTGCAGAAAACTGACGATATTGTTAAACCACTGACTGACTTGAAGGACGATAAGCCACAAGCTAAATTAGATGAGAAACCCAAGTCCCCGATTGAAGCATCCAAGCAAACTCTTAAGGAATATTCTGATGATGAAAGTGATGAAGATATTGGATTTGATAAGCCTACAGAAAAGCCCCTTTCCTCAGCCATACCCTTGGTTCCACTAGCAATGACGACAAGCACAATTACTTCTGTGAGTGAAACACGCGAGTCTGTTGATATTCATATCAAAGATGTAGTGAAGCTGCCCATGGATCCTGTAAAATCTGTTGAGAAACCCAAATCCCCAACTGATGTAGCCAAGTCAGTTTCAAAGGGGTATTCAGACGATGAGAGTGATGACGGAATTGGAATTGTTAAGCCACTAGATAAGCCTCTTCCTTCAACCACTCCTCTGCTGCTACTTGCAGACAAGACCCTGCAGAAAACTGACGATATTGTTAAACCACTGACTGACTTGAAGGACGATAAGCCACAAGCTAAATTAGATGAGAAACCCAAGTCCCCGATTGAAGCATCCAAGCAAACTCTTAAGGAATATTCTGATGATGAAAGTGATGAAGAGATTTGTTTGGACAATCCCCATGACAAACTCCTTCCCTACACCACACCTCTGGTACCTCTAGCAATGACGACAAGCAAAATTACTTCCGTGAGTGATACTCGCGAGTCCGTTGATATTCAGATCAAAGATGTAGTGAAGCTGCCCATGGATCCTGTAAAATCTGTTGAGAAACCCAAATCTCCAACTGTTGTAGCGAAGACAGTTTCAAAGGGATATTCAGACGATGAGAGTGATGACGAACTTGGAATTGTTAAGCCATTAGATAAGCCTCTTCCTTCAACCACTCCTCTGCTGCCACTTGCAGACAAGACCCTGCAGAAAACTGACGATATTGTTAAACCACTGACTGACTTGAAGGACGATAAGCCACAATCTAAATTAGATGAGAAACCCAAGTCCCCGATTGAAGCATCCAAGCAAACTCTTAAGGAATATTCTGATGATGAAAGTGATGAAGAGATTTGTTTGGACAATCCTCATGACAAACTCCTTCCCTTCACCACACCTCTGGTACCTCTAGCAATGACGACAAGCAAAATTACTTCCGTAAGTGATACTCGCGAGTCCGTTGATATTCAGATCAAAGATGTAGTGAAGCTGCCCATGGATCCTGCAAAATCAGTTGAGAAACCCAAATCTCCAACTGTTGTAGCGAAGACAGTTTCAAAGGGATATTCAGACGATGAGAGTGATGACGAACTTGGAATTGTTAAGCCATTAGATAAGCCTCTTCCTTCAACCACTCCTCTGCTGCCACTTGCAGACAAGACCCTGCAGAAAACTGACGATATTGTTAAACCACTGACTGACTTGAAGGACGATAAGCCACAAGCTAAATTAGATGAGAAACCCAAGTCCCCCATTGATGCATTCAAGCAAACTCTTAAGGAATATTCTGATGATGAAAGTGATGAAGATATTGGATTTGATAAGCCTACAGAAAAGCCCCTTTCCTCAGCCATACCCTTGGTACCACTAGCAATGACGACAAGCACAATTACTTCTGTGAGTGAAACACGCGAGTCTGTTGATATTCATATCAAAGATGTAGTGAAGCTGCCCATGGATCCTGTAAAATCTGTTGAGAAACCCAAATCCCCAACTGATGTAGCGCAGTCAGTTCCAAAGGGGTATTCAGACGATGAGAGTGATGACGAATTTGGAATTGTTAAGCCACTAGATAAGCCTCTTCCTTCAACCACTCCTCTGCTGCCACTTGCAGACAAGACCCTGCAGAAAATTGACGATATTGTTAAACCACTGACTGACTTGAAGGACGATAAGCCACAATCTAAATTAGATGAGAAACCCAAGTCCCCGATTGAAGCATCCAAGCAAACTCTTAAGGAATATTCTGATGATGAAAGTGATGAAGAGATTTGTTTGGACAATCCTCATGATAAACTCCTTCCCTTCACCACACCTCTGGTACCTCTAGTAATGACGACAAGCAAAATTACTTCCGTGAGTGATACTCGCGAGTCCGTTGATATTCAGATCAAAGATGTAGTGAAGCTGCCCATGGATCCTGTAAAATCAGTTGAGAAACCCAAATCTCCAACTGTTGTAGCGAAGACAGTTTCAAAGGGATATTCAGGCGATGAGAGTGATGATGAACTTGGAATTGTTAAGCCATTAGATAAGCCCCTTCCTTCAACCACTCCTCTGCTGCCACTTGCAGACAAGACCCTGCAGAAAACTGACGATACTGTTATTGATAAGCCTACAGATATTGGATTTGATAAGCCTACAGAAAAGCCCCTTTCGTCAGCCATACCCCTGGTACCACTAGCAATGACGACAAGCAAAATTACTTCCGTGAGTGATACTCGCGAGTCCGTTGATATTCAGATCAAAGATGTAGTGAAGCTGCCCATGGATCCTGTAAAATCAGTTGAGAAACCCAAATCTCCAACTGTTGTAGCGAAGACAGTTTCAAAGGGATATTCAGGCGATGAGAGTGATGACGAACTTGGAATTGTTAAGCCATTAGATAAGCCCCTTCCTTCAACCACTCCTCTGCTGCCACTTGCAGACAAGACCCTGCAGAAAACTGACGATACTGTTATTGATAAGCCTACAGATATTGGATTTGATAAGCCTACAGAAAAGCCCCTTTCCTCAGCCATACCCCTGGTACCACTAGCAATGACGACAAGCACAATTACTTCTGTGAGTGAAACACGCGAGTCTGTTGATATTCAGATCAAAGATGTAGTTAAGCTGCCCATGGATCCTGTAAAATCAGTTGAGAAACCCAAATCCCCAACTGATGTAGCGCAGTCAGTTCCAAAGGGGTATTCAGACGATGAGAGTGATGACGAATTTGGAATTGTTAAGCCACTAGATAAGCCTCTTCCTTCAACCACTCCTCTGCTGCCACTTGCAGACAAGACCCTGCAGAAAACTGACGATATTGTTAAGCCACTGACTGACTTGAAGGACGATAAGCCACAAGCTAAATTAGATGAGAAACCCAAGTCCCCCATTGATGCATCCAAGCAAACTCTTAAGGAATATTCTGATGATGAAAGTGATGAAGATATTGGATTTGATAAGCCTACAGAAAAGCCCCTTTCCTCAGCCATACCCCTGGTACCACTAGCAATGACGACAAGCACAATTACTTCTGTGAGTGAAACACGCCAGTCTGTTGATATTCATATCAAAGATGTAGTGAAGCTGCCCATGGATCCTGTAAAATCGGTTGAGAAACCCAAATCCCCAACCGATGTAGCCAAGTCAGTTTCGAAGGGGTATTCAGACGATGAGAGTGATGACGAATTTGGAATTGTTAAGCCACTAGATAAGCCTCTTCCTTCAACCACTCCTCTGCTGCCACTTGCAGACAAGACCCTGCAGAAAACTGACGATATTGTTAAACCACTGACTGACTTGAAGGACGATAAGCCACAAGCTAAATTAGATGAGAAACCCAAGTCCCCCATTGATGCATCCAAGCAAACTCTTAAGGAATATTCTGATGATGAAAGTGTTGAAGATATTGGATTTGACAAGCCTAAAGAGAAGCCCCTTTCCTCAGGCATACCCCTGGTACCTGTAGCAATGACTACAAGCACAATTACTTCTGTGAGTGAAGCACGCGAGTCTGTTGATATTCAGATCAATGATGTAGTTAAGCTGCCCATGGATCCTGTAAAATCAGATGAGAAACCCAAATCCCCAACTGATGTAGCGAAGTCAGTTTCAAAGGGGTATTCAGACGATGAGAGTAATGACGAATTTGGAATTGTTAAGCCACTAGATAAGCCTATTCCTTCAACCACTCCTCTGCTGCCACTTGCAGACAAGACCTTGCAGAAAATTGACGATATTGTTAAACCACTGACTGACTTGAAGGACGATATGCCACAAGGTAAATTAGATGAGAAACCCAAGTCCCCTATTAAGGCATCTAAGAAAAGTCATAAGGAATATTCTGATGATGAAAGCGATAAAATGATTGGTTTTGATAAGCCTCAAGAAATTCCCTCCCATCCCTCCACCACACCACTGGTACCTCTAGCAATGACTATAAACAAAACTACTTCTATGAGTGAAACGCATGAGTCAGTTGATACACAGATCAAAGATATAGTCAAGCTGCCGATATGTCATACAAAAACGTTTGAGGAACCCAAATCTCCAACAGAAGTAGGTTACAGTGATAGCGAAGTTGGAATTGTAAAGTCAATACCCACAAATTGTCTGAAGTCCATAATGCAAGCTCCGTCTGGTGAGCTTGCTAAAAATTGTAATGTTCCTACTGATGACAATGCTGAAAGGGACTTAGGTCTGGATTTAGTTATGGATTCTCCTAATCGATTAATCGGCCGTACTGGCATCGACAGCTACTCAATTTCTGAGAAGGTGATTCCAGAATCACTTTCTGATTTTGATGATACAAGATCGGTTCAGCAAATTGTTGAAGAAACTTTACGGGCTGGTGATGCAGAGGTACAAAAGATTATAAATGAAACTCTTAAAAGCGTGCAGGCTCATAGAGAATTAGATCAAAAGGATTATATATTTACTGAGTTATGCGAAAGTGAACGATCGGTTGAAGAGATTGTGGAAGATACTTTAAAAAGTGCAAAAGTTAAGGCAGGAGAAAAAAATCAGGTAGTAAATCTAGTAAGAGATGATGTAGCCTCGACGAAAAAAGAGATAACTAAAGAAGTCCGACCTATTGCTTATTTCGTCAAGTTAGGTGATGAAAAGATAGATGTTATGCCTGCAAAAAAGATAGAAATGAAAACCCCAGTTAGCAAATCCAAAACAGTAAGAAATGTCAATGCAAAATCCAAAGTAAATGTAATTAAAAAGCCACAAATTAAAAAGCAAGTAGATAATAAGGAAAGACCAGCGACTACTCAAAAGAAATCACCATTGACACAACCAAAATTAACGAATGCATCTAGCAAACAATCAGGAGTAAAAAAGCCATTAACAAATGAACCTCAGAAGGTTTCTAGAAAAACCGAGTCGAGGAGATCAGTTACAAGTTCTATTTCGACAACAACAAGCTCGGCGTCAGCTACAAGTCGAGTTATAAGTGAAATTCACTTCGAAAGATCCGCAAGTCCAGCATCAAGTTCAATATTTTATGAAAGCCACACTCAAGGCGAAAACAGCCGCTCCACAACGCCAAGGCCTAGGGTAAAAACAGATGTTACGAAAATACCATACAACACCTCGGTTCGCGCGTTAAGTCCATCCCCCAAAACCACAAAATCGACAAAAGCAACATCCATTAAACAAGATGTCAGCAAGAAAGCTAGAGTGTTTAATAAAAAGGTAAAAACAGAGACTACCCCAAAATCTACAAAAGTTGTGGAAGACAACAAGCGAATAAAAACGCCAACTCCATCTGCCACACACCGATATATGCAGCCAACTTTAGCTCACAGTATGCGTTTCGGCCTAAATGCCGATAGTGAAAGTCGAAGTGTGACTCCGGCCCCAGCAAAATCACCAGCCCCACCCAAATCGCCAGCTCCAGCACAACCCAATCGACAAAGTATATATAAAACAAAGAATACGATAAGTGCCTTGACAAAAAACTCGTCAATAGATCAAAAGCAGCAAAAAAAATTGATTACAGAAAAGCCCTCAGTTTTGACCAAGAAAGGTTCCCATACTGAAAGTAAGGATTTATTACAGAGTACAGATCGCCTTTACAAAAGACAAATATCCAAAGAGAATAAGCAAGCAAACGTGATAGGCTCCAAGAGCCAAATAACTAAAAGCATGAAGACACAATCAGCTACTGCAACTAAATCAATTGCCTACAAAACTTCCATAGAATCTGATAACAAGCTACAGAAAAAAACTACATCAACTATGCAACAACGCGTCAAAGTTCCAATTAGCTTGTCTTCCGTAACAACAAGAGCTTCAACTAAGCTAAGCAACAAAAGTGATGAAACCGTTTTAAAACCTCAGATAGACAATAAGAAAATCGTCAGGAGGACAGCAAGTAAAACGACTGAGGGAAGCAGTAATATAAGCAAAAATGTGCGCAGCTCCATAGAACCAAAACTCCAAAAGCAGATGAAGGATACAATGAACGAATCGAGCACTACGGCCAGCGGCAGCACCAGTGCCAGCGGCTCCTCGAGCAGCACCCGACGCAGTGTACGTTCCGTGATGGTTAGCCGCAAGACTGACAAAGAGAAGACGAATATGAAGTTATCAGAACAGAAGGGTGTGATATCGACATCGACTGTGCGCGTTCATAGGGAGCCGACAGCCACTACCAGCGCGGTTAGCACCGTGCTCGTTGATGACGACTCCGAGGTGATAACCATACGTTCCATTAAATCAAGTGATAGTACAAAAAGCTCTACCTCATCATCCTCTGGTAGCGGCAGCAACAGTCGCAAGGTGCTAACCAGCGAGGTTTTCACTAAGACTTTCGGCCCCGATAAGCCCCTGGAAGTGATCTACCGCCAACCCGATTTTGATGCAGAGCACCACACGGCAATAGGAATGCGTCCGCAATCCAGAAATGAACAACAGCGCTACGTTAACGAGTTCGATGTCAGCTTTATCGATACCACCGATTCCAGTCTCTCCGACTCTGTTGCACTGCCGATGTTTACCGCTGGTGATCCAGAACGCCTGCTGGCCGCCAGTCCTGGCTCCCCCAAACCAACCCGTAGTCCCTTAGCCTTAATTGAGGAAACATTGCGGCGTCACCACCAGCATCAGCATCATCAGCATATTGCTGCATCGGGCAGTGCAGTAGAACCTTCGCAACAATTGCAAGTCGAGAGCGACAGCATTGTGGCGGTGAGTGAGAGTCGCCTTAAAAAAGAGACGGAGAAAAGCTGCACATCAAAAGGTAAATAAATACATTTAGGCTTAGAGCACTCTCATACATTTATTAAACATAGCTTAGAGCGATACCCACCATGCTAAGGGCAATATTAAACATTATGCAACTTTTCTAATTGATATCAATTTTCAAAATGCTTTTATTCAATTTAATTTTAACTTATTTTCCACAACTAGCTAACGCAAATAACTAAACTCAAAATATAAAAGCCACAAAAATTATAAACCAAACCCACCAAAATGTCCAAAAAACTCCCAACTATATCCGTAACCGCCGAGCAGCATTCCAATTCATCCTCATCCTCGCATGACTCCGATAGTAATGACATGGACTATGGTCGCAACAGCGGGGGCGTCACAGATGTTGAAGACTTCGACAGCCAAGCCGAGGTTCTTAAGCTAAGCTCACGTCGTGGCTCTGGCAGTGTATCGCCAAGGCAAAAAACCCAGCAACAAAAATCGAAACCCTTTGAAAATGATGTCACTGACGTGGAGGACTACGAAACAGATTCAGACGATGAAGAGAAGAGCATCGCTTATCCCGAATTGAAATTATCACTACGAGAATTTTTGCAACAAGGACACCAAAATCAGGAGGCTGTGGACAATGACGCCAAGCAGAGTTGTGAAATTAAAGCGGGTAACTTTCTTCAAGCACAAAACCTGAATGGTCTGGCCGACTACCTTACCGACTGCGAAGATTATGACACAGACTCCGAAGTAGGCTATGGCTGTGAGAAGTCTGTGTGTGTTGACCTAGATAATGCAGTGGGCGATCAGGGACGCGTCAATATAGCCGATGGCGAGAAGCACGAGGATGACTCCGATCACTACGAGGATGTCTCTGTCATTAGCGACATTAGTGACTTGGCTTCAGCCATGTCCGACTGCACTGGAATTGGTATTCACGTGCGTGGCATGTCAGAAGACGAGGTGCTTATGGTATCCGGCAGTGGCAGTGAGGTGGTATGTCAAATAGCCTGCTCGAGTACCGAGTCGGAATCGGGTGGCGCAGCTGCTAGAAGCGCCAGCATAAGTGAAGCCAGCTTGCCCCCGATAGATGTGGCCTTTGTGAGCGCCAGTGGAGAACCACGCAGAAACTCCAAGTCAATATTCTTAAATACTGAGCAAAGACATTTTTTACAAGTGACCCCCAAAAACGATGAGGTACTAACGGACATTGAGGGCATCGATGATTCCGGAGCTGAAGACAGCTTTGATAATGAGGATGACAATGAAGAGCCCATACCACGTGCTATAATTCTAGCGATAGGCGATGATGGCACTTGTCTAACGGATGTGGAGGATATGTATTGTGATGACCTTTCGCTAACAAGCGCCGTGCCCGAAGCGATTTCTGTAGCCCCCGAGGTATTGCCACAACCACATCGCGAAGTCGTTGAGTTAAAAGAAGACAAGTATGGCGATACGATTACTAATGTCATGCCTATGAAAAGCAACTACGAATTTGGAATACCTAACCACTTAAAGGATGTCAATCATACCGATTCGGAAGAATACTCATGTATGGAAGACGTAAGCGCATCTATTTCCCTCGCCGAGGAACTGGCTGTTGGATCACCAAGTCTAATAGAGAATGAAGTCATTGTTTCGAATGAACTATTAAAACAGCAAAACAAACGTCTGGAGGTGCTGTCGAATGCCGAATCTGTTACTGACGTCGAAGAAATCTTTGTGGCAGGCACTAACCGACGCAAGAAGTTGAAGACGCGCACACTGAGCAAGGGTAAAAACAAGCTGCTGGATGTTGTCAAGGGCAATGAGGCAGGCGTAACCGATGTGGAAGACATGGAGCTGAGCGAGTGTGACCTACCGCCAGGCGTCAAACGTGTGGCACAACTCAAACATCAAGCCAAGGGCCACAATGCAGACAAGCTAACTGATGCCGAAGATATTTCCACTGACGACTTATCCGATGCTTCTGAGGCTTCTTTGCCGCCAGCTGAGTTACCCAAACAGTCCCAAAACAAGTCCAAATCGCATCCACTTCACTTGCGTTTGCTTAAAGACGATGCCGTCAGTCAGCAGAATACAGACATCGAAGACGTGCAACTGCCCTCCGATGCCGAGGATGCACTTGAGCCCCCGGAAATCAAGGTGGCCAATAGCAATAGCAAAGAGCTCAACGATATGTTAAATGAGAGTTATACCGTGGTGCACGAAAGGAGCGGCAGAAGCTTCAATGCCGAGGCCGAGAAGCTGCACATAAAGGGTGTGATACGGGATGCCCACACGGACGTTGAATATGTTGAATCCGATGAGTCAGCTGCTCGAGGCGGCAACTAGTCATCCCGTCTCCCTATTCTGAATATATTTTACGAAAACAATCTTAACAATAGTTCATAGCTCGTATAAGTGTCCACATATAAGATACCTAATGAAACTCAACTGAATACATAACACATACACTCAAGCATATTGTAAGTAAACCTGACAATTAATAATCACTAAACTATATATAAAATTACATTTTCGTTAAAGTTTTTATCACACAACAAAGCAACGAAAGCCTGAAACTAATTGCTATTGTCTGCCCTAACTATGTGCCCCCGTAAAATACTAACAAATATTAATTATCACCTAAGCGTCGTTCAACTAACATTTTAACTACTTAAGTAATTATAGCTAAAAAAAAAAAAAAGATCTTTGGAGTCTATTTGTTTCGTCCTTGTTTTGAGTCCGTTTTATTTTATTTTTTTCGTAGCATATATTTAAAGTATGTAATTGCTTTTAGGTTAACTTTATGTTCGTTTTGTGCAGTCAAATAACTTTACTAATCGCTGGCTTGTTCGTTTACAGAAGGATTAACAAAAACAGCAATTGCTCCATCCATTCTGCATACAGAAAAAGTAGCCCAGGAAATTGGTAAGTTTAGCTTGCAGTATTATATGTAAAATGCTTTTCATAATTTTGCGCGTACATTATCTCATGCGCTTCACAAGTATATTTAAATATTATTATCTAATTGTTTCTTATTGTTTGACAAATGCAATTAAAGCTCATTGAAATAGTTATTATGCCGTCTAACCAAGTTTGATAAACCGAATACGCTGCTAAAAGATTTCGCTCACATCACCAATATCACCGCATTTCTAACACCATCTTCTATCCACACATGTTGCACATATTACAATTAAAAAATATTTCGAAAACTCGCTTCTCATGCCGCTCATGATTTGCAAGCTTGTCAACTATCTAATTTCTATCTATCAATGAATATGTGCAATTGTCTTACAGATGATGTTAAAGTTGGTGAAGGTGATGATGGCGAAGATCTTGTGGCACGCATCCGCGAGGAAGCCAAAATTCTAGTCGATCACGTGCTCGAAGAGAGCGTTGATTTCATTGAATGCCAGGGGGAACAGCCCAATGGTCACGACTTTATAAAGCACGAATACAATTCAGAGAGTGAAAACTATGCTATAACATGCGACGATATTGGCGGCGTTGATGTCATCAAATCGCCAACCATTGAGTCCATGTCCGGCAAGTCATTCGATGATAACATGAGTTTTACCGACGAGCACATTAACTTACCCTTGCATGCCCAAAACATAACAACAACAACAACAGCAACAACAACAATTACATCGCAGTTGCAACAACATCAGCAGCAGCAGCAGCAGCCCCAAGCTAATGTTGCTGCCACAAGCCCATCAACAGCAAAAGGTAATCTATAAAGCCATGCAATCTGTTAGCTCCACGATAGCATAGCAGTTGGGAGCCTTAAGGGATTTTAGCCGAATGTTATTATCCTTAGGGATGCGTAGTCCGTTGAATATAATCATTATCCTGTATTCTTTGTTTGTTTGCTCATATGTCATCCCCGAATACGTACGAATCATGTAGTGCCTAGTGAAGGGGAAGAAAAGATGGAGGTGCGTACCAGACGTATCGAGCATAAGATTGAAAAGTTATCCGCTGATGTAGATGTCAGCGATGTCAGCGACCGATTTAATGAGACATTCGAGACAGTTGTGCAAGAGGACGAGATAAGTGCTCTGCAGGGTGAATATTCCAAGCTCAGTTGGGATGACAGTGTATCACCCACGACTAACACAATGGCCGACATGGCACAGACCCAACTGACGCCCGATAATGATATTCAAGAATTGACAACAGGTATCATCAGTATATAGCACACACACCTACTTACCATATGATTTAATATGTACCATATATTGCTTTATATAGTTCCTCTATTGGTGATTTGCGTAGATTGTGAATACAAAATCGAATTGTATATTGTACAGCGCTCGTTTTGGTTTACGTTTTCCTAATATATGAAATGGCGGCCAATAATAACGAAAATACTTTTTGTTCAAGTTGAGCTCTAATTGCATTTAATCTTGTGTTTTAAATTGTTAACTATGCTATGCATGTCAACTCCATAAATGTAGATCAATCATTCCTATCCAACTCATTTATAACTGTTCTATTCTATTCTAACTCTAAGAACCTATCAAACTATTTATCGCTAATCCTCTTACTAACCCACTCATAGAAACACCTTGTTCTGTTGTGTTCTTCTTCTTGTTATTGTATACTTCTGTTGTCTCTTCCTCATCTTCTGATTTCGACTTTCGCAACACTTTTAAAATTGCTTTTATTTTCACACCTATTGTTTTGTAGAAACAGGCGGCGATTTACCAATTTCAACCGATACTACCCCTATACCACCGTCGGCTGTTGTAGAAAAAACAACAACAACAACGACAACGACAACATCAGCTGAAAAGGTGGTCGAATCCAATACATTGGCGACCTCCAGCCACGACACACCCACACCGAAACCTCGCGTACTCAAAACAAGCCCGCCCGACTCCATCTCCGAAGGCACAGATAGCACTACCATTCCACATCAAGTGCAACAATCCGACTTACCGATCGACATATCTGCACCAGTTCCAAAACCACGAGCGCCCATTAAGCACACAGATCAGTTTGAGAACCTGGCTGCCTTGGGCGAGCAATCCGACAGCATTAGCCTGCGTAGTTTTGATTTTACAGAGGATATTTCCAAAACGGACGAACCCTCTACAGAGCTGTCCATACGTTCTCAGCAACGGGATGTAGTCACCACGACAACCACTACAACTGCTTCTGAGGATCATACCGAAAGCTTCGAGCCAACGAGTGAGATTTCAGTGGATGAAGCAGATACTGAAAAATCGGAGGGTGTCGAGAAGACAACTAGCTTTTATATTGGCGAGTCAAGTCGAAATGTGATCATCAAAACTTCTACGAAATCTCCAAGCATGACGCCACAGGATGAAGATCCTAAAACCGAAATGAATATTGAGGCCAAAGATATATCCCTGATGAAGGAGGTGTCTGTCGATTCGGATGAAGCCAACGATGCTTTCAAAGAATATGTAACTATGAAGCCCGATGATCCCCTCACTTTAGATAGTAAAATAGTCAGACAAAGTTCAGAAACTCGAAATGATCTCTTAGAATTTGAAAATGCTGACAAAGATAAATCCACCGATGCAAAACTTTCTAAAGTCACCACCGAGGAGAGCCTAACCACGTCGACGGGCTCTAGTGGTCGTGCTGTTATCGAGGTGGCACCTTCAAGTAGTGAAGATCCAGACGAGTCCAGCAAGGAAATTCCAGAAATAGTCAACACAATTGCTGAAAAGCCAGACAAGTTCGAGCTTCCACTTGAGAAAAGTGAGTGGGAAACATCAGAAAAGGAAATTCCTACTGCAAGTAAGCCAAAGGTAGTGCACTCGCCACAGCAACCACAAACAACTTCTGAGAAACAAGTCATTGACGAGATGTCCATTGCAGATATTCAGGAATCTGTCGAGAAAGTAAAAAAAGATTTTGAACTTAACAAAATGCCTCAAACTTTTAGCACTGACGCTGAGAATGAGGACCTATCATCCTTTATAGGTATACCCGAACTTCAAGCCTCCACAATAGACGGTACCCAGCCACCAGAGGGTCTTTTCGATACAACCATCAAGGAGACATTAAACAAACAAGCTGCTGTAGCTCATTATGCCAAAGATGTGTTTGGCCAAGTAGAGCGGCGTGATGATCATGGATCTCTCGGGTTTGTCTCAACAGGCACGGCTGAAGATTTTAGTTCAATGGAGGAACGTTTGACGAAGGAAGAGCAAGGCTCACTTGGCTTTATATCTACGGAAACGGCTGAAGACTTTAGTTCAATGGAGGACTATTATACGGAGAGGCTAGCAACAGCCTCTGTAGTCGTAGAAGAGAGCATTGCAGATAAATCCATGAGCAGTACTTTTGAAGAAGTGATTTCAGATCAAAGTATTAAACCTGTGGACTTAGTGGTTCATCGCATAAAAAGTGATAGTTCGCCAGACTCCGCCAATCGCTGGTCCATTCCTGATGTTGATAATTCCAGCTCCAGTGATAGTTATCACAAGAGCTTCGAGAAAACACACAGTCGTCCACTTTCGTCTGATGTAGAAAACTTGCTTACTGGCACTGGAACCTCAAGCGAATACCAAACCGCTCGCGACATCACACCTTCCACCTGTCGCGATGGTACCGAATACGTGAGTGCAGTCAGTACCCTGGGTAGCAGCAGTGGAAAGTCTATTAGCTCGCATGAGAGCATGCGCAGCCTGGACTCGCAGTCGGAAACATCGGCCAATCTGATGAGCATTGATGTCTCTGAGTTGTCCGAGACTTTGGTAGCATCATCAACAGAAGCTGATGCCTTAGAGGCTGAAGAAATGGCTCGCCTGCACGAGTTGCGCGCAGACGACGACGATAGCGATGAAAGCCTAGATATGATAGCTTCTTCCCATCACAGTGCCGACCAGCAAAGCTCGATGAAGCGCTCTCAGGAAATGATATTTAAGCCTAAATCCGAGCCTGAAGTTATACCTCAGCAACAATCGGCTGAGACAATGCAGATTGAAGAGTATCCTAAGCCAAAAGAAGTCGAGCGTACTTGGGGCTTAGCATATCCGATTGATGAGAAAGAGGGAAAGATCGATAGTTCTCGGGAAAGCGATAAAGGTGAAGATATCTTGCTTTATCACGGCGACCCCAGACGCTCGATTGACGAATCGAAGCTGGCATCAAGTTTAGACGAAGGAAGCATACTTTCCGTCAGCATGTCTAGCACATCGAATATTGACACCGTTGTCGAAAACTTTGATGATTTAATTGGCTCTGCCGGCTCATCATCTTTGACGGGAATTGAAGGTTTTCAGTATGGCCACGATGATCCAGTACCTTCCACATCAATACCCGAAGATACATTTGTATTGGAGATGGAAAGTAAGGAAAATTCACCACAAGACTCAAATGCCAGTACGCCGCCTGGCAGTGAGTCAAAGAGACGTGGTCACAAGCGCAATGAGAGTACGACAATATCTGGAGATGCCCTGAAAAATTTGGACAAGGATTCGGCTTTACCAGGCGAAGGCAAGGAATCCGAAAGCGAGTCAGACACAGATCCCTATGAGTCCGAATATGCTCGTCAGTTTCGCTCCCCGAAAGAACGAAAACACAAAAAAAAGAAACAAGCGGCTGCAGAAATGGATCACAGCTCCGAGCTTGAGAAACGTCCATTTACACCTTCTCAGCTGGTAGCCGAAGTTATTGTTGAGGACGCAACAGAAGAGTTGGAGGCGGAAGCAGCTATGATTGAAGAGCGACGACCATCACAAAACATGCAAAACTATTCAAATATACCTGACATTATGGTAACTGAGGATGTGAAGTCGCCCATTCTAGAAGATGCTGATGAGTACCCCGAGAAGACTTTGTACAAGGTTCGCACTGAAGAGGAGCTTGACAAGGCTACTGATGTTGGCACCTATCAAAAAGCCAAGGCCGAAGAGAAAGAGCTGGACTTCCAAAGGCGTGTACAGGAGCAATATAAACAGAAACTCGAAGAACTTAAACGCGCCGAAGTGGGTGCAGATTACGACGATCAAAGGGCAGCAGATTCACCGGACTCATTCGAAATGGTGGAACAGCCTGATATATCCGACGAGTTCGTCATTATTGAAGAAGTAGCCAAAGAGGCCAATGAGGCTGACCTGGGAGGCAAGAGCATAAAGATTAAGCCAACCAAATATGAGCAAAAGCATGATGAGGATGTCGAAAAAATAATTATCAAATCGGCACCTGCCGACCCCAAACTCGGCTCCCAGTTGTACAAGGACGACCTTAATTTTGAGTTTGAGGAAAGCCCACCAACGGGAGCCAGCAGCAGCAGCGAGCAGCAGGAGGAAAGCGATTCAAGCGATACAGCAGCAGCTAATAAGCGTTGGGTCGAGATGCAGCTAACTGATACCCAGCTGCGCTATCCTTACGATCTGACGGGCGCAGTGCTCGAAGACATCAAGGAGGAGGATGGAGAATTTGAAGTGGGCAGCAGTCGCATCAGTAGTTTCAAGGACTCGTTCTCAAGCACACCCGAATACGATCTGGCGGCACGCCGCTATCATTCGCGCGGGGAACACGACGATGTATCCATGAGCAGCCTGCAAGAGTTCGAGTCACTGGAGCAAGCTATTTCACTAGAGAACCGAAATCGCGCTCACCAGGGCTCCACAGACTCCAGCAACGGCAGCTTCACACGCCGCTATATGGTGAGGCATAGTGGAAGCGGCACAGCGCCTGGCGATGATGTCTCCATATCCAGCTTAAAGGATTTTGAGGGACTGGAGAATGCATGCATCGAAGCTCATCTAATTGAGATTAAGGCCAAAGAGGAGGCTGCTCTGCTCTCGCGTTCCGACGAGTCCAACAAATCAAATGGTAGCGACCATGGCGCCGCGGGTAATGTGGTAGTCACCAAGGTTACTCGCACTGTGACCCGCACCGAAGTGTTGCCAGCAGGGCAAGCTGACAACCTTGAACATTTGCTCAAGCAACAATTGGAAAGGGATGAATTTGATTCGAAAGCAGTTAGTACAGTGAAAATAACCGAAATACCAACCACAGAACTGGATCCAAAGTCAAAGATTGACAGTCAGGATTCCGAAAAGGACAGCATCGACAGCATGGAGATAAGGAGCCATGACATGATGACTAGCAGCATAGAAAGCTTCGATATATCGAAAGACGCCACCACACGCTCAGACATCGACTCGTTGGAAATTGACAAACGGCATTCGCGACAGGAGAGCATCGAATCTTTCGGGGATGAGCAGCTGGATCTTATGTCAAAACTAGTCAGCGGAGGCGGAGTAACATTAGGTGATGGATTGACCACCACAACGACGACCACAACCACCAGCACCGATGCCGATGGCCAAGAGCACACAGTTACACGGGTGATAACAACCACAACTGTCTCTGGTGGCAGTGGTATTCTGGAATTGCCCCTGGATGAGAGCGGTATGTCAAAGGACATATCCGTTGATTCTCTGAACCTGTGCATTGAGCAAACAACCAGCTCGGCAGGCACAACAGCCACGTATCAGACCAGCGCCGGAAATTCCCAGATGTCGGGCAGTGTTACTAGCTGTGCATCAAGTACGTTAATGGAAGACTCGTTTCCTGGTGTGGGTGGCATGTCGTCCTCTCAAATGTCGGCTAGTTTCTGGTCGCACGACGAGTCCACGGTGGTTGAGGATGAGGATCTAAGGACACAACAGCAACAACAACAGCATCAACACCAGTAAAGATGAGAAGCAAAGAATAAATTAATAAAGGGCTTAAACAATGACTAAGAATATTTGGCTAGGTAAGCATTATAAGGCAAGGCTTCTCCGCTTTTAGTTGTACTTATGATTTACGGTTTTTATTTGGTCTCAATAAACAAGCAGTAGAGCTCAACATTGACAGAGAATCATGTCGCCTATATGCAAAATGAATTGAATATCTTTACTAAATTCTAATTTTCTTTCATATACTTTTGCAGACAAGATGTTCAACTAAGGATGCGATTAAAAACGCATCCTCTATCGGATTACTGACTATGAAACACTCTGAATGGGACTCCAGATCACCAACTTTAGACGTCACGGACCTTGATTATCTCAAACTTGAATAAGAAACTAGCAAATTCGTCATTTTTTCATCAGTATAAACATTTTAAATGAATTTGAAATGCAACACATGAGTTTTAAATACTTATAAATATTATAAAAATTGCAAAATTGAATATGGCAAGCATTACTTGTTTCGCATTTTCTGTAATTGGCTTTAATGTTTTAACATTTAAAATAAAAATCAAATCTTATAAGGAACAACAATTCTTGAGCTAACGCATTGTAACGAAATGCAGAATACACATTCGCTTTTAATTTGATGTAGTTATACTTATATGTATCTATTAAATGAATCGCTTATTATTGTAGTTTAATTTAAGCAAAATATACAAGTGCATATGTAAAGAGCAAGTAGGAAAGGAAAGGCCTGGGAAGTGAAATGCTTTTAAAGTCTCATTTTTTACAAGAACCAAGCAAATTTTTACGCTTGCATATTTTAATGAAAAATATACATACAATATTATACAATAACAAACCGAAATGCATAGATAAAATTTAATAACACCTATATACAAAAACACAACCAATAATAATAATTCACATAAAGCCGCAACATACAAAAGATTCATATACTTAATGCTAATTTTCGTAATGCACACCTTGCAGTGTATTCATAATATTCTTACATATTACAAGATTTAAACGTCTTAGCATCACCAGTGTAATGGGTTATAAATAAAATATTTGTGTTAAAAACATACAGCAAATAAAAAACAACAAAAAACATTATTTGTATTGTAAACCACACGCGTATGAATAACCAAATAAAATGCTTAATAAAAATTGCTTTAGATGTTTTAAATCGATTGTATATAATTTCCATTAATGTTCTTATTTATGAATATAAGTTCCTGGTTCACTCGAATGCAGCACAATTTCAGCGGAAACCTTTTCCGATTAGTTCTAATTCGTTATTATAGATTTAAACTGGTATTAGATGGAAAATTTTAAATTTTAAATTAGATACCGCAATTTAATACCAAATACTTGTCAGACAGACGGAAACTATTTTTCTGCGCAAGTATTAATGTTCTTATTTATAAGTTCCTCATTCGCCGAAGAAAACGGTTAGTTCTAATTCGTTATAGATTAAATCTGGTATTAGATGGAAAATTTCAAATTTTGAATTAAATACCATAATTTAATACCAAATATAACGGTTAGGCAGAGGGGAATAACTTTTCTGCGCAAGTACATTTGATAACCATTTAGTACTGACTGCGTGCACTTAAAATGGTGAGCAATCGATTCGATGAGAAAAAAGGTAATTTTACAACCAATTCCAATGTGTGGTTTGAAACCCCGCTGTTTCGGTTCAGATTGATAATTGTGTGCTTTTTGTGGATTATTGTCTGCACAGCGACATTTTTTGTAATGAATGTTCATGGAACAATTCCTACGGTTGAGTTCATACGTGTATAAGTTTAAAACTGATTTGCCTAAATTGTCAAGCACTACATGTAAATGTACCGAATGTAAAGGAACCAGTTCTGTAAGCAACTGGTTCGTTTAGTAGGTAGCTCGACAACACTGGATAGCACACATTACAGCTGACGACGAAAGCAACAGCTGACGAAGCAGCAAGACGAAGCGAACAAGCAATACTTCGTGCGTATGGAATAGAAAATTGGAAAAAAGGCAACTGCACAGTGAAAAAGTGATGGAAAAATGTGGTTTTTAAGCGAGTAATTGCGTAGCAGTTAAAACCCAGTTCAATAAAATACGAATATAAATAATTCAACGCACAAATAAGCTATGAAATTGCTGCCAAAATTTCTTATTCTTCGTCGTTGTTGCTATCGCATTTCGTATTGAGCTGACAGAAGCCAAGAAGCAGATGACAGATGCAAAACTAAAATCTACGTGCAAATTTGTGAAATTCATTGAAGATTAAGATAACAAACGAATGCTGAGGCATTGGTGCAAATAATTCTAATTATACAACAGCCCAACTGTGTTCCCCTCAAAGGCCGAAACTGGTTATACACACAGCGACGACAACGACAGCGACGACGAAGACGGCGGCGACGGCGACGACAACGGCAACGAAGGAACGGGAGCAGCAGCAGCAGCAGCAGCGAAAGGCAGTTCGACGCAGCGGAGAGTGAGGGTTAGTAAAAATCGATTTGTTGCACAAAACGCCACACACACACACACAAACACACAACTGTGACAACCCTGTGCACGAGGGCGAGTGGTTGACATGGGCGGGGCGGGACCTGAACGTGGACGAGAAGCTGAAAAGCTGACGAACTATTCTGATGGGATGCACATTACAATTTGTTGTATACATTTCCAGGCAATGGAAAAAATCAAACTAAAGGTTATTGGCGTGCTGCGCGAGCGCGACGGTGGCACGAATGTGAATCGCAGCAGTGGCGTCTCTGCTGGCGTTGGCAGTCATCAGGTGGGCGTGGGCGTGGCCGTTGCAATTGGGGTCACGCAGGACAATGGCAATGGCAACGACAACGGCAACGCCCCTGGACCAGAACGCAACGATGCACATGCACTAAATGCAGCTGGTGGCGGCGGTGCAGTTACCGGAGCGGGGGGTGCGGCACGCACCTCGGTCCTCTCCCGGCCGCAAACATCAAAAATCAGCGCACTTGATCTGGCAGGCATATTGAACACGAAGCGGCGACTCGAATGGACCAAGGAGTGGCTGCGAAAGAACCAATCCGAATTTCTCAGCAAGGAAAATCTGCTCAGCGAGCTGCAGTCACGCAAGGACGAGTGCTACCATTTGAATTACTTCCTAGCCATAACCGAGAGCCAATTTCGATATCTGGTACAGAAACTGGAGCCCATCATCAGCCAGTATGCGCCTCAGCGCAAAAAGAAATCCTTCAGCGCCGAGGAGCGTCTGGCCATAACGCTCAAGTATTTGGCAACGGGTAAGCATTGCTCGCAGATTGACTCTGAATCCATTTAACAATTTCTTGACTCATTTACTTATATATATATATGTGTACGTTGCGTACATGCAGATCGATGTGCATCCATTTGGTAATGTGTGTGTGTATGTCTTTGTTGCAGGTGAAGTGCATTCTTGTCGAAACTACTGCTTCCGTGCCTCCAAATTTGTGATAAACGAAATGATTGCCAATATCTGTCTGGGCTTCTACGAGCACCTCAAGGACCAATACGTGACACTACCAAAGACTGATGAGCAGTGGCGCAACGCGGCCACGGACATGGAGCGCAAACACAACCTGCCCCAGTGCGTGGGTAATCTGTTTATGCGCAGCATTCAGCTGCAGAACAGCGTCAGCAACGACGATCGCAAGCGTGCGGCCGTCATCTTTACGGCCATTGTAGATGCGGACAACAATTTCCAGTATGCGAAGGTGGAGCGTGCGGCGAACAGTCGGCCAAATGATATATACAACCAGACCACTGCCGTTGAGCTAATCGAGCACAAGATGCAGGCGTTAGAGGCTCAATCGGAGCCGCATCGCAAGGGCTACTATCTGGCCGGTGATGCAGTGCTGCCCAGCACATCCTATTTGATCAGTACGCGCAATTTGGCCAAGGAGAGCCCCGCGTATGCTGCGCTTGAACAGATTAATGCTCATGCTGAGCAAACGATGCGCATATTGTGCAATATATTTCCCATACTGGCGCAACCACTGCGCGTCAGCGAGAAGCACATCGGGGAGGTGGTGTTAGGCTGTGTGGCATTATATAATTTCCTGCGGAAGACAGACGATTCGTTTCGGCGCAACAGTGACAGCATAGTGCAGCAGCGAGGCGGCATGGAGCAACAGCAGCCCGCCTATGTGGACAGTGAGGACATCGACGAGGACTGCATCATGCTGGCCACCGAGGAGGAGCTGCGCGAACGAGCCGAGTTTACGCCTAGCGTTGGACTGACCACCTGCTTTCAGACGTTGAGCGCACAGCGTGGTGATACGCCCGAGGGCCAAGCCAAGCGAGACTGGCTGCTCCAGCTGCCAATAGTTGGGGCACAACAGCAAAATGGCAATGCCACCGCGAACGGGGGTATATATTAGTGCAATTTTACCTAAGTACTTTACGAATTTTGTATAGTTCCTTGTTTTCTATTTCTATTTTCTAAATCATAATCTATATCTTATATATGAATTGGCATTGGCATTGGCATTGATTATGTTGCTAGCCATAGTTTTGCCTCTTTCTTCTGCATTAAGTGAGCTGTTCTTTTGCTTCTGTGCTTTAAGGTTCTGTAAAGTTAGTTTAGGTTTTTAATTTGGAAGTTCAGTGAAATGCTATGTGTGATGTCTCAAATCTCTATTGTGGCCCAGTGCTCCCGGGGAGCTTTGCGAATGCGACAACCAAACGTTTAGGCGCGCGAGTATCGAGATGAAAGAAAACAAAAAAAAAAAAACAAAAAAAAAAAAACGAAATAAGAAAACAGATCAACAAAATTAAAAGTTTAGTATTCGTATTTAAGCAAACAACAAATTATACATAATTATATTTACAATAAATGTGTAAGGAATGGTCTTTACGTGTCGAAATCTAAGCACGGCATCTACTTAACATTAAATACTGCTCCAATGCGGCCAGCTCTGCACGACAACGTACAACGCATCTCCCGGACTTTTGGTGGCGCTCAGCTGACGATGGCCCACCAGCTGATAATTCTCGGCAAGCTGACCCTGTCTGACAGCATGATCCAGTAATGACTGTGCAGCAGCCAGAGCTGCATCCGTTGGCGGCTGCTCCTCGAAGTTTCCAATGAAGGCAATGGCCAGGTTGCCGGCATTATTACCAGCCGCAATTGCGCCCTGTTGACTTGGACTGCGTCCCTCGTAGACAAGGCCATTGCCGCCAACCAAATAGTGATAGCTAATATCCGAGTACTTCATTCTCATCATCTGGTACGTCTGAATGCTGGCCACCTGGGCCGCACAGCTCTGATCATCGGTGCAGCCACGCCCAGCCGTGTGAGCGATAATGGCCCGGCTCAGCGGTAGCGTCATCATCGTCATTTCCCCATTTGGCGGCCGGGCGCGCCAATCCACGCGAGAAACTATGGACAGCTCAGTCTGCCCATTGACAGCGGCGAGTGCCATAAGAAAACCAAAAAGCACGCTCCAGCTAAAGCTCATCTCGGTGCGGATCTCGACAAGCAACTGAACTGCTGCTCGCGAATGCGCTGCGAACTTATTGACCGCTGATAATCAGCCTGCCCCGAAGCAGCGATTAACTACACTAGACCACAAGAGCTGAGGGGAATTTTCTGTGGCGTCACATAAAAAAACATTTACCTTTGTAATCATCTGCGAGGGCTATTTTAATAGTTGCTGCCGATGCTGAAAACGCGTTTTTCAGTTTTAAATAAAACCCTAAAAATTAGTTGATCAAATAGAAGATGTTAATTTAAATTTATTTGATTTGATATTTGATCTAGGCTATTACCCGATCGATTGGCATTAAAAAAATGAAAATCTAACTTTTGACCCTAATCGACAAAAAAAGCAAGGGGTTACATCACGTTTTTTGTCAAAATCGGGGTCGATTCGAAAATCAAAACTTTTTTCATAGTTTTTTTTGAATATCTCGGGTGAATATCGTCTGATTTTAGAATGTTATACCTTTTTTAATTCGTACGGATCCCTACTTTCAATTTGCATTCAATCAAATCAAAAATCGATGGATTAAAAAAAGTTGTTGGCCAAAAATCGATTCGTTTGTAAAGTCAACCTTTTTTGATGATTTAATTGAATATCTAAGCCAAATATTGTATATTTTTGGAATGATATACCATTTTTGACTCGTAAAGATCAATACTATCGATTGGCGTTCAAGAAATGAAAATCTAAATTTTGACCCAAATCGACCAAAAAAGCAAGGGGTTACATCATTTTTTTTCTTAAAATCGGGGTCGGTTCAAAAATTAAAACCTTGATAATTTTTTTACAATATCTCGAGTAAATAACATCCGATTTTTGAAAGTAATACCTTTTTGAATTCGTACGGAATCCTACTTTTATTGGCATTCAATAAAAGTAACAATTGAGTGGTAACAAGAAAGTTGTGCATAAAAAACGGTTTGGTCATGTTATCGAACTTGCTTTGATGATCTCGGCCAAAAAATTAGATCGCTATTCATGGCACCTAGTTGACCTATTTATCCTTGGCTATTCAATATCATGGATATAGTCCTAGCGAGCCTAAAGGACCGAGCTCTCGCAAAATGCGCAAGAACATGGTCCATAAATATGTATGCTTTTCTTTTCAGCAGCCTGGATGGTTCCTAGTTGACTTGCATATCCTTGGTTATACCATATCATCGATGTAGTCCTTGGGAACCTAAAGGATCATATCCCTGCAAAATGTGCATTGAAATGGTCCACAAACATGTATGATTTTTCTTTCAGGAGCCCTTTTACATTAGCTGCAGCTGCAACTGTTGTTTAACAGGCGGCTTACAGCGATCATTTTACATAGACTGCTAATTAACAGCACTCATTTTAATTGAGTTACATTTTTGCCCCTTAATGCTATGCAATGAAAATTTTTATCGTCGACCTTCTGGGGATTTCTGTTCGCCTGGTATTTGAGCGTAATTTTAGGGCAAATTTGGGGCGTAGCCGCCGATCAGGGCGCCCCGTATGGGTATGCAATGAATTTTTTCGGACGCAAAAATATTGTACATCGACCTTCTGGGCATTTCTGTTCGCCTGGTGTTTTTCGGAAATTTTAGCTAAAATTTGGGACCCAGCCGGCCGTTAGGGCGGCCCTTTTGGGTATGCAATGAATATTTTTTGTCGACCTTCTGCGTATTTCTGTTCGCCTGGTATTTCGGCAGGTTTTTAAGAAAAATGGAGATATGACGTTCCAAAACGACATAACTCCAGCGCCAGCGGTTGCCGATGGAGATATGACGTTTCAAAACGACATAACTCCAGCGCCAGCGGTATGCAGTGGATTTCTAAAAACCGTTGATTTTTGAATTTTTAAATAAAAAAACAGGAATTTCGCTTTTATTTTCAATTTATTTATGTTTAAATTAATAAAATTTATAAAACTTCTTAATTATTTCTCTTAAAATTATATAAATCGAGCATAAATTATCATTATTGCTTATTTCAACTTAAAATAACTATATCTGGCTTAATTTAAGTCCGATCCTGAAAAAATCTGCTTTGCCACTCGTGGAAGTCCTAAGAGGTCCTTGTAGTCCTTAATTTGGAAGTCTGAAAAGATAAAAACACATTTTAATTAAACAGAGCAAAAAATATATATGGAGTAATTTTTGCAAGGAAAAAAGGCCATAACTTAGGCATGTCCTTGCAGATTTCCAAAGGACATGGTGCGTTAGGTTCGCATAGACCCCCTGCATCGATCTGCATCAAAAAAATATGGGGTCATCTAAGAACCCCAGGACTTGTATTTTTACTTGTGAAATTTTCATCCCGGAGCGCACGGAAATGGCCCGAAAACACAAATCCTTGAATATCTTCAAAACTAGCAGGACGATCTTAATGAAGTTTGGCCAGTTGGTAGTCCTGGTTAATACAATTTATTTGCCGCAGGACTTGTCAGGATACGCCAGGATATGGCCGAGCTATGGCCTGTTTTCTTTTGCAAAAATTGTCCTTACAACTTCGCCTTTTAAAGGACTTTCGTCCTTTTTGTTATATTTTCTTAATTGGGAGGACGAGCACTATCTACTGTCCAAAGGACATCCCGATAGTCCGTCAAATGGCCAAGTTAGTCCCGAATTTTTCGTTTTTACCACTTTTGCGACTAAACCCCTAGGAAAATTTTCGGTAAAATTTTTTGTCGAATCATGGAAATCCTTGAATGCCAATCGATAGTCCTGCTCTCCACGAGTTCAACACGGTATATCCTTCCGATATCCTTAAGGATTTAGCCGAGCTATGGCTAATTAAAAAATGTCCTTTTTAGAAAATTGGCAATATCTCTGAAACGGCAAGGACGATTTTGTTGTCCTTTGGACAGTTTAAGGTCCTTGTTCATACGAATTTTTTGACACAGAACTTGTCAGGATCCGTAAGGATACGGCCGAGTGCTGGCTTTGATAATTTACGACAGAATTGTACTCATATCTAGACCGTCTGAAGGACTTTCGTCCTTTTCATTAAACATACTGGATTGGGACGATAAGGACTCACGGTCGGCAAATGGACATCATGATCGGCAAGGATACGGCCGTTCTACAACCTTTTATCTTTGCAGACAAAAATGACATATTCTAAATAAGCAGAGCAAGGACTGCATGTTGTCCAAAAGTCGCCAGAATGGTCCTTAAGGTGGCCAATATCTCGGCAAAAATAAGAACGATTTTGATGTCTTTTGGGCAGATAACAGTCTTTGTCCATATGAGTTGATTGACACAGGACTCGTCAGGACGGCATTTATACGATTTTCACAAAAAACGTGGTGTAACCCCTTGCTATTTTGTTGAATTTGATTAAAAATTTGTTATGATAAGAAATTCCAACATCGGACATTATTTGGCCGAGATATTCCAAAAAATCATCAAATCCTTTACAACTTAACTTAACAACTTTTACCCCATCGATTTATAATTTTATTGAATTCCAACTAATAGTAGGAAGCCGTACGAATTTAATAAGATATAACATTTCAAAATCAGACAATATTTACCAAAAATATAAAAACAAAAAAAAACATTTTTATTCGAGCCACATCTTCCTAGGAATAAAAAAAAACAGGTTCGAAAATCAAAACTTTGTTGATAATTTGTTTTTGAATATCTCGAAAGGTTCGGAATATTTAAATGTTATACCTTTTTGAGTTCGTACGAATCAGATGAATCGATGGGCCTTCATTATTGATTGGAATCCGAATTGACAAAAACGGCATCGAATTTAATTAAGTTATTGATTAATGGGGTCAGTCAGTCAATAATTGAGTACAAATTTGATCTCGTTATAAAGAGTTGTTTGCCCTGACGGACTTAAAGGCAAACTGATTAATTTGTGAAGAACTAGAGAGCTAAAAATTGTTCCTAAGTTGGAAACTCCAGATGCATCATCAAGACAAACAATTTCATAAATAGAGATTTTGTAACTTAACAAACTTGCGAAAAGCTAAAATCTATTTGCAGTGGTTGTTGTGCTTATTGGGAACTTACGCTTACATCATATTCGCAATTCGAGTGGGATTCACCGCGGGTAAGGTTCTTCACTTGCCGTAACTAAGACATTTTAATACATTTTACATTATGTTAATTCTTACGCGAGCCGAAAAAAAAAACCACTACTTGACACAGATGTGCTTCACAATAATTTAATTAAAAAAGTTTCGTAATTAAATGCAAAAGTACAGCAGAAGTAAAGCCAAAATGGAATGCAATCCATTTGCCGAGTCGTGCGGGTGCGGGCAAATCCAAAAGTGACAACGAAAATGCAAGTAAGCGCCCCCCAATTAAAGCCAAAAGCGAATATAAAGTGTCATAAAAAACGAGAAAGAAAGGCTATCTTAGGCTATCCTCGAAGATCTAATACCCTTGCAGACCCAACCTTTTCCTAGTGCTTTGTCCGTATCTGAGAAGCACAGGGAAAATAGTTAATGTCGAGTTTGGTTAAGTTTTCGACCGATCGTTCCTATGGCAGCTATATGATATAGTGGTCCGATCCAGCTGGTTTTGACATATGTGCTGCGTGCAACAGTAAGAGGGACTTCTGCTAAGTTTCATAAAGAGACGGACAGACGGACATGACTATATCGAGTCGGCTGCTGATACTGCTCAAGAATATATATACTTTATGCGATCGAAAATGTCCCCTTCTACGCGTTACACATTTAAAGACAAAATTATAATATCCTCTGCAAGGGTATAATGAAAGGAGCAGGGGGCAGGAGGATGGAAAAGCCGCAACAAAGCCAAATGCAGCAGACACTGCAAGCAGCTGGGAAAAGTGCTGAAAAGCTGTGGAAAAACTGTTTGGGCTTGAATTGAAGTGTGCTCTATGCCGGGCAAATATTCAAGCCAATGCGTCTGTTTTGTGCAGTTGCTTAGCTAAGCGACTTGTTTGTTGTTCAACTTCTAAAATCTGCAGTAAAAACACACATATATATATATATATATAAGTATTTTTTTGTCAACTCAATTTTGCTGTTTTGCTTTGGATAAAGTTTCGACAAATGCACTTGCCACGCCCTGTTGGGAGCCGAGGCGGCGTTGACCTGGCGGCTCATTTGCAAAATTGTCGGATTTATTTCGCTAATTGCTGCTCATCCGTTTAATTAAAATTAAAAGAACACGCGCAACTTAAAGAAAAGTTTTCTTTCTGTTTTCAATTTTTTCTTCAGCTATGCGCATTTTGAGGAATTTCGCATTGGGCACGTTTAGTTTTTGTCGCTGCAAAAACAACAAGTGCAAAGTTACTCGAGCACCTGGCAATAACAAGAGCTCCCAGCTCCCAGCTTCGAAATAGGCTGCACAAATTAAGATCTAGGCAGGCGGCGTTTAGGCCACGTTAAAGCGAAGGTGTCAATTGAGCCAGCCAAAAAGTTGTGGCCCACAACAACTATTTACAGCAGCCTCCCCCCCCCCCCCCCCCTTGCTGGCGCCTTCCCTTAACCCCGGAAAGAGCAAAAGTTGCAACCACGGTGGATTTCGCGCCCAACTTTGCTGTGCAATTGGTTATTCGATGCATTCGCTTTGGGTTTTCATACCCCTTACCCATGGAACATGGCTAGAAAAGAGCATATTAGTTATGTGTAAGGGTATCTATATATAAAAGGAAATATGACAGGTATCATAAGATTGATAAATATCTAATTATGTCGGTCTACCTTTCTATCCCACTTCCGTTTCTCTCCCTATTTAGATATTTTTGCTTCAAGAGAAAAGAAATTCTAATTTTAGCAAACCTAGAAGATTTTTAGAGGTGGGCAGCTTTTATAGGGTATCTTCTGCCTTTCAACATAAAAGTGAAATGTAAAAAAACGAATTAAATGAAAAAAAATATTTATATATCTACACATTTGAAGGCCATTTCGTTTTTGTACATGAATGCAACTCTATTTCGCTAAGTAGAGAGTATCTTCTAGTCGGACATGCTCTGCTATGTCACTTTTACTTGTTTGGCTGAGTGTTTCTTGTAATGCGATTTGGGTGCGAACATTTTTATGACAACTTGCTTAAATTTCATAACAACTCGCAGCGCGAAAAACTTATTTCGCTTACGAGTCGGGTCGAGTTTGGGGCGAGTCGCAGAAGTTGTGTTGATGTTTTGATGTTGATGTTTGTTGGACTTGTGGCAAACGTTCGCATCGCCAGCTAATGAATAAAGTTCGCTTATGAATTTCGCCCAACCGAGCCGAGAGCGCACTTTGCCAAGATTTAACCACAAGCTAAGTAGCTGGGATTTAAAGCCGAACAAGTGGCAGAGCAGCAGCTAATTGGCATCCGGTTGCCAGGGGCAACTGCAATCGATGGGAAAGGGGAGGCAGCTGCTAACTAAATTGCGGCTGGCAAAGAGGGAGAGCTGCATTATGGATGTGGATTAAGTGCATATTACTGCGGTTACGCATACGCAGTGTGGCACATCAATCGTATCACAAAAGCTAGACAAATGTCTAGCAAAGCAAAAGCAAATTAATCTAAGACAATGCCAACCATTATTATAGATTTTAAGCCTGTAAATATAAAGCTTCTTAAGCATATATTAATTACAAAAATATGCTCAATATGAATTGCTTTCTTGGAATCTAATAAACAGAACTTTAACTTGTTAACAAGTTGTTGAGTTTGTTTTTGCTGCTGTTGTTGTTGTTGTTGTTGCTGCTGATTTTGTTGTCCTTGTGGCAGTTTCCCATCGTTGGGGCGAGCTATTGTCTGGCAAGAGTTTTTCTTTTCTAATATGAAACTCAAAATATGCGCAACTCGATGAGTATAATGCAATATTAAAGTCAAACGAAGGATGCGTAACACCATCCGCATCCGCATCCGCATTTTCATGGCCCCCGTTGCCACCCATTCCCCTGTTCGCCTGTTCCCGAATGGTTGGCATTATCATTGCCATTTCCATTGTCATCATAAGCGTGGTTTGGCGTTTGTCCTGTTGCTGTCGCACGCGAAGCTCATCGACATTGGTAAAACGCGTCCTGCCGTCCTCTCACAATTTTCATGCTGCTCTAAGCCATTTTCATGCACATTTTGGCCACTTGTGCGCTCAGCACAAACACTTCAATTTCGCTCCAAGGATGCGTGTATCTCGATGTGAACAGAGGGGAGAAGCATGCAGACAAGAATCAAGCAGTCGGGACGAGCCAGTCAAAGTGCCGGAAGGAAATGCGCTCCGACGGCGGGTGGGCGCTATAAATATATTTATATATATATATTTAGAATATGTGTGTCTGCACGGCAAACATGCAACTCTTTAACTATAACTTTTGATATATTCTAAAGAAATAATGTGCCAGTGCACTCAAATGCGGTTGCCAATGGCAGCAGGTTGGGGGGGGCGAGGAGCAGCAGCAGCAGCTGTTGTAGCTGGGGCAGCCATCAACTACTTAGCGTCAAAACGCTTAAAGTTGAATTTGTAACGCTTGAAGTGAGCCAAAGCCAATGAAGTCCGTGTGTGAGTGTGTGTGTGTGTGTGAGTGTGGATACACGCTGACTCTAATGCCAGTTCACTCATCTATTTTTATTAAATCGCCATACACACACGCTCACACACACAGGCACTGTCTGTTAAATCGCAGGACAAGCAAACAAACAGCACGTTACGTATACGCAACGTTCGCCCAGAAGAACAACAGGCCAGCAGCCAGCTTCGCAGCCCTGCCATTGACTTTAGACACTCGACTGTTGCAGCTGCCAAAGAGTAGACTCCTGGCCATGCCAGCTTATTTTCGGGGGTTTAATTTTGATTTAAATGCTGGCAGACAGCTTGAAGTCGAAGTCCGTGCTGCGTGCTGGTGCAGAAACAAGGACATGCACACGCATCTGGACAGGCATAGAACTGGTCGTGAGCCCCTGCTTATTGCAACGTTAGTTGCGCTGCGAATTGATTGAAATTTAAGTTTCTGGGATAATGAAAGGACACTTTAAGGCGCGCTCAAATCGATGTGCTGCTGCCTGGAACTGGCATAGAGTCGCCCGCCGGCAGTCATTTCATTTGCATTAGATTAAGGCAAGCATCTAAGCACATTTCCCGACAGCCAACAGCCACATCACAAAGCCACAGCCGCATTGGGGAGCGTTGTGCGTCGTGCTCGCAAATGTAAAAGTTGCAACTTGTAGCCTCAAAATATACCACAAAGTAAACACCCGAGTGTGGCACTGGCACTGGCAAAGTGCAGAGCAGTGCCTGCCGAGCGTAAAGGTATTTGAATAGCCAGCCAAAGACACGGACATGGACATGGACAAGGACATTGTAGCTGGCGACGCAGCGCCACAGGAAGTGCAGACAACTGAGACCAGACGAGTGTCGACTAGTTGCAGCTTCTCATCATCTCCCTCTCCCACTCCCTCACCCAGTCTCTTGCCTTCTTTGCCGTTGCCTGGCAGGCAAAAATAAATAAGTGTGTAATTTAATATTTAAGGCTTTGTCAGTAATTATTTTAGTACAAACGGTGAAACTTATGCGCTACCCGTTGCCAAAGAGTTAGCTAAGCGCCCAAGTTACTAAAACAAAATATAAAATTGAGTACAGCACGCTACTGAAATGCTGAACAAATTTAATTATGCCTCTTTATCATATAATATATGTTTATTTATTGATATTTGTTGTATTTTGTATTAGGTTAAATTATATGCTCCTTTCAAATGTCCCGCAACTGTCAACTGTCTGCTTCGATATATCGATGACAATTTTCGTGCTCAACGATAACTCAACGACAAACTGATAACTTAACGAAAGCACAACAACTGATCCCGGCGTGTTCGTATTGCGCTGGCTAAACTTCAGCTGCGTATAAAAGCTAACAAATTATATATAACTTTGGGAAAATAAGTTCGAGCAAGTGCGGATTGTTCTGCTATCTAAATTAAATATAGAATACTTACATAAGTAGACACTGCAGTTGGGCAACTATATATCAAAAGTTGCGTGCCCCTTAAATTGACCCACTTGCTGCACATTTGTCTTTATTAAACGTTTAGAATTATGGCTTGGCTGGTTGCACACTCGAAAGAGCGTATAAATTATAAACCAATTTACTACCCAGCCGAGCGAAAATGTGCTCAAAATGAACTACCAATTTGTAGAATACAACAAAACCGAAACATAACTTAACGAAACATTATAATAGCAACCAGTTAGCGTGAAAATGAATTATGCTGCAAAAATAGAGGAGGCAAAATCAAAAAATACATGCAATTCGAATGCTTGACAATGAAAAAGCATATTTTCATGGGCACCCACACGTACATACATACCAAATACAGCAAAAACTCAAAATAACGGACAACTGCGAGTACAGTATTTTTTTTATGATAAGTGAGATGTAGGCTTAAAAAGGGTTGAAAAAATACTAAAGGTACTAAAAATACTTTAAACCAAAAAAAAATGGTAACTATAGGAGTTAATGTCCGCCCAAGGGCGCGTTCACTGTATTTGCCCACATACCAAACTATGTTTGAATTTGATGTTTACCACCTGTGAGAGCGTCTCTCAAAATTTGTATTATTCGTATTCACCATGTGCATGCTCCTGGACCTCGGCTTGTGTGCTTGCCACATTCTTTTTGCTTTATTTTGAATATGCGCATAGTTTAAGTCTGTAATTATTCCAGCATTTAGTTTAGCATTTCACCAAACAACTCCACCCCCAACCCCCGAATCCACTCTCTCCTCTCTCCTTAGCTGCTGCACCCCCTTGGACTTGCTATGGAAACTGCGTGTGTAGTTGATTCTGGTCCTGCTTCTCCCTCTCTCCCTCTATCTCTCTCTCTCTCGGTCTGTCTGTCTGCCTGGGCAGGATGTGCTGGCTGTTGTGCGCGTGTTAAAGTGAATTTTAAATGATTTATTGCACGTCGAGCTGGGGCCAACGATCCTCGTACTACCTGCAAATTCTCCAATTACAAGAGCGCGATTCTGGACTCGTGTGAATTTTACAGGCTGTCCTTATGTGCCTTTTTCCACATCTTTTGCAGCGAATTGCTTCGTTTGAAACTCATTAGAATGTTAATTGTAATTACGTTTGCATTGCGTTTGAGTTATTAAATTGAGTTTGAGTTAATGTTTGAGTGCCGACAAAGTCCTGCACTCTACAGTCCGTAAAGGGATTACTTTTTTACGCACTCGACTTGGACAACTTACCCCAATTAAGACATTCGCCCGGCATTTGTCGAGTCAGCAATTGAGTTGCACTCAAGTTGCGGCCCAACACGAACTGCAACTCGCATAAAATCTATGCCCTAGCATACTCAACGTGTTGCATCAAACAGGATACACAGAGCAGCCAACACAATGTTGCGTATAAGAGTTCGTTGTGCCCCTTAACCAGCCGCAACACCAAACAGAGTGCAGCATGTTGCAGCTCGCGTTTGTGGGGTCTCATACAACTCAAAGCTTTGCAGAATTTGAGTGCATCGTGAGTTGGGCTGCTAAAAGGGGCGATTGAGCTATATTCAAATTGAGTCAGTTTTGCTCTTTGAGCAGTTTTTGATGTTCAGCTTCGATGGCAGCTGACATTTATAGCTAATCATAATTTTGATTAATTATAAACTAAATAATGCAATTTATATAAGCACATATAAAACATAGACACATATGTCTATATATATATCTAGAAGGGACACAAATAGAAATGCGCCGTGACCCAGGCATAAAATAAATTGACATCCCAATGAATTCGAATGTGCAATATGCCATGTCACTGCCACGCCCCCCTGGCTGCGTCGCTGCCTAAGTTAACTGCAGCACCCGCCCCCCCCCCCCTCAACCCCGCATTCGCTCCTCATAGATTCATATATCAGTGCTACTTTTTTTGCTATGAATTATTTTGGCTCGTCTGCATGTGAAATTTTTGGCCAAACAATTGGCAAGCGCCAGCAACAACTTACTATGAGTGAGGGGAAGAGGGGGAGAGGGGGACAGGGGGTTGCAACGCTGACGACGGCGAATGAATATGATGCATGAAATAACAATAATGAAATGACAACAAAAGGCACGGCCAACAAAAGGATTGCCATCGCTGGGAGGAGCAGGGGGTGGGGTGGGGCTGCACATGTCAGTAAACCAGTTGACCGACTCGGCAATAGATGAGCGGAGCGAAGGGAGGGGGGGTGAGGTCAAATCAAAATCCAGCTCAAATGTGATTTTTGGTCACTTTGAAAATTGTTGATTAGTTACGCCTGAGCGCAGCCAAATGAAATCGGGCGTCGGTTGCATTAAAACGAGATTTCGGCTCGCTTTCGAGCCGCAGCACTTGACATCGATTGCAGCTTATGGACATGCAACAATGCCACAGTTTGTGGCAACAATTCAATGAGCCAAACAAAAAATTAAAAAAAAAATAATAAAAAAACTAAAGAAAATTATCGAAAAAAAGCATAGTTGTGGCATGTAACCAGAAGCTCGTTATGCAATTTCATTTAAACAATTAAATGGAAATAAATTAAAAAATGCGGTCGAGCGGCGGTTTGCGTCGAACAACGACAAATTGCAGGCGCCACCCAAAGATAGATATAGATATGGATATGCACATATATACATACGAGCCACGCCCAATTGATATGCCCAGCGCCCAGCTGTCGATTGCCATTAATTCGAGCATATTAATGCGAATTTACATGCGCATTTTGTGCATTTTGTGTGCTCGCTTTGGTTTCCATAACATGCACATTACAGCCGCATACCAATCCCCCAACCCCCCCCCCCCCCACCACCCTCCTCTCACACGACACAAAATTGATTGTTAATCAAGTACAACAACTACAACAGCTACACACAGAACATTTTGTGCCCGATTTAAACAGATTATGTGTTCACCAGCATAATATCCACAATATAATATATAAATAATCAACTTCCACGATTTCTCTGGCTCACCAAAATTCGAGTTGTGCACGTTTTTGGCATCAATTATAATACTACTGGCATTGGCATATCCTTGTTATAGTTGTTGTCGTCCTTTCTGAGCAAATAGCTTCGTCAATGTGTTCGCAGTAAATAATGTAGTTGGCTTTTATCATATCTAATTTTAACTAGAGCGCCATTAAGTTCTAGTAGTATACGAATTATTTGTTTGCATTTTAGCATTTAAATGCTAAAAGCTATTATTTAAAATGAAATATATCTAAGTTGCAGTTTTGAAATTTCGCACTCACCACTCTAATTGTACTCAGCAATCTGGCAACGTCGGCATGCACGCAATCAAGTTCATGTCTTTTAAATAGGCGCAAATTTCAGTCTGTTAATTAACAGAGTCGAGTTTGTGTTAACAGGGCCAGCTGATTTCAAAATGTGTTATGTTATTCAATAACAATAAGGCCTGGCACGAAAATCACTTTAAACGAATTATTTTTAATTAAAACGTATATAAAATGTTTTCAATACGCTCTGCATTGCCATGCAGAAGACAATTGGCGCTGCTGATGTCAAACATAAGCCGGCACGCTCATGTGCAGTCCAGCTGCGGATATGCTGCCTGGTCGAGAGCAACATTGCACAGCCCACAACTACAACAAAAACAACAGCAGCACAGATGGTTGGCAACGCAAACTGCTGCTGGTAAGGATTCCGAAGCCGGCAATCTGAAGCGCATCTATTACGGAACACTGGCGCCGCGCATGAAAATTGTGAAGCTTTTTTCATTGACCACCAGTTTGGCTGGATTGGCAGCGCAGCCCATTCTCCTGGAACAGGGCATGAAAATCGGAGGAACCGGAATGGCCGTTTTCCTATGCACCATAGGGGGCTTCTTTACTTTCGTTACGCCTTTACTGCTCCACTTCATAACCAAAAAATATGTCACTGAGCTGCACTACAATCCCGTTACGGAGGAATATACCGCCACGACGATATCCCTTATATTGTTAAAGGTCAAAGTATGTGGTTATTTAGTTGGACTTAGAATGGTTTTTGATTTAATATAATTTTTTAAAGACAACGTTTCGACCCAGCGATGTTACCGTGCCCGAGGTTCCCGGTATGTTTACCTCGTTTCTGGTGAAAAATCGTCCACTTTTCGTTGACCCAGCTCTGTTTGATGATCCCGAGCACTATGTACGCATTATGGGCTATGATAAGCCTATAGACTTTAAATTGAATTTGAAGTCAGAAACGGAGCAGAAGCAGAAATAACGAAATAAATTTATGGTTTATAATTGATATTAGTTACAAATCACTTTTGGCTACCATAAAGCTTTTTAAACTTCAGCTCCTATTCACAATAGCAGAGCTATAACCGGCACCAGTTAAAAAACTTAACAGAATGTTACTTCAGAACACAATTATAGAGGAAGTTTTATCGACGTACATATGCTATCGATTTGACGTAAGTACAATAAGAGTGTGACCAGCAGCGGTAATGGCAAAATTACTTTGAAATATGTAAAGTATATACCAAAAAGACTACAAATACTTACAAACCGCCTTAGATTCGGTCACGCTGTATCGAACTTACAAAGTTGTCCAGACGCAATTATTTAACGTTTAACAGATAATTACCGGGAGTTTCAATACGCAAATCGAGTGCGTATACGGTATTTTATAAAATAAACTCTCGTTGACATCATGGTAGTGTCAGAGAACGAAAAGGTAAGATCAATATAGCAAACGTGTGCCGCATGGTTTCAGCCGTGGCAGGGTCGTCGATAAACAGGGCTGTTGCACAAGAGGGGAGCGAGCAGCAAGGGGTATGACTACACAGTATATGAGTGCAGCTGGCGTGGCAAGTCATCGCTAGTTTTTCGATTTGCATTTTTCAATTAGTTAAAGTAGATGCACATCCACACATTTGTTGTTTGCCATTAACGTAATGAAGTGAACTTAATTGTTATTTGCACGCTGTCGCCTACGTAAATTTTGGCTCACGCTACGTTACGAAGCTGCTCTCTCCATTTGCATATGCTGTTGTCTTTCGTTCGCTCTTTCAAAGCACGCCGCACGTTTGCCTCTGTCGCTGTCATTCTTTTTGTGGTGTCGCTCGGTCGCTGGAATTCGCAGATTGCTCGTACACACACGCCTAGCTCGCGTTCGCCTGTGTTTTAATATACCTAAATATACATACGTATTTGTATATGTATATATGTGTATGTGTACATGTGCATGTGTGCAGCATAAAAAGTAGGTGAAGCAGGAGAGACAGAAAAGTAAATTACTGCAATGAGCAACAAAGCTTCAGCAGCAGCAGCAGCAGCCAAGCAAAGAAACAACGGTTAAGTTTCTACCATGGCGACTGCGACTCGTTGCGGACTTTCATTGCAGTTAACCCCAGATGAACAGTTCAGTGTTTAGCTCGTTGGCTTTCAGTAATTCGCGGCAACTATTGAAACTTGGACACGAATTTTATCTAAATGAAACATATTTTCTGTTTTTCTCATTTGCCCCACAAAGTTTGAAAATTGACAGTGACGAAAATTCGAAGATCCAGGCAAACTGTGTGTATTCAGACAGATGTGTGTGTTGTTGTGTAGTCGTAAATTTTAGCGTGCAAACATCACATTCATTTCGGAATTTGTACTTCCATTTTCAGTCCCGAAAAAGTTATTTCGTGTATTATTATTTAAAAAATATATATATACATTGTAATTGTGCACACATCGAAAGTAAAAAGCGGCCGCGAATTGCACATAACGAGTTGAACAAGTTCTCTTTTACCGCAAAAAGACACACATAAGTGCAAAGTGAGTCAGTGTAGTGTCAATGACATCCACAAAATCTCCAGAATCCACAAAATCTGTTTGTAAGCAGCTCAGCTTCACTGGCTGAACGACGGCAACAGAAGAGTCGAAAATCAAAAATACTGCAATAAGCAATATCTCCACCCGGTCCGTTATTTACATACATACATACATATATATATATACATACATAACGTACAAAAGAAAAGCTTCACGCACGCACATATACTTATACACGCACGCACGCACACACACATAAAGCTATACGCAGCAACGACAAGCGATCGCGTCAAGTGAATCAGCGTCTCGCCGTCTCCCACTCGCGAGTACAACGTGAAAGCTCAAGCTCTCCCTCCCCATCAGCAGCAACAGCGGCGAAAGCCTCGAGACACTCGTTCGGCCTCAACATGCAGAGCGACTTTCACAGAATGAAGAATTTTGCCAATCCCAAGACTATGTTCAAAGTAAACGTCAAACTTTAAATTGCCAATTGACTGCGCTTCAATCAATATCTAATTATATTTTCTTTAATTTATTTTTACTCTTAACAGAGCAGCGCTGTGCCTGCTGGCAACGAGCAGGCGAACGCTAGCGCAAACACAGTGGCACCGGGTCGCCCGGAGCCAACACCGACTGCCACTGTTGCTGCTGCTGCTGATGCTGCTGCTGCTGCTCCTGAGGTGGCTGGAAACAAGGAGGAGCCAAAGGGCGCCACCGAGTCGCAGCAGTCGGATGATGGTGCTGTGCGCACCGAGCATTTGTTTAAACACCCGCTGCAAAACACATGGACACTGTGGTATTTGGAGAACGATCGCACCAAATCCTGGGAGGACATGCAAAACGAAATTACCAGCTTTGACACAGTCGAGGACTTCTGGAGTCTATACAATCACATCAAGCCGCCATCCGAGATCAAATTGGGTAGTGATTATTCACTCTTCAAGAAGGGCATACGGTAAATGCAACTCACGTTCAAATCTGCCAACAATCAATAATTATGTGTGTTTACCTTAGCCCCATGTGGGAGGATGCTGCCAATAAGCAGGGTGGTCGCTGGGTGATCACACTGAACAAAAGCTCTAAGAACGATTTGGACAACTTGTGGCTCGATGTGGTTAGTAATGAAAAGGCAGATGTTTATTTTCGAGTTATTTTAACGATTAATTTTCTATTCCGTTTAGCTGCTTTGTTTGATTGGCGAGGCATTCGATCACTCGGATCAGATTTGCGGCGCTGTTGTCAATATTCGCGGCAAGAGCAACAAGATATGTAAGCGATCCTTCGAAATACTTTGTTTCACACATACTTATATGCTGTCTATTATGTTACCTTGCAGCCATCTGGACTGCCAATGGCAACAACGAGGAGGCCGCTTTAGAAATTGGACACAAGCTGCGCGATGCTCTACGTCTGGGGCGCCAAAATTTGCTTCAATACCAGCTGCACAAGGACACCATGGTCAAGCAGGGCTCGAGTGTCAAATCGATCTATAATTTGTAAATTTTCTCGAGCAATGCTCTCCAAATTTTGCAACAGTTTTTTATTAGCTATTTTACGTTGCCTTTATTATACTGGTTTATAACCAATCCGATCGCAGCAACGTAAAGTCAACAAGCCCAATAGGCAAAACAGAATATAAACGAGAATAAACCCCCCTTGTTATCAGAGAGTGGCGCGTATTATCAGACGCACCGCTTTTTAGTCATGGAATATGCGAAAATAAAGAAAAACTAAGGTTAAAAACGAAATTCTATTTATTTATAAAAGAAATTTAATTCGCAAAATGCAGGTAAATGGCATGCGCTTCATATTGAATACGTGCAACATGTCAATGTATTGGAATCACATTTGTAGCAGCTAGTGGGACATAATTTCTTCGACACGGCGTCGCAAGTCATTTCTGCCGCAGTCGGCGAGTGCCCGACTGAGCTGCACCAGCAGCAGCCGAGGATCATTGCACTCGTCCTCCTCGAACATCTGCAGCAATCGCAGAATGCGCGATTTGAGATCTTGCGGATAGCGCAACTCTATCTCGTCCATTGCGCCTTCGCCAATGCGCAACTTGCGGCCCAAGTCACGCCAGGAGCGACCCAACTCTTGAGATATTCTTTTAAAGATCGCAGCACGCTTCGCATCCGTAAACTGCGCCACAGTCACATAGTTCTGCGGAGCTGCCGCCGGCTGGGCTGCACGCTGTGGAGCTATGTGCAACTGCTGTTGCAGCTCCTCAGCCAGTCGTTGCTCCTGGTAGGAATTGATGGGTATTTTGGCTGTCTCAGTTCTTTGGTAACTGTCTATAGCCTCCTGCAGCTGGGTATTTTTTATGTTTAAGCTTCGAAGAGGTTCAACATTCTCTTCGCTTATTTCATCACTGCGTTCCAGACAATCTATTAGGTCTTCTATATTTTTGATGAGATCCCTTTTCCTAGCGGATCCAATTTCGTTGGAATAAATGTCTTTTAGCTCCTCCAAGTCTGAGCTGTTGGCACCTTCAAGGGCCATTTGCTTCAGCATATCGTAGCCCCAGTGAACTCCCAGCGCCATCGTGCAATATTAAAATAATAAACTTTTCGTAAGAACAGTCGAAACATATCGGTTATTTTGAAATATCGATTTTGGGGTGACCAAATTTTAAGTGATAAAAGTCATTTCGAATTCGTAATCGATTGTTAGCAGGTATTTGCGCGATTCAAAGATGCAGCCACACTTCAGTGTTGTCGCAGCCCTTGTTTCTGCAAGTGCGTTTCTGTCGCAGGTTAAATCAAAATGTCTTTGTTTTATTTAACTTCAGCAAATTGCTTCTGATAAAATATATATAAATATGTGCAAGCTCGCACATAGCAAGCATTGCAAATTACGGTCCGTGTTAATGCGCCACAAAAACGTACTTAAACATCCAATTTAATAATTGCATTGTGCATAAGCAAAATATATAATAATAGACACGCCACACACACACGCACACACACACACATTTGCGTCTAGAATACAAACTAGCAGATATTGTAAAAGTTCATTGCCTTAAAAACCTACGCGAAGTGCAATAGATGTTTAATTTTTATTTAGCAAGAAATCAAAGTCCCAGCCAAAGCAAGCTGTGCGAAGTCAACGAACAAAAAGTGTGAAAAAACATCAATCAGACAAGGCATTTGCTATAAATAAAGCAGCAGCAGCAGCAGCAGTGCCAGCATCTGTTTCCCATTTCAAAACAAACAAATGCTAAAGAATACCAACAGCAACAACAACATCATAACAAGAGAGCACATATCGACTATCGCAAACGCGAAAGACAGCGCCAGGGACTCTGCAAAGGGTCACGGCGGCGGTCAGCAACATAAAACGTCACAAAAAAAAAATCATAATAATAACATAACAACAACACAACGCGTTAGGACTGCTACGTAAGAGTGACCAGATTTCTGTTAAAATTCACTAATGCATCCTTTTGAATGCAGGGCATAGAGCAGCAAAGAAACAAAAAACAAAAACAAACAGCACAAAAATGTCGTGTGAAAACGCAAAAACCTCATCAGATATTGAGCACGTAGACTGGAGCACCGGTGGCTCTGGCCAGCACTACGCAAATGTCAGGTAAGTTCGATTGCAAACGACTTTAAGAAACAAAAAAAAACACACACTATTTGCCAAGTTAGAAACAACGGCACATTGTTTGGCCCTCGACTGTAAGCTGCAAAAGCAACGGCAGCAATAAATGTCGCATAAATTATTCCGAGTCAAAACCAAATACAATATTCATAATGCAGCCGAAATGAAAAAGGGCCGCTGTTAATTTTAAGCTGAACAGTATAAAATATTGCTTTTTTTTTATATAATGTATTGAGCGGCCCCTCCCCCCCCCCCTCTGTTTGTTATTTGCGTTCCGTTTTGAATTACAGTAAAAGCTCTCATGAGCGGACAAGCGGATAAATAACCGCTGTCTTATTTAGCCATTTTCGAGCTAAATTCAGCTACTTTTCTGAGACAAATGGACATAAAATGAGATGTGAAACATTTGAAAAGTTCGTAATTAATATCCCCCACGTCTCTTCTGGAATGATGCGTCATATGAATCAAAACAGAAGCCGCCTGTCAAATGTATTGATTCAATCTCTCATCTGGTTTAACTAGCAAACAGTCAAAGCTCATTAATGTAATCGCATTTAGTGAATGTTAATGACGGCAATTAAATTGGCTGCAGCGAGCACACACATATTGTTAATATGAATCGAGCTATACGTAGTATAAATAATTTAATTAATCATACTAGTCTATTTGCATGTACTCATACATACTATAGGGCGTTTATTTTTTATCAACGGGCGCTTCAATAGAAATGCAAATTCTTGGATTTATATATGTGCATATATAAGCGGTCAGGTGTCAACCAACTGACACTCAGTGTCTAATTACTTTGATTTATAATATCAACTTCCGAGCCATACCCACACACATTCATTCGCACTCATTCATTCATTCATCTGTTTTAGCTACTAGCGCACATTTCGCTGGCCATAATTATGGCGTCATTTTAATTTATAAACCAGTCAACAGCCCAAGATACACATTGCGACTGGCGAGTGTGAACCCGAAGCTCATTGTGTCTACAGCAGACGTAGACGTCCGCTTATCAGAGTCGCCCACAATCTGTACGGCAATGTGGAAATCTTTCGCCTCCTATCCAAGAGTCATTGCCATTAAATATTTAATCGTCTTGGTTACTTATTTGCCAGGCGGATAATTCGCTTAAACATTTACACAGCCCGCACTTCAATTGCAAAACGAAAAAATATGAACTGATAACTGATAAGGCTCACAGCATTTACTATGGCTACAGCCACAATAGAATACTCCCAATAGCCTAATAAAGAGTAGTAAAAAACAGCTGTATTCAATTAAATTTATGCGATGTTTCTTCGAAACATTTGTTTTATTTTTAACTATAAAAAAGGAGCCCCATATCTTAATTGATAAGCACAAATGTACATCTGTATGTATATATATTTATCTAGGTATTTCCCCTTACATCATAGAAAAAATGCCCCAAATACGTTAGTTATTAGTCAGAAGATGAACATTCTTTCCAAACGAGCCAATTGTTGCCAAGCAAATATAACTAGTTCTAGGCGGAGTAGTTAGTAAATATCTTGAGATATTTTTCTAATTTGTTATGTTTACAAAAATATGTATTTTTATAGTTGTGACATACCTGAATAAAGTCCATAAAGCCTTTGCAGAGGCATTTCGTAAAGTCACGTAGTTAATGGCATTGCTTAAATCGGTGAACTGCAAAAAAATTATAAGACAGTCATGATAAAAGCAGCATAATTTAACAGATAAGCATTAACAATTCACACTGAGATATCAACTAAAAATTTGCCTAGAATTACTTTAAAACTAGATTTGATGTTTAAATCTATGAGAAACAAACTGCAACAAACTATGATTAACATAGTTGACACGCATACCTTTGCATTGGCAAATGCCTTTGTATTAGTGCACTGCTTTGCGTGCACTGCTTTTGTCCTCCAAGCTGTGCCTTGGGTTGACACGGGCCGCGTGTCCGTGTGCTCCGTACGTGAACTGATCCGCAAGCCAGCGTGCGAACGTGATATTTTTCACGTTGCCACGATTTCCCTTCGAGTATTTTTCATATAGGCAAACTGATTAACAGCCAAGTAAATATATAATTTCTAATTGATTTTGCTGGCTAATCAGTTTTTCCCCGTTCAGCCAATTAAGGGGTTAGAACATTAACAAACGGTCTTAACTATTTCTATTAGCTAGAGTATACAACCAAGATAAGCATTTGTTAGCTGGGCTTGAGTTCTGCCAGCTGCAAGGCCCAAACCAGTTGGCTTTAAAGATAAGTAGCTGCAAACAAATTAAATGAATTACAAAAATAACGCGCAAAATATCAAAAGTAAACAGTAAGCAAAACAAAGCACACTAGAAGACAACAATGAGAAACACAAGTAAGAACCAAGCACGCGCATTGAACCGACCGCACAATACTCTGTTCACACGGCAATAACAGTTTTAATTGGTTTGAGGTAAACTCGGGCAAGTGTCAAAATGTTTGACTGACTCTTAAATAATCATGTCTCAATCTAAACATTTTATTCTGTACACAAAGCCAATATACTCCGTGCCACTTTTTGAGCAGGGTATACAAATTAAAAAGCAAACCAAAACAATGCGAAACGCGCAACTCCCAACTTCCCGTCACGTATAAAGTATCTATATGTGTGCATATAAGGGAAACGTATTTGTTTTCAAACTTTTTATTTTAGTCTCTTTACAAAATGTGCTAATTTATGGATAACCAAATGCAAGCGGGTTCGCTAACCGTTCCGATACTTAATATCTACCAGATATGACGACTGTCAACATCAGATTAAGACTGACAGCAAAATGAATGCGTGTAATTACTATTTGCAATCATCATTCAGTTTGGCGCGTAATACGTTGCGTATACGTTACGCATGCTGTGACTCAAATACCGTCGATCGCCATGGGAGCATGGTCGCCCAGCACTTTCGATTGCCTTGCTGCGTGACGGCAGAGCGGTGGCGAGGGGGTGCAGCAAATTCGCTATTAATTACCGCATGCCTGTGAGAGCGTCTCTTGCACTAATGCAACTGATTGAATTGATTGCCTGATAACGGCGACTCGCAATGTCCATATAAATATGGCTGGTACATACACACACACATGCATGCACCTCTTGATGTGACAGCGGAAGCAGGCAAGGGCAATTGCAACAACAACAACAACTCGAACTGGCTAACTTTGCGGACTACAAACGGAAACTGGAAACCGAAAACAAAAGATACCGAAAGTTGTTTTTATTTTATTGAAATTTGCACCTGTCTCGAATGTGGAAATGCGATAGCATGTGCATATTTAAATTAACATTAACATTAAATGTGTACATAGCCACGTTTCATCAGCTGCTGTACACGTGTGTGTGTTAGTAAGTGTGTGCATGTATTAGTGCATGCCGGCCGAAAAAAAGCTTGAGACGCGCTCTGCTCTGCCGCACTCCCGTTGAGTAATAATTGGACAGAGATGAATTTTCGATCAAAAGCTTTTGCTCACAATACTTTGTGCCCGACACGGACCTGTCTACAGCTTCTGCTTCTCCCAATGCTTCTGGCACAAACTTTAAAACGGCAATAAAAGCTCGTGAGCAACTTTTCGACTCTTCTTTAAAGCTTGCGCACGATCAATGTTCATGCACGATCATGTTCCTTTGTTTTTTCAGCAAATTAGAAACAAAAGCTTTTATTGCAATGCGAAACAAAGCACTCCGATCTGAGCCACATTATGTCGGGTACACATTGAACTTAATTTTCTGAAGCTATATAATATAGTTGTTCGAAAAAATACAAACTTAAAGCTACGTTACAATGACAGCATATGATATAGTTAGTTCTCCGATTCAAAGATGCAGCTAAAAAAGCTTAAAGTCAAGATACATACATAGCTTGGGCTTCATTTTGGCTCCTTCAATGTACTGCAACATTTGTGACATATTTTGGGTATGACAAAAAAAAAAAGAAGCAGTTAAATTATAAAACAAATCCTTGAACTTTTTGTTCCAGCTTTTACGATTTCCCCCAGTTTTAATTTAAGCAGTGTTTGCTTAAAAATAAAAAATACTTTTACTGCTCAAAAAGTGCTTAAAAAGTCGAGAGAAATAAAATGTTTTGTACTTAACGAAACGTTATTAAATTGCAGAGGTCTATAAATCTGAAAATTAATTTTATTACATTTGGGGATTGTGCAATGTATTATATATATTCAACAATTTCGATCAAATGAGAGAAGCTATACAAAATATAGGATACTTCTGTTCTGCGCATGATAAAGATTTCGTAAACTAATTAAATTTAAAAGAGTCTAGCTCGTAACTCTATAAAAACATGGTTTTTGTTGACCTTAATATATTGTATATTTATATAGTATATTCTTTATGATTGTCGAAAACGATGACGTTCTGCGTGTTATACACACAGGAACCCATTAAAGCCCCTTTTCAACCACCAATTTTTTACCCATTAAAAATGGGTATAAGGGTATATTGTATTTGTGCAAAATCCAAATGTATGTAACAGGCAGAAGGAAGCATCTCCGACCCCATAAAGTATATATATTCTTGATCAGCATCAATAGCCTAGTCGATCTAGCCATGTCCGTCTGTCTGTCCGTCCGTCCGTATGTATGAGCCAAAGGATCTCAGAACCTATAAGAGCTAGAGACTTGAAATTTCAGATGTAGATGGTCCTAGTTCCCGCGCAGATCGGTTGTGTTTCCGATAATCGATAACTTACTCCGTTTCCAAGCAATCGATAAAAATCGATACCGATATCCTGTTTTTTGGGCAATTTTGGTAAATAATAAGAGCTAGAGTCACCAAACTTGACATATAGTTTCTAAAATAGAATATATATATGCATTTGATGTTGGAAGAAGAGGGTTCAGGGTATCCCCTAGTCGGTGCTCCCGACTAGAACCTCTTACTTGTTTTATAAATGTATATATTGCCCACCCTATAAGTATCCTATTGGGTATACTGGGTACGCGTGCATGTACATATCTAAAAGTATGATTGTTATTCATTGGAATTAAGCGTATCTTATCGCAGCGATAAAATGAGCTTTACATTAACACGTCAATTTCTAATGGCATGGCCACAAAATATAAAAGCTTTCTCCTTATAAAACCCACGAAATGCTAAAAGCTTGAATATGGCTACCAAATATAGATCCATATTTGTATTGGATGCGCCAAAATAACCGGGGCAGGTCAATGAATGCGCTTTGTTTCGAATACCCAACGAATTTTTTGCAGTCTGAATTTGATTATTTAAAGACGACGAGTTGGGGTTAAAAATCGAAAATTGCCTGATGAAATTCATAAACTTGGCCAGAATTTGTTTTTCTTTGTTTCAAGAAAAAAAGGGGTGGGCATATGGAATAGACATTAATTTATGTGACATGATCCGAGACAGACGCGATGCTGCAACTCGATTTATTTTTACCAATTAATCTGTTTAACAACAAGAAAATCATCTGACAAACTCATCAAATTGCTGGTAGATGCGAATGCAAATGAAGACTGGGAATGCCGCCAGACTGGCGTCTGGTTTCTGTTGTCATTTATCGGCTCCTGAGCCTATTAACTAATGAAGTCATAAAATTGGCAGACATCATGAATGGATATGTCGCCTAACGATGGCACCGACTGTCTAAAGGATAAACAAACAACTAAATTGAGTGTACACCATATACTAAATACACACAAAGAAGAGAGATATTAAGCAACAAATACATATGTATGTATATATATGTACTTTATGGACGGTCTGGCTACTGTGTTTGCCTGTTTCACACTTTCCAAATGCGTTTTATTGATCCAAGGACAGTCAATTGCCGAGCACCGAAGCAATGGACACAGCTCAACTACTACGACGTGGCCATGGCCTCAGACCCAGCCCAAGTCCGGGCCCAGGCCCAGGCCCACAACAAATGTGATGACAACCGGCAGCAGGAGCAGCAGCAATAAAAACACAAACACAAACGCTTGACTGGCTTTGTGGCTGTGTGTCCTGCGATGTCCTTCGGCGCAATCACGCACTTGCTGTCTGAACTCCAAAACAGACAGCAGGCTGGTAAAAAGGGTGATGGCAGAAAGTAAAAGTGCCTCAACTGAAACCAATTTTTAACCCTATTTTGGCCAATTGGCCAGAGTCTATTGGCCAACAAATGTTGTTAGTTAGACGCCAATGACGCCCCATTGGCCCTGGCCCGGCGTGGGCGTAAACGGGCTCTAATAATAGCCCGGCCCGCTCGACTAATTGCGCCCGCCATGAACTTGACCAGCTAATTGAAATGTAATTGTAAAAAACGCAACTGGAACTAATGAATGATTGAAGGCATTATCATGCACAATGCATCAGCTTTGACATGTAATAAAAAGTTATAAGAAATGCCTATTAATGTTGAAGCCCATGCAAATTACTTTTCTCTTTTATATTCGTATTAAACGAACTCTGATGTTTTTTATACGAATACGAAATAATCAGAAACATTTGAATTTCTTATCGACCCGAAACAATAAAAACAAACACGCAGCGAGATTAATAATGATTCGGAAATAGCGTGTTCATCTTTTTCCAAAAACAAGAAACTATAAATAATTTACACAAGAATTCCCAATAAATGCGAATGCCTAGGTTCACGTGTGTGAACTCTGTGATACTCTGTAAAACAAAAGAAAAACTATTTCTTGAACAAGAGATTTTCCCTAGAGGCAAAAAAATGTAATAATAAGAAATATTCTTTATTTGGTTCATAGAAATTGTTTAATTACTTCGAATTCTCTTGCAAAAACTCGTTCCACGGAAAATCAAATGAGAAAGAATTTATTATGAATATTATTATTATTTTGAAATCTGAACTTCAAGCATCAATATTATATTTAAATAAACAAATATATACGTTTATGTGTATGTATATTCCCGATCACATATAGAAAATGCAATGTGCTAACTAAATAAAGTGTTTCTGTTTATTTAACGACACGTTGGCTCCAAGGTGTTGTGCAAATTGTTTTCGGAAATGTTTATCAACAAAGGCGAAGTCCAGCTCAAATATAAGGCACAATATGTAAATAGTACACAAAATGACCTATGCAAATATTAGATACATACTTAAACGCCGTAATTAAGTAAGTTTCTATAAGTATTATTGAACCTACCAGAAAAATAAACGTGGCTCAAGCAAAGATCTCGCAATTGACTCTGATTCTGATTAACACACACAACTGTAGCACATTTCAACTAATATACGAATATTCATGAATATAATGAGTACAATGAGTATCGGGTGCACTTATCATTTATATTCATATTATTCTTAACGCGAATTCCCATTAGATTAAAAGTTTCTTCTAAAAGTAAATTACATTTACTATAATATTAAATGTACTTAAACTTATCGAGCTAAAAGAGTTTCACTCATTAAAAACTATTTGAACTACAAAATCGTCCAGTTTTTCATTTGATTTTGTAGAGTGTCTCCTTTTAATTATTGACCCATCTGTTTTTAAGTCCTATCATGACTTAATTGTCTACAATTGTCGTTCTAACTAACGAACCAAACAGTTTGTTGAATAAAGGTCTAATTGCAAATTGTCAAAGAATTTATTAAAATGTTCAGAGGCGCAATTAAAACTATTGTACACCAAAAAAAAGTTCATTAATGTTGCATGGTGTAGCTAAATATATATGTATATATTTTTAAACTATCATCAAATGCAATAATGTACGGTAAATGGGCTCAAGCGAATGACTAAAAGATAAGTTCGTAGAGTAGTAAGTTTAAGTAAAGTGTATTAAACTAGAAACTTTAAGTTCAATAAATATACACAACAGTTACAAGCCACAAAAGCTGTAAACCTTACTTGAGCTCATGAGAATCGCAGAGAAAGGCCATTATAAAAGAAGTGAAGTAAACTTTATCTTATAAGGAGGCTACAGCACCTAAAGCCTCTGAGATGGACGCACCGTCAAAGATAGATGCATCAAGAGACAGGCTAAATTTACAATTAAAGGCCGTTTAATGGGATAGTTTACAAAAAGTTTAAATAAACTAACAGCAATAGCCGCAACAACCGTAAAACATAGGGCAGCAATGGGTTAAATGTGTATATATATCTTAATAGTAGATGTAATCGTATAGGGCTATAAAATTGTTTACACATTAACATTGATATTTGGACATAATGAAAGAACAAAGCGCAGGCTCGCTCCAACCGTGACCCTTAACAAATGCTTTGTTAAAAACATCGAACAAAGGCAGTGCATGAGTTTTCCGGATCCACGAGCTGCTGCCCGCCTGTCCGGGTTTACTTTATTTTTTTCGTTTTGGCTGCCAATCAAGTTGGCAACAAATCGCTGCCGTTTCGACTCAAGTAATTCTGTTTGGGTTCCCAGTTGAAGGTCACGCCCCACACACGCACACACGCGCGCCTTTTAAAGGTCAGAGTTGCGACTTTTTTAATCGAGTCCAAATTTATTCGCAGATTCGGCTCTGGCAGCAGCCAGGCATCACAGAACAGCGGCGACATTTGCCGCATCTGCCACTGCGAGAGTGATCCACAGAATCCGCTGCTGACGCCCTGCTACTGCTCCGGCAGTCTGAAGTATGTGCACCAGGCGTGCCTGCAACAGTGGCTGACCGCATCGGCGACCAACTCCTGCGAGCTGTGCAAGTTCCCCTTCATCATGCACACCAAAATAAAGCCCTTCAATGAGGTAAGTCGCATCAGCTGACATTTTCCCTATCTAATGCTCGAAACTAATTTATTTCGCTTTGTATTTTCTCTTTTTTTTTTTTTGTTGCACATATATTATTTTGTTGTTCGCATTGTTTGGCTTCCTCTATGCCGGACATCGATTGCATTGCGGCTGACAGTGGCGCAGCCTTGACATCTCCAGCATTGAGAGGCGCCGGCTATGCTGCACGGTGCTCTTCCACTGTGCGGCCGCCCTGTGTGTCATCTGGTCGCTGTGTGTGCTCATCGAGCGCGCCGCAGATGATGTAAAACGTGGAGTGATTGGTTTGTATACCCCATGAACTCTTCATATATATATATAGCTTAACTCAACTGCATTTATTCGCCCACACAGATTGGCCCTTCTGGACAAAGCTGGCCGTTGTCACCGTTGGCCTGACGGGCGGCGTTGTCTTCATGTACATCCAGTGCAAGGCCTATCTGCATCTGTGCCATCGCTGGAAGGCACTCAACAGGCGAGTAGTCCATCCGTAGCCGATGCTCAAAGGATAAAAAACATGCCACACCAAAGCAAATGGACAATTTATTTATTGAATTGCGTTAGGCAAAGGCTGATAAACAGCGGCAGCTTGAAGCTATTATTTTTGTTTCAATTAAGATTAGTTCTCCAGTTGTTCGTTTGTTAAAAACCCATTAATCTGAGGTACTATGATGCCCAGCTAAGCTTTGTATATAGTCTTTATTAGGGCGCAATAGAATACACTTAATTTGAATTATTGTATTCCACCCACAATACATAATATTGTATTATATATAGTGTATATATAATTAATAACATTTGTTATTCTTTGTCTTCGTCTGAGGTCAGACACGTTCGCTCGCACTCCTCTTCCGTGCAAAAACGATTGAAATTGCCACCGCAGCCAAGAAATATCATCTTATTGCAGGATCGATGCAATATGTTGTAATACCACATCTCAGGCATCGCGAAATCCTTGCACCAATCATAGCGATCATGACCAAGATCTCTACGTATATTGCAGCTGTGGGCAACTAACAGAAATAGTTAGCATTCTGCTAAAATTTTGGCTTGAACACAAATTAAATAGTCACTTACTGGGTTGTCCAGGACATTGTGGAAGAGTCTCTCTTCTCGCCTCGGTGTGGGCCACAAAACCCACCAGCGCCAGACAAACCAGAGCCAAATATAACTTCATTTGAATACAAATCACAAAGCTTTCAGTTCAGCTTCAAATGCAAACTGATTGGCAAATATTTAAAAATTGCTCTTAAATACCAAAACAACTCGAGAAATGAACAAAAAAAATCGAATAACAAAGTAATTTAGAACATCTGTTACAAAAAACAGCCACAAAAGTTAATGCACAATTGTAAAAATACTCGTACCGACTGCATAATACTCTGTTTCCCCTGTCACAACAACTCAAAGGGCTATGAATTTTTTAAGAATTCCTTTTGCTATATATTTGAAGAGGATTGTGACAAAAGGAAAAACTTTTGATTCTTTAGTTATACCTATTAAATCTGAAATCCTATCAAAATCGGTAGAAAATCTCGTATAGCTCCTTGAGCACATTTGCTAAAACACATTTAATATACGTCGCGTTTAACAATTTTCTCACTTTTTCACTTTCTTAATGCTGTCAATTTTAACTTGCAGAATCCTGCTCATACAGAACGCGCCGGAGAAGATACATCCGTTGGCGCCGCCATCGCCAGTGGCTGCCCACCATCACTTCAGCGAGAGGCACAGCTCGCTGGGCCATGGTGCGGTCAATGGCACCGTGGAGATCAATGCCTCTGGCGGCGCAAATCATGCCGTTCACGACTCGAGCTGCGGCGCCTTGGAGCATGCGTCGTCGGCGGGTCTGCATCAGCATCAACAGCAAATGCAGCTGCAGCTGCAGCAGCGCCTGCTGAACGCCTCGCCGCAGCACATGCTGCAGCTGGACGTAGTGCCGCACAGCAGCAGCTGCGCGGGCACCCAGACCGAGGATTCGCATGCACAGCGGCAGCAGACGGGCCAGCAGCTGGGTCAGGTGGCTGTGGCGGCCAACATTGAGTGCTCCCAGTCGCAGCACAACTACGACCGCGACTGGGCACTGGACGATGTCGTCTCGCAGATCTCATCGTTTCGGCCCTGCCCGCAGGGCTCGGGCAGCATGACACCGTTCCATGACTCCATACACAATGTGCTGGAGCACTCGGAGAGCTCCAGTCGCGGCTCGGCCACAGATCTGTGCGCCGGCTCGCGGCAAGATCTCAGTGCCAGCGGCATTTCCACAGACACCGGCCGTGAGCACGCGATGCAGCTAAGCAGTTTTAGTGGTCAGTATTGGTAATGCATTTTCTACTGCTTCATATATATGCTAAAATCCCCATTCGAATTGCAGGCAGCGGTGAGCACAAGGCGCCCTCGATCAGTTCCGGCGTCTCGCATGCCGTGGCCAATGGACTGGGCGGCTTTGCTTACAAGCCGCATCAGTCGAAGCGCTACTCCAATTCGTCCATTTTTCTGGAGAACCGTGATATACTCAACGACTCGCCCCTGTGCGTGGGCGTGGCAACACCACTTGCCTATGACTACAGCACGCCACCAAAGATCGACTATCGCCACTCCAGCATACTGGGCACAGAGGAACAAACGGGACTCAGCTGCTGTGCGGTCGCCTCCGACTGTCAACTGGGCAGGGAGGGGGACGTGCGCCGCTACTCGGACACCAAGCTGGACATGGAGCAGGAGGCCATGCTAGGCACAAATGCCGATGGCGGCGACACCGTGCTGGACATCGAGCTGCCCACGTCGCCGCTCTCCCCACCAGCTGCATACGCCAGTCACCACCAGCATCACCAGCAGCACCAGCAGCAGCTGGTGTTGCGTCGATCCTTTGACAAAGGCGTGGACGAAACGAATAATGGTGCTGGCATTGGCAGCGCCAGCAAAGCCTCCAATCGTGCGTCGGCCGATGCGCAAATGGATCGCTCGCGTTTGTTTTTCAAGTCGTTGCCAAATCTCAGCAGCAGCTGCGAAAGTCTCATCAAAAAGTGATTGTGCCCCGCTCACGGATCCTCAATACCCTCCACTGTGTCTCTCTATACATGTTGAAAGTATTTGGCGCTGGACCCAGACAGACAGACAGACAGACAGAGCCACAAATACCATTTACTTTTTTTTTCAATACCATAATCCTTCCTATCCTTGGCCCGTTGCCGCTCCTAATTTAACATCGTATCTCGTAAACATGTTTAACAAAGCCCATAAACAATTTTGAGACTGCAAACATAACAAAACACAAGAAAATAATGTACGTTTAGAACAAAACAAATATAGTTTCATTCGAAAAGAAAGAAAAAAAACAACAGTATCTATATCTAAATATAGATTTATATAGACAGGCACTGAACAAATGAGCAAAACTACATCTTATATATATATATATAAACCGACTAAAGCTGCATAAATTTCCCATTTTCCCAACTCCTGCCGAACGTAACCCCCTCCCCTTGCCCAACCTTCCACATCCGCTGCCTAAGCCAAATCCTTTTATGTGTAGCTCATATATATATATATATATATTATAATTAAATGCAAGAAGCAGCAGACGTGAACTTGTGACATTTTGTATTTTGTTTCTTAACTTCTAAGTCAAATGAAAATTTTAAAAATTGATCTGTGATTAAGCGTCATTGAATATACACATAAAAACTTAACCTTACATAACATAACATAAATGATAATAACATTAACATTAACAGCTGCAAACACAACCGAAGCAAAAATCAATGCAAACAACACAAAAAATAACAAATCTAAAATATGTAATTTTAAATGAATAACAACAACAAAAACAACAACCACAAAACGACTATTTAAATGGCATTTTGATGATTAAAAGTGCAAAAGCTCCTGCCTGGAAGCTTCTCCGTGCAGCTACAGCAGCTCTCTATGTAAATCCTCAGCTTGCGAAAAATTGAAGCCGATTTAGTTATAGAATTAGCATAATATATACAGTGCATACTTATGATCGCGACAAGTTGCCCGGCATTACAGCAACAGGACAACTACATTTTTTATTATGCATTCAAATATTTAAATAAATATATGCAAAACAAATATATAAAAAACTATTCCAAAGAGAATCACGTCTACTTAACAGGTAACGGGATTTATGAGCTGGAACTATTAAAAGGGAACTAAATTGAACAAAGTGAACTGCAGAAGTTCCAGAATAAAAATGGCGGACATAGAATGAAAAAGTTCAAATTCAGTTTTTACAGTTGTTTAACTAACATTAATATCTCTTTTTTTTATTATAACTTATTAGTCTTTTTGTTTGTACATATCGTTTTTAATAAATAGAATGTGATATGATTAGGAATGATAATGAGAGAATGATGCACAGCTTCTATTTGGTGTTTTTGCCGCCATTGGCTGCGTTTTTGGCTTTCGACTCCTCCTGCTTGTTCTCTGCGGCATTCTCCTTGATATTCAGATGTGCAGGTCCCACTTGCTGGATCTGAATCACACGCTCCTTGGACTTATCCTCAATGGGCTGCGGCTTCGGCACGCTCACAGTGAGCACGCCGTCCGAGGACAGAGAGGAGACCACCTTATCGGCCTCATAGCCCTGGGGCAGGGCATACCGACGAACAAAATGGCGCGAGATGTAGCCATGGTCGTCCTCGCGCTCCTCGTGCTTACCCTCGACCACAATGGAATTGTCCACCACCTTGACGTTCAGCTCGCTGGGCGTGAACTGGGTGACGTCCATGCACACCTGGAAGCCATCTTTGCCCACCTGCGAGACGGGCCAGCGCCATCCATCGCCCTCTCCATTTGTCATCTTCGCCAAATCGCGATTGCGCCGGCTGGCCATAATCTTGCCGGCTGGCGATGTGGGACAGGCTGGATGTGGGCACTGCCATGGAGACAATAGTGACTGGGGCATGGCCCGAGCTTGTAGCTGGCGCGGATGCATGCCCAATCCAAAGTCGTAGACGGGTTGACGAGGCTCGTTCAGAGCATCAACCAGCGAAATCAGATGAGATATCGACATTTTGTTTTAAGTTCTTTTTATATTTTCAGGTTATGTTGCTTCAGAAAAAAGTTTTCTGCCGGTTTAATAATCTTTTTTCGCACAGCGAAGTTCTGCTCTCGACGAATACTGTTGTTAAACTGTAACGGCACAGTGGTTGTCGCCTGCTTTTATAGCCGGCAACTGTGCTCTTCTGGAAACATCGCGCAAAGTCTAGAGAGCAGAAGAAAAACATCGCACAGTTGTCATAGTATGTGTAACTGAAAGAGCGAAACAACTGGTAAGAGTACTGTTGCTGTTGCTGTGTGAAAGAGAGAATCATAGGCTAGGAAAATAACAGCGAAGAAAAGCAAAGGCAACGCAAACGCACTCTTTGAATCTTTATTTACTTCAAATTTTAAGTACATAATACGCTTATTTTTACTGAATACTTGTAGTCGTAATTGTTTCACACTTGTTTAGGAAATCATAATTTCATATATCATAGTTGTCATCTCGTTTACCTGCAGGCCCTATCATGTATTATTTATTGTGAATTATTGAAAACACACAAACAAAAAACATTTATAGAATAAAACGCATTCCAATTAGATATTTTGTTCTGTTATCATTATTATTATTATTATTATTATTAGTTTTTGTTTAGTTCTCTGCCTTGTGTATCAATTGTCAGTCTCTACATTCACTTGGCCGCTGCTAGGGGCGGCTCCTCAGCCTTGCCGGCGGATGCTGCGCCGTTCTCGCTGGCCTGCTTCTTGGCCAGTAGAATTGCGGCGTCTACGGCAGCGATCTCCTCCGCGCCCTTGGCGGCGGACTTTTCGACTTTCTCCTGCTCCACGGGCGGCTCCTCGGTTTCTGTTTTGGCTTTCTTGGCGGCTGGCATTTCCACTTCTGCTTCTGGTTCGGCCGCAGCTTTTTCGGCATTCGAATTCGAGTTCGAGCTGGACGAATTACCGTTTGCATTGGCATCTTCGGTTTTCGCCTCATCGGCCTCGGTCGAGGCTGTGCCGCTGCTGCTGACGGCGGCTTCAGTGGAGTCCTCCTTCTCGCCAATGGTTGCGGTGGCAACAATGGCATCTTCAGCCGTGTCCACTTCCATTAACTTTGACTCCGAAATCGGCTGCTGCTGCTCGCCATTGGAATTAGAAGTGGAAATTGAATTGGAATTGGAATTGGAATTGGAAGTTTGCACAACGGGCTCAGTCTCTTTCTCTTTCTCTTTTGTTTTTGCATTTGCAGTTTCCTCAGCAATTTTAGTTGCGTTGACGTTGGCGTTGGCGTCGCCGTCGACGTCAGCGTCTGGCTCTCCATTGCCGCTGCCACTGCCGCTGCCGCTGCCGTTACGCTCCTCGGCGCTCTTCTGCTCGGTGATGGAAGCGACTGCAGCTGTTTTTGGGGTTGGCTGCTCCTCGTCGCTGGCTGCACTTTTTGCAGCTGGTATCTGCTGCGCATCCTTTGACTGCGCCAGCACGGCTAACGGTACTGGAACCGACTGCTGTATGTCGATGATGCGCTCAATGGGTCGCTCCTCGCCCGCTTTGGCGGCGGGCGGCGGCGGCGGTGGTGGCGCCTTAACGGTGAGTATGCCATCCGAAGAAAGCGTGGAATGGACATCGGCCGGATCGAAGCCCTTCGGCAGCATATATTTGCGTATAAAGTGACGCGAGATGACGCCGTGGCCGTCCTCCTTCTCGTCGTGCTGCCCCTCGACCACGATGCAGTTGTCGATGGTCTTTACGGTTAGCTCGTCAGGTGCGAACTGCTTGACGTTCATGCTCACCTGGAAACCGTTCCGATTGACCACCGAGTAGGCGGATGCCGATTTGCTGGCATTCACCGAGCTGCCGCCGGAGAGCGAGCCAGCGCCCGAAGTGGACGAGTTGACCTTGTCGCCCAGCTCCTTCTCCAGCTCCAGCAGCGACTTATTGCAGCAGACGGTCTTGGCGCCGGCCACACGGCTGTAGGGATGATGACGCTGCTGCTGGCCCTGCCCACCCTTGATGGGCACCCACAGCACCGACGCTGCTGGCGACTGAGCATGGGCGTGGGCGTGGGCGTGGGCAAGACGTGTGCCACGACGTGCACTGTTTGAGGGCGACAGCTGCGGGTGCGAGTGCTGGGGCGGCTGTGTGGCAGCCGATGCAGCGGCCAGCTGTTCCAGCGGATACATACCGAACCCAACATCGTCAATGTCCATGCCCATGCCCATGCCCAGGCCGAGGCCGAGGCTGGCGCTGCGATTGAAGTTAAAGTCGTGCAGCTCCTCGGCCAGATCGAGTATAAACGGGATTAGCGACATTCTCTGATTTCACTAGGGATGGGGCTTGACTTGACCTGACTTCGCTAGGCTGCTAATTGTCTATTTCTGGCTGGGATCTGGCGACACTAACACTGGCACTGGCACTGACACTGGCACTGAATCTCGCTGCTAGCGTTCCGTGTGCGATCCGTTCCGGCTTCTAACTGGATGGCGTTTGAGCTCTTATGGCTGAATGTTCAACCTTTTAAACGACTGTGCAGCGCTGAATGGAAAGCGAATGTCTGGCCTGGAAATGCGCTGCAGCAGCAGCCACGAGTGCCGGCTCGGACTCGACGGCGCTGTCGGTGGCTGCGTCGGCTTATGCAAAGTGAGGCTGGGCCAACGTTTCCCATGTGCAATCTTTGTTTATTTGCACAGTTTTGGCAAAAAATCAATAGAACAAAACCTGGCGGCGACACCCCTCGAAATAAGATCCAAAAATACGGCTTATCTACAAGCGTGCATATGTATGTATGTATGTATGTATATATGTCTTTATATATACATATGTATGTGTGCGTGTCTGCTTTTTCGCAATGCGAGGTTGGCAATTTTCCGGTTGCGAGAACAAAGAAAGTATTCCAGGCCGACGACGATGGAGACACACACAAACCGGCAACTTGAAAACCGGCTCCAGCCTCTCGACCTACGCCTCGGCCCTGGGCATGTATTCTCCAGACAATATATGTACATACATATGCATATTGTTTATATGCGCAGATTGTCGCAAACACAAACACACACACACTCAGACTCACATACATATACATAAATATAAATGAAGATAAGAGCATGTAAAGTGGCCATGTTGCAGCTGAATTCCCTGCGCTCAGCCGGCAAACAGCTAAACAGCTGAGAGGCCGCAAAAAATTGTTCGTGCCGGCGGCCGGTTACCGAACCGGCGCGATTGTAGCAACTACAACAACAGCTGGTTTGCTGCGCCTCTCCGCGGCACACGCACACGCACACACACACACATACAGATACATATGTATGTGCAAATGTGTCTGTGGTCTGGAAGGCCAACCGGCAACAGAAAATTCGTTGATAATAAGACCGTTTCGAAAAGGGGGCAACAGCCTGCAGTGGGGCAGACGCAAAGCATGCGCAGTGCCCCTTGTCGTTGTTGTATGCACACACATACATACATACATGTGTATATTATGAATTGCATTTGTCTGGAGCAACAAGAGCTGATGTGCGGCAGTCGCATGTATGTACATGCATAAAACATGTACGTGTACACATGTGTGCGTATGAAGTTTGTTACATATCCAATCAATTCCCAGACAAGAGGCAGACACTCGTTTGGAGACTTTTGCAATGGAGCAAACGTCAAACACAAACGGCGGCTGGAAACAAAGTTGAAGGTGTCCATTGATATGTATACACTTACGCATGTATACATGTTCAAGTATATGTACAAGTACATGTATAAGTGTAGAAAGTAATCGTTATCATGGAAATGCAGAAACAGAGTGGGATGTAGCTGTATGCTCACACTGTATGTACTTATGTATGCACATACATATGCCCCTGCAATAATATGTACAAATGTACGTACACTTTGTGTTATATACTATATTTTGTTATTTTATATTTTATTTGCATTGCCAAAAATCAGCCAGCAATTTTGGCTATAACATGACATGTACGGTGTGTGTATAGATATATGTGCATATATACATACATACACTATGAAAAAGCATTTACTTTCGTTTACTTACATATGTATGTGTGTACAAATGTATATGTATGCATAGTCGCAATGCCTGGGATGTTCGTATGTGTGCATGGTATCTATGCACATACATACGTATGCATGTACATATGTACGTATGCATGTAAATAAGTACATATGCATGTACATATGTACGTATGCATGCACATATTTACATATGTGCACAGAGTTACATCCCTTCGCAAGTTAACAATTATTGGCACTTGTATTTTTTACATAAATACATACATACAAACATAATATTCGCAATCTGTGGATACCCATAGAAGCATGAATGTACAAGTTTACATATATATATATATATATACATATGTTTATTGATATATGTACATACATACATGCATAGATAATTGTATACATTCTTACATACATACATATGTAAGTATCTACATTCCTGACTTAGTCAATGTTATATTTGTTGGCATATTTAGATTAACATAAATAATTTAAGTGTGCAGCACAAAATGAATGAACATGCATCTAGAAATTGACGGAACTTTCTTTCGTTTTCATTATTTTTGCTGTACGTGATTGTTCTTGTTGTTCTTATCACGCCCACTCACACAGAGTCCCTAGCTGCTGTTATCTCAGCGAAACACTCTCACTTTCATCGCAAGATAATGCTGCGATGCGTTTAAATACATAAATATGTATGTAAATATGTGTGGGCATATGTATGCATGTATTCGAGCGATTTCCAGAACATTTCCGAAATTATTCAACACTAGCCAGAGCCAGAAGTTTCGTAGGCTTTCCGCGACGCGCCGTCTCCCTCATTCGCACAAGCGCGCCCGCAAGCAAAAGCCACCACCCGAGCAGCTATAAATAGCCGGCGTGCTGCGTAGTCGGCGTCAGTTTGATTCGAAAAACCGAAGCAACAAGAAATATCTACACAAAGTCTCCAAACGAAGTATTCCTTGAAAAGGAGTCAAAGTCAAAGTCAAAGATCTAAAGCTAACCAGAAAGCAAATTTGTTTGAAAGTAAAAGTTCGCTACAAGGAACAACTGCGTACCAAGTATTGAGCATATAAGGAAGTCGAGTAAGCTTAAAGAAGAGTTATCAAGATGGCAAATCTTCCACTTCTCCTGAGCCTGGCTGATGACCTGAACCGCCTGTCGATGGCGCCCTTCTATGACACGCCCTACTACTGGCAGCGCCAGCAGCGCAATCCTCTTCTGGCACTGGCTGCCGTGCCCCTGGAACAGCAGCTGCGTCAGCTGGAGAAGCAGGTGGGCAGTGTTGCCGGACCGGTGTCCAAGGTGGGCAAGGATGGTTTTCAGGTGTGCATGGACGTGGCCCAGTTCAAGCCCAGCGAGTTGAACGTCAAGGTTGTGGACAACTCCATCATTGTCGAGGGCAAGCACGAGGAGCGCGAGGATGACCACGGCTATATCACACGCCACTTCGTGCGCCGTTATGCCCTGCCCCAGGGCTACGAGGCCGACAAGGTCGCTTCCACCCTGTCCTCGGACGGAGTGCTCACAGTCAGCGTGCCGAAGCCGGCGGCAATTGAGGATAAGGGCAGCGAACGCACCGTTCAGATCCAGCAGGTCGGACCTGCCCATCTCAATGTGAAGGAGAACGCCAAGGAGCAGATCGAGCAGGATGGCAGCGGCGACAAGTGAACTTAGCATCTCATATAATCCAAAGTCATTTGTAGTTTGTAGAATGCATTAACATAATATTAATCAATTATCAAAGTCGATGTCTGTTTTATATTATAACCCAACATACATACATGCATATGTAGGTGTGCCATACATACATATGTCGATATGTCAAAACTATAACTTGTATTTCGTTAAGCTTCTTTACAATTATGAATTGAAAATAAACAAAAACCTGTTTCAGTAATAAATGAGTTGAGTTTTCATTAAGGGTTGGATCAATTTGGCAGGAAATGCAAAAAATAGTCCACAGATATTATCGACATGCATATGACAATGTACATCATCGTACTCATATGTATGTACATCACAAGCGCCCCTAACTTATACAGTGTGTACATACATACATATGTATGTATGCACATACATTTTCGTAAGGCACTGCAAGATGTGTACACCCATGTGTACATACACACATACATATGTACATGAATGTCAGCCTATGTGTCCGTGTATATAGAGACATGTATGTATGTATATTTAAAATAATTCGAACAAACATACAAATGCATAAAAAGTTTAACAGTTTTTTCTGTTTTCCTTTTATTAAAAGCTCAAAAAATAACCCTTGAATTCAACTGCGAATTTCGCTATGAAGAGAACACCGAAATCGGTATATATGTACATACATACATACAGATGCACACATACACACAGGTATGTACATATGCAGATGTATATGCATGTTTGCACATACAATACATAAACAAAAAGAATGACAAACAAACCGGTCTCGGCAAACAGAGATAGCACGAGTTCATTGTACTTGCGAAACGCCAGTTTCACTGTATGCGATTTTCTCCCTGTGGACCCTTGAACGTACTTTAACATTTTAAACCGATGAATTTACAACAATGGCGAAAATGCAATAGGGATATATGTAAAAATACAGGCTCTTAAAATAAATGTACTCAAACATATAATGTATAAGCATACATATGCATGTATTTGCGAAGAACCAGAAACTCCAAGAAATTGCAAGAACTTTCCGTGTGTGAGAGAGGCAGAAAGATCGAGAGAACAAACACAACAATTTGCCGGCGCACACATACACACGCATGGCGACAGAAAGAGCGAGTAAGTTCAAGAGTGAAAAAGCAACAATCAGTCAACTTCTTGCTTGTGTGTGTGTGTGTCATTTTGGCGTCAGTATAAAAACCCGCTGCGCCGTCCGCTCCTCTTCATTTCAATTCGAACCGTTGTTTTAAACGTATCTGCTGCGCAGAAGCAAACAAAAAAGTTCTAATTAAAAAAGCAAGCACACAAGCAAAAAATTAAAATGTCGATTGTTCCACTCTTGAGTTTGGCCCGAGATCTGGATAGCGCCTACAATGACTGGGACCATTTCCTCGACGATGACTTCGGCTTCGGAGTGCACGCTCACGAGCTATTCCACCGTCCACGTCTGGTGATGCCACACCATCTGCATCGTCGCCGCTCTCACTTCATGCCATACGAGAGAAACCATCATCAATTGGTGCCGGCACGTCGTCGCGGCTCTGTTGGACAGAACGCTCTGCTGCCTGTCGTTGGCAAAGATGGCTTCCAGGTCTGCATGGACGTGGCACAGTTCAAGCCCAGCGAGCTGTCCGTTAAGGTGGTGGACAAGACGATAATCGTCGAGGGCAAGCACGAAGAGCGCGAGGATGGCCACGGCATGATCCAGCGCCATTTTGTGCGCAAGTATACCTTGCCCAAGGACTACGATGGCAATGATGTCGTCTCAACAGTCTCCTCAGATGGAGTGCTTACACTGAAGGCACCGCCGCCACCCAGCAAGGAGCAGGCTAACAAGGAGCGCATCGTGCAGATTCAACAAACAGGCCCTGCTCACTTAAGCGTCAAGGCGCCAGAGGGCGCCGCCGACGGTAAAGGCAAGAGCGAAAATGGTGAAAAAATGGAGACTGGCAAATAGAGGCGCGTGACAGAAAGAAGGAAGCGGAGTGTTGCCACACTGTTCGGAGAGTGCAAGACTTACCACATTCACACACACACCATACACAAACACACACATACCAAAACATGTACATCGCAAACTTCATCGCATGTTAGCAATAAGAGATTTTAAATGCACCCATTTGCAATGTAAGATTTCCACTTGGTTTACTCTATATGTATTATGTATTTTAAAAATACTATCCATGTAAATTAATATTTTTGTAACATGTAAAGGAACAGCGGCAGCACTCGACTTATGTATTTGCATTTATGTACACTGTGAAAATATAATAAATAAAAAATATTAAATTAAACGAATTGGCTTTAATGTTTTTTGATAGCAAAAGGTCCCTTTGGACGAAAATACATTATGGGCCCAATACATGTGTCCACTTGGGCGAATAGGGACATCAGCTTCTGGTCTACCGATTTGATTGATTTATTAAAGGTTATGAGTTTGGTACATAAATACATGCATACATACATACGTATGTAAAAATGAGCGACATACAGATATTATCTACATATGTGTGTGTGTGTACTTTGTTTCTTCATGCGTAAATGCATACATATGTACGTGTTTATAAATACTTGTGTGTATGTATGTACAAATGCATTCTGTATGGACTCTAATTTTAATGAACTGCAAATTTAAAACGCTTTAAGCTGTCTGTTAATAAGAGTATGTATATTAACATTAACTTGTACATATGTGTATACATAGCGACGCATACATGAGTACATGTACATACATACATTCATCTGTATGTAAGTTTCGAAAAATGTATTTTTATAAACAAGGAGTTCAAGAAGTGCAATTGAAGTTGACTTAATTTGCTTTGACTTTTTACAGTCTGCCAAGCTCTCTCTTTCTCTTTCACACAAGAGTGTGAGTATGAGTAAATATAGACTCATACTCACACTCTTAGCACTCTTTCTGTTTCACTCATTTGCGTCACGCACACACTCTCGCAAGCTCGCGATGTTTCTCGATTTGTTTCTCTGTTCGACACATAGCACACACACACGCACGAGCAATAGCTCGATATTTCTAGAAAATCGATTCAGCCGGCTATAAAAGCGGTTGTCGAACTCAGTTTGCCAACAGTTGAAAAAAAGTATTCGTCAAGCAAAGAACTTCGCCGTGCGAAAAACCCTTAAAAACAATTTTTGTTTTTTGAAAACTATAACTGAAAGTGTAATTGCAAAAGAAATGTCGCTGTCTCAATTGATTTCGCTGGTCAATGCACTGCAGGAGCCCCGCGACCCCGACTACGACTTTGGATTTGGCGTGCAGCCGCGCCAGCTGCAAATCTGGGCCGCGCCACAGCTATTGAGTCCTTGGGAGTGCGCCCATCCGGTCTGCCCCAGCTCGCCGGCCGCAAAGATCTTGGCCAAACGGCGCAATCGTAATTTGGCAAAGGGAGCAGGTGGTGATGCCGACGGACTGCGTTGGCCCGTCTCGCAGGTGGGCAAGGATGGATTCCAGGTGTGCATGGATGTCACCCAGTTCGCGCCCAGCGAGCTGAACGTCAAGGTGGTGGACAACTCTATTGTGGTCGAGGGCAAGCACGAGGAGCGCGAAGACGACCACGGCTACATCTCGCGCCACTTTGTGCGTCGCTATGCCCTGCCCCAGGGCTACGATGGCGACAAGGTGGTCTCCTCTCTGTCCTCCGATGGCGTGCTCACTGTGAGCGTGCCGAAGCCGCAGCCCATCGAGGACAAGTCCAAGGAGCGTGTGGTTCAGATCCAGCAAGTGGGACCCGCTCATCTGAATGTGAAGGAGAATGCCGTCGAGCAGAAGCTGGAGGATTCGAAAGCCGAGGCCACCAACGGCAAGCCCGCCAAGAAGTAGAAGCTAGCTGGCGGGCACACCCAATCCTGCTCCTCATCATCACATACCTATGTATTTATTAGATACCATAAATAGTATAACGAGCTAAAGACTAATAATAAAATAATCTTAGTTAAACCAACTGAAACAGAATTCAAAAGTTTCTTCTTGAGTGTAGTCCAGAGGATTTGGGTTTTTGTATATTTATTGCGCATTTGAGTTTATTTCTATTTATTCAAAACTAATTGAAATTCTCGATGCAGCTCGTTGGCCATAAATAGATGGGTTCACCTTGAATTTGAAAATGTGCCCGCTGCACGAGGCCGGGGGGGCTGGGCGGGATTCGGAGCAGCTGCTACTTCCAGGGCAGGGCCAGTTTGCCCGTCTCGTGCACGTGGACGAGGCGCTCGCCGGGACTGTAGTATTTGGCTGGCGGCGGCGGCGGCGCCTTGATGGTCAGTATGCCGTCCGAGGAGATGTCCGAGATGACCTCGTTGGCATTGTAGCCGCGGGGCAGGAGGTACTTGCGCACAAAGTGCCGCTCCACGTAGCCGTTGGGGCCCTCGCTGCGCTTGTTGTGATTGCCCTGGACAATGATGTAGTCGTCGTTGGTCTTGACCACAATCTCCTGCGGCCGGAACTGACGCACATCGATGTCGATGCGGAAGCCCTTCTCATCCGCATGCACCCGCTCGCCGGAATAGTAGTTGTCCCAGCGCATGGGATATGTCCACTCGTGGGGCGTCGATTGTATGAGCTGGTTGCGTACTCGGCGCGTGACCAGCTCATCCAAGGGCCGCAGATAGTCGCTGCTGGCGGAGGAGGGCCACCAGACGCGCGGATCGTCCCAGAGATACGGGTACAGCTGGAAGTCGTAGGGCGGCTGATGATAGATGGGACGCGGTCGGTCCAATTCCCGGGAGAGATCACGATATGTGGTTGGCACCAAAGCCATTGCGCGTCTCAGATTCTTATAGAACCTGTCGACGGCGCTGTCAGTGCTTTTATAGCCCAAGTCCCCGAGACGACGACGACGACCAAATTGGCCTCGGTTCGAGTCGGATGCGGATGGGCGTTGTGATGAATCATTTGCCCGATGCGCGAAGGCCAACAAACAAGACACAAGCGTGTCGCCCAACCTCAAATGCAACGGCAATTTATTGGACGCGAGTCAAGAAGTGGACGACGTCATCAAGGCACAAGGCGTGGCCAAAGGGGGCGGCACAAGTGCAAGTGGCCGCCGATGCCAAGCATAATAAAATGTTCAAAATACATATCTACTTTTTGTTTATGTTTATTTCATTATTTCTATATAAACTATTATAACTTTTTAAGACTAGGAGTTGCCACAAAGCCGATTGGGTGCGGCTTATCTTTGGCTGCATTTACTGCTCCTTCTGCTTCTCGGCGGGCTCCTCCAGCGGTGGATTAGGCTTCACGTTCAGCTCCGCAGGTCCGGTCTGCTGTATGGGCACGACACGTTCCTTGAGCGCTTCTTGAACAGCTGGTGGATTGGGCACATTGATGGTCAGTATGCCATCGCTGCTTAGGCTGGATGTGGTCTTGTCGGCCTCGTAGCCCTCGGGCAGAGCAAAGCGACGCAGAAAGTGGCGAGAGCTGTAGCCGCCCTGGTCATCCTCCTGCTGCTCGGACTTGCCCTCGATGACGACGCTGTTGTTCACCGTCTTCACCGTCAGTTCATTGGGCTTGTATTCGCTGACGTCCAGGCACACCTGGTAGCCCTGCTTGCCAATGGTTGCCGCCGGCGAAAATTGTTGCTCCTGGCTGCGCGCAATCTGTTGCCAGTTGCGCGGCACCGTCAGGCCAGTCCACATGTGCGGCTCGTGGAAGAAGGCCTGGAATGGCGAGACACGCGGCATCCTGGTCAGCTCCTCGGCCATACGTAGAAACATGGGCAATGAACGCATCTTTCCTGGTCACAATTTGTAATGTCTGCAATTTGTGGTGAAATTCTCTTTTGCTGCTTGCTTCACGCGAGCTCCGTTCGCTTTGACTGATTTGATTCAACTGTGGAGAGAGCGCGACGCCGGCTGCTATTTATACGAAATGCTGCTGCGCTCGAGAACGTTCCGGCGCTCTCTCGACTTGGCAGCTGATGCAATTTTGAGCGCTTCTAGAATATTTTTACCTTTTTGGCATTTAACCAGCGTTCAGCTTGTGAACTTTAAAACTAAATATATTTTCGATTAATTTCACGCTCATCAATCAAACTTTCGATTATTCTAAAGCACTTTTTCTAATGCGACGCAGTTTTGCGGCATTTACAAAAAATGTAAGGCAGGTCAGTTTGGTAACGGAAAAGAGAGCAGCAAGCATGGAAGATAAAAAAAGAGAATATGTGTGCGTGTGCTCCGCAAATAAGCTCGCGTGTGCGTGTGTGTGTGAGAGACAGAGAGAGAAGGGGAGGCACAAATATAAGACATGGGCGTAGTGTGAGGGTGCGCACAAATTTGTTTAAGCTTGAGTATTTACTTAGCTGTAATTTTTATTTTAAACATTTTTCGCATGAGCTTTGTTTAACAAATTCACACATACAGAATATTGCTCTAGAAAAAATTGATCAAAACTGAAAGGGGCTGTTAAACATAAACTTAAACATGGGTGAAAATTTAGAAACTCATCAAGCTAGAGATTTTCTAGAAAAAAAGAAAAATGGGCACACTTTTTTTTTGCTTGGGTATTCATTTTGGGGCAGAAAACTATTGAAAAGCCTTTCATATTCGATTTGAGAAACGTAAAAAATAAGAAATAATAAGAAATTCTAGACTACAAGTTTTGTACTCTCTTCAATGTAGGTGCTATATAGTATATTTATAATCAGACGAGTTCCACTTGAAATACTTGCTTTTAAAATCGAAATTTATTCCAAAACCATATTTTCAATTGTGTGCACATATCATAAATGGAATTTAAACATTGTAACTAAGTGATATTTTAAAGGCCAAAAGTAAGTGCGGGTGGATCTCACTGTGGCAGACCCTCCTTCTCGGCCCACTCCAGCCAGGAGCCGTGATAGACGCTCAGGCTGTAAAGATTCCATATATATTCCATATATAAGTATATATGCCATAAATAGCTTCTAGTTCCCTAACTCACTTGGTGAAACCTGCGCTCTTGGCGATCTCTGCGGCCTGCTGGGCGCGTCTGCCGGAGCGACAAGTGAATATGATTTCCGCATCGTTGCCCGGCTTTGCGCGGCCATATTTCTGTGCAAAATCCTCAGCCGCAGACTTCAAAGCGGACTCCAGTTCGGGCACTGGAATGTGAATGATAAGAGTATAAAAAACAGATTCCAGCGCTGGGCTTGCATGTAGTCACAGGGTATATTGAGGCTGGCGGGTATGCTGCCCGTGGCCGCCAGTTCGTCCGGATTGCGAACATCAATCAGGTAAATCTCTGGATGATTGGGCACATCTTTGACTCGCGCGTAGCTAGCAGACATAATGCTGTGATCCAAATGCAAATGATCAGTAGTACTCAATGCTACGCTTTCACCACGCTTGCCCGACGTCGGATCACTAAGTTCTCCGCTCGGCCAAGCGCCAGCATTTATTATGGGCGAGAGCGCGGCTACGGCCAAGACGATGACGACAACGTCGACGGCGACGGCGACGGCGACGGCGACGGCGACAGCAGAGCCGCTGTTCAAGTTTACCGGCCGCATGCTAGAGCTAGCTTAGACTAACCGCAGCTGGACTTCGATTGCGAATCGAATTCCAACCTGTTGCCGGTTTCCATTGTTGTCGCTTTGTGGTTAGGCGCTGGCGACACTTCAACGCCGCCGGCGACGCCAGCCACTCGTCGGATTTCAGCTGAGCAGCTACTTCGGTGCGATTTGTTTGGCAAACGCCCAGACTTTGTTTATTTGTATACCCTTGCAGAGAGTATTTGTATTTTGTCGTGTAATGTGTAACGCATAGAAGGAGACATCTCCGATCCCATAAAGTATATATATTCTTGATCAGCAGCCGAGTCGAGTCGAGTCCGTTTGTCCTAGTCTCTCAGCTTTAAAGTTATCTTTGTGAAACCTTGCAGAAGTCCCTCTTTCTGTTGCAGCTGGATCGGAACACTATATCATATAGTTGCCATAGGAAGGATGGGTTGAAAATTAAGTTGTATGGAAAACTTTTTTGTTTATCAAGATATCCTGACCAAACCCGGCATTTATAAGTTTTACTATGCTCCTCATATATATGCAAAGTCCCATTAAGATCGGACCACTATATCATATAGCTGCCATAGGAACTATCGGTCGGAAATAAAGTTGTTGTATGGAAGACTTTTTTGTTTATAAAGATATCCTGACCAAACTCGGCATTTATTAGTTTTACTATGCTCCTCATATATATGCAAAATCCCATTAAGATCGGACCACTATATCATGTAGCTGCCATAGGAAACATCGGTCGAAAATTAGGTTTTTGATTAAAAACCTTTTTTGTTTATTAAGATATCTTAACCAAACTCGGCATTAACTATTTTCCCTGTGCTTCATAGATACGGGCAAAGCACTTTGAGCATTATGACAAGGTTGGGTCTGCAAGGGTATTAGATCTTCGGCGTGCCGAAGATAGCCTTTCTTTCTCGTTATTTTTTGAAAATATATCGAATTTTAATTCGAACTGCAATGTCTGCGGTTTTTCCTAATTTCATTTAAATCAAAAATTTTTTTTCGCTCTAAAAGCTTCAGCCGCAACTTCGAAAGCTTGGATTTGGTCCAGAAAATTCCCAGTTGTCGCTCCAATAAAGCTCGCAAAGGGCCAGAGCTTTCGCTCTGCGCTCGAGTATAAAAGGCGACCCTGAACACAAGAACTTCACATTTACGACGCGATATTCGAGTTGAATTGTGCTCGGCACAGCCGCAAATTTCCACCCGCTGACAAATCAACCCTCACCTAAGGAAAACAGGTCGCCGTCGCAGTCAGGTTCAGTGAACTTGCAACAGATACAGATACTGAGAGTTTTGTGAAATAATTGAAGGCAGAAAAAAAACTAAGAAAAATCAGCAAAATGCCAGATATTCCATTTGTGCTGAACTTGGATGCGCCCGAGTCCATGTACTATGGCCACGATATGTTTCCCAATCGCCTCTATCGCAGGCTGCACTCTCGCCATCACGATGCCCTGGATCTGCACACATTGGGTCTGATTGCCCATATGGGTGCCCATGCACGTCATCTGGTGACCCAGAAGCACAGGGCTGAGCTGGGCACAACTACCGCCGCTGGCCCGGATAAGAAGGGCAACTATCAGGTGAATCTCGATGTGGGCCTGTTCGAGCCGGGTGAGCTCAGCGTTAAGCTGGTCAACAATTGCGTCATCGTTGAGGGCAAGCATGAGGAGCGCGAGGACGAGCACGGCCATGTCTATCGTCACTTTGTGCGTCGCTATCCTCTGCCCAAGGAGTACGATGCAGATGCCGTTGCCTCGACTTTGACTGACGAGGGCGTGCTCACTATAACCGTGCCCCCGTTGGTCGCCGAGGAGGAGGGCAAGGAGCGTATTATACCCATTAAGCATGTGGGACCATCCGATCTCTTTTTGCAGAAGGACAACGGACACAAGGAGCTGGCCGAGGGCGAGGCTAAGTAAGAGCCTAAATAGTTGCGCCATTAAGCAGCAAAGTGATTTCCTAAGACTCCCATTTTTATTGCACCCCGAAGATAATAAAATTTAGCACGCTACATTTTTACAATTCACATGTATTATTCATTGATAAATTAACCCATTTAAACTTAACTATTTTACTAACTAGCTTAGATTTAAAACGAAATCAATTATGGCATCAGTATTAATAAATGTATCTTAATGTCTAAAAAGATTTTGCAGTTGTCTTTTTTTTTTTACTTTAAGCAAATTGGCCTAACATTTTCTGTTTTAAACTATAAAAGAGAACACAAAAAATTAAAAACCAATATATTCGATAACTTCATTTCGATTAAATTTATCGGGCTATTCAGGCAGCTGAGTAGAGTGACCATTTTTTGGTATTTTCAAAATGGTAATTTGAGTTATTTGCAAGTCGACGTGCACGGTCACACTGATCACAACAATAATAAATAAACATTAAAAATGCTGCAACGCGTACAACCGAGAGTAGAAAATCCTCGCTATGGTCAGCTGATTATTGGGCCACCTGGCTCAGGCAAGACGACGTACTGTAACGAGGCGTATAAATTCTATAAAGAGTTGGGCCGGCAAGTTGGCGTTGTCAATTTGGATCCGGGGAATGACAACATGGCCTATCAGCCGGTGGTCAATGTGATGGAATTGATTACCGTGGAGGATTGCATGGAGCACATGCAGCTGGGGCCCAACGGAGCGCTTATGCATTGTGCCGAGTATCTGGAGCAGCATTTCGAGGATTGGCTGCTGCCGGCGCTAAGGAAATTGAGTGCAACGCACAACTACTTCCTCTTCGATTGCCCGGGCCAAGTTGAACTCTACACTCACCACAATGCCATGGCGCGGATTTTTGAGCGCTTAGAGGCGGAGCGCTACAACCTGGTTACAGTGAATCTCATCGATTCGCATTACTGCTCGGAGCCGGCAAAGTTCATAGCCACGCTGCTGATGGCCCTGAATACAATGATGCGAATGAGTTTGCCGCACGTGAATGTGCTGTCGAAGGCGGATCTGCTGCGTAAGCACGAATCCAAATTGCACTTCAACGTGGACTTCTACACAGATGTGCTGGATCTGAAGTATTTGCTTGAGAAACTGGACGATGATCCGACAATGCGCAAATATCAGAAGCTGAACGAGGCCATTTGCTCCATGGTAGAGGATTATGCCCTAGTTTCCTTTAAGCTATTGGACGTCTTCAGCACAGACAGCATGCTCCGACTGCGCAACCACATTGACAAAGCAAATGGCTACGTGTACAAGGCAGGCGAGGAGCAGACGGTTAACTCTTTGCTAGCCTGCGCCGTCGGCGCCGAAACTGAGGCAATGCGTCAGCAGCACGATATTGAACCTTATGTGAAGCAGCCGTAGCGAACATATGCTAAAATTTAGTTGTATTTATCTTCTAGTTGAAAATGGGTTTATCAACATCCTGTCGCCAAAAATTTGCCCTTAAAACTGGCCAAGTCGTTGAACACATAAAATAACACTCTGATTGTAATTTCCTGTGATAAATAAATGCTTCACTACACAATTGCGGTACATTAGTTTCTTAAGCAGCTCATTGTAAAAAGAAATAAAAGAATATTGAATTTAAACAACATTCTTTGGATTTATATTGTAAAATTCAAACTCGAGCGGGCGTTTATTCCTGTGTAATGTGCGCCCCATCACTGAGACAAGTTATGGGCAGCACTGTTCTGCATGGTATCGTCTGAAATCGATACGCAGTGTTGCTATTGATTATCAATTGACAGTTTAAGCCGTTACAAGCATATTGACCGCGCTCCAAGTTGAATTATATTTTTAACTTTGCAAGTTCATTGCAAGCTAAATACGCGCAAAGTATTTCATTCATTTATGTCTCGCTTACAATGTGATAAGCTGAATGGCGGCGTAATTTATGGTTTGCGTATTTCTTATGTAATTTATTTATAATCTCAGCCTTGGTATATTCTTTAGGTCAGTTTCATAATATCATTGCGAGTGAGAAACCGTTTTATCGCTTCAAAGTTGCTGAATTGCACTTCCAGCTTTAGACTCAGCTTCAACTTGGCACATTTTAAGTCGATAAGACGAATAAAAAGTGAATTTGAAACGCGTACCAGTTAGAACTTTGATTAGACATAAACAAAATGGCGACTGGCTTCAGTGCCAGGCCTATAAAAGCCGCTGGGGATTGGGACAGCGTCATTAGTTGCGTTCGCGCGGTTGCCTCGACCTACGGATCTGGATTGTGAATATGTTTCCAAGTGCATAAATTCAGTGTATTGTGTTATTGTGTGTTAATTGTTAAGTGGATCTCAAGGATTCGCAGGATAACTGCTTGCTTGGAATTTCAAGATCAAGGAACTAATGGATTACCAGTGATTTATGAAGCTGCTGTGTTAACAAGAGGATATCTTGCAAGCCAAAAAAAATGGCAAATAAATATATATACTTTCTAGCATGGCTGCTCATTTTCAGCCAAGTGTGTGCCGAAGAAGGCGACATAGTCATGTCTGATGATGATGATCAAAGTATAGAGTGAGTGAATGGCTACAAATCACAAAAAAAAAAAAATATATGAACTATTGTCCTATTGCGGCAAAGATTGGTTACAATTTTAAGTGCTTTCATATTTGTATAAAACCAAAAACTTTAAAGTTCTTACAAGATGGAAAACAAGTGAAAGAAACTCCTCCTCCATTTCCAGGCGACTTCCGCTGCGGAACGCCAACTAATTTAAGAGAACCTAAACTGCTTGAAACTATTTCTCATAGTTATTAAATTTTATCTAACGCAATGCCACTTGGCACAATATTCGCTACTTGATAGTCCCCTGGTTCGGGCCGTGCCGGAAGCTGATAATCAGGAACGCGACGAGCGCCATTTAAATTTTAAAATTCATCGAGCGCCCGCTGTGAGGTACGATGCAGATAAAATAATTGCATAACGACAAAAAAAAATACAAAAATCATTATATTATATGATATTCTATAGTGCGCGCTATAGCTACAGTTACAATGATGGAGTTGGTCAGGGAGGAGCAGGAGGCGGAGGCGGGGGCGGAGGCTATGGTGCCCAGCATGGCGCATTTATGGGCGGCATTAAGACATCGGGGTGAGCATCAGAACGAATGTAGTTTCGTTTTTAATACAGGCTTGAAAATGTAATTAACTTATTAATTTAGTTCACACTTGATGAACAATGCGCTTGGTCTGCTTGGCATTGGCAAAGGGTAATATATCCCCTAGAAAGAATTCAAGTTTATATCTAAGCAAATCTATTCCCAGTGTCAAGGGCAACTTTTATGGCAACGCGGCCCAACAATTGAGGGCATATGGCAAGTGCGCCGCAATCACGCTGCCGCAAAATGTTCAGTCCCAGTGCGATGGCAATGGTCGCTGTCAGGTCTATTGCCCGGATGGTTATACCTTTTCCCAGGACACAAAACAGCTTGAACTGTTTTGCAGCAACGACGGCTGGATCATACGCAACTCGGAGTTTACCAGAGTGCCGCCGTGCCAGGCCACATGCATGCCGCCGTGCCAGAACAATGGCATCTGCCTGGCAGCCGGCGTTTGTCAGTGTCCGGAGAATTACTCGGGTCCGCTGTGCCAGCACAAGAAGTCCGTGTGCGCGGCCAAGCCGCCGGTGCCGAAAAACTCTAAGGTATCCTGCAAGAACAAGTAAGTCAGTCCTTGAGCTGTTCACATCACAGCTGCACTAATGCATATCTATTATGTATGCAGCCTTTGCCATGCCGAATGCATGCGCGGCTTTCAGTTTCCAGATGGCAGCGGCATCACCAACATCGAGTGCCGCAATGGTCAATGGCTCCACACCAAAACCGGCCTGGCCAAAATGCCTGATTGTGGACGTAAGTTGTGCTCTCCAATAGGCTAATAACCTAAGCTGACTTCGGGTTTTTTTCCCACAGCGACCTGCTCGCCGGCGTGCCAGAATGGCGGTCAGTGCATCAGCTTCAATATCTGTCAGTGCTCCAAGATGCATCGCGGCGCGTTCTGTCAATACAGTGAGCACATTGAGTGAATGTCCGGTTAAATGATTTGCTTAACATCCTTGTGTATCTTCTCAGGCATCTCGAGCTGCAATGTGACCAATACCCATTTCAATGGCAACTACAAGTGCGCCTACGATACGGAGGAGGCGCGCTGCACATTCAGCTGTCCGGAGGTGCGTGGCCTTAAGGTGCAAGGACGCTTGGATATTGAGTACAAATGCAAATATCAGCAGGGTGTCTACCAGCCGGCGCCGTTGCCAAAATGCGTTTTTCGTAAGTTGTCGCTAAACTGCAGTTTTTTAAGATTATTAAAAGAAAGTTTTCCTTGCACAGCTCCCGGATATACCATTAAATCGGGTAGCGTACAAGTGACGCATATGCAACAAGCGGGTCGCTCCTACCATGGTGCCTTTAGCGGCGAGATAACGTCAGAGCTGAGAAGCCAGCGTGAGATTCTGTTGGCGTTGCTGGCCAAGTACAAGGATTTGGAGCGCAGAAGTGTAAGTTGAGCTAAGGAATTGTGTGTGCAGAACGTAATGTTCTTTATATTTGTCAGGAATGGTGGTCATCGGAGGAAACGGTGACAACTCTGGGCAGCTACTCCTTGTACATGAGCAGCGAGGTGGATGTAGTTGTGGACAAATCGCCCAGACCAGCGCTGTGCACCACCTGGGGTGGCATCAATATCAAGACATTCGACGGTTTGGTTTTCAAGTACGTATTCGATATATTGATAACTGATCGATAGCTTTGAATATGATCAATTGGCATCGATCGATGTCTTATTGCCGCATATTGTATTTCAAATTTGCAATAAATTTTCTTTCTATTTCTAGGGCACCTTTGTCGTGCTCACACACACTGACCACGGACAAAGTTTCTGGCACATTTGATGTCACACTGAAAGCCTGTCCTTACGGCTCTGGCTATGGCTGTGCGCACACGCTGAAGATTCAATGGCAATCGGTGCTTTATACGCTGGAGAACTTGAGTGAGTAGCACACAGAAACCCATAATGAGAGCTATGAATGCGACTGATAATTGTTTGCTTTTCAGATGGCACAATGCGCCTGTCCACGCCCACCAAACAGCTGCCCATCCCGGTGCAGGTGATGGGCATGAAGGTGATGCCAGTGGCACAGCATGTGCAAATAGATCTGGAATCTATTGGCCTCAAGCTGGACTGGGATCACCATCAGTATGTGGCTGTGCATGCCGGGCCCGCCATGTGGGGCAAGGTGGGCGGCTTGTGCGGCTCCCTGGACGGCGATAACAGTAACGATTTGATGTCCAGAACTGGAAAGAAGCTGGAAACAGTCAAGGCATTTGCCGACGCCTGGCGTGTGGACGATAGCAGTGAAATGTGCCGCGTTGAGAACAGCGCCGAAATGGAATTTGGCATCGAATCTTGTGAACAGAGCAAACTGCAGAAGGCTGTCAGCATCTGTGAGCGTCTGCTGGCCAACGAAAAGCTGAGCGACTGCATCAAGCCCTTCAATTACGATGCACTCATACGCACCTGCATAGCTGACTACTGTAACTGTCCAAATCGCGAAAAGCCCGAGAGCTGCAATTGCGATGCCATTGCCATGCTGGCCAAGGAATGCATGTTCAAGGGCATTCAATTGCAACATGGCTGGCGCAATCTGGAAGTGTGCCGTGAGTAGCTATGACTATTTAGATAAATGTTTCCGGTAACAAATGTTCTCTCTCTCAGTCGCCATTTCTCTCGCTTGTCAAATCTTGATTTCACTTTTCACTATTTTTAAAGATTCATCTTATATGGATCTGTCCATATTTGGGAGATAACCCTTACCCAAGTCTACCTTAACATACATCTTAATTTATATATGAATATTGCTATGCACTTACCCACAAATGCACATGAAGAGGCAGGATTATTTTATTGGCATCTATTAGGCGAGAGGCTTTTATACACACCTGTAAGACACAAAAGAATTAGAAAGGATAAACATACCAGCAAAAGGAAGAGAAACAAAATTAAAGAGATAGATTGAGAGCAGGCAATTTATAAAAACTCAGAAGTTTTTAACATACACTTTCTAATACTCATAATTAAAGCTCATTTAAATTCATGAGAATCGCATTGTAGGGCAGTCTTTACAGATCTTTATTTTGAAAAGGTATTGGTTAAGAAGAAGGCTTCTTTAAATTACAGCGCAGCAAGTCCTGCAGTTTTTCATAATGCAAAACGAATTTGTTTCTATCTAACAGAAAGACCGAAACTAAGAGGCAAGTTTGCATAGAATCAGACAGTCGCTATAAAAATGTCAGGGATATCGAGTAACAGAGAAATATGGAAGGAAATGCAAATATTCCGATTTTTCCTATTAAATATTTCATTAACTTACCATTTTGAAATACTCCAACAGCTATTAGTTGCGGCTTTGGACGCGTCTATCGAGCCTGTGGACCCGATGTGGAGCCAACCTGTGAATCGGAGTTGACAAGTTCTTCTCCCACGAAAGGCAAGTGCAACGAGGGCTGCTTCTGCCCCGAAGGCACGGTCCAATACAAGGACGCGTGCATAACACGGGAGCTGTGTCCCTGCTCATTACGTGGTCGCGAGTTCAAGCCCGAAGCGACAATCAAGAAGAACTGCAATACGTGTACTTGTAAGAATGGGCAATGGAAATGCACGGACGATAAGTGTGGTGCACGTTGCGGTGCCATTGGTGATCCTCATTACCATACTTTCGATGGCAAGCGATATGACTTTATGGGCAAGTGCTCTTACTATCTGCTGAAGACGCAAAATATGTCTGTGGAGGCGGAGAACGTTGCCTGCTCTGGTGCCGTATCGGAGGCACTTAGCTATGCGGCGCCCGATGATCCTTCCTGCACCAAATCGGTAACCATACGTTTCCTGCTGCGCGATGGCACACCGGCCACCATCAAATTGGATCAGGGCTTAACAACTGTTATCAATGATAAACCTATTGCCAAGCTGCCCAAGATGATGGGCCTTGGTGAGGTGTTGATACGACGCGCCAGCTCTACGTTTCTGACCGTGGAGTTTGCCGGTGGCATACGCATCTGGTGGGATGGCGTCTCGCGTGTATATGTTGATGCGCCAGCCAGTTGGCGTGGCCAAACGCAAGGCCTATGCGGCACATTCAATTCCAATACACAGGACGACTTCCTAACACCTGAGGGCGATGTTGAAACGGCGATTGAAGCGTTTGCGGACAAATGGCGCACCAAGGACACCTGCCAGTTCCAGGCGGAGACCCATCAGGGACCGCATCCATGCACGCTTAGTCCAGAAAAGAAGGCGCTTGCGGAAAAGCACTGCGACTGGATACTGCAGGACATCTTCCAAGAATGTCACTTCATGGTGGAGCCGGAACAGTACTACGAGGACTGCCTGTACGATACTTGCGCCTGCAAGGATGAGCCTGAGAAATGTTTCTGTCCCATTCTCTCCGCCTATGGCACCGAATGCATGCGACAGGGCATCAAGACCGGTTGGCGTATGACTGTCAAAGAATGCGGTGAGTATTAATGGGTTTAATTAAGCGGAATCTTAATCAATGTCAATAATACCTTTCAGCTGCCAAGTGTCCAATGGGTCAGGTCTTTGATGAGTGTGGTGATGGATGTGCGCTCACTTGCGACGATTTGCCTGGCAAGAACAGCTGCACCCGTGAGTGTGTCGAGGGCTGCCGCTGTCCACATGGCGAGTACATCAACGACCAGGGCGTCTGTGTGCCCAAGCACAAGTGCCATTGCAGTTTTGATGGCATGATCTTCCGGCCTGGCTATAAGGAAGTGCGGCCCGGTGGCAAATTCCTTGACCTTTGCACTTGTGCAGATGGCGTTTGGGATTGTCAAGATGCCGATCCTGGTGATGATGTTAAGTATCCGCCTTCATCCGAACTGCGCAGCAAATGCGCCAAACAGCCCTATGCGGAGTTTACCAAATGCGCGCCCAAGGAGCCAAAAACATGCAAGAACATGGACAAGTATGTAGCCGAGTCCGCGGACTGCTTGCCTGGCTGCGTCTGCATGGAGGGCTATGTCTATGATACATCCCGGCTGGCCTGTGTGCCGCCTACAAATTGCTCTTGCCATCATGCTGGGAAAAGCTACGACGATGGCGAAAAGATCAAGGAAGACTGCAATTCGTGCGTTTGCCAGGCGGGCAACTGGAAGTGCTCCGAGAATGGCTGTGAATCCACCTGCAGCGTGTGGGGCGACTCACATTTTACAACTTACGATGGCCATGACTTTGATTTTCAGGGAGCTTGCGATTACGTGCTCTCCAAAGGTGTTTTCGATAACGGCGATGGCTTCACTATTACCATACAAAATGTGCTGTGCGGCACAATGGGAGTCACTTGCTCCAAATCACTGGAAATTGCTCTAACTGGACGTGTCCAAGAGTCTTTGTTACTTAGCGCGGACGCGACTTACAGCGTAGATCCCAATAAGTCGCCCATTAAGAGTGAGTATTTTATTGTAGTATCGATATTGGTACCATTAATAAACTCGAAGTACTCAATGGCTCGATTAACCGATAAATAATTAATAGTATCGATACAATTGTGAAATACTCATAGATCGATTATATTATAACGTTTTTTTTTTCAATAAGAACTACGAGACAGCGTCAATTCCAAGGGCCACAATGCTTTCCACATTTACAAATCTGGCGTATTTGTGGTAGTTGAGGTTATTCCTCTCAAGCTGCAAGTCAAATGGGACGAGGGCACGCGCGTTTATGTCAAACTGGGCAACGAGTGGCGCAACAAGGTCAGCGGCTTGTGTGGCAACTACAATGGAAATAGCCGGGATGATATGCAAACGCCATCATTGGGTCTAGAGACGAGTGCCATGCTGTTTGGCCACGCCTGGAAACTGCAGCCACATTGCGCTGCACCCGTAGCACCCATCGATGCCTGTCGTCAGCATCCAGAGCGCGAAACCTGGGCGCAACTAAAATGCGGCGCTTTGAAGTCGGAGCTTTTCAAGCCGTGTCACGCTGAGGTGCCGCTGGAGCGTTATCTGAAGCGCTGCATCTTTGATACGTGCGCCTGTGATCAGGGCGGCGATTGTGAATGCTTGTGTACAGCTGTGGCGGCCTATGCGGATGCCTGTGCCCAAAAGGGCATCAATATACGCTGGCGATCCCAGCATTTCTGCCGTAGGTTTAATTTTTGAGCCATTTTTACTATTTGTAAACGTGTACTTTTCCAGCCATGCAATGTGATCCGCACTGTTCGGAGTACAAGTCCTGCACACCTGCCTGTGCCGTGGAGACTTGCGACAACTTTTTGGATCAGGGCATTGCAGAGCGCATGTGCAACCGCGAGAACTGTATCGAAGGCTGTCACATCAAGCCCTGTCAGGATGGCTTCATCTATTTGAACGACACCTACCGCGAGTGTGTGCCCAAGGCTGAGTGCAAACCCGTCTGCATGGTGAAGGATGGCAAAACCTACTATGAGGGTGATGTTACCTTCCAGGATGCCTGTGCTACGTGCCGTTGCTCGAAGCGCAAGGAGATCTGCAGCGGCGTTAAGTGTGATGCTCCGGTTGCAGTGCCAACGCCGGCGCCACTTGTTGAAGGCACCACAGAAAAACCGTTGGCTACGCAGAACCAAACCAAATGTGTGCGCGGCTGGACGCGCTGGTTCGACAACGACGCCGATGCCACGGAGAAGACTGTGCGTCTAAACGATGAGGAGAAGCTGCCGCGCTATGATCGCCTGGAGAACATCTATGGTACATGTCTCAAACAGTACATGACCAAGGTGGAATGCCGGGTGAAGAACACGCATGAGCCGCCAGAGCAAATGGACGAGAATGTGGCATGCAGCTTGGCGGTCGGTTTGCGTTGCATTGGCAAGTGTCATGACTATGAGCTGCGCGTTTTTTGCCAATGCGACGCGGAGCCGGAGCCAACAACGTCAAAGCCAATCGAGAAGCCGCAAATTGGCGCCAGCTGTGATGTTGGCGTTGTCGAGTACAAAGAGTATCCCGGAGATTGCCACAAGTTCCTGCATTGCCAGCCCAAGGGCGTTGACGGCGGTTGGGTATATGTGGAGAAGACCTGCGGCGAATCCATGATGTTCAATCCCACCATGTTTAATTGCGATCATATCGCGATTGTGCAGGAGCTGATACCTAGCTGCGGCAAGCGCAAGCCCGACCCCGAGCCGGAGCACATCATGCAGTGCGACGAGGGCAAAGTCTGGTCGGAGTGTGCCAATCAGTGTGAGAACACCTGCCATTTCTATGGTAGCATTCTACGCAAGCGCGGTCTCTGCCAGCGCGGCGAGCACTGCAAGCCTGGCTGTGTCGATAAACTGCGACCGGATTGCCCAAAGCTGGGCAAATACTGGCGCGACGAGAACACCTGCGTGCATGCTGACGAGTGTCCCTGCATGGATAAGGCCGAGCAGTATGTGCAGCCCCACAAGCCCGTTGTGGGTGAACTGGAGATTTGCCAGTGCATTGACAATGCATTCACCTGTGTGCTCAACAAGCCGGAGCCAACACCTGAGCCAACACAACGTAAGAAGCAGCGACAACTTATTATGCTTTAACTTTTAATTGTCTTAAACTTCTGCAGGACCATTTGAACCAATTGTACCCATTTTATCGGTTACTCTGACGCCGCCGTTGCACTGCGAACCTGAGCGGTAAGCTCTTGGCCTTTGAACTTGTTAACAGATTCACTCACGCTCATTTCGTTTTGATAGACTCATTCCGATGATTGAAAATGGGCCGCATTCATTGCCCGACAGCATATTCAATGCCAGCTCCAAACTGGCCCCAGACCATGCACCGCACAAAGCGCGTTTGACCAAGAATCCGAAAACTGGCGGTGGCAGCTGGTCACCTCAGATCAATGATCAAATGCAGTACCTGGAGCTGAACTTTGGACATGCCGAGCCCATCTATGGTGTCATCATGGCTGGCAGTCCGGAATTCAACAATTATGTGACGCTTTTCAAGGTACAATAAGACAAATATATGGCGCGCTGTTGCTAACATTTAGGTGTTCTGTATAACATCTGTTGTCTCACATTTGCTGCCCTGTTAAATAATTATGTAAATTGTAGATCCTGCACAGTCACGATGACATCGCGTATAACTATCTGGTAGACGAGACGGACAAGCCGCAAATGTTCAATGGACCTCTGGATTCGCGTGAGCCCGTGCGGACACTTTTTAAAATACCCATCGAGGCTAGCTCCCTGAGAATATACCCCATCAAGTGGCACGGATCCATAGCTATGCGCGTGGAGCTGCTAATTTGCGGCGAGCTGCCAACTGTTACACCGTCAGCCACGTTGCCCACCAGCACGGAGCATCCGCCATTGAATTTGGAGCTTGAGTGTGTGGATGAATTGGGCGTGGATAAGGGTGAGATGCATGAGCGACAGCTACAGGCTAGCAGCTTGTGGCAGCTGCATCAATCGGCAAGGAAACCACGTCTACTTGATCTGCTGAAGCTATCCAATGCCCAAGCTTGGCGTTCGCTTGCCAATACGCCCAATGAGTTTATCGAATTTGATTTCCTGGAGCCACGCAACGTATCCGGCTTCATAACCAAGGGCGGTCCCGATGGCTGGGTGACAGGCTACAAGGTTATGTTCTCGAAGAAGAAACCCACCTGGAACACTGTGCTGGCCCCCAATGGCCAGCCACGTATATTTGAGGCAAATGTCGACGAGCATACGCCGCGTACACATCACTTCAAGAATCCAATTCTGACGCAGTATCTGAAGATTGTGCCGGCCAAGTGGGAACGCAACATCAACATGCGCATCGAACCCTTGGGCTGCTTTAAGCCTTATCGTAAGTAGTTTAATAAACTAATACCCTAGCTAGTAAATCTTTATTTTGTATATTTATTATATATATAGCTGTGCTAAAGGAGGAACTAATCGAGGCAACGCATGAGCCAACCAAGTGCAATGTTTGCGATGGCATTGCCAGTCCCAGTCCCAGTCCCAGCTCCGACAGCAAGTGCCACTGCAGCGACCAGCTCTACTGGGATGGCAACAAGTGCGTGCAACGTAATCTGTGCCCATGTGTGGAGAACTATGTTAGCTATCCGATCGGTAGCAAGTTTGAGAACGCCGCGTGTGAGGAGTGCGTTTGCGTTTTGGGTGGACGCAACAATTGCAAGCCCAAAAAGTGTCCACCATGCAAAGAACGCCATTTGCGCCGGGTCATAACCAGCGACTGCTTCTGCAAGTGCGAACCGTGTCCCAAACAGCAGCGTTTGTGTCCGTCCAGCGGCGATTGCATACCGGAGATTCTGTGGTGCAATGGCGTGCAGGACTGTGCGGACGATGAGGATGCCAGCTGTCGAGATTCGTTTACAGTGGAGCCGGACATAAAACGCGAGAAGAATGAAAGTATGTGAGGATCGGTTTATATTGATTACAAATATTTAAATTCCTTTTATTTTAGCTACGGTTATTACGTGTCCTGCGCCTGTTTGCCCGCCGCAAATGAAAATTAAAATTATTGAGAAGAAGGCACGCAAGATGTCGAAGATCTTTTCATTCCACAAACAAGTATCGATTGTGGACGATGGTGTTAGCATAACGAAAACTAAATTCGTTTCCTCGAATGAGCAAGTTCTGGCCATGCCCAACAACGAACTAAACTATCAGGAGGAAGAGGAGTGCAGTGAATTCACCTGCGTGCCCATACCCACCAAGGAGGTGAACAAAAATGAAACCATCACCTGTGTGGAGCCCAAGTGCCCAGAGAAATATGATGTGGAACTGGACATGAGCACAGCCAAGGCTGGCGACTGTCTCAAGTACACGTGCGTGCTGCGACCCAATAAGGATGATGTGTGTGAGATAAGCGGCAAAAGCTTTACCACCTTTGATGGCACTCTGTTCAAATATAGTCCCTGCAGTCACATACTGGCCAGAGATATAAACAATGGCAGCTGGACCATATCGGGTAGAGATTGTGTGACCGGAATTCTATTTATACTAGTTCTTAATACTCTTCCCTGTTGCAGTGCATCAGCAGTGCAGCGACGAGACGCGCAAGGTCTGCCACAAGGTGGTCACCATACAGGACCTGCAAGCGGGCAATGAGCTGGTGCTGCTGCCGCATCTTAAAATTAAATTCAATGGCTTTGAGTTCACCGTGGAGCAGCTCATCAATTCGCCCATTTGTAAGGCCTCGTTTGTGGTCTCTCAGCCGGGCAAGACGTTGCTCGCGGTGTCCACCAAATATGGCTTCTGGGTGCAATTGGATGACATTGGCATACTCAAGGTGGGCATCTCCTCCAAATTCTTACGCACTGTGGACGGTCTGTGCGGCTATTACAATGGCAATCCACGCGATGACAAGCGCACGCCCGACGGCCAAGTGCTGGCCAACACGGAAAAGTTCGGCAACAGCTGGTACGACAAACGTGTGCCCCTGGATCAGTGCGGTGATCAAAAGTGCACCAGACAACTGCAGGCCAAGGCGCTACAATTGTGTAACATTATCAAGTAGGTGTACTAAATTTCTCACTACCTTTTTATTTATCACACCTTGTTGTTTCTGCCTTGCAGCCATCCTACCTTCGCTAAGTGCCACAAGGCTGTCAACTATAAACAATTCTCGAACAACTACTGCCTGGAGGCGGCCTGTGATTGCCTGCAGGCCAATAATGGAGATGCCGCCGCCTGCAAGTGCAACATACTCGAGAGTTTCGTGAAAAAATGTCTCAGCGTCAATCCGTTGGCGCAGCTTACCACCTGGCGGGCGGTGCATCAGTGCGAGATTAGTTGTCCGGCGCCCTTGGTGCACACAGATTGCTATAAGCGACGTTGTGAGCCCTCGTGTGACAATCTGCATGGCGATGATTGTCCTGTGCTGCCGGATGTCTGCTTCCCGGGCTGCTACTGCCCGGAGGGCACCGTTCGCAAGGGCCCCAAGTGTGTGCCCATCGCCGACTGCAAGGATTGTGTGTGCAAAGCACTGGGCAGCTCCAACTACATGACCTACGATCGCAAGAGTTTCAGTTTCAATGGCAACTGCACTTACCTGCTCTCCCGGGATGTGGTTCTGCCGGGCGTGCACACGTTCCAGGTGTATGTCAGCATGGATGATTGCAAGAAACTTGGCCAAGTCAGTGCCACCAATGGCACCAGCTGCGCCAAGTCGCTGCATGTGCTCAACGGTGATCATGTGATTCATGTGCAGCGCGTGCCGCAAAAGACGAAAGCCCTGCAAGTCCTAATGGACGGCTTTGAGGTGAAAAAGATGCCATACAAGGACAGCTGGATAACGTTGCGTCAAGTGGTGGGCAAGGAGCTGGTGCTAAATCTGCCCGAATCACACGTGGAGTTGACAGCCTCGTTTGAGGACTTGCTCTTCACGCTTGGCGTGCCCAGCATCAAGTATGGCAGCAAAATGGAAGGACTCTGTGGTGATTGCAATGAAGATGCCAGCAATGATTTGCAGCCGAATCCGGCCAAGAAGAAGCCAGGCATAGATGTTATACAGAGCTGGCAGGCGGATGAGCCCAAGTTAGGTCTGACCGATGCCCAGGAGTGCTTGAGTGAAGATGTGCCCAAAGAGAACTGCCTACCGTTGCCGCCAGAGAAGGATCCCTGCCTGCAGTTTTACAATGAGGAGCTGTTTGGCAAGTGTCCGCTGGTTGTCGACCCCATTGCCTATGTGTCCGCCTGTCAACAGGATATCTGCAAGACGGGCAACACACAACAGGGCGTCTGCGTGTCCCTGGCCGCCTATGCCAAAGAGTGTAACAAACAGGGCATCTGCACAAACTGGCGCCGACCACAGCTCTGTCCGTATGACTGTCCCAGCGACATGGTCTACGAGCCCTGCGGCTGTGCCAAAAACTGCGATACAGTCAAGGCCATGTCCGAATATGATGCGGTTAATGTAAAGACCCAGACGGTGTTCCACACTGTGAACAGCGATGATATGTGTCTTAGCTCAGAGCGCTTTGAGGGCTGCTTCTGTCCTGCCGGTCAGGTCATGGATGGCGGCAAATGTATACCAGAGGAAGCGTGCACAAAATGCGACGACGGAGTACACCTGCCGGGCGATAAATGGCAGCCGGACAAGTGCACCGATTGCCAGTGCGATGCCAAGGGCAAGAGCTCGTGCGTGGAGAAGAAGTGCCAAGTGGAGGAGAACATATGCGCCGAGGGCTATAAGCCACAGACCATAGTAAGTGCCGAGGAGTGCTGTCCACGGTATCGCTGCGTGCCGGAGCCCAAGGAGTCACAAAAATTATGCCTGGCGCCACTAATGCCAGTCTGTGGACCCGGCCAATTTAAGAAGCAGAAGAACGATATCAACGGCTGTCCACAGTACATTTGCGGTGAGTGTTATTTCCAATCATCTGGATTTATTTAAGATAATCTGTCTGCCTTACTAACTGCTAAATCTATACAGAATGCAAGCCCAAGGAGGACTGTGAGCCGCTTGTGCCACCACGTGAGCTTTTGCCGGGCGAGCAACTCGTCAAGATCGACGAGGGCTGTTGTCCCACACAGAAGATTGTGTGCAAGCCAGAACAGTGCCCGCCAGCGCCAGTCAACTGCCAGCAACGCTTCTATGAGGTCAGCACACAGCAAGCGCCCGGCGCCTGCTGTCCCACACACAAATGCGGTGCGTACATGAACCGTTTATGAAACATGCATCTTATAATTAATTCTGCTTTGTGCTCACAGTGCCGCCCAAACATTTATGCATTGTGCAGTATGAGGTGGAGGAATCGAGCAGCTTTACCAAGCAAGTCGGCGACAAGTGGCCGCACGCCAAGGATGTCTGCAAACAGGAGCAGTGCTCGTATGGTCCAAATGGCGTGGCTCAGGTTATCAGCACGCTGGAACAGTGTGTTACGAATTGTGCGCCGGGCTATAGCTATCAGAAGCTGGACGAGACCAAATGCTGCGGCGAGTGCGTGCAGACTTCGTGTCTATTCGAACAGAAGCTATATGAGGCTAACGCGCAGTGGAGTTCACCCGACAATTGTACGCACTATTTGTGCCTGAAGAAGGATAAACTGTTGATGGTCAGCTCCTCGAGCGAGGTCTGTCCGGATGTCAGTCAATGTGCGCCCCATTTGATCTATGTCGAGGGCTGCTGTAAACGCTGCAAATTGGAGCCGCAGGTCGAAGATCTATGTGAGTTCGCTATCTTAAAAAATGCTCATTTATTTATTGCATTTGCTAATTGGTAAACGATTGCAGCTACCTGTCTGCCCGTTTCGCTTGCCGAGTCGCGGACAAAGGAGCTGCTGAAGTATACTAAGCCTGCTCATGGTGTTTGTGTTAATGCCGAGCCCATTAAGGGCTTTACGGATTGTGAAGGCGCGTGCAGTTCGGGTTCCAAGTACAATAAGCATACCGATATCCATGAGAAGTTCTGCACCTGCTGCAGCATCAAATCCTATCAACCGATCTCAGTGAAAATGGTCTGCGAAGATGGACATACATATAATCAGCGCGTAAGTTTCTATTTCCAATCATATCTTTCCATCGATCTCAATTTAAACGTTTGTATTGACAGCATGAGGTGCCCTCGAATTGTGGCTGCTCGCCGTGCGATGAGTTCTCAGAGGGCGTGATAGATGTGCGGATGCAAGGAGCAAAGCAAATGTCAGTGCCGCTGTTGCAGTTACTGGGCCATTGAGCTGTTGCGCTAGTCTAGTTTTTAATGATTAATTGTAAACGCATGAAAACAAGAATATTCAAAAATTCCAATTGGCTTTGTTAGTTTGGTCGCCAGTTAGTAATGATAAAAAGCATGGACATATCGATATATTGTTCTACCTATGAATTTCGGTTCAAGCTATCGATAGTTGGTAACACCGAAGCTCAATATGTACGCAGCATCAATACATCGATACTTCGATCGCTTGCACCATCAATAACAGCAACATGAATAGACAAGTTTTAGTGTACAAAGTGATCTAATTCTGTGAGTGTGTGAAGTGAAAAAAAAAAAAAAAGAAAATGAATCTCATCAAATATAGGGTAAGTGAGATTCATAATGTACAATTGCCATGCCACATTCACGAGTTCAACTTAATTTTAAGTCAATTTATTGCAGCGCCTGTAGCGGCGCCAATATTTGTTCACGGCACGCAATAGGGCTGGGGCTGGGCTGTCATTATGTTTGCTTCTGGGAAGCCGGCAGCCATTAAAAAATGTTGTGGCACCTTTTGATAATGCAGTCGGCATTGCCGCTGAGCTGTTTATGAAAACTTTGCGGTTTTCAGACTCGGACTTAAACTCGCTACATTTGCATTTCAATAATTAATTGTTATTGTTGCCTGAGCACTTTGTGTTCGTTTTTGCACATGAGCAGCAGCTACACACACACACAGACACATACATACATACATATAGAGCCTCTCCATTTGCCTACGCGCAGACAGGGCACAGCTATAAAATGCGTGCCAGCAACTACGTAAAGCAAATACGTAAGCACGTGTGTGCAGACGTACAAACATGCATACGTACGGACATAAGTACGTAAGTAATAACAAAGACGTTGACTTTTCTGTGGCGGACGTTAATTTATTTACTGCTGCGCTTGGCAAATAGCACCGCTACATTACCCCCCGCCCTCTCCCTCACTCTACAACAAAACCGCAAGCAATGCGCGCTCTGCACTTTTGCACATTCATTGCATTTTATTTATTGTATGATTCAACAATTTACGTAAGTTAGCGACGCGAATATGAAATTATCCTTTTGTGTGGCCAAGCCGAACGAAACTTGCCCCCAAGGAAGTTGACAATAAAAACACGTACACACGCCTATTATGACATGGCTTAAAGCCTTTTTTTTTTAATGCAATGCCAAAGTACCTGGCAAAGTTATTGTTCCGGCCCCTTGGCAAGTTGCCGTTCCGCGCATTTATGCATATATTTATTATGACCTGAGGTTAGCTTATAAAATATTCAATATGGCGGGGAAAATCTTAAAGAGGCATCAATGGAAGCCTAAAACTATTATCAAGCCCTGCAAATACTGCAGAGATATAAATTAAATAGGCGTTAGGGCGTTAAAATTGAGGAAATAGTCAATTAGACAGCTGACACACGCACACACACACAGAAGTGTGTACCTATATGTGCACGGCATTCTTATTGGAATTTAATGGAGCACATGGTTTTTGTATTGCACATATAAAAATAATATTTTCTGCATATTGTATAGAGAGTGTAGTCTATATAATTGCACAGAAGTAATCCCAAGCAGGAAATGAACACTGAAATGGCTAGCGATGCGAAAGACACACACACAACACACACACAACACACACACACAACACACACACAACACACACACATATTGGCACACATGCGACAAGATACACGGCAACACTTTTTATACGAACACACATACAAAAACATTTATTTTAGCCAAGCATTTGCCAAATCGATATGCAATTTTCGTAAATATTGTACTTAGTGGTAAAATTGTATATATGTATGTATGTACTTTACGTTCGTATATGGCCGCTTAAAAATCTAAAATGCAAAAATCGTTTATTTGCTCAAGAGCCGTAAAAATGTACAAACTGCAAGGCGATGCCTGTGTGTGTGTGTGTGTGTGTGTATGGGCTGATTCGTTCGGCCGCTGCAAAAAGTCAAACATGGCCATTTGTTGCAGGTTTCAATTTCAGTTGATTGCAAACATAGTGCGAGAGAAAGACAGAGAGAGAGAGAGATAGAGTGGGAGAGTGAGAGATTGTGAGTAAGAGAAAGAGTAGCAACTAGCTTGGTACCTTCAATGCCATTGACGAAGAAGAAATTGTTGTAGATATTTGGACGTGCAGTCGAGCGCAAAAAAGCAACAGAGACATCGACGACAGACGGTCCGACAGAGCCAACTGTTCGACTGTGCGGGCTGTGCATAGAGACATATGTAGAACTCACACACACACACACATACACGTAAGACATACAAAAATTATAAGGATATACGCTACGTGCAGTCAATAAATAAAACAGTTCTGTTCGAGTCCTTGCAGCCAACAGTACCACCAAGTAGCACATACGCCTGGCACAAGCCTTACGAAAGAAACACGTTCGATTTAATACAAATGCGCTTAGGTGTAGGCGTGGAAGGGGTTGGGGGGTGGGGTTGCCGGTAGAAACGGCTGCTGCTGTGTGGGATTTATGCCAAGCGACGTTTTAAGTCTTCGTCGCAGCAACAGCTGCTGCTGCTGCTTCTTCTTCTACTTCAGATGCGGCTGCCACAGCTGCGCTTACGAATGCGCTCCATGAAGTCAATGCATTTGCCTGGTTAGCAATTTGTAATAATTTTCCTCTGTTTTTTTTCCCCCTCCTAGGATGCTTATCTATTTTGTAGCATCAAATAAATATGGTTTGAATTTTGTAATATGTTGACTGGCCATAATTTTAGGTAAAACATGGGCCGTTAGCCCACAGCGCAGTAAACCAAATATTTACTAAGTTTTAAATCAGTTTTTTTGCCTGCAGAAGAAACTCGTTTGACTCAAAGTATTTTTATCAAAGTTACAACCAATTTTGCGCAAATGTTAATCGTTTTTGGGTTCAACAATAGCCTTTGCATACTTTAGAGGGTCACAAGGGCCAAGAGACTATTTTGTCTTTTGCATGCTTTTACCCCTGTGGCTAGAATATAAATTTTGATTTTACATTCCAAACTCAGTTACAAGTTTGGTACTAAATGGCAACAGTTATGTTGATAAACAAAAACTCGTTGCATACCTTTTTCTATGGCCGAGACCAAGTCAAAATTGCAAATATCTGAACAATGCGAACCGAAATGCTGACTGCTGCTGGCTGTTATTTTTGAACTTAAGAAACTCATATACACACGCACACACACACTCACTCTCAGGCACACACATAGCGGTGTCGGGGGTGTGGCGGGGCACATTAAGTTTGGCATTAAATTCAAAATACGTGGAAAATGCGTATGGGAAATGCAACAGCTGCATATTGTTTGATAAATAAATAGCAAAAATACATACACACACACACACACACGTTTCCCTATATTTAGAGTGCACAGTCACACACATACATATATACAAATTGCTATTACCCAACGCAATGATTTTTCGGCACAAGCTGTTGTCAGTGATATATGTATATAGCAGAGTCTATCTAGTATACATGTGTGGACATATGTATGTGTGTGTTGGTTTGAGTGGGTGTGAGCGTGCTTGAGTGTATGTGTTGTGTGTAGATATTTCGTTGTCTCTCACCTTAAACGCCGCTACCTCCCCCCTCTCTTCATCTCTCTCTCTCTCTCTGTCTTTCGCTGCATTTGCACTTTAACATTTAAAGTTGCTTCTCGGTGCGATGCGGCTGATTAGAGAGAAAAGGATGCCAAATTTATTGCAACTGTCTGCGAAAGATAATTTAAATAACAAACTCTCACGCGCACACACAGGCACGCACTCACTCACACACACATACAATGGCCACAAATTGTTACGACAGTGATAAATAAATGTTAACAATGTGCAAATTGTTTAAATTTGCCGCAGCAACAACAGCAAACAGCAACAACAATGTGAGCAGAGTTTGTAACAAATGCAAATGCACATTTACAACCACAATTACAATTGCATTATCACACACACACAAACAGACACACACATACGCAGACATGCCAGCATGCGGCTTTTGTAATACGCACACACACACACACACACACAATTTGACACTCGCATTCGCATATACATATACGTTCACACACAAACATGTGAAAAAAGTTGCACGTTAAGTTTTACAGGCGGTATTTTATACACTTTTTCGAGGGTATACTAAATTGTTGACTAAATATGTAAAGCATTTAAAATGAGACTTTTCCGGTGAAAAGAGTGTGAATTCTTATATTTTTAATCGCAGAATAAGATTAGCCCTAAAGACTGTGGCCTTTGAACATTTCTTTTGTTTTAGATTTTACATAGGTCGAAACGGGCGGGGATACTTAACGATGTTATGCTGCTTATCGGAACCCTTGGTCAGTTATTCAATAGAAACCCAAATTTAACAAATACAATTCATATAATTGTTTAGTGTAATAAAATAGGGATCCAATTAGCAAACTTTTCTATATACCTGCTATATAAATAAAATAATTTTATATGAATAATTTGATAAACTTTTATGATTGAAGCCTTATTTAGGCAATTCATTCCGAAATGTTCAATAGTTGCCCAATTATTCGACAGTCTTTTGTTCAAAATAAAATATTGTATTGTGTAATTGCGATACGCAAGTGTATTAAATATTCGGCATATTATAGATATGCACTCTTTCTTGTACGCATTGTTGTTGCTGCTGCTGCGAGAGTTATTATTATGGTTGTTGCCTCTTGTTGTTGTTGTTGTTGTTGTAGTTGTCATTGTAGTTGTTGCTTTTTAAGGCTGCTCTGTTGCTTGCTGTTGTTGTTGTTGTTGTTGTTGCAGCCTCAAATGCGAAATAACCAAAACTTTGCCCGGCAATTTGCTTTAAGCAGTTATTGTGTTAAATATTTAAAGTACTTTGATGAAATCCAGTTACGACTTGCTAAATAACTAAGCAAGAAATTGAATTAAGCATAGCTTTCGTGCTGACTATCAATAGGTTTGTGTCTGAGCCAGCTAGTATTTTAAAATGGCCAATTTAACGAGGAATTCAACTATTAAATATATTATAATATAACATTTATTCACACATTTCTTTTTATTTATGTTGTCCTTTGATAAAAAGCGTTTATCTCAAAGCTTTCTCCAGCTGCATATGGCAATTTTTAAGCCGATTTTCAAGAGATTTGCTCAGATTTATTTCGTTATATTCACGAGCTTTTGTTATTTTTGATTTGCAGTTTTAAGGCCTCGTGCACAAAGATCTCTCTTTGCATTTTGTTGCTAATATCCTGTCGAGCGTTGTGGCTAGTCCTTGACAAAATGTGCGCAAAATAATTACAACGGATTTTTTTATTATTATTTTTTTTTGCTTCTCTTGTGCATTTAAATGGCGGTCGCACTTTTGGTGACGCTAATGCGGCGCTCATTTGTAGCACCGCTTACACCCCGTAGCACACACCCCTCCAACCCATCAACCCTCCAACCACATACACACATACAGAGCCGTTTGCCTGGTTTCACACATGCCACTTGGTCTGGGCTCAGCAGGACTTTTGGCAGCTTACTCGCCGCAGTCGCCGAGCCTCTGTTTATGTTTGTGTTTTATTATTCGTTTTTTTTTTTTGGCAAACTTTTTGTTTGGTGCCAACTACAATAATTTCGTTGCATAATATCCTTTGACAGGATACACTTTCGCTAAGCCTCAAGGAGCGCACAGCACGCTCCAAACGTCATCAAGCAACATAAAATTGTTTTTGGCACACGCTCCACAGTCGTTCGCTTCTCTCAACTGCCCTGCCAAGTAGTCGAAATCGAGTCGACTCGAGTGTAGCGCTTGCATTCTCACATATTATTTGCCCATTTATATGCCCTATATAATCAATGCAGCTAAAATAGGGTATATAAAGAGTATATACTTGTTAACGAATAATTAAATATGCATTAAACAGCAGCAATATGTTTCTGTGCTGACTTTGGTTTTATGTTTTCATATAGAAACTTTTCATAGATACGTTCTTTATCTGTGACAGGCAGTATGTGAGTCCGAGTCAGCCGACTTTTCTTTTAGTACTTAAAGTTTAAAAAATAAGCAAGGCGTAGTCCAAAATGTCTTTTGCCCATACAAATAATTTAAACTTGCTGTTGTTTCTCTTTTTAAAGACCAAAGCAGAAAACTGAGTGCAGGGTAACTTTGGGCTGTTCAATATTGGTGCATTGTTTTCTTTCCTGTTTCGCTATTGTTTTGTTTGGTTCTCGGCGCTGCCCAATAAACAACATTTATGCATGTTTACAATTTAATATGTTGCGCGCACATGTGTAAAAAACAATTTGTGCCTGCTTGCCAGCCTGGTTGGCTCTCTGGCTGTCTGTCTGTCTGGCTGGCTGGCTGGCTGTTTGGCTGGTTGCCTGCCTGGCAGGCATAGCAAAAAGCAGCCACGAGGTCCTGGCGCTGGATAATAGCTTTGGCGGCTGCTAAAATTGTTGCTTATTGTTGGAAGTGCGCCAGGCGTGTTTCTTGCTGCCGCTGCTGCCATTGTTCCGGTTGTTGTTGGATTGGCCGCAATTGCAAGCCGCTTGCGGCAAGGACATGCGGCCGGCAGCACATTGGCATCGCGTGCGTGTTTATCATTTTAATGAAGCAGCCGTTGCGCAATTTATCCCATACCACCCATAACTGAAAGTAGATAATGCGTGTGTTACGTTTCTTTATCATTTAATGAGACGTAATCGGTTTTAATTACCCCGAATGCAAGCAAGAGAAGTGTCCTTAAAGGCACAAGAGCGAGAAATGTTGCTTAAAGAGCTTGCAACATTGCTCGCCAATTCTCTCACACTGTCGCTATATATCTCTTTTGCCTGTCTCTCAGTCTCTCATTTTCTTCAGCTGCCTTTGCGTGTGCAAACGTGCGTTTATAATGGATTTATCTGTGTTTGCCTTTATTCGCACTCCAGTAAAGGATATTCAGCGGGCGGCTGGCTGTCGCTTCATAAGCCATCGTGCTTTGCATAATAAAAAACAAACTTTTGCTCGCCTCCTGGATCTGTTGCAACTTGCCACAAACTTAATATGCATTTGTCTGTAGTTCTACCTCTTGCCCCTCTCTCTCTCTCACCCTCTCTTTCTTGCAGCTTTGCTGCGTCATCAATGGGCCAAGTCTTAAGGATTTTGGCCAATTTAGTTTAATTGCAACAAAAAGTTTACCAAGCATATTATTCAAAACACTTTAAATTGTCGTCTTCTTTTACATTGAACGATTTGCCATTTAATTACGTTAATTGCTATTTAGACATTTGTAATTGATTAACAACCATACACACAAAGCCAAACGAAGAAACTGATTTTCAATAATGCATTCGTTTTGAAAATTCCCCAATGGGCTGAGCATAGCAGCAAGAATATTGATTGAGTGCTTCAATTATCGCAAATTGCTTGAGGCTTTAAGGTAATTTTATGCAAATATAACTAATATTAATAATAATTGGGTATGTGAATAGTTTAGTTATTTTATATATTGCTGAATGGACTTGTATAAATATGTATTTATTAAAATATATAATATTTATTAATTACTCAAAGAGTCTGAATTGAATGACTTTATTCGGCTTTAGCCAAATATTTTTGTTTTAAATATGGTTTGGTTTTGGCTAAGTTTTGGTTGTTTCCCATCCTAAAATCTAAATCGCTTTAGAATTCGTTTCCTGCTCAGTTAAAAGTTGCTTAGTACAAAAATTACATTATTACAATTAAACTCCACGAATTTTGCAATTTCGATTTATCAAACATCTTCAGCAAAAATAATAAATAATATTAACTGACAATTTGACAAGTTTCAAATTGTGCTCAAATAAATCAAAATAGCTTATCTGAAGTAAAAACCACTTTCAACGCCTTAAGTTATGCCCGAAATATTGGCGTATTAGTTGGCTATTCACAAGAGTCGTAGATAATATTGACAAATGTCCTGGGCTAATTAATTACCAGGTAACAGCTGTCTCTGTCTGTCCCTCTATGGGCTGAGATCTAGGCCTCGGCATTTAACTTAGGCGGAACTTTTGACATTGTGGAGTCGTTGCCACCTTTGCGCCAGTGTGCATTCGGTTTTTGGGGGGTAGGGGCATTTGCGCTTAACTAAGCTGCTGGTAAATAATTCATTAATTTTCGCTTATGATTGTAATCCGCTTGTGTACGGACCACGACGAAGGCGAGGCTGACGGCGACGATGTTGAAATCCTTTTGCTATTTGCACAAGCGCACGAAACTTTAGTTAAACACAGCGGCAACGCCCTCGGGTGCTTCAAAGGGTGTCGGGAGGTTGGGTTGGGTAAGAAGGGGAAGCAGATTTGTAAGTGTATGTGTGTGTGTGTGTGTCATGCCCGGCGCGGTTGGCTGACTGGCGGTTCTGTGATTCGGGCTCCTGGAATTGTGCAAACATTTACAATTTCAAATTTCGACTATTGTTTGCATTGCCTCCTGCCCTCCCTATCTGTGTGTGTGTGTGTGTATGTGTGTGGGACAACTTTTGCTTTAAGTCAAAAAGTCTAAGCTGCAAAATACAAACCAAGCAACGGCGGGCACAGCCAAAAACTAGGTGCCTGCCCAAAAGTAGGCAACACCAGTGCCAGTGCAATGATAGACAAAACTCGCCCCTCTTGACTTCTCCAGCATTCCGTATGTGTGCGTGTGTGGGCGTGCGCGTGTGTGTATGGCTTTCAAGGTCAAAACTTTGGTTAAACTTTTAAGCCTAAGCGGCTAAACAAATATGTCTAGCACACACATGGGCGCACCCGTGACAACACGCTGCAGGACGACTGGCAGCTGCCCCATGCGGGCACTGGGCACACGCTCACACCGACCTACACACACACACGGGCACCCACACATTGATATACTGTAAAAGGTAGTCTGAAAAATTGTGTTACATATTTGTTATACATAGTGCAGCATATGTTATTGCTCGAAAAGGTCTGTCATTTGTCGTTGTTAGTGTATTTCTATATTCGAGCTAAAAGTACTAATTGTATTAGTTAATTTACCTAATAAACAATATTTCGGGTTTCACATGCTTTAATTTTAGCCTTAAACAAAAACTGTTGGTGGTATAAAAAATTGTATTTATTTTTTTGCTGCATACAATATTTATTCAAAAAGAAAAACTGAGGAATGCAAAGTGTAATATTTCAATATTCTCACAAATTAGTTGATTTATTCTTAATTTTCAATCAAAAGTGTAAATATTTTAATTATTATTCAACTATTCAAGTGGATTACTTAATTATCCTTGCAGCTTTTGTATATACTTACTTGAAGTTTTCTTTAATGAAGCTCAGAGACTTACATATTTGATCACATGAATGCACTTGCATTTGCCTGTCGCTTGCTTGTATGGTTTTAAAGTAATTATTTGCTCGTTTTTTAATTTGCTGCATGAATGCCACGCCCTGTAAACGAAAATATCGTTCAATAAGAAAAGCGCATTAAGATTTGTTCGCCCCTTGCCGCTGCTGCCCGTAATTGAAAATTTTGCCCAGCCACGCGCGTTAAGTTGTCAATTTTTTGTTCTCCATTTGTTTCGCCGATTTTCTGTAAGCGACACATGAGCTTTTTTCTTTGCGGATGTGGCAGGGGTGGTGGGGAGACTGGCCACAACACATTTTTTGGCAGCCACGCCTACGGTCGAGCAGAGCACGAATAAAACAGAAAAAGAACAACTAAACGTAAAGCCAAACAAAAGCGCAGACGATCGTCTGCTGCTGCTGCTGTTGTTGTCCTGTGCGGCATATTTGCATTTGTTTTAATGCCAGGCCGCTTAGGACTGGCCCCGAACCCAAATTCGTACCCCGGCTGCGGACGGGAACAAGTTGAACTCGTTGCCTGTTAAGCCTAAAATCGACATGCAACCTACTGGCCTCGGGGTGTGGTCGTCGCCCACATGGACGCTGCCGCCCAACCGCCCACGCCGCGCTCTGCTCAGTTCACTCCAATGTGCACAACGTGATGCTAGGAGCAGGAATACAACGGCGGTCGATGCTGTGCGGCTGCACTGGCGTTAAACTTGGCACTTGGCCAACGGAATTTGCTGGCATAAAGTACAAAATATTCCAACTGCCTGCTGATGCTGTTGCCGCCGTTCATGCCCAGCTCGATGCCGCTCAGTTTTCTAGGCTTGGGCACAATTTGAGGCTTATTTCTGTATGGTTGACACTCGGCGCAAAAATTTGTCGTAAGTGCAATTCGTTGTGGCGTCGGCGTTGCCGTTGTTCATTGGTATCAACTCGATTGCAATTGTTTTGCGCCTTAAGTTATACTATATTTTTGCCTTAAAGCGCTCGCTCCAGTCAATGACACTTAAGCGCTGCTCGAATTACACGCATTCTCGTTTACATTTTCGCCACCATTTCACCATAATTAAATGCTTATTTATGTATACATATCTGAATTCAATTGAACCGCTAACGTATTTTGTAAATTCTATTATTAACCTATTTATTATATAAGGTAATCTAATGACAGAAAGGTTTGCCCTTAAATTCTTTGAATATACGAAATACTTACAGGCATATAGTTCAAGTTGTGCCTCGTTTATACAAAATTCAAATCTTTCATGCGACAAGTTGAATTTAAAAAGAAATCGATTATGGGAGCGCGTTTCAGCGACTTAGAAGGCAACATTATAATATGCAAAGTAATGTCATAATTAAGGATTTATATGAAAAAGTTGCGCCATAACACACTCTAAGCACTTGCAACTTGAACTCTGACAATTTTGAACTTGTCTCTCACACACACACATTTATGCAGCGCTAGAGGAGTGAGAGAGAGACAGGGCGAATAAGTGAGTGAGAGCGATAGATGGAGGTAGACTGCGAAGCACTTCATAATCAGCCATATTGCTGGCAGTTTCTTGTAGCACGCATATCAATCTCTCTTCAGTGCTGCACACAAAGGCTTGCAGCGAAAAACTTTCTGCCAACTCCTCGCGCATTCGCGGAAATGACACTGTGGGGCATGAATACTAATTTCTAATTTTGCAGCTGGCGTCGACAACACATTAAGTTGGTTCCCGACGACGACAACGACGACGAGGACGAAGTAGATAGCGACTTGTAGTAAACTAAACCAAAAATTTGCGCTGCGTTGAGCATATTTTGTGGTTGGTAAATGGGCTTAGGGAGCATGAGATTTGGCAACGACATCTGGACAGTGGAGAGATTGTAGTGGGTTGGCTTGGATCGGGTAGCTCCAGCACATTTGACTCTGCAGTTGACAAAAGTTATGCGTTTGCATTTCCGTCACCCAAATGGTGCAATCAACATGCAAGACAGAGAGAAAACAAAAACGTGGGTATGGACGGTCAAGTAAATACCCTAACTCAAGAAACTATAACTGAAACAAATAAAATAAATAGAGAGCTGGTAGGATTCAGCGGGGGTGAGATTGGTGGGACGAAAGGTGAAAGAATGGGGAGAAGGAAAAGAGAGCGGATGAGAAAGGGAGAGTGTGAAAGAATAAAAATAACTAATCAGAGAAGCTGCTTATTAGATTGACTCTTTTACACAATAAATAATAAAAACATGAAAGCGTGAAAGACTTACCTGAATCCGTCAGAATCGCATAGTAGGGCAGTAGTACTTATTTTCAATTGCAGTTAAGCGGATCAAACCTATTAAAAAACTATGTTTTTGATTTGTTGTAATATGACATTATTGATGACAATTTTAATATACCTCTCGAGTAAAGTACTCTATATCGCTATCTATGCCGTTCTGCTATACAATCTTTGCTATCGTCAGTTGCATCTAAAGCGCTTGCCACATTGTTGTTGTGGTTTTTCTGGGCAACATCAGCAGCTTGTAGTCCACAAACTTTTTGGTGCACGTTGCGGCGCATGCTGCTGTTGCTGCTGTTGCTGCTGCTGCTCATGATGATGATGATTATGATTATGATAATGATGATTTGTGTCTTGGTGATGATAATGATGTTGATACAGTTGATAGTCTAGTCCATGGCACTGCCCAAAAGAAAGTTTAGCGTCTTGGTCTTGCGCTCATTAGGCGTTAATTGCGCCGACAGAGCGCGTCGAGTTAATAAACAAATTAAATGGCCCAAATGGGCTGCCAATTGGCCAGCTGAAGCTGCAGCGGCTGAAATTAAAACTGCAGCCAAAAAGCCAAAGTTGGCCAAAGACATTTGGCATGTGCATTTCTACACTTGACATTTTATATATATATATATATTGTTGTGTGTGTAACTGCTGCATATACTTGTCTGAATTCCAACGAGTTGACATTTGCACACTGTCTGCCACTCAGATGTGCACTCCCTGTCCCCCCCCAAAACTAACTCTCACCCCTCTCTGCTCTATTGTTTGCATGCCAAACAAGCCAAAAAAAAAAGAAGAGGGGAAAAAAAGAATATTCAGTTTTGTCTGCGTCGCTGGTTTGTCTGTCTGTCATCCTGTCCAGCGTCCGGACTTGTCTGTCATGACATTTGTCCTTCCGTCCGTCTGTCAGTCGGTCTGTCTATGTGTCTGTCGGTCTGTCTGGTTCCTGGTGCCCATCCATGTTTAGCTTAAATAACTCAGCGACGACTGCTGCGGCATAGAAAATGAAAAGTTCGCATTTGTCACTGGCATAACGGATACTGGGGACTGCTCCCTGGTTATTGTCGTTGTTTATGCATTTCATAAATATAAAAGTGCCTAAAATCCACTGACGTGCCTCTGGGATTGATAACATGGCACCACATTGCCACATAGCCGGGCTCTGTGAGTTCATAATGAGAGGCATTTTATAAAGTTGAATTGCAAGCACTTAAAATTGAACTTTCTGTCGTTTTATCGCTGTTGTTCATCATCAATTTGAAAGATTAACAAACTTAGATACAACTATGTGCGCTTTTGACTTTGAAGAGTTGGGGCTTTTTTGTTTTGAAAGGAGCATATTTTAGGCTGGAGTTTTGAAATTGGATTTTTAAAACGCTTTGTAAGAAAACCAACAAAAAAATAGTTTAAAATTCAAATTTAGAAAAGATTATGACACTGGCTGCTGAGCTTTTCTCTAACATCCCGTTGTGCTGCTCTTTATAATAATATAATTATATCTATTTGTATTCTCTGGAGTTGAATGTACGCAGATAGATGTTCGTCTGAATTACCCAAAATTATTGTAGCCTGTAAATTGCTTTTATGTAATTGTGAATAATCTGCAATATGCATCAATATTAATTTCTTGCATTCAATTTTACCTGCTTAATTTACCAGCTCCTTGATGGCCCGTTGGCAGGCTGGCAAAGCCCAAAATCGGCTTGCCGGGGCATTACAATCAATTATGCATTAGCTTAAATCGTCACATATGTGGAGTAAGTGGAACTCTCTACGGTTGACTCCATTGCCAATCTGTGTGTGCACCACACACAGACTGCGATTCATTCAGTCCTGAAGCTGTCCTGGCTGACTGGTTGGCTGCCTTGCCAGCTCCAGCTCCAACTCCAGCTCCCGTTCTTGCTCCTGCTGCTGTTCTACAGCCTCAGTTTTCATTCTCTGGCTGTGACTCTGTTTCTGTCAGACTGGCTTTCATGTGAATTGAATTGATTTTCAAGTGGTCTATGCTATTAGTTGTAATTGATTCTTGAAATAATTTATTTCATGGCTTTTTGTCGCCAAACTCACCGTAGTCGGGACTTATCCCTGCTGGCAAGACGTGTAAGTTTTGCAAATTGCATATAAAGTACATTAAAATGTAAATGGCTTAAATTAATTAGAAGACGCACACAAACACACACACACACACACACACACACACACACACACATACATACATACACAAAGACACTTTTCCTCACCTTTCGAGGTGACTCAATTTAAAGCTGACAGCTGCCACAGCAACAAATAATTCACGACCTGCACTTTGCTGCTGGCGAAAATGATGCATTTCCATGGCCAATTCCTCCCGCCAGCCTTGTCTATTCCCTAGGTGATATTAAAAACGCGTTCGTTGACTGAAAATAAATATCGAGCTGAAGAGAGCTGACAAACAGCTTCGACTAGTTTTGGTTGCTGCTGCTGCTGATGCCACGTTTTCCACGTTTGGCTCATTGCTAATTCCACGAAATCGAAGCGTCATAAAACCTTGATGCTGCATTTGGCCGCCATCTACATCAGCAGCCATTGGCACAGCCACAGCCTCAGTTTCAGTCCCAGTGCTGCGCTGCGCCTCCACTCTATCGCTCGGTTGCATTATGTTAGCATATTTTCAAGTTTTTCACGCCACTCGCAGCCACTTTCCTGCCCGTATCGGTGGCGCAACCCGTTCCAAAACGGCAGGCTGCATCAGCAGACGACAACGGCGTTCCGTTTGGGCTGCAATTTATTTATGAGCCTGTTGTGTTCATGAATATTTTGTGTGCTCTTGTTCTTGTTGTTGTTGTTGTTTTTGTTGCTGTGGCTGTGGGTGCTGCGTCCTGGCGGTTTGCTGGTGGCACCTAGCCCGCGCTCTATGCCCGCCTCGGTGCACTTAAAACTTGTTTGATTTACAAAATGACGGCATCGTCGCCATTGCCATTGTTTAGGCGCCTACCGCATATACCTAGCATCCTGGGAGCAGGAGGCAGTTCGAAGTACGTTCTTCTGTCGCTGCCAACATTCTTTTTTTCGCACAGCAAATTTATTAGAAGTTGACAAAATGGCACTAGCAAGGATGTACGTGATCTGGGACAATGATAATGGTCCGTGTATTGGGAAAAGCGAACTGGTGTGCAAAGTAGTGCAAAGCTTAATATTGACGTTTGTGCCTAATGTTCAATATGACACTGGTTGAAAATCGACATTAAACCTACCTATCGGTTCTATCTTACAAAGTGTTATCGTTCCTTAAGCTGAGAATACAAATATATTTTTTTTAATTCCAAAACATGTCTGGCAATGCTTTTGTTAACTTTCGATCGATATTTATTTACATCTTCAGATTAAAAAACCTATAGAAGTTTCTTTAATTAAAAACTTGTCAATGTTTACATTTGTTTAATTATGCCTTTCTATTTAATTTTATAAAATGTTTTCCTTAAGATTATTTTACGATAGAAATGTCAAGAAAACACTTAAAAAATATAAGTTTAGAAAAAATGGACTTTGTTTTATGGTAGGTCTGCTATCATAGCATAGATCACATTATACTATCCTACTAAACATTGCCAGCTAAGAAGCCATTAAAAATATGCCAAGTTAATTTACAGCTAATCATAAATAAAAACGCCCACGCGAAACAGAGAGCACACATACATGCATAAACAGATAACAAAAATACAAATGGCAAAAGGCAAGAACCAAAAGAAAGCAAAAAAAAAATGGTGTATTAAATATTGTAGGCCTGCCAGGACACATTAACTTTGCAACAGAAATGGACAGGCCAAACGGGCAAGCCGAGTCGAGTCGAGTTGAGTCGAGTTGAGTTGAGTTGAGCTGAGCAGGCAAGAAAATTATCTGGCTAAATGCCAAAAAATTATGCACACACACAAACATACACACCGTCGGACATAAACAGGGCAGACAAACGTGGCAGGACATGCTCTATGCACGTTTCGCGTGAGCGGCTCACGAAGGACACTCACACACAAACTAACCACAATTAGGATAAGCGACGCTAAAGTGCTGCAAAGTGCTGGCGGCGCTTAGAAAAAAAAACAAAACACGAAACACCAAAAAAAAAAAAAAAAAATACAGAAAAAAACATATTCAAGCTGAAAACTGTAAACGTTTCACGCTGTTGCCGCTGCAGGGCAGCCCGAAAATTGTGCAGCCTACTTTTGGGCTGCGGTTGGGCAGGAGCAGGAGCAGCAAGGTTGTGTCCAACTTGCATAGCCCCAACAGAAAAAAAAGAGACAAAATTAACAGTTAGCTACAACACTAAACGTGCCAACGCCAACAATTTTGAGCCAGGGATGCATAAACGCTCATCAAATTATTCCATTAATTATATTGTTTCCTTTGTCAATCGCTTGGCTTGTGCGAGATTTTATACACTTTTTTAGCATTGTCTAAATTCTTCATGCATTTTTACAGCATTAATAACTCTTTACTTGGCTCAAGGTTCGGGGTTTATTTAACAAAAATGAAAAACTTTTGTTTTTTTATTTAATATTTTTCCGATGTATACCTCGCGCCAGCTAAGTATAGATTTATGAAATGGGAAGGTCGCCAAAACTAGCAATACTTAGCTTACTTGTAGTGTGTTTTACCTTTTTTCTGCACCAACATTCATGAGCGCTAAATATGTTAGTGATTGATTAATTTATCTGTGAGGTAGAAATATATTTTTGTCAATTTTATTTAAATGATTTTCCCGAATATTTATTTATATAATTTTTATTATTATACTCTATTGGAGTTTATTTTATAGTCAAGTAATTTATTAATTTCGAACTTTGTTAATGACATGTTTTAAGTCCTATACCAGTCTGGCTTACAAATATTTTAGATCTAATTGTGTAGTAGAATATATAAAGCCCGTAGATTTTTTCTCAAACTGTTGTCAGTTCTGTTCAAACTGCTGCTCTATTTATTCTTCCATGCAATTCCTTTCATATCATTTAATTGTTTGATGGGATTTTCTTGAATATATTGCCAACCCTGGTAGTTGGTAGCAAGTGCAACTAACTCAACCAACTCATGGACTGACTAACTGTCTCTGGCTCCTCCGTCTAGAGCTGTCTCCTGCTGGTCCTTTTGGGCCTATTAGCCTTAATGGGACTTTTGCATGCCTCACTACAACAACTCGCCGGTTGCCGGCTGCTGACTGCCGACTGCCTCTTGCTACACATATTTCGTTTCATTTCTATTTTGCCTTTTTTTTGTAGAAGCTCGCCTTTGCCACGGCATTTTTTGCACGTCTTTGCAGTTTTCAATTATTTATGGTTTGTGGACGCTTTTGCATTAAAACTGCCTAAATATTGCCAAGGCAAAGGCTTGTGCTGGTGCTAGCCTGTGCCTGCCCAGGCAGACAACCAAATTGCCAGGCAAAATATGGCAATGGCCAAAGCTGCAGTTGACCCAGCATATGAGTCAATCCCCCCCAAGCCAGCCAATCCCCCCCATCACTTCTCGCCACACTCTGTGTTTATGTAAAACAGCTTAACACGCGCCCAAAATTGCTTTATTTGCCGAGCAGGTGAAAACGCTTCAACGTCGGCTTTGCTTTTCGGCTTGTTGGCCAATGGCCAGCAGCTGAAACGTGAACGTTGGACATAATGACTAAATTACAATGTAAATATTGGTTAAATGTTGCTTAATGTTTATTTATTAGGCTCACAGCGTTGAGCCATGCGTCAAGCAAGTTTTAAACGTTGGGCCCATTTTACGTTAAAATGAAATGTCTAGGGAGAGAAAATTTGGAAAATAATATATACCGAGTGGTTTATATGAAGATATATATATCTATGATGTATGCAGATAAATAGATAAAGTTAGTGGGAAATTAAGTTGTTCTTTATTAAGAAAAGGATTTGAATAAAACTTTGTTTTACTTTGTTCTGTTGTATGTTCTTTAATCTACAATTATAGTAAACCTTAAACGAATTGGAAAAGATTCAGATTGTTATTGCTTATTTAATTGCAAACTACGCTGGCATAGAAGCAAGAGTATTTGAGAGTCGGCTGGCCATACATAGCTGTTCTTGCAATTACTTTATAGCCACATCTGCAAATCCAAACAAAATTTGCAATGGTTCGGTGCACGGATCGAAACTGTTTATAGTTAATTAAACTATTTATGCTTTGGGCTTAAAGCAAACCAGTTTTGAAAATAAATAAAGATTCGTTTTGAGTTTAACTTCAGTTATTTTTTGTGCAATTGCCTTGGCTTAAAGTTTGGTTAGTATTGAAAATATATCGTTGTCTGTCGCCTTGTTTATAAAGTACCCAAGCTCTAGTTAATAAAAGTGTCCTGCAAGTTTATCACAATCTGCACAGCTTGAAATTGATACAGACACCTCGTGGTTTATGGTGTAGTGTGCAGTGTGTGTGTAGAATAAAGCATAACATTTCGTGTTTGTCAATGTCCAGCAACAAATTCTTGTGATAATCATTTATGTATTTGCATTGTTGTCGTGTGTTGTGTTGTTATTGCTGTGTAGCTGATGTTATTGTTGCGGTTCATTGTTGATTTTTATCAGGCACAAGTGCCACACACATGACCACCATTGCCCGACGCCCTGTGTTATCAGCTATCAGCTATATCAGATGTTGTCCAATCAACCGACATCCAACATTGTCGCTGGCTACTTTTGTGCATTATGTGCAACATGTGTCTGGCCAACGTTTTATTTATATATATAATTTTTTTGCTCACACAATTGGTTTATTTTTATTAAAAACTGTACAAATATTGTGCAGGAAATGACAATTTTTTGCTGGCAGATAATAAAAAAAAACCGGATTGTAGTTTTTATCAAAATTGTTGCCAAGTGCACAAGCTGAAACCTGAGAGCTGTCTGCCAGCCAGCTTGCGTGGCAGGTTAGTTGACTGTCAACTGTCCCCCGCTTTTACCATTTTTCGCCCCCGCTCCATAAATTGTAAACGCGTTTTGCATGCGCTTGCTATTGCCTGCCAAGTGACATGGAAGTTTTTTCTGCCGAGTTTATTAAAGTGCAAACGTGCGTATGAGTAATATTTTATGTGCATACGTTCTGGGTGTTAAGTGGGCACGGGTTGGCTTGAAATTAAGCTTAGGATTGCCGGAGAGTTTGCATGGCATCGAATGAAATTGAACGGTCGGGAATATGTTTAGATTGTACGTTTAACTGACAGAGATAAATTCAAATTGAATGATATATGCAGCACGAGTGGGATTGCATATGATTGAAAAATGATTTAAATTAGAAAATGATTGAATTATCTAGCTGAAAATTGATTGAAAAACTCGACTAGCGGCTGAAAAATGTTTAGTGGCAATAGAGAAATATATGCGATATATAAACGGACTATTTGGTGGGCGTCGATTTAGTTAAAGATTCTAATTTAATATGAAAATATATAATGCAGAGACACACACAATTTTGCATACACATTCTTGTGTGTCTTAACATGCAGCAATAAGCACCAGACGGAGACTAACAAAAGTAAATTTGACTTTTGCTTCCTCACAGTGGCGCCACATAAAATTTCGCTTTCGTTATGATTTTGTGCAGCTCGGGAGCGCGTTATTCACTTCTGTTGCATACACCCGGTTATGCACGGCGTACGGCGCGTATACATAATGAAAAATTATTTACATTTTGTTTTGTATTGCTAGCATTTGCATAGCTGAGAGCGAGCGAGAGAGAGAGAGAGAGAGAGAGACAGAGACAGAGACAGGGAGAGACCGAAGAGAGCCAAAAGTGCAGCTTGAAATAGAAAGAGGATGTGCCAAACACTTTATGCGCGTTTTGTCTTTTTAAATCCTTTGCAGCAACTTTTCATTTTTATGTGTGCCGACAACGAATTTTTCCGCTTTGTTTTTTCTATTTTCTTTTTTGTTTTTTAGGAGAAATTTTCGCTTTGCGTTCCATGTTTTCGTCTGTTTCTATTTTACGTTGTGCGCTTGTCAAGCGACGAGACGCCGGCGAAAATTAAGTCATGAAAAGTGAAAGTCGAGCTGTAGAAAGGTTGTAAAAAGGAAGTGTTGGAGCGCTTGGTTTGGGGTAGCCCTTTTTTCTTCTTATTTTTTTTTTTTTTTGGCCTGACTCGCGCTATCAGCAAAATTTAGAGTGCGTTAGCTGGCGCTCTCTTTCTGTCTCTCTCCCTCTCTCTCAGCTGTTGACTCTGCCTCTGCCTTTGTCTTTGTTTATTTATTTTATTTTTAATGTTTTGCTTTCTGACACTTGCTGTCACGCCGCATGTGTGCGTGTGTGTGTGTGAGTTGTTGTAGTTTGTCGACTGTGCCTGGCATTGTTTATAACACATCACAACGCCGAGTGTATATTTTCTCTCTCTTATTTTCACATGCTCGTCACGTTCAACTTGTTATCCTGTGCGCTTATCACAAAATGTCTTATTTTGCCTGCCTGCCTTGCTGTGGCTTGGCTTGGCTTGGCTTGTTGTCATTACCCATGTTATTTGTTGTTGTACTTACTGTTTTTTCCAACTCTCCCTTTCTTCTCCACCCTTCCCCGCCTCTTTTTCCTTCAGCCGCAAAAAAGGTAAAATGATGTGTTATGGCGTCACGTGACATGTGTCATATATGTAATGTTACTCATACGCCATGCCGGCGGTCTTGTTGGTTCACCTACTGCTACCTGTTTGGCCGCTGTGCCAGTTGACAATAATAGAACGAAAAAAATTGGCTTTTAGCTGCTTAAAGTTATGCAAAAACAAAAACGTTGCTTTGTTAAATTGTTATCAGCGAAATCAGAGAAAAATTTGCATCACATGTTTTGATTGATAAGTCAAAAGGAAATGGCGCTGACATGCGGCAAGGTAAAATATTGAAACGAATTATTAATGCACTCACTAAAATTGCCAAAAAAATTAAATGAAATTGAAAAGTAAAGAATTAACTCAGTAAAAATAAATAAATAATAACTAAATAAATTGGAAGGAAAATGAATGAAATAATTCAAAATGTAGATACAATTTTTTATAATTAAATTTGAATATTAAAGCATGTGAAAAATGAAAAATATTCTTAGACACTTTCTGAATCTCCTTATTGTGAGCATATGAATGAGATAATATAGAGCGATAATCTATATTGGAATAATAAGAATGTCATATATAATTAATGTAATGAAGGCTCAGATGTTAATGACCAGGCCAAAGAGAACTAAGCGACTCGGCAGTTAGTTTTAAATGCGACTCATGATAGCCAACCTGTCCCATTCTCTCTCTCTCTCTCTCTCTCTCTCTCTCTCTCTCTCTCTCTCTTTATGCGTTACTTTCATTCATAATTCTGCTGAATAACCAATCAATCTAATCGAGTGTAGGCCCGTGTCAAGGTCAATTAATCTTGATGGCTTTTTTTTTCTTTTTTCATTTAATTTGTTTATTAACCGCTTAATTATTGTGCATATAAAGTAATTTTCCGGCTGCCAAAAAGGGCACACAATTGTCGTGGTAATTTTTCGTATTTCTCTTATATTTTTACCTGGTGTCTCGTTGTTTGTTGCGTGCGCAATTCTTTTACCTGAAAGTTGAAGGAGGTTTTTCCACTTTGGCTTGCGTGTTCCTGTTGCTTGAATGAAACTTATCGTTTTGGTAAATATTTCGCTTGTTTATTTCTTACATTTCAACTATAATGTTAATTTTTTAGCCCCTGTTGTTTTTGTTTTTGTTATTTTGCGGCACGGCGCCCTTTGTTGGCGTGCACTTCACGCCTTTCCATTTGGTTATTAACGTATAGTACAGTTTGATGTTTGTTGTTGTAGCTGCTGCTGCTTCTGTTGTTTGACATTTTTGTTTCAGGGCAAAACAATTAATCAGGCACTTATGCCCTTTTGGCTCCCCCCCCTCTTTGACATTGGCAGCTAAATTTAATTGAATTAAATTCATGACGCGGCGACACGACGGGCAAAAAAAAATTCTTAATTAATTGAAGCACACATAAAGTAATAAATAATTGGAAAAAATACACAACTAAGAAAGAGAGCGCTCGGTTTGAGTGGCTTGACTTGGAGATACCCTGTATGTAGTTATTTTTAGAATTTACCTTCACAATACAAATGGAATACATATTTGTGTACATATTCGTGAATGTTTTTAACTATTTCGATATATGAATACGTGATTATTCTAAAATGTGTTATTCGTTGTTAACATACTGATGAAATTCCTAAGGGCTAAGCTTACCTACACCTACACACGCACAGCCACAACCTCACACCCGCACCACCCACATATGTCCAAAAGCCCCCAACCACACACAGCCGCAAATGAAGGCAACTTGCCGGCAAATGCTATGCCACGTGCTTTTCCTTCGTTTTGTTTTTGTTTTGCATATTCCGTTTTGTGCGCTAAATTCGTGGCCGCTTGTCCTTTTGGCCGCTTGCTGCGTCAGCTTGCTTCGTCGCGTCGTGTTTTTGGCAATGGTTCAAAAATTCAGTTGGCAATTTTCGCTGCACTTTTGCTTAATGTTGATTCGCCTAGGCCTATTTTGGCTTAGGCATTTTTTACCTCATTCCGGCGCAGGCGCCATTTTGTCTAGCAGCCGCAGCACCAGCACCAGCAGCAGATCTATGGCCATAATTTCTTACGGCCTGGCCGAAAGGCGTTTGTGAGTTGCTCTGATTAACTTGGCTTCATTTATTTATTTATATAAGCACATAATCTATTTAATTTCTTTAGGCACGTTTCTAAAGTCCTTTGCGGTAGGTTAGTTAGCCCACAATATTTCATTTCACTCTCTCTCTCTCTCTCTCTCTCTCTCTCTCTCTCTCTCTCTCTCTCTCTCTCTCTCTCTCTTGCTCGCACACTCACTCTCTCTCTTTCTCTCCCTTTCGTTCTTTCTACCCACCGCATCGTCGGCTCCTTTTCACTCGCTCCATCTCATTCGCTCTTGGTCTCGCTGCTGGTTGTGCCCTCTCGCTCGCCAACAGATGTTTTTTGGGGGGCGCCACTTCGTGTACGCGCGCTCGTTCGTGTCGTTGTCTGTTCCAATTCCATTTCGTTTCGCAGCCGCTTGCTTCAGCCAGCAAATGCATCCTGTCGCCTCAGTTGTGTGGCAGTAGCCGCTTTGTAAACATTTTCCCGTTGTTTGCAGCACGTGTCGTTCTCCCGTCGCCTGTCGTCGTTGTCTCTACGTCGTTCGTCGCCGTTTTTCGTCGTCTTTATCGTTCGCGTTACGTTACGTTATAAAAAGCGTTGCATACTTTTGCGGCTGTTGTTTGTGTTTCGATTTGGATTGAATATCCAAGAAATCTATCATATATATATATATATCTATATAAATAAATTAATCTTCATTTATATAGAGCTGTCAAATTAATATTTTGATTTTATCGGTGCGTGTCTATAATTTAAGTGTATCGAAAGTTTAAAAGTATTCCCATCAGCTAATCAAAAAAAATATGTAATGCTCAAAATTTACACTCGTCAAGCAATCAACAATATTTATGGTTCACTTAACTTTGTTTTTGGCTGCTCAGTATTTTCTTTTACCACCAAATTTATTGACATTTGCCTTAAGTTGACGTTCAGAGTTTGTCAAGACTTTTATGTTTGGCTTAAGAAACTTTTTAATACTTTAATGCTGTGTATTTGTATCAGTAAAAATGTTTATTAACTAAAAATTACAATTTTAAATTGCCATCTACAAAATTGTATGTAAGTCATCGAACTACCATCGAAGTGCTTGTTATAACACCTGCTATAGCATTTCAATATCTGCAATTTTAATAGGATCGGTCAAAGAAATTTGTGGTTTTCGAACTTTTGTCCCATTTGCGGTCATTGCGGTTGCCAGCCATTGCATGTGCCTAGTGTCCAGTGCCCAGTGCCCAGCTTGGTCAGGCTGTGTCCAAGTCTTTAATGGTTCAATTTTATGTAGACAATACAAGGGCCATAGACGAAAGGTTTATTGGTCTTACAGCAGCTGTGTTGAGTGCATTTGATAGGCAAATGGTTTCAAAATGTTTTGATTTTTATGACATTCGTCTATTAAGTTCTTTGATGGAGTGCAGGAATTTATTGGCAATTTAGTTGTTTGTTATGGCAGTTGGTTTGGTTGTTAAATGTCAACAATTGGCATAAAGAGAAATGCATTTAAAATAACAGAAAAGAAAATTGCTAGAATTGTCGTTCCTAACAAACAAACTGTGGTTGCAAATAGAAATAATTTACTGTGTGCTTCATTTCAGTGTAACCAATAGTTCATTTTTTTTCTAAAAGTTTTTATACTATAATATAACCCTAACGATTAATTTTGCCATTTTAATGTATAGAATTGGAGGGTAAATCAGTTAATAAATAATTCTTTATATATAGAAAATGACAGAAGAATTCTAAATATGCTTATGTCATGGGACAATTTCAACCAACTTTAAGGAACAGCTGTTGTGTCCCTTTTTGTGAGCTACCATCTCTTCTTCTTTACCCTTTTCGGCTGTGGCTGCCAACTTGCGAACCATTTATAAATGCAGCCACTTGTTAGATACATTACACATACGCACTGTGCACACTTTCAACAAGTCATGTTTATCGATTCGGGCTGCTGCTTGACTAAAAGCCAAAAGTGCTGAGCATATAAATTTCATATAGTAAATCTAAAAAACGCAAAAACTTGATTACATTTTAAGCTTTGCTTCTGCTCCTCGTGTTGACATTTTTCACAGCTGCAGTAACGAAATGCTTTTTAAAGCTGTCCAGCTACAGTTGGCGAATCTGTGTGTCTCTCTCTTTGTGTGTGTGTGTGTGTAGCTACTGCTGTTTCTTTTAGCTGCTACGACTGTTATTTCTTCTACTTCTAGAGTGTGTGTGTGTGTGTGTGGGAATGTGTGTTTGTGTGTGTGTGAGCCCAGCTGTGCAATTGTTGACACCCACTGCTGAGAGCCGCAGCAGCCGGCGCGCTCCATTTGCCTTGCTGCTGCTGGCGGCTGTTTTCCTCTGTTAGTCGCCTTTGGGCATCTCTTGGGCCGCACATTGAGTTCATTAACCCTTGTGGTTATGTCTGTAGTATTTTATATACATACATATATAAATATGTATATTTATGTCCATATAATATTTGTATGCGACAGTAAACGAGGGAAACCCACTTAAATTAAAGTGTCGCTAACTTTCTAAACTTTTTGAACTTGCGCTCAGTTCGCTGCTTTTGCTTCGTTCAATAATTTTTAATAACAAAACAAACAAAAAATAAAGTCAAGCTGCAAAGTTCAGTTGGAGAGCGACTCGCTTTTGAAGTGCCCAACTCGACCACTTCATTGTGCAAGTTTGTTGGGCTCGTTTTATTGATTTTCTTCAGTTTTTTTGCTACACTTCTTGTTAGGTGTGCTTTAAGAAATGCTCAGTGTGCGTTAATTTTTCAATTTTTCATCGTCGTTTATTGAACCTTTCTTTTGGAGCGCAAGTTGAGAAATGTGCGCCGAGAAAACTTTGCTAAATTGCACTCATAGTTTGGCAGTTTTTCGATATTTGTTGTTGCTGTTGTTGTTGTTCTTGTTGTATTTCCTGCTTGACGTACACAAAAATGTAAATTACAAACTTTGCAATTAATTGGCAATTTTAATAAAGCAAGCCGTCATGGCAAGGGGCGAGTGGGCAAAGGGTAGAGACTGAAATAATAACTGTCGAAAAATTACCACAACACACAATTTTTATTTGAGTTTTTCCTAATTATTCATAAAATATGCAAAATATCTTCATGAAGGAGTCGTATGGTGAATGCTTATAGCTGAGAAAATAATTGCAATTTAAGAGTGATTAAAGTACTTCGGCTGGAAGATTTGCTGCTTAGGATCTAGGATAGTATAGGTTTTTAAATTTATGGCATAGCAGAATCTGAGAGAAATATAGAGGGAGAGAGTAAGAGAGTTAATGGGCGAGATGGAGCGCGACAAATGCTCTCCGAATGTCACAACTTATTTGAGAAACAGCAAAACAACACGCTGCCTTGACTAGGACTCACTGACTAGGATTCGAGCTGCCACTGGCATTGCCTGTCCGCCTTTTTGTTTTGCTCTTTTCGTATCATGTTTTTTGTTTTGTGTTCTTTTTATGCCCTATACATATTAACATTTGTTTGGGTATGCGCTTCGACGTTCTTGATACTTTCTTAATATCATTTTAATATGTCTTTCTATCATAGCTGATAATGCTATCATACTTTCTCTCTCTCTCTCTCTCTCTCTCTCTCTCTCTCTCTCTCTCTCTCTCTCTCTCTCTCTCTCTCTCTCTCTCTCTCTCTCTCTCTCTCTCTCTCTCTCTCTCTCTCTCTCTTTCTCTCTGTCGCTCTCTCTCTCTCTCTCTCTCTCTCTCTCTCTCTCTCTCTCTCTCTCTCTCTCTCGCATTCGCTGTCTCTCCCGAGAGAGGACTCTTGATCGTCCTTGTGATTAATTACTCTCTCATTCACTTTCTGCTATGGTTCTCTACTTTGCCCTTATCCGTAACTATCTCTGTCCCTCTCTTTTCTCACTATAAGCACTACATAAATTTATGAAAGTCGCATGGAAGGGTGTTATTTAAGAGGAGAAGCTAGTGTTTTATACCGGAGTGCAGGGAATCTCCTAGTTCAGAACATGCGATTACAGCGTTTTTGTTATTTATCTCGCTTGCGCTTTTTTGCATTCGCAACGAGGGCAAACCACACACGTACACACACATAGACCCTCCGCACACCCGCTCACATATACATATGTAAATAATCTCACATATACTTACATGGAAGAAACAGGACAACGTGTGACAAGTGCAGGCGTCCCTCAACCAAAAAAAAAAAAAAGGAGGACTTTAAATAGATGCACACATAAATTGCGCTCTATATATTTATGCGCCGGCATATATGCAAATGCGTTCTCCGTGCCACATCATTCCCAGAAAGAGCCAGTGGGGCAGCTTCCGGGCAGAAGTATGACGAGAAGGGGAAGTAAAAGGGGATGCAGCAGTGCAGCATCTTTGTAATTTGCTTATTATCGTTGCTGTCTTTTGCTTTTGTCAATTGCCACAGCGGCGCATTGTTGTCGTCGCTATTAAAACGGAAATTAGAAAATAAATACAATTTTGTTGCACTTTTATGATTGGCAACCATTTCCTTTGCGAATTTTTTTATGCTTTATGCAGCTGTGTGCTATAAAGATTAAAAGATCTTAAGGTACAACTTAAGATCAGAATTGTCTTAAAAAGAAAAGTCTTAAAGACGTTTCGACTATTTTGCTCTCTGATTGTTGTTAATTTGTCGCTCGTTATGAGCACATTATTGATTTGCGTCAGAATTGTCAAATGCAGAACCAAATCAAGCTGTGGCCCTACCCAATAATTCTATCCTCGACTCATGTAGCCTACACCCACTGCATGACTCGTTGCATGCCCCAATGGCTTACGCGCCGCGCTGCGCTATTTACTCGCCTACAGATGAAGCTACTTTTGGTTTGGAATCCACCCTCAAGCTCGATAACCCTGACTTTGGTGCTCACGCAACAAACAGAAATAGGCAATAGGCATGGGTATCGTTTGTTTTATAATTTTCACAGACATTGCCCGGCGCGCCGCACACTTCATAAAAAGGCAACGCATGTGGACATTATTTATGCATATTTTCACCTACATTTATTTTATTTATACATACAGCGTGGGGTTACAGAGAATAACACGAGAATAACAGACACAGACATCACAAAAGGATGCTGTGAAAGTAGTGACGAGGCAATGCCTTAGAGGGCATCAGTTCTACCCTAAAAACAGGACTATATATGTGTGTATATGTTACACAACAAAATAAATAAATATATGTGTTTATATAGATGTAAAGATGGCGAGTCAACCTAGTATTGGTACTCAGTAATGAGGGGGGCATAAAGCTGCCTGCGCGTCTTGATTATATATATATTATATATATGTGGGTGATGTGTGGGTGTTTAGGTGTGTAAGTGTGTAGGTGTGTGCTGTTTCTCTAGGCGTTTTCGCGCCACCTTCTGCGACTCAATAAAGCGCAAAATAAAATAGAAGACGACATGTTGACGCTGCAGCAGCACAAATAAATATAAGCAACAATGCTTAAGTGTAAAATGTTCGGCTAAAGGACACCCTGTCTAAAGCGCTTCATTTACTTGCTCGTATTACAACTTTATTATTTCACTAAATCATAGAGTTTCAAGGAAAGCACAAGGAGTGTTGAATGTCAATGGGTCGCCCGAACGATTTAGCCTCTGACCCACGCGGCGTATGAGCAATGCGCTTAAGTAGAAAAATGATTGTGTGTATTTAATAAATTTACCTTAAAGTAAGTGTATATATGTTGTGGGCTTGATAACAACTAGAAGATCTTAGGTGTAGTTGGTTGTCCAGAGCATTTTTCTATATTAAGCATTTACCCTTTCTAAAACGATATGTGTATGACATAAATCCCCTTGAACTTTTCTCTTTTCGAAATGACGTGTATATATATATATATATAAGTTAACCCAAAGCTGATTTAAGGCAATGCCATCTTAATACATCGACAGTTTTTCTTTGGGGTAAGCGCATTTATGTTGCGCCTTTGGTCCCGTCAAGTCTCATCATCATCATCGTCATCAGGAACTGAAAGTTGTGCTGCTCTCTGGTTGTCTTTACTGTTTTTTGTTTCGTATTTTCGCCCACAATTCACACAGCTGACTTTTTGTTTTGTCGCCTCTGCACACTTGCCAGACACTCAGGTATATATATAAATATATGTATAGATATATACATAATATAAGTATGTATGTATATATATCATATACAACAGCCAAAAGTCTGCGCTCTTTGGCCTTTTGCGCTTGTGTGTTGTGTTTTTGCTTTCGTCAGCTACGCCAGCTATTGACAGGCTGCTGCTTTCTTTTTTTTTTGCTCTTAGCTCCTTTATGGTCCTTTTTTCTCGTCGTGTAACTGCTTTTCGTCGCGTTTCGCTTTCAGCAGAGGAACAAAATTAAAAAAAAAAAAAAATTGGTTACTGCGTGTTTAAAGCTCATAATTAGCACGCGTTGCACATGGCGTATACGTGTTGTGCTCTGTTATTAATGAATATTTATGCCTTTGCTGCTGATAATTGCACATTTGCTGTTGCTGATGCTGTTGCCTTTAGTACCATGAAAATTTATTGTTTTTATGCATGTTTATTATATGGTCTATATATTTTATTTTGTTTTGAATTAATTCATTTTTATTTTTTTTTGTCATTAATTCGCTGCTCAAACCAAAATGAATTTTCTGCTTACAGCGCTTTAACAACTATATAAAATTAACACAGTCAACAATTACCAATGCGCTTTTAGCAACATCATCATTTAATTATTAATAACAACAACATTTGCATAAAACGCTCAAATGCCGTGTAAACTGTTGAAAATGTTATAAATTAATTCAACATCATAAAAATCAGGAATTAATGTAGTGCCTAATGCCATGTGTAATTTTATCATATAAATCGATGAAAAAATATCTTAGAAATAATTGAAATATTACAAAACTAACGGTATAAAATAAAGCAAGTATATACATGCATAAATATATTTATTGATAAATTAATAAAGTAAACAACATAAACATATGCAAATAAATACCATAGAGCTACAAATAAAATCAAATTGCTTTATTTAAACTGCAAATATCGCATCAATTTTCAACCCCAATTGACAGCAACTTAAATGCCAGTGAAAAACATTTGCTCCCAAAAGAATGCTGCATTAATTTAAATAGAAAAAGAAATTTCAAAACAAATAATTCCTATAAATATTTGGGTAAGTTTACTTTTTAATTGCATATCAAATATTTATTATATGTGCAATATTTTCATGTGTTTGTAAAATATGTTAAACCAATTTTCTTTGTTAATGCAACAGAATTTCAGCTGCTTTATATAAAATATAAATTTAATTTTTAGAGTATTTTCTGAGCTGTAAACGATTCCTTTTACACTATGAAGCCTAGATAAAGGCTAGATAGATCTATAAGCCTTAGATAGTTCTGTAAAGGCTAGGTAGGTCTATAAAGACTAGATAGATCTGTCAAGGCTAGATTGATCTACAAAAACTATAAATATCTTTAAAGTCTTGGATATACAAAGATTAGACAGGTCTATAAAAACTAGATTGTTCAGTTAAGGCTAGATTGATCTATAAATGCAGGATTGATCTAAAATGGCTAGAAAGCTCTGTAAAGGCTATATTGATCTATAAAGTGAAGATAGCACATCAATAAGATCTATTAAATAAAACTTAATTTTTTTATTCCTAAATTTCTGCGGAACTTGAACGGCTGAAGCAATAAAAACGTCCTAATGCTAATCTTTCGTCCTAGAAGGAAGCTTCTGTAAAATAATTCCAATGTCGAATTTCTCCTTAGCTGCATACTTCTTTGAATGAAGGTTAATTCCAGGACTCAAGCTCCTACCATTAGCGTCTACATTCATTCCACTCAGCTCATTTACCAATTGCAATGGATTAATAAAAATGAGAAAAACTTTTATGTGGCTGCTCTTTAACTCATGTAGCTGACGGCAATATTTTGCCCCAACCAGCAGCAGCTGCTCCTGCTGCAGCTCCAATCCGTTTCCGTTTCGTCTACAAAACTTAGCCGCAAATGTCACATGCAAATTCAGTTTCCCTTGTAACGGAAATGCAAGCGAAAAAGTAGCAACAGCAGCGGCAAAAGATTTTTATACATAACTTTTTATGTTGCTCATTGTTGAGACTTTGAGGCGGAAAAGAATAAAATACGCCCCATAGGCAATGAGGCTGTGTAGGTGTGTTTGTGTGTGTGTGTGTTTACATTTGCGCCATTTTATTTCATTTTCATTTGCAATTTTCTTTTGCGTGTGCACATTTCCTGTGCGACATAGTCGTGACTTTTGCACTGCAAGGGACCGAAACGACGCTCGGTTCACGGGACTGACTGACTGACTGACTGACTGACTGGGTTGACTGAGCTCTGAGCTGGCTGAGCTGACTCGGTCCTTCTTTTTACATTTCTAATTACACGCTCATTTTCAACTTGAAGCGTAGCGGCAAACGGAAGCCGCTGCGCCACCGAGTAGCTGCCATAATGATGCTGCAGGGGCCAAATTCAGGAGCAGCAACTCGGAGCCAACCCATTGCCATCGTTCGCTCTGTCTTGTAAACATGGTCGCTTATGCCGTTTAGTTTTATGCATGCCAGTTGTGGCATCAGGACGACTTTATGACTTTAGTTTTATGCGTGTCACTCAATGCCCATTCTCTTACTTACCACAACGTGCGTGTGTGTGTGTGTGTGTGTGTGGGTGTGTGGGTGTGTCTGGGTTTGTGCCCTGATAAGAGCAAATTTCTTGGCAAATTATTTCGCATGCTAGTTTCCATTTTTTTTTTTATGATTGTGCTGTGTAATTAGTAGAGCCTTCTGGCTCGGACAGTGTATTTTATGTGTACGCTTTGGCTATTAACTGTTAGCTGCTCACGTTATTATATTTATTGGTCTTGGCCACGATGTTAACTGTATGCAGGGTGTTCAGGTAGATGAAAAAATTTGTCTAGTAATTAACTTAACAACATTTATCTTTATCTATAGAACTTATCATAACTACAAAAACCTATCGAACTTTGTGAATTTCCGAATATAAGGTCGTTTACTTGGAATTAATGTTAGCTAGATTGTATTTTAAGTTAGAGTTTATGGTTCATCCAATACAAAGCTCGAGCCTCACTTAGAGAATACAAATTTCATAGATATTTCTCAGATAACACCTTAAAAATATACGCTTGTTATAGAGAAGCTTTAAAGAAAATAATATTAACTGAGTTACCATATGGTGTGAAGAATCAAGTAGAGTATACAGAATGTAACCAACTTGTATGATTATCTAGCTAGCTAGCTAGATTAGTTCCTATTCAAAGTTAATTACTTTTTCTATTTTTGTTGTTTATATTAAGACCTGGACACCCATTACTAATAGCTCCTGCATTGAGTCCTTGGACTGCACTTTAATACAGCCCGAGGGCTTTTCGGGACTAGGCTTGACCTGTGACTTCGGTGACTATTGCAATTTGTTTTTCTTGTTGTTGATTTTTTTGTTGCATTGTGTTGCATTGTGTTGCTTTCCTGTAGTCAAAGTAATTAAATCAATGTGCACGCTGGTATTTACTGTGCTTGCCGCGCTGCAGCGGAAAAGAGTGCGGTTGGTGTGGCATAGAGAGTGTACGGGTGGGAGAGTAGGTGAGTTTCTCTGGTGGCGCGTTTTAATTTCCATATTACGTGCGGCCATAGAATTTATCATCGAGGGACAAGCACAAGCACAAACACACGTAGACATTTGGCCGTGCAGAGTTAAACTAAATAAATTGCATAATCCACAAAACAAATTGGAAAATGCAAACCGAACCCAAACACAATGAGCACACAATGTGCACAAGATCCAGCCCCAAAAACCCACAGCAAACAGCACTGGCTGGTCATTAATATTGCCTACCAATGGATTTGTTCTTGCTGCTGTTGTTGTTGTTGTTGTTGTTGCTCTTTTGTATCATAGTTGTCCACAAATATTTATGCCAAATAACTCAACTTTTGCTAATTGCATATTTGGTGTTCATTAGGGTCATTCAACATATAGAAACAGTGCCCCTCAATATGAATATACTCGAACAATTCGACTAATGTGCTGTTTGTTTAATTCCTGGAAATTCGAATACATATGCAAACGAATTGTAAATGTAATGAAATGTAAATATATATAAAAGGAAATTACATTTTTTTCCCCGTATATATAAACATATATTTTCAATTTTTCTTCATTTGTCTGGCAAATGAAACCGAAATCTGCTGGCAAAAAAAAAGGAATACAAAGAGATGTTTAATCTGAAAAGTAAAACAATGCGAAGCTCGAATGCTCTTTATGTATTTATTCATTTTTGCTGCAACTGGTATTAATTAAATATTGCATTTTCAATAATTGATACATCGTTTCTTTTGGGCTCAGAGAAAATATAAAAAAAAATGGTATTATTTGCAGCTGCCATTCATTATGTTAAAAGTTTATATTAAAACAAGAGAGAGAATTCTTTCAATATACAACTTATAGATAAGGTTGCTTTTTCCAATAACTTTCTTGGGAACTTATTCCAACATCTGCAGTGCTAAGCAAACCTTTTAGCATACTTAAACTACCTTTTACCAATGGTAAATTTGCTCCGATGAAAGAAAAAAAAAAAAAACAAATTGAAAATGAGAGGAAAGTTGGGGCCCATACACAACAATCACTCTTAAATACTTGCCACTGACGTAGCGCGCATATTGAAAATTCGTTACAATGATATCCTCGGGCGGCTTAAAAACAAAAAAAGAAAACAATAACAAATTACTTTTTTAATGCCTGCCTGTACACACACGCAATGTGCGGTGTTTTTGTGTGTGTGTGTGTGTGTGTGTTCGACAAAAGATTTTGCTTGTTTCGGTCTGGAAAAACATTTTTCCATATTATACCATCAGCCCCGCGGATGAAGCTACCTGCTGAAAATCGATTAAGCTTTTGGGGTATAACTGGTTGTTTGTTGGCTGTGGGACTCATCGGGCTGCCGGCTCGACTCGGCTGTTGATTGAAAAGTTGGCGAAACGGGAGTTAGCAGCAAACCAACCAACCCCCGTCCCACCAGTTCAACAACAAAAGGGAACAGCAGCAGCTGAATGCCAAAGCTAAAGCTGATGCTGATGCTGTCCCTTTAACGTGCAGACAATAACCAACTTGTTTATGTTTTATACGCTGGGGAATTTGCCAGTCTCTGCGTGCAATATCATCTCCAATCCTTACCCCAAGCCCCCAACCTCAAGTTGTGCCTCCAGCTCCATATCTGTTTATGTCTGTGTTTTCTTTGCCTGTTCTCAGAATGTTTTTTAACCAGCATTTTTGCTCTCGCCATTTGCCTTTGAAGCATTTCTCATTCCACATTCGCAATCGCATTCGCATTTCTGTTTAGTATTTTCAAGGACGCGCTGCTTTGATGAGCTAACCACACACACACACTCACACACACACTCACACACACACAAATGCACACAGACAGACACACACATAGAAACTACACTCAGAAATGGGGTTCGTCAGTAAGTTATTCAATATTTTGGGTATAAAATTACTAAAAGGGTTTCTCTATCTTTTCTGCGTTTGTATATACTGCTCTGATGCTGGCTGCTTTCTGCTTCGCTGTTTATATGAGCAGCTGTAAAAACATGATGGCCGAAAGTTAATGTGCATAGCGCTAACGTTAAATTCATATAGCGTTAATATATATGTCTACTTGTATATGTATTTATACACGTAGATGCCAGCCATGGTTTTAGTAGCAAGTAAAATGACTGCCGCTTCAGTGAGAAATGATGTTAATGACTAGCAGTTATATAGTTATAGGATCTACGTTTCTGCTGTGACTATTTCCTTAGAAAGATATGATACTGAATTTTCCTTCATAAGTTAAAGAATTTGCAGGTCCTAAGGATGTGAACTCAAATGCTCTTAAGTTTTTTGTATTCAAAGCCGTTGTGTTGCATTAAGGGGAACATAAGTGTGAAGAAATTTAGCCTACTTTGAGACTAGATAAGGTAGTGTTGCAAATAATAATATTTCACATTTATATTGAAATCATGAGGCTTAGCTAATTGCTGTCGCTGATGCGCGTTTGCGATAGCTTTTAATCTATAGCTTATCCCTTTAGTAAATACAACCCTGACGTGTAGCTGTTAGAGAAAGATAATTCCTTGGAGTATATAAAATTATTCGCTCTTTTGATATTAAGTTGTTCACTCTAATGCGTTAGTCAAGAGTTAAGAACAGCCAGCGCCTTCTTGTTTAATAATAATGCATAAGTAATTTTCTTTAACCTATCTCTGCATATTGGTCTTTGCATCTTCTTGGCCAGAGCTCAACAACTCAGCCCACTTATTGGCAAGCCAAGCTGTGTTGTGCATTGTCAACAACGCACGGTAGTCGACTCTATTATAATCAATTTGATGTGAACTGAGCGTATTGAGTGCACTCAAATCGCCTAAGAGTATATACGCATTATGCCACAATAAGCAGTTTACGGTAAACTGCAGCACTTGCAACATTCACAAGCTGCTGCTACAGCAGGCTGCACATACATTGCCTCCTGTAGGGTGGATGCGCGAGGCAGCTGCTGTTGAAGCTGTGACCGCAAGCCAATTTATGAGAATGTACCAATTCAGTTTACGAAACACGAAACATTTATGTTGCCTGCTTACTCATGCCACACACACACATACACACACAAAGATGTGTCTGTATAAATCATATTGCAAGCTTATATGCATATACACACATAATTTCACATGCCATTTGGCATTTTTCTTAAATCTGCATATGTTTATCTCCTGCCGCTTATTGAATACAAAATGCATTTATTTTTAACAGATTTCCTCTAGGTTTTATGTTTTTTTTTTGTTGTTAACTTTTTTAAAACTATTGCGAGATTTATGAGCCATTTTGATTGGCGTTGGCATAAAATGAAATATATTGGCTCACGTCAGAGCATAACAAGTTCTTGCCAGCGTGTCGTATGCTTGATAAACAAAAAAGCAGACACGTTGCGCATACGCCATGCATTCAGTATGTGTGCGTACGTATTGGGTTGGTATCCCTGGCACTAGATACGCAACTAACGTCGCATTCGTGTTTATCGCTTAAATTGCCCAAGCATCTTACAGATACAAAAGCGTAACGTGTACGTGGCCGAAGCGAGGGAAAATCAATAGAATGTGTTTAATAAGCTGAAACTTTGCTTAGATAACACGTCTATGAGCGAAGATTTTATTGTTGTAGCGAAAACAGAGCGTGGCAGAGCCAAAGGGAGAGAGGCAGAAAGCAAGAAGCGGGTAAGTGTCACATGTATCTTGTAGCTGGTGGCAACACGTGCTCTGCATTTTAATATAATCGTCTGGCGTTTAATCAGCTTTACAGTTTATACCTTTTTATAGGTAGTCATATCTAATTTGAGTATCGCCTTAGTCGTTTCTTCTGATAATATTAAGCTAATACCTTAAATCTGCCAAAGGCACTCAAATATACATATATATATGCATATATCGATATATGTATATAGATGCGTATATATGCCCACTTTTTATTTTGACAAGCTTTCATTGACTCAACCAAATTTTTGTTTGGCCCTTTCTTTGCATCTTTTATCGTCGTTGGTCAGTAACCCAGACAACATTGCCCAGGGCGGCAACTGACCGAGGACGAGTCCCTCGGACCTTGGCTTGGCCTCTATTAGTAGCCTGTCATTCTTGTCTTTATTGCTGTTGTTGTTGTCGTTATATTTTTTTCTTATTATAATATGTATAGAGCGCTTGGTCTTGGTTTCTTTTAGCTTAGCATTCATTGCCCTTTTTGTTGTAGTCTTCTTATTTCTTTTTAGTGGCTCCATTCTCGGTTAGTTTTTATACTTTTGAGTGTGTGTGTGTGTGAGAGTGGCAGGCGTTGACCTTCCATTGTTATTTGACATTTTGTGGGCACTTTTGAAGTGTAGTCTGCGTTTTGCTTGGGTCTGCTGCAAATTGAAAGCTATTAAAGCATTGCATTGCACTGGAAATTTATGGCTGTGACCGAGCATTAAGTTATAAAGCGACAGTTATGAACAAGTTTAAGAAACTCCTAAATTCTGTTTCTTCATAATTTTTTAATTTACTTTTAAATAGTTTTTTATCTGCTAGGATCTATGATCTAGGACCTTAGCCTTGGTCTGAAATGCTTTAACATAGTCTCTATATAAGAAATTATATACTTAACCAAATATACTTATATACACGCAAGATTAAAATATAGTCCTATCTACAGGAGAAAAGAAGATAAATGAATTTAAAATAATATAAATGAATAAGGAAGAAAAACTATTTAAAATAGTACTAGAGCAGCGCCGGAGTATATTATAATTCATGCGAATCGCATCGAAGGGCTTCAATTTAACAATAAATTGAACTTTCACTGACCATAGGCTAGGATAGGTTCCGCTGAGTGAAACAGTTTTATGTAAATTATAAAATAAAACATTTTATATATATTAAAATAATATTAGCACTTACACACGAAAACTTGTTTTGATTAACTTCTGTTATTTGTTGTATTCCATTTAAAATTGAGACTAAAAAATTGCAATTGTTTTTAAAATTTTAATTAATTTGTGTTCACACATTTTAATTTAATTCAATTCTTATAAGAGCAACTTGTGGCTTCATTACTATATGGGAAAAGTGATATTTTGTCCACCTACACACTGACAAACACATAGGCATCCCTCATTATTCTTGGCAATGCATTAAGGCAATTTGTGGTCGACACACAAATTTTTCACTTAACGCACAAGTGGCACTTTCCTATCCCCCGCTCCCGCCTCCGCACACTCACACGATGCACATTCAGCCGCATTCAGCCCTCTTTCATCATTCTTAAAAACGAAAATATTTATAGAAAAATGTTTATGCCCGACGGCGAATTTTATGCGAGCTGTGCCTGAATTTATGCGATTTTCTCCGCTTATTTTTTTTTTTTTTTTTTTTTTTTTTTTTTTTTTTTTACCATATATACATACAAGTAAATTTATATGTGTTGGTGTACGGCAGCGGCAATTTGTGTGTACGCTGTGCCAATATTTGTAGCCACAGCTCGGCGACCATATCAAGATCATAATCTTTATGGCTATTGCCGAGCCGGCCCAAAAGCGTAACCGACCAAACGAACCAGCGTGCGGACGGGCAAGAACAACTCGAGCGACAAACAAGCAATGAAATCAAATAAGCTGAGGGTAAAATCAACAACAACAACAACAAAAATAACGCCAATAGCAACAGTAATAATAACAACAACAATAACAACAACAGTAAAAGCAATAGGCAACAACAAATTGTGTGTGTCACATAAATTATTTGCTGCTGAATTGGCAATTATTTGTTGTAATTTATTGTGTGATAAATGTGTGTGTGTGTGCATGTGCATGTGAGAGTGTGCGTGTGCGTGTGTAACTGCTGGGCAATGTGTTTTTTATTTAATTTAAAAATAATTAATTTGCCAGCAAAACGAAGCTCAGGATTTGCTGTTTGCTGCAGCAGCACTCAAACAAATTAAGCGCCGGACGTTGTTTGCACTTGCAACACATACACACACACACATACACATGCACAGACACACACACACGAACGGACACACGGACACATAAGGAAATGGTTGCATTATGTGCAGCTGCTGCTGCTGCAGCTGCAACAACAGCTTGCATACAATATGTAATGACTTAAGTCAACGATGTCAATCATTGTTGTCATCTTCATTTAATCAATACTTAAACACATACTGTGCTTGTCTGTGTGCGAGCGTATCTCTGTGTGTGTGTGTCTGTGTATGTCAGACGGACATTCGATTTACTGCCGGCTGCTGCTGCTGTTGCTGTTGCTGAAGTTGGCAGAAACTTAACTCAAACCAATTCAATGCGAATCATTGCATACAAGCTTCCATAGTCAAAGCTTGAGCTGTCATCAAGACAGCTGCCTTCCGACTGACTACACTTAGCCCGGATGTCAGCCATTGGCAAACGGTTATCTTTGTGTTTAATATTGGGCTGTTCACAATATTGAGACAAGTTAAGGCTTGTCGAGCAAATTATTTATATAATACATGGCATTAATATGAACAAAAAGTGTAATATCTTAATTATTTGAAATGAAAGCAATCGATCAGACTTATAGTGAAAATTCTACGTTGAAGCTATATATCTTATTTAAATTTTTGGCATTTAGTGACCTTATGCTCATAACCATTGAATTCTTAAGGTTTTGTCAGCTCATGAAACTCTGGAGGAAAAACTGAGATAAATTGTGAAAAATGTTATCGTCCTTCATTTATAAAGTAATATTTTGATAAACAAATTTATTCTTGCTCATCAGGCAGGCTTAGCGACTCAATCTACCGTCGTCAGAGTATATATTAATAATAATATATTATTACCTTTATAAGGGAGTATATCTTTTTTATTTTATGAATTAACCCGAGATGTCAATATTATTTATGATAAATAAATAATAATAAAATCTTCAAGAATAATGATAAAATTATGTTAGTAAATATAATAATAAATTTTGACTATAGATTTTATAGGCAACACTCTAATTTCTCAGGCACATAGCGTGAAAATATCAAAAGCCGTAATGGATTAAAAATGCATGCAGCTGCATAAGGCATACACACACATACAAATAGACGCACGAGCTGATTAAACACGCAGACACACGCACACACACACACACACTCTAGCATACACATGCAGAAAGTAGCGGCTCAATAAGTTAACACCGAGAGTCGAGCTGATAAGTTGGCAACAGGGAAATGAATATGCAACACAGAGCAAAAGTCGTTGGCGCTTTGAACTGTATTTCTGCTGCTTATTAAGGACATTGCCTGGCTGGCAGCGTGTCTGTGTGTGTGTGCGTGTGTGAGAGGAGGTGTGGGTGTGCAGTGTCAATTTTTCAATTGCTTGCATAATTAAAATATTGCGCATACGCAGCGTGGTACTACATTTATTGAAGCTGTGCTGCTTGCGCACTGAGTGCAATGAAAGACATAAATCTTTTTGCCATTGCAGACAAAGGCACAGGCCAGAGACACAATTCCGAGTCAGAAGCCGCTTTCGATTGCCTTGGCTATAATTTACGATCTGTGGACCGTACTGGCTGGAGGTTGTCTTGGGGTTCATCGTAATGCTTTTAATAGCATTTGCATAGCCCCCGACTCTGCTGCTGCTGGGCTTATGAAATATGAGCGCAAATTGATGTCATTTTGGTGTTTGGCTTTGCACATGCATTTTGGGTTTGGTTTTCAATTTGTGTGTGTGCGTGCGTGTTTGTGTGTGTGTGTGCGGTACATTAATTGGTTTGCTCGGGTGTCGCCAAAGCTTTGGCTTTAACTAATTTATCTACGTGTATATATTGCTAAATTTATATATGATATTCATATAAATATCTAATGCTAATGCTAATGCTAATGCTAATGACTTTGCCTTCAGCTTTGCTTTTGCTGCTGCTCATTTAATGTACAATTTTATTTATGCATTTTCAATTACATTTTACATTTGAGGTTTGGCTCGTTGTCCGCCATTTAAAATTAGTCGCTATTTATTTTGGCTAAGCATTTATTTATGGCAAATTATTTTTGCGTGTTGATATAAAGATACACGTGTGTGTGTTCTAAATGGGTATTAAAAAAAATGTTTATGCTGAGATTGCGCTTAACATATAATTTATTTATTGCTTTGGGAATTTGTGGCAGCGATTGATGCGGTTGTATTTAAATTTAGTTTAAGTGATTACTAAATTTTGTATGTGTATAACTATTTATGCATTTAATTTATAACTTATGCATAAGTGTATTTATCGCAAATTCCACACTCGTTTCTTTTAGCGTGTATTTCTCAATCGTGCATAGTTTTATGAGCATCCGAGTTACTTTTTTTATGTTTAACCAAATTTTGTACTATCAAAGTTTCAAGTCTTTTCGTATTGAACTTTAATCAGGCATAACTGTGTTATAATTAAAAGATATTCATATTAACGTGCATTGTTCCTTCTCTCTATAATGTTTTTTTATTTCAATTTGTGTTCTTGGAAAACTTTAACTAATTACCAAAAATATAAATATCTACACGAATAATTGTTTCGGTATCGTTCTGGATATGGTTTCGTTATAATCTTTGAAAATTTGAGAAACTTTTTGAGAAAAAGAGTTGACCAATCAATTATAGCTGACAATGCTCTATGAAGTTATTGTGGGACGCTCTAGCTAAGCAGTTTAATGAAGAGGCACGTTTTCTGATCTCATTCAGTAGCACATTAGCTCGCACGCGCTCGCTGCCAAATTAAAAGCGTTTAAGCAAACTATGTATTCAATCGGGCCAACGAAGCCAAACGTTCATCACCACAAACGGCCGGGCATTTCGACCAAATTGAGTCTGACCACCAGTCAGCACAAAACAGAGAAGGGGTCAAAAAAAAAAAAAAAAAAAAAAAAATAGAAGAAAGCAAATTCGTTCGCTGGCAGCAGCAGCTGCTGTTGATGACGTTGCTGCTGTTGCTGCCGTTGTTGTTGGCATTGCCAATTTAAGCGCAAATGCAATTGGAATTTGCAATGAATATTTAAACATACGCACACATTCCCATTCGCACACTCCCTGGTCAGCGGAGAAAAACGAAATGAACACAAGTGTTGAGCAAAGTGCATGGGTAATGCGTTTCAGTGTCGGCTGTTGGCATGTCGGATGTTGCTGTCCGTCAAATGGTTGTTTTCACTGTATATGTGGTTTTGTACTCATTTCGCACTGTGCTGTCAGTCAGCAAAATGAGCGTAAAAATTGTAAATAAATTACCACACACACACAAGGCGCACAGGGCCAATTAAAATATAGTTAATTGTGCAAGTTCCTGGCGGCAAGTATAAGTTGCAGCAGCAGCAGCAGTGGCAGTAGCAGTAGCAGTAGCAGCAGTGCCAGCATCAGTAGCAGCCGCAGCAAGAGAAGACAAAGTCATGTGGCACAAGTTTGCGTTTAAATCATAGCTTCATGCCTGGAGTGCAGTCTGTGCCAGATAAGGCCGAAAGTTAGCTCCGACTACAACAGCTAGCTGCATATACGTCCCTGCGTTGGTGTGGGTGAATGCATATAACTCATGCGACGTGTGTGACAGCGTTTGCCTTAGGAGCAGGCGGAATATGTAGAGCAAAAGCGGGCGACATTCAAAAGTTGTGGTACGAGTTGGAGTACTTGGAGTTCCTTAAATGCCAACCAGATATGAAAGTTGTTCTGAGTGTAGTGCGGCATGTTGATAATGAAATGAAATACATGAAAAATCTAATGTGGAGTAGATATAAAGAGAAAGACGTGCTAAGAAATTAGTATGCGTAAGGGATTTGAGATTTGAAGAACGAGAGGCAAAAAAAGCATGTGCTCTAGATTGTATCAAAGTGAATCATAAATATCAGCCTTCTATGCGATCCTCATGAGTTCAAGCAAGCTTTACATATTTGACAACTTTTTAAGCGACTAAATAATTTTGATAAGTTTGAGAGTTAGGTTGAGCGATTGAAATTGACAGAAGATAAAGAGGTAATTAAGAAAGTGACAGCGAGACAGAAAAGTAAATAATTTTAAACTAAGCAGCTAGCGTATTTAAAAAAAATTCGAGAATCTCTAAGGACATACAGTTAAGAGTTAAGCTTAAGAGTCTGAGCAGAAACAGTAAGCCATAAATAATAATATTTAACTTAGGGTGTTAGAGAATATGTAGGGAAACTCGAAAATTTCTTAACACAATCATTCCATTACCAAGTAGAAACAAAAGCTGGCCTTGAACAGATCCTCAAACATGTAGTACTTGTACTTTAATGCTAAGACCTAAGGCCTAAGCCTTTTTAATTGGCATTGTAAATGGCAAAGTTACTTTACAGCTCTCAGCTGGCCAGTGCCTGCCCTTTGGGCTCCCTTCGACAGCGTGGACTGTGCCTTACACTTTGATTTATGCACGAACAAGCTGCCAAAACGTCTTTTGCTGTCCCCGACAACAACAATTTCAATTTGCGTTAACTAGTCGGCCTGGTGGTTCACAGCCTCAACTGGCAGTGCCTACCCCTGCCCCTATTCCGCGCCTGCCTCTGTCGCTTGTGTGGGCAAACCCTTTTGCTGTCGCTGGCGACAAGCGGACGAGGCTCGCATCCGGCGTTGCCATTGTCATGGCCTTCCATTGCGGCACGCCATTCTGTTGATTTGATTTTGCGCGCCTTGTTTGTGGGCGTGGCCCTTGCACAATTTCGCATGCGAAATTTTCGCTGACTGACATGTCGTCTTTGTTCACGATGTTGTTGTTGCTGTAACTGTTGTTGTTCGGTTTTGTTATTTTTATTTTTCGGCGAGCTGGTCGGTAATTTTTTAATGCATTTAAACGGCTGTCAAGTGGCCCAGGCCACGTTTTGTTGCCTACTTTTGTGCGTTTGCCGCGAGCCAAGCGAGCGAACTGCTGAAATATGCAAAAAGCGCCAGCACTTGCCCCCCACCGCTCCCCCGCTCACACACAACCTGCCCGAAATTTAGACATTTTCAGTTTTCAGTTCCTGTAGATAGAAACGAAAAATGCCACCGCATACCGAATAAAGTTTTTACTGTTTTGTAGTTGTAGGCCTCACATTGCATGCTTTTAGGCTTTGTCGAGACGGCGGCCCAACGAGAAACCTGGACCTTTACATATGTTGAGCGCAAAACACATGCCGCGCATTTTAATGCCCTGCCTTAAAGAGGATGCTTAGCGATATAAGTTTGTAGGTCAAGGAACTGAATAGAATACAATATTTGTGATAATTGGCCAGAATTTATGCACATATTAGTTATGCGCTTATGTGATTCTTGTCTACTAGAATTCGTATTAGTTTTTGCATAATTATTATTAATTGTTATAAACAGTTTCAATAATAATTATGTTTAGTTTTAATTATATGAACTTTCCAAATAGAGAAACTATACGATATATATAATACCTGAGATATTTTTTTTGAGGGTATTTTTAGTGCGGCTGGCTAAACAATTGTTTTAGCTGCTTGTTGTTTTTGCACTTCAGTGCGATGCTCGTTCGCAGAGCGCATAAAAAATTGAAATAGAATACAAACATGTTGGCAACTTTTCGCTCAACAACAACTGCAACAACAAGCGCTCTGCCACTCAGTGTGTGTGTGTTTGTCTGTCTATCTGCCTGTTGGTTGGCTGCTTTCGGCCTGCCTACAGCAACAAAAAGTTTTAACTGATTACGTTTGCCGTTGATAATGTTGAGTGACATTTGGTTTGCGTATTAACTTAAGTGAGCGACAGCATGCCCTCGCCTTTGCGACCGCCCTCTGTCCATGCCGCTACCCTCGCGCATGTCTGCCCGTCTGTCGGCATGTGTGTAGGTGGGCTGCGGTTGAAGCCGCACGTGCCCCCTTGGCTTCGGAGCGCGTTACGAGTTAGTTTGGCATTCGCGTGCACACTGATTGCCAAGGGGAATGCATTTCAATTAAAAACGATTTTTTAATGCGTGTGAGCGAGTCGCTGCGCTCCTGAGGGGGCGGCATGTGGTTGAATGGAAACGTTTTTAGAAATGTAAGAAATTAATTTTGTGTAAAGTATGAAAGTTATTTTAAGATGACATGTGCACGATTATTATTTTAGCTCGCATAAAATTTAAATATTTTTATAATATTTTGCTATGCAAATTTAATTAGGCATAACAAATACATTAAAAACGAATTTATAATTTTCACTATATAATAAAATTAATATAAGCATTAAATTAGTTTTCTATTTCTAAGGTCGGCTATCAAAAGCTGATTACACTTCATGTATTTCACTTGTTTGGCAACCCTAGCCGTTGTTCAACAACCCTGACATTACAAAAATGTGCATGTTGAACATTCTCGGACAACCCAATAAAACATCAGCTAGAACATAGAGAGACCCAAAATGAAAGGAGAATAATGCACAAATACAATTGTCAAAAGAACGGCTGGACTGTACCTGTATCAAAAACTTGCCCTTAACCTTAGCCAGTTAAGCCCAGTCAGTTTGGCCTGCTGCTAAAATGCATATATATATCTTTTAAGCCCTTTTGCCAAACCAATAAACCAGCACTTAACCACAATTACCCCCTTTGCAAACAAGAACGAGTTTGCCCCGGCCAGCAGCAGCAGCAGCAGCCCTTGCAACGTTTTTTATGCCTCAACCTTAAGCCCTCAACACCCCTGTGCTTGTGTGTGTCTGTGTGTGTGTGTGTGTGTGTGTGTGTGGGCTTGTGTGTCGACAAAATCATGTGCACTGCAATCAGTCTTCATTTACACTTTGCACCTGCGGCGCTCCCTGTCTCCCTTCACCTCTCTCTATCTCACTCTCTCCCTCTCTGTCTCTGTCTCTTGTTGGCAGTTTGGGTGCCAGCAACACGAACATGGAGAGCAGTTCAGTTGAGCAGTTAGTGGCTGTAGGGGACATCAAGGCTAAAGAGGGGCACTCAGGTATGGGTGAGGCATAGTCCAGGGCCAACAACTTTGAACCGGCATGCAAGGTGGCAAGTCGAACCCAAAAACCTGAGCTGAGTGTGAGTTACACAGAGAAACAAACAAACAAACAAATAAACATTTCATATGATGGGGGCCAGGGCGAAAGCTGTGTGTTGTAAGGGGCTCGGTCGGACGGGGTTGTGGCAAAGCTGTGGAACTTTGGCGCGCCGTAGTCGTACATCGTTGGAAAGTGAAACAAGCTGATTTTTATTATAACTATGTGTATTACAATTGTTGTTGCCGCTGCTGCCGCTGCTGCTGCTCTTGTACAAAAGTTGCACTTTCATGTAACGCTAACGAGTAACAGCAACAGCAACAACACTTGGCGGGAGCCTGCGCTGATAATAGGGGTAGTCGTATATCCGGTTTTTCGCCGCGCGCTTGTTTTCATGTTCGGGTTTTAGCTATTGTATTAACTTGACTTTTATTTCATCATTACAATTCGCATTGTTATTGTTGTTGTTGTTGTCGTTTTCTGTTTCATTGTTATTGTTAACATTCCGCATAGTCGAGTTTTGATATTTTGTTGGGGTTTGGTTTGCTGCCCCATTCCCAAGCTGTATGCGCAGCAATTGTTGTTGTTTTAGCGCCCATAGCTTGTGTTTTGTGCTTTCTGTGCCCTTATAAATGCGAAATATGAAATGTATTTTGTAGTCGAGTGAGATTTCAATAGTCATTTGGTTGGGTTTACATTATGTATACGCCGTGTTGCTGCCTGAGGGCTGACAGCGTTCATTCGTTTTCGTTTTTTTTTCTGATCGAAAGTCAAATGTTTACCTTGTTAATTATAATTACGAGTTGTGTCTGAAATGTGAGGGTATAAATGGGAACGAAGACAGCTTGCAGTGGAGCACAACTTTTGCCAGCGCAGCGACCACATTATACCCATTGCATTGCTTAAATGGGAAATACTGAAAATGATATATCAATGAGGTATACTATGATCATTTTCCCAGATAAAACATTTTGCCTTTTTTCAGTACAAGCTTTACTTGTATTAGTATAGGGTATCTTTTTGTCGTATACTCTGCAACGAGTGTATTCTTACTTGTTACTTACGTTGCCTGTCTGTCAATGCGGTCTGTAGCAAAACCCTTGACAATACACAGTATGCCAAACATTTGCGCTGAGTCACAAGGAATGAGTGCATCCGCTCCAAGCGAGAGTTGTGAATCAATGAGTCACCAACAAAAAAATGTATTTTGATTTACCAAGTTTCTGAAGTGCTTTAACGCACACGAAAAGCAACGTAATTGTAATTTGCATGTCAAACTAGTTTAACGAGAGTAGGAGAATTTCTAAATATAAACGGAGTCTATAAAATGGAAAGTTAAGTACATAAAACAAAGGAAATATTTTGGCTGCCTTTAATATTGGTCATCTCAATAGCTTATAGATTAAATCCATGACTTTTGCTTCGCACAATTAAATTTAATTATTTGCTGTTTCTTAAACTGATTGTTGTTTGCATTTGATATTTTGTTATATACTGCTACTACTGCTACTATATTCTTCGCTAGCTTTATTCTTCGTTTCGACAGCAACTGACGCTGCTGTTTGCTCTTCTGCATTCAGGCAATTGAACTGACTGTCTCAGGACTTAACATTTTGATTTCTAATTTCCGTCAAAAGCAAAACGGTTGACGACAATTGATGCTGGCAGACCTGGACTGGTCAGCCAGTTAGCCAAACAGTGCCACCAGAGCTAAGCACAAGCCAGAAACACACAGACACAGGCAGACAAAGCCGGAGCTGCCTTTGTTTTGTCATTACAATATGTCAGAATCATTTATACGCCCTGTAACAGACGACGTGGACTCGACTCTGACACTGTGCTAAATACTACGGTTGCTCTGTGTCTGGGCTCTGGTTGCATATCATGGCTCAAGGCATGTCAACAAAATTTTGCATTTGCAACCTTCTCGGCCAAACTGGGTAACCGCAAATAAGTTTCTGGCTCTTTGTGCAACGACTTTGTTGTAGGTGTGGCTGGCGCGATGGCATGCCTGTAGATGTGTGCTTGGGTGTGTGGACTATTTGTCTGCTTATAATTTGCAGCGCAAATGACCGAAAGGTTCTCTGGCTGGTCGGCTGTTGGCTTGGCCAAAAGCAAATTACAGCTTTATGAATTAATGATTGCGGACTGACCATGGTATTTTAGTTAAATTTTCAGTGCATTTTGTTTGCCTTCAGTTTGCCTTTGTGCTAAAGGAGATCCTTGTACACTTTGCAGGGTATTCTAATTTGCTGCTAAGGTTTGTAGTTTGGCATTTATGTTATATGCTTATACATTTATTTTCGTAATATTATTGGGTAATTTAAAAAACTAGTTTTTATTTTATATACATTTCTTGTATTTTAATAAATATAAATTTAAATATTATACACACTTCTAATGTTTGAATAGCTATTGATAGTTGTTAGATAATATCACTAATTGGAAAGAGGCTTAATGACTTAGTTATTGTTATCTAATAATAATTATCGTCATGTTTTTTAGTGTATTCAGTTTTTACTGTAACAAAATTCGTGGAACTTGATTGGAATGTTGCTTATACGCCATGCTGGTAAACAGTCTACTGCATTGCTTTTGTCCAGGCAGCCCGACTTGCTTTGTGAGCGCTGCTCAGACATTTTCCTCATTATAATGGTTAGATTAAAAGCCATTATGTTTGCATTGTGGCTAACCAAGTTGTTAATATGCAGAATCATTTACTGGAGACGTTTAAAGTGAAAGACAATGGCGTTTTCTGGTCAATATTTGCACATTGTATACTTCTAGCAGCCACTGTTGTAACTTATACAACGTACATTGGAAACACAATAAAATTAATTGCGAATATTGTGTATGGCATATAAAATATTCTTACTATACTGAATGCAAACATAGTTTGCTGTAATTGTAATCCACTGGCCAATAATGTTGATTGCATTTTCATGCTCAATTTTACACAGAGTTTGAAATTAAATTGCAAAATTTTATTGAGCGAGCGCACAGATACAATTATAAATAGATAATTGTAATAAGCTTTGCATTGTTTAATCAGTTATGCGCTCAGATTTAAAGTGATTGTGTGTGTGCTTCCTTGATTGAGCCATTTAAAGAATTTCTGGGATTGTTTGTTTTGCCCAAAGTTAAATCAAGTTTAATATTATTGAGCATGAGACGCACAGAAACACAGCCAGATGAAAGCTTAACACAATTATAATTTAAGTTAAAGTTTAGCCAAAGCAAGACGTAGCTTAAGATAGATCTAGCGAGTGGAGAGAGAGGTAGAATAATACATTTAGCTTCAGGCGTGGTAAATTCTGAGCACGAACTCTGAAACTTGTGGACAAGCCATTTTTAATGAAAGTGTTTTACGATAAACATCTCTCTGTCTTTAGCTTAAGAACAAATTGCAGTTCCACAGATTTATGTTATTTTATTGTAAGGAGGTGTTGGCTTCAGAAATGTTAGCACATTAAATAAAAGGCTTCAAATATGAAATGGTCACAGTTTTTATAAAAGAAATTGACAGCAATGCAGTCATATAATTACTTCTATTAATACATACAAAAACAAAGCTACGAACAAAACTCGCATTAAATATATATTAAATTTTCGTAATATTCCGTAAGCAGATGCAAGTTGTTCAGTTTAATGATTTCTTCCCTAAGACATTGTTTAACTTTGAAGCCTAGCACCAATTATACAGTCCACAGCATTATATGGAGTTTGCCAAAAGAACCCTTACAATTAAGAGCACATTTAACGCCTATCAGTTTGTATGAAAGAAAATTTACTGTTGACAACTTTAAAATTGGCTTCAGACCGCGCCACCAACGACAACGACGACGACGACGACGACGCCATTTGAGTTAAGCCACTGAAACGCGACTCCAACTGAATTTACGGCCTTGGCTGGCCAGGATTAGGCGCTTGAGTTATGTGTGGCAATAGAGGCGCACACATGAGAGTTTATAGTAGAAATAGAACTGTCTGCCTGTCTGTCGGTGAGCCGGTTTAAGCTAGTCTGTGAGACTGACTAGTTGGGATGCAATGCTATTTTTTTTTTTTTTTTTGGGGTTTAACATTTATTTGAAAGTTATTAGCACATTTTTCCCCATTTTTTCCAGATATTTTTTTTTTTATTATTTATTTTTACTTTTCTGCGTTGGCGGCGACGCTGGAAAATCCGCGAGCTCTTTTCGCTCTCTTTTTGGTTTGGTTTGCTGACTTTCATTGGAGAAAATGTCGGCGCTTCCGGTATTTTCATTTCCTATATGTTCAGTTGACGCTGCGCGCTGGCCGACGTCGCCAACGAAGTCGACGTTTGGCGCTTTTGAAAATGAGATTCTTGGCACCAATTCAACACTAAATTGATTTTGAACAATAGAGGAGCGTTGTCCCGGGCAAGCGGCGACTCTCCAACCATTGCTATCTTTGGCAATTTATCTCGCCATGATTTTCGACTATTTGGTCGACGGGCGACGTTTCCGCTTTTTCCATGTGCATTCTCATGGCAACGTCCAAAACAACAGCAACATTTTACAAAGTCAATTTAAATTGATAAAACGAACTTTGCATGCGCTAGCCGAACATATCTAATTGATTATGTTACCAAATATATTTAAAATCATTCTCAATTGAATAAAACTGGAAGCACAGAGAAAGAGAGGAGAGATGAACGCGCGATATAGAATGGGACATTTTGGGTAATCAACAAATAATTTATGAGGTGAAAGACGCTGTTTTGTGCTTCTGATTTCGGTTTTCAAGTAGTTATTGATTAAATGAATATATTCGGCATTGCGTGGATTGATTGTGTGATTCTCGTCAGCTTCTGCAAGGTTCAGAGGCAAAAAATATATATAATTCAACATCTTAGAAAAGAAGAAAGATATACTTTTTATATTATTTTAAATGATATTCTTTTCATTTCGTGAATTATAATACTAAGAATTCACTTTACTAGCAGCAAAAGTGTATACTTTCAATCCAATCTGAAAAAGGGTATACATACATAACAGGGTATTATTAACATCCACATCATTTTCTAGAGTGTGCGCTACTTGCACAGCTGATTATATAGCGCATATGCCCTTAACAAGTGTCGCTTGCAATTAAAGTTGCAAATAAAAGCCATCAGATTCAATTTGAAGACCGCCTCCAAAACGCCCCGCGATGCAAATTTATATGTGTTGAGGCCGTGGGATTGCATAGGGCGAGCTTGTGCTTCGTCTGGCTCTCGGTCTGGGTCTGGGTCTGGTGCTGTGTCTGGGTGCTGGGTCCAAACCGGGTGCTATCATAATTTTTCCGCTGCTTGCACACACAAAGCCATTTTTAGTTTGTGCCGTTGTCGCCGCCGCTGACGCCGCCGACATAATCAATAGTTGTGACTTCCTTTAATGGTTTTCCGGTGATTCAGCACTTCCGTATGCCCGTGCAGCGTCGTTCGTTCCGTCGTTCCAATGTTCCAGCTCCTATTATTTTATTTTGCAAATTTTGCCTCTTTTGTCACTTGTTGGACTTGCTTGGCTGCGCGCAACCGGTTACACTTTAATTTTCGACGATTTACCAGAAATTTATGACCCAGGCCAAACTCTTATTAGTTTTTCAAGAAGAAATTTTTTCAAAAAAAAAAAAAAAAAACCGCTTATATTAAAATTGAAATGAGTAATGTGCAAATTATGCGCTGGATTTGCGTGGAGCGGCTTTTGTCGATTTTTTTCTTAGCTCAGTTTTTATCACCTTTTAAAAAGTTATTAATATTTCGGTGTGAAATTTATCCTATTTGGTGGTTGTTGTGTTAAAAAATAAATAAATACAAATATATATATAAGGATGCAGCAGGAAATGCCAGAAACTGCCACAAGGCCTCACAAGCTTTTATAACATTTTTTCACGCGCCGTAGATTTTGCCAATTTAGTAGATGTATTTTTTTATGTATATATATATATATATATATACATATATGCATGTTGGGTTAGATTACACGTGTGTGTCAATACGGGATTTATTTTTGGCCTGCATACGCTGTAATAGTTGGCTCTTCAAATGGAAAGAGTGGCTTGTAGATACGCTAGCTAAGCCAGGTGTAAGTCCAGTAATAATTAAAAAGTAAATGATATTGTTAATTTAACTTAACTTAAGGCTTAGACGTTTTTCATTGTATTGGAGTTGAGTTTGGGTTTATTTTACTGGTCAGAGTTTTGGCCAATAGTTGACTAATGAAATGGCTACAGAGAAGTATACACATTTTATTTATATAAATAAATATAAATTCATTTGGTAAAGCGCACCGAAATTTCTAATAACTCAAATATAACGAAAATTTAATATCGCACATTTTTGCCCACAATTTTTTTTTATGTTCGCCCTTTTATATTTTATATGCTTTTTACGTTTTACCCCGTTGTTATAAACTAAAACACATGTTACGTGTTGTGTTTGTCGGTTGGCCCCAAAAAAAAGGGGCATATAAAAACTGTGTGGGAAAATATGTGCAAAAATTTGACCATTATCATATGCCGGAGCGAACATCAAAAGCCCCGGCATAGGCACATCAGTTAGTTATGGTTGCGGCTAGAATTTCAGTTCATGTGGCGTTACATTTAATTTTCCGTGCATAGGGCCATTAATCAATGTGGACACCAGCAAAAACCTTTATATATGTTCACATAAAAATATATATATAAATATATACGTATATCTGCAGTAAATTTTGCTATATTTTGGCTGTTGGTATTTTCAACACAATGGCAGTTCGTTAAGACCGCAGCTGTTCTAAATTTTAGATTTGGCAGATTAGTTTTTTTTTTATATGCGCTGCTCAACTTTTATGTTAACACTTGCGGTCACATGTTGTGGCTGACGCTTGCCCTGTGCCCAACTTAATGCATTTTAATTAAGAGTCAAGTCGAGTTGCTGCTGTTTCTGCAACTGCTGAGCGCCAAACTTTATGCTTTTGAATTTTTGCATAATTTTTGCGCTGTGCGCTCAAAAAAAGTTATATATATATATACATGCAACACGCCCCTTCGCAAACGCGAGCTTGGGCATTGGGTAATAAAATGTAAAATACAATTGTGCATAGAATAACGAAACTTTAATGCCCTTGCGTAGCCGTTAAATAAGGGATTTTGATTTTTTTATAAATTAAAAATATAAATTATTTAAGCAAATTACTTGGCAATTATTCGAATTTACAAATTAGGGAAATTAATTTTTGCTGTAAATAAACCAGACAAACGAGTCTAAATTGGGGATTGGCAGCCCAAGTTTTATTTACCTTTGCTTCATTCAATACCAAGCTCATATTCATTGCGCATTACAAGCTCTTCAACAGAACGTGGCTGACCCCGGGCAAGAGTATTCTTTTTTTCTCAAATATATAATAATTTTTAATCTGATAAAAAGCGCGACGGTCGCATTGGGCAACACCTTTAGCCAGCTGGAGGCTGGAGGCTACAGTTTGCGGTGGTCCGTGGTCAGGCGTTGCTGCGAATTCATTAAGGAATTCAATTTAAATGCACATTTTACATTTTGCGCGGACAACGCGGCGTATGAGCAACCGTTGGCAACCGTTGACTCTGACTCTCTGTCACTTGGATGCCATCGTTGACGCTTTGTATATGTGTATATACATATTTAAAAATCTGCTGTTATTAATATTCATGAAAGTTGAAAAGTTTTTCGGTTATTTATTTAATATGCGAACTCCGACCTGGAGCCCAGCGCTCAAGCCCCCGAAAGCCGAAAGAACAAGTCAGAACGGTGTCTGGACCAGTGTGTGCATAAATTTTTATCATCACGTGCAAATTTTTACAAATATTGCAGGTAATGGACATTAACCTCAGGCACCCCCCATATACATATTTATAAATAAAAAAAAGTTTAAATCGCATTTAATTTAAGTTTTAAATCAAATGCGTTGTTGATACTTTTTAATGGCTTTGCTTCATTCGGATCTCAGTTTACGACAGCATCTCATTTACTCTAGGACATTAAATTGCGATTTGTGCGTCTTATTTATGCATTGCCTTGTTGTTACGACACCTTCTCTGGGGCGTGTTCAGAAATGACAGCGGAATTCTAAATATTCATTGCTTTAGGGAATTTCTGCCGCCTTTTGCGCTTCTCGGTGCGGTCTTATGCGTATGCCTATGGATTCGGTATTTTATTTTTTTTGTCGTTTGCTTGACTTTTCTAAGTTTTTCATTTCGGCTTTTCACAAAGCAAAAAGAGAAACAAAAAATTCCCGAAAAAAAATTGGTTTTTGTTATGCCACTGCCTTCAAAAAAAGAGTTGGGTCAGTGGGTTTTAATTTAGGATTGCTTTAAGGTCAAAAGGCAAGCACAGGCATTCTAAAAATTCGTAGAAGTATGATTTAAGTCTGTTACGTTGTGAGGTGTAAATGTTATTCAGGCTTCGCTGAACAATAAACAGACTTAAGCTGGCCTCTTGACTCTTTGCAATAATAACAATGAATCATATATTTTAATGGTCATTATATCATTTTATTATACCCTGGACCCGTTGAAAATGGGCTAACAGGGTATACTGTTTTTGTGCAAATGTGCAAGCATTTCTGAACTTATAAAATCTGGCCATCCGTCTGTATGTATGAATGCAGGTATCTTAAAATATTGAAGTGAAATTTTGCACGTAGGTTCTTTGTTTGTTCCGATAATTGACAACTTGCCCCGTTTTTAAGAAATCGATAAATATCGATTTAGAAATCTGAGCAAATCGACTAGTGCCTCTTACTTGTTGTGCTCAAAAGCAAGCTTTGTTTTCACTGCTTTGAGCTTTATTTAATCGTCTAACAATAATTATGCGGATCATAAACTTTCGTATCATACTAATATTTTGCGCGCTCCTTACATTCTTGTGGATTTATCTGACAAATCTGCCTCGAGAACCACATCCAATGAAGACAGAAAAGTCGGTTGTGAATCATACTAAACGGCTGGCCAACTACAGCCATAGTCAACGGTCGATGGTCAAGGACACATATCAGACGATAACGGGTGAAAAACAACGCACGGATCCGTTGTGGCAGCGTATCTTGCAGGGATCACCTCTTTTGCTCGGTTCAAGCTATAGTAACGGCCGGACTGGTGTTCAATTTGTGCTAGGCGTACCCACTGTACGCCGAGTGGGTGAGAATTATTTGTTGGAGACAGTGGCTCATCTGATAGAGAAATTGAGCGACTACCAGCGCAACAGTTGCCTCATTGTGATCTACATAGGCGAGACGGACAGTCAAATTGTGGAGTCTATATGGAAAGAGATAGGTGACTCATTTGGCTACCATTTGGATGATGGCCTGATTGATGTCATATCACCACCAGTTAATTATTATCCAGACTTTGAATCGCTCTTTATAACGCTGCACGATGATCCAAATCGCGTGCGTTGGCGCACAAAGCAGGTCCTGGACTATATGTACCTGATGACATATGCAAGCAGCCGTGGTAGCTACTATCTACAACTGGAGGATGATATCGAACCGACTGTTGGATATTTGGATTATATTATCCAGCTAAAGGCATTGCATACGCACTTTCGTCTAGACCATCATCGTGGCTGGATTGTTTTAAGTTTCTCGGAGCTGGGTTTTATTGGCAAGCTTTTCCACGTGTATGAGATCAAACCGTTTTTAGCCCATGTGCAGAATTTTTACAATGATCAACCCATTGACTGGTTGCTGTATTCCTATGTGAAGTTACGAAGCTGCCCCTGGGACAGCTTTAATACTGCGGACTGCGAGCGCGACTTTTTCATGAACTATATACGCGCCACCCAGTCTCAATTTCAGCACATTGGCGTGGAGTCCTCTCTGCGTTCCAAGGAGCAAAAGCTTCGCGACGAGAGATACGAACGGAATTCGGGGCAGCAAATTATGGAACATCTGCGTCGGCCGCTAAACTTGGTAACCTCTCACACGCATACGTTTCTGCAGGATAGAAGACATTTTGGACCTGGCGAGACCTTTATGTGGAGCTACGTGCCGCAGGTCTCCTTGTTAATGCGTTACCTGCTAAGTCACCTAAATGATTTCAGTCAGATTAAAATTGGAAATGGTTGTCATCGGGAAAATGATAGCTTTAGTGAACTGACTGTTAATTTATATAAAAAGGCGCCCATTGTGGATGGATCACATAAGCGACGTTTTGGTTTCCTTCTAAGTTACACCCATCAGATTGAAGCAGGGAATCCACATATATTGTACTTTTATATGACGGAAAACGCAATGGACAGTAATGAAAGCAATTGGATTGGACGCTTTAATTGGACCAATAAAGGAACTTCTTTAAATATAGATATGTGTGTGAAAATTTGGTTTTTACTGTGGTCTCTGATATGACTTTTATAAAAATTTTTATAACTCGACGGCAACTATTCTCGATTATAGTGAAGTGAAGGCGCTATAATTCCAATCATGAACCGGATATACCGGCGCGACCCTTAGCCAACTTTTCTATTAGAATTTCCAGGGTTTAAACGTCAACCTAAAGACGTGATTAGTATTAAAAGATCGTTTACGATACTTATGTGTAATTGTAAAAAATCAAATACTGCAAAAAGTGTGTTCTCTTTTGCAGCCAGTTTGTAAAAATTGCCTTGTCCCTAGACTTTCGTTTGCTCTGTTTCGTCAGGGTAAAATGCCAAAAGGGGTTTAATTTTTTATTCTTCATCTGCTTGACATTTCGAAACAGCAAACAAAAATGGAAAATAACTTGAGATATTGCACACAATCAATATTAAAGATAACAAAGCAAATGTTAAACTTTTGGGGGTAGAAAACAAATACAACATTATTACGACAAAAGTAAACTGAGGCTGCGATTGCCAGTGCGGTGGCTGTTCAAGTGCAGGCGGCTAAAAAACAAAAAAGGAAGAAATATACAGAATTTCCATCAACTAAATCAGCAAAGCATAGAAAATCGATGAAGCATGACAACAGCGCGAAGAAATCAGAAAAGAAAAATTCAGCCATAGCCAAAGAAAAAGCAAAGCAAAAGCAGAAGCAGAGCAAAGGCGAGCCTTGAATAAGAAATCATTTTCACTAATGATGCTGGCTAAGTGAAGAAGAAGAAGCTGAACAGAACGTCATTCAGATTGTGCCAAAGATAAAGCTACCAGTTGTTGTTGGTTAACCATGAGACCAAAATAGTATCCTTATCATAATGATGATGACGACGGCGATGATGATTACAATGATGATGCTTTGGCGTTTGGCTTTAAACTTTACCTACATGTGCCGGGCGGACTTTGGCAATTTCCTGCCGTTGACAAAGATGTAGCTACCCAATTTATAGAGTATTTTTATAGAGTGTTACGAATTGTCAATCGCTTAGTGCAGAATCCCTCCGGAACGGGGCACTATGGCAAAAGGCTGTCATTAAAATGATTGGTTGAAAATAAAGCTATTTGATCTTTAGAAAGATATTTAATTTCAAATTGGTCTACTCTATGTGGCTTTAATAGAGACACCTCTGGACCATATGTATGCCTACAAGAGTATTTAATCTTCGGCGTGACACAGTAAAACATTTTGTCGTTGTTGTTGCGCCTCTTGCTTTTAAGTGCTTGATGGGCGTGGCACAAATAAATTTGTTACACGAAACAATGCAATCAATCAAAATAACTAACACACATTCACACACACACGCACACACCCAAAATACCGCTCGACTAGGGGCTGCACTTTGTCGCTGTCTTTGGCTGAGCACCGAAAAAAAAATGGGAAACGGGAAAAAAAGATGGCACAAGCGGAACAGCAAAAAGCTGAAAATGCTGCGCTCAACAAAACAAACAGCTGATGGATGGCCCCAACAATTTTCACTAGGTCCAAGGACATTTTGCTTGCTAGTTTTTGTTTTTTGATTTTTTTGCTGGCATTCTGCCAAAAAGCGTGGGCATCGAGCTGCTAAATTTGCCAGCTTCCAAAATGGGTCAGTTAGCGTTGCGCACCCGACGACAATTACGAGCAGTTAGTTAGCGACATTCGGGAGACATTTGGTAAATATTTATGCATATTCATTCATAGCCTATATAAGCCTCAGGCAGTATCTACAGCCGTCTGCAGCTTCAGCAATGCACTTGCCTTAACTTCCTTTGCTTTTTATTTTTAGACTTCGCAATCAATTTGTTGCCAGTGCATCGCCTACACTTGTGATACTCTTGTGGTGGGGGTATTGTAGTCTTGGCAGGCCATATGCAACGCATTGAAGACGAACCTTCAAAATTTGTATATAGAGTATTGTTCGTCTGTTTGCCTGGAGAAAACGGTCTCATATAGTTTGCCTTTGGCAAGTCAATTCAGAAAGAGTGTTTAACATTCGGCAAGCCAAAGATAATTGTTCTGTCTTGTTCTCCTTGCCTGTTTCTGTTCAACATTCGTTTTTCTTTTTATATTCCCTTTCCTAGCCTGCTTCTTTTCCGTGTCCCTCCCCTCATTGCTGCATTCGAATTGACTTATATTTAAATAAAATTAGTTACATAAACAATAATTGACTTCAATTGGCTTTTGTGTTTGCATAAAATTCAATTTTCATTTCCGCCATTGACTTGAATGCCATCACAATGGATGGCCCTCTGGGTAGGAAGCTGTTTGTGGGCTCTTCTCTGTCTGGGCTTATTTGTGGGGTCAACTAGTGGTATTTTATTCTACTTGCCGCCCTGGTGAATGTGGCGTATACGTAATGTGGCTGTCAATGAGAGTTTCTTAGTTGGACTAAAGCAAAAAGTTTGAATAGAACTTCTTAAGAATAAAAATCTATAGTGAAAACAAAAAAATATTTTAAATTAAATTAATTTAAATCTTTAATAAAAAGTTAGTAGCCTACATGTAAATGGGCAGAAATATGTCTCCTATTTTGGATTGAGAATGGGTTTTATATAAAAAACTACAAATACATGTTTATTTATATACCCTATTAGTCTGCATATGTTTTTGAATAAGAGCAGGTAAATTATTATAACTGCTTACAGGTGTATTTCGGTGTTACACATCATTATTTGATAATTTAAACAGCTTTTCGGCTTCTGTAGTTGCTGCTGCTGCTTTTATTATTCTATTGGCCACTTCTGTTGACATTTGGGAATTCTCATTAAAATGCAACAATGCACTTATAATTAAAACTGCATAAATGTTTACCCATAGACAAAGCGCGTCTATCACATGTGAGAGTGCGGCTGGGGTAGGGAAAGGGGTAGAGGGCTAGCGGGCTAGCGCTTTTTTGCTGCCTTTGTTTGGCTGTCCAGTCACAGCAAATAAAATGGCAACCACTGTGGCGGCTTTTCAACTTAATTGTTATAGTAATTGTTTTTATTGAAATGTGTCAAATGCAACGCGATGAAAATTAAATTTTGAATATTTTATTAACACGACGGCGGCGGCGTCGGCGGCAACTGACAACAATAAAATATAAACAAAACAAAGGAAACAAATAAAAGAGTCACTCACCTGTCGATGCGCTTGTCAGCCGACATATCACATTAATAATTGATGAGCATTAATATTTGCTGAGATGAAACAAAATAAAACAATTTTAAATGCAGCACTCGAGAGTAGTTGATTGCTAGATATCCTGTACTTCACCTAGAATCGCTTTATCTCTCTCTCTCTCTCTCTCTCTCTCTCTCTCTCCCTGTCCCTGTCTATCAATCTATCTATATATCTATCTATCGATATATCTATCTATCTATCTATCGTCCTAACTATCTATTAATCTATTTCTTCTCAATGTCTCTTCGTTCTATCTTTGCTCTTCTTACTTCTCTTTTTTTTTCTCTCTCTCTCTCTCTCTCTCTCTCTCTCTCTCTCTCTCTCTCTCTAATTCTCGTCTCTCTCTCACTCTCTAACTTACCCGCGTTGTCCGTAATATGTCCTTTTTCCATCTAGCTAAATTATCGCCTTTCTACTCGTTATTCATTATTTCCGGCTAATTAATTTATTTCATCGAGTGAAAGCTTGTTAAAATAAATTAAAAATGTTGTTACCTTTATAAATATTGGCATAGCTTCTCTTAAATAAAACTATTTAAATAATATAAATTGCATTTTTGATGCTTTCTATGGAATTTCGAGTGAAACTCTACATGCAAAATAATTTTTCTACATAGAACGTTTCTTTAAAATTGTCTAGCAATACAATGCCATTGCATTAAACAATAAATAAACTCAATTTTTAATACAACGAACAGCACAAAGATAAATAATATTAAAAAAATACAAGCAAATTGTATTTTGTTGTTATTTGCTTTTGTTTTAATCGAATTATAAATAATAAATCTCTTGTATATGTTATTTCATTTTCTATGTGTTGGCCATATTCGCCATGTTGGCCAACATTATTTATTTAAGCGCAGTGCCAGCGAACTTTGCGTGTCACAAAAATGTTAAAATATTTAAAAATATATTTTATGAGATGTAGACACAAGAGATAGATAGAGAGCGGGAGAGAGAGAGAGAGAGAGAAAGCGAACAAGAGAGGAGGTAGACAGATTGGGTTAATGTTTTTTCTGAAATTTTCTGTGGCTGAACACATTAAAGTGGAAAGTGAAGCTGCAAGTTGCAAGATGCGAGTTGCTAGTTCAATCGTAACCGCGCGAACAATAATAAAATGCACAACTTTATTTCGGAGTGCTGCACAGGCAACAGGGAGTCAAGCAATAACAACAACAGCGAGTGCAACAATTGCTGCAAATAGTTGCTTGGCATTTTCTTACGAGTATTTTTAACATTTTGCCCATTCGACTTCGATCGTTTCCTTCGTTCTGTTGCTGCACTTTTATTTCGCATGCTACGTGGCGCAGAAAACCGAACGAAAATTTCCAATTGTTGCAATTTTCAATTATTGTTTTCAAATTGATGTGTGCTTAAGGACGAGACATTCATGCTCGAGTTGCCAGGACACACAAAAACACACACACACAACCAGTCTGAGACTTGGCTGAGTTGTTGTTGTTTTGCGGCATGCGCGGAGAATATTTGCACAGCAATCGAAGTGTGTGTTGAACGTGTGTTGAGTGTGTGGCTGTGGGGCTGGGTCAAGATGTTGCAAACAGCTTTAAGTGTTGGCCCAGGTCAAGCGAAACGATTTCAACGCTCAAGCATATTAACCATAAGAAATGTTTTCCAATTATACCCAAAACATTTCTGAAAAAAAGAAACTTTAATTACTTAACATATATGAACATAATTATGATAAATATTTTAAGTGCCAACCATGTAACCTTCAGCAATGCCCTTTCGTCAGGCGCTTTCTTTCGTCTGCATGGTAAACTGTTTCTCAGCTTGAGTTTGTCTGAGGTAAGCAGTTCTTTACAAAGTTGGGTTGCAAAAAAGCATTCGCATATATCATCATAATAATAAAATAAAATAAATTTAATTACACACGGCAGGCAATCCACTCACTCATCGCCTGGGTAGGCCCCCAAACTGAACACAACTTTTCAGCATATGTGAGCGCAAATGCAAATACAACAAAAATACCAACACAAACAGACGCCAGACATGGGCAATGTTTATATGAATGCACCTACTTAGCCTTTAGTTTCAAGTGCGCGCAGCTCTCATCTAGCGTCTCCATGCTCCGATTTTGGGCCGGAGGGGCCGCTCGGGCACAGCGGAGTGCTCGGCAGCCCAATGCAAAGCGCGCACAGGTGCTCAAGCGAAGCCGCACACTCGCAGTGTGTGCCTGTGTATGTGGGTGCAGGAGTGTGCCCGTTTGTGTGTGTGTGTGTGTGTTTGTGTGTAAGTGTGTGCATAAGTTCATTTAGTTTTGGTCGCTGCGCATGTGAGTGCACTTCAGCCAACATCGAGCGAGTTCTGGTCCGGGTCCTGCTCCATGAACAGGTCCGTGTCCCGGTCTGTTTGGTTGGTCGGGGTCCAGCTTTAGCTTCAGTCCACAGACTGACTCAACGCTGACTGACTTGCCAACATCGTTGAGCGTCGAGTAATTATGAAAATTTTCAAAATGAGCTCTCGCCCTGCTTCAGTTTTTGAAAGTTGAGCGACGAGTAATTAAAATTTTCGTAGTGTCGCCCAGTTGCCCAACAGTTCCCACTCGTATTCCTAATGAAAGCCACCGAATTGCCTTGCTTAGCTTGTTGTTCCTGTTCTGAAAATATGAATGTGTTTCCCTCACTTTCTCTCTCCCTGCGTGTGCGTGTGTCTGTGTTTGCATACATAAATTTTAATTAAATTCGTTTTTCTATTTGCCGGTAAATAGTCGTAGTACCTGCTACTTACTACCACATGCGTAGCCCGTATAATTTTAATGAGAAACCTGCAAACATTAAGCAATAAGACATTCTGCCCCACAAAAGCAGCCGGCAATTAGTTGCTGGTGTTGCATGCAGCATAAATGTATGCGTAATGTGAGTTAAGTGCCCAAATGAAACGCTTAGCTTTTCTGGCGTCTCTAGTGGTCAATCGAAAGCCGCCAAGAAACTTGCAACAGGCTATAAAGCTGATATATCTTCAACCTTTAGGCGATAATTACGATAGTCGATATATTGTTAATATTTAACGTTTTTATTCAAGGTATAAAAACAATTATTTATTTCTCTTCTGCTATCCCATACTTTGCTGAGCGTCATGCACAATTTTTTCAACCAATAAAATGGAAATTGTGCTGGTGGTAAAAGTAAAAAAAAAAACTCACTTTTCTATTGTGCTTGGCCTCTTGCCTCACACTTTTCTAGCTTTGAATAATAGAGCGGTCCAAAGTCATCTTTATTAGATACCAATTCCAAAGGACACAACAAACAAAGGACCAAAAATTGATGTGTTAATTGATGAAGTAGAATTTCCTGGCCCCTCAGTCAGTTTTCGTTTACAGCTCTCTGTTCTACAAAAATATGTGTGTGTGTGTATGTTGGGGGTTCGGTGTGTGTGTGTGTGGGAGCTGAAAACATGCAAATTGTTTACATGAAAATTCCATTATGTTTGCCCAGCAAAAGGAGAGGCTGTAAACTGGTCGGAGGTGCAGCAGCTCATCGAGGCTAGACAACAAGCCCAAACAATGCATTATCTCTGGCTTTTGCCTCGGTTACAATGGCTACAGCAATGAAAACTTCATGTAATATAAGTCAACAGCAGTTAGCCAATAAGAGCCAGCCCAGTAGCAAAAACAAGAACAAAGAGCTTTGTTGAAGCCACCACACGATACCTTTAACGGCATCATCATCAGCATCATCATCATTAAGGGTTTAAAATCTCTTAACTCCAACCAGAGGCAACCACACACACACATACACACACATTCACTCTGGTCTATGAAGCCAGCCTGAAGCTCAGAATCGAAATCGGGTTCGGGCAACCTGGGGGCAGACTTGCAAATGCAAAACTAAAACTGACTACGACTGACGTCTGTATCTACATAAAATAACAACACAAAAAGAAAGAAAGAAAAAAACCTCACCACGCTGATGATGGGAAGAAATAAGAAAACTCAGCAAGTCAGTCAGTCAGCCAGAACGTAAGGCGGCCTCTTTTGTTTTTGTTACAATGTAACGACTGTTTGCCCTGAATGGTCAGAAAGTTGTGTAGCTGAAAAAGCCCACATGGCCGAATGTGAGGTTGAGTGCGGCGGCAGTTAAAGGTAAGGCAAAAACACAAAATTTTACGTTCGTCTGGACCCACAGCACACGTGTCTATGCAGCCGATGCCGTCTAGCTGGCTTTGTGTGTGGGTGTTGTGTGTATGTGTATATCAATAACAACAGCAAAATGTGGCAAATGTTGCTGAGACTTAGGCAAAACAACAGCAACAACAGCTAACAAGCTGAAAATTAACAAAAAGCAAAATCGATACTTCGTAGTATGTGCTTCGGGGCTCATTAAAGTTTCAATGCCCTCAGAAAATGCGTTTCATTAAAGCGTTGCCACAAGCAAGGCAGCCTGTTCGTTTCAAATGGAAATTACATCGTGATAATACCGAGATTTTCCTGCTGCTGTCAGTAATTAGTTATTAAAGGTGAATTAAGTTTTCCAATACAACGCGTTAAGTATTAAATCCCTGTTCATATGTTTATGATAATCGGTATCTTTAAAGACGAGTTCTATCAGTAACTTAGGTGGAAATTGTTTCTACACAATTTAATAAGAAATACAAAGAATTTGTGCAAGGATCGCTGAAAATGAAGAACTTAAACCGTTTGGGAATTATAAGGGTTTTACATTTGAGAATATTTGAATGGTCTTCTCTCGTATCTAAAGAGCTTGTACGCGATTTATATATAAATAATAATCTTTTTTATAAAGGTGGTTCAAACAAGAAACCTTTGGTTGCAAAGGCTTAGCTTTAACCAATTATAAGGTATCTTATTCAGAATATATTTTACTTGTCGTCCCTCTCTGAAACTTCATTTTCGTTATATCCATAATACTACCAAAAGAGCTGTTTTTAATTGAAATAATAAGTTACTAATTGACATTTTGTTTCGGTTTTAAGAACTTTATAAAGTTTCGAGCTTATTTCTTAAGCCTGACAATGTCTTATTGTCAATGTCTGACAACACCTTGATGTTTTTTTTCGATAGCTACCTAGGCCGACACATCACAGATATGGGCATTGTGTAGTGCAGCAGGCGGCACACGTAAATGGCTTTCACTCAACGTCATGCTGTCAATTTGCTAATTAAAGCCAAAAGCCGCAAAGTAAGGAAACTTGTTTGGATGTCTGTCTGTTGGCTGAGCAGATATATTTCAATTGAGGTCAGTTGAAGACGAGGCCGAACAGATAACTACAAATTTCGCTCAGGCATACACGAAAGCAATCAGAAAACTCGTCAAGCCAAATTATAATTGAAAAGCGAAAGCGTTACAAATTTCATTTCTCAACTTGAATTTGTGCCAGTCAGCGCACAATCCTCTGGGTAAGGGCGCGGGGTCGTGACTTTAAGTAGCGCTTGCGTCTACCCGAAGGACTTGGCGCCATGTAGCGAGGCTTATATGCGATGGGGGTGAACCTTAGCACTCTTGCGGTTTTTGGCTGACTTCTGGATAACATGGATCGTGCCAGCGAAAATTGCCGGCATATTTCGAGTTATGAAGAGCGTGTGGCAAGCAACCTTGCAACATGTTTGCACTCTGTGCTCTTCAGTCACTAAAATTGTATTAGTGCGCGGCTCTGAAGCCAACCAAAGTTATTTAAATTAAAGTCACATAAATGCCAATGTCGTTGCCGTTGTCGCCAACAGGCCAAAGAGAAGGAGAGAGAGATGGAGAAGGGGTGCGGTGGGGCTGGGCGGGAACTGCAACAATTTTCGGTGGGCTTGGGAAGGTTGAAGTTTTTCCGCTCTGTGCGACGGCTGCTCCTCTATTATTAATTTAACATTTGCCTCGCATTTTCTTAGAGTCGCTGCCATTTTGTTCGCGTCGCTGCTGCTCGGCTACGTTCATTAGCTTCCGTTGCGGAAGCGGAAGTGCTACACAGTCGCGCAGTCAGACATACTCAGTGAGCCCCACAAATACACACACTTGCACACACATAGTTGTTGCTGTTGACTTGTTCGATTGCAACGACAACGATAACAAGACCTCGACTTCCAATTCGACTCTGTCGAGTGAGTTGCTTATTTGTGTAATGCCAAAGTATTTTTATGGCATTTTTATGTTGTTTATAGACTTGCAGTGGGTCTAACAACTTTGTAGTTAACTTTGAAATTTCAACAATTATATGCACTATAAGCTATATACTAATGCATATGACTGAAGTTTGTAGACATTTTAAGTTTGTGGCTAAAATGCTGCGATTGAAGACATTGTAGTAGCATATACTGGGGCTAATGTGTCATCAAAAAAGTACTCGATTGATTTTTAATTTAGAAATATTTTAGAAAGTCTTGAGGTGTTGTAATAGTTATCAAAATGATATTATATTTACTAAGCTTGTTTCTTTATAATTAACAAAAGTGCTCCACTATATTTTTACGCCAACTTTTAACGTCAGTCAACAGCGAAACTTTTAATGAAATAATCAATTTGTATGCACGTACAAATTGAAAGCTTTGATTTGTTTTCAATCAATTTCTCGATGTTAGTTCAAATCGTTTTGTCAGCTGTCGACTTTGACTAGTTGACTAACTAAGTAACTAACTGACTCGCCCGACTTAACTGACTGACTGGCTGCCTGATTGTTTCGACTGCTGTCAAACCATTTTTTGGTCTTTCGCAACTGGTTTATTGTATTTTTGACATTTAGTTTTGATTGTTGCACGCCTGCGCTTAGCAATGCGCTGCCGTTGCTGCAATGGCGCTAAAACGGAAGCGAAGAAATTCACTTCCGCAGCATGTGCTTCCGTTTCGGTGTGTGTGCGCTTCGCTGATCCGCCTGCCGCTAGGTATGGAGTTGCCAACCAGGCACCCAAACTGACAAGCGGCTAAATGCCATGCACAGTGCAATTTTTTCCTACATTTTGTTTACTATTTTACGAGTCTTGCCTTTTTATTTTGTCCTTTATTTTGTTTAAAGTTATTCTCTAAATAATGGCCATGGTCTTAACTCTTTGCAAGCGTAGCATCTCTTTTGGACTGTAAATCATATTCCATTGAAAGCATCGTGTCGGAGGCATATCTCTATGTATAAAAATGTTTGTCCTGTCTGTCTGTATGACTGACACACAGATCAACATCAAACATCACAGATCACAGATCAAATTTGAAATTTGCCAACATTATTCAATTCATGTAAGAATGGTACCCATTTGAGGGTAGTATATTGCGACATAGGTCGCATTTTCCCACTCCCAAAACTCGGTCAAAACTCAACCAATTTTAATTAAGAACGCCTTTTGTTCATGGTCTGACCTCTAGACGAATTCGGCATCAAAATTTTGCAAAATTATTCCTGAAATAATCCGAATTCAAGTAACTAATGTGAAAGCAATTACGATATGATTTTAAATTGTAATTTTACGCGCACTGCGAGAAGAGAATTTCGATATAAATGGACTATATTTATAAATTTTGACAGTAAATAATAAATAAATAACCATAGAATTAATTCTTAATCATACTATAAATCCCAATAAGTTTGAGCATCGCTAATAATTTGAGCTGCTAATTATTGGCTGTTCCCACAATAATCTTTACAATAAGTTCACCTGTTTGCTATTCAAAACTTAACAACCTGTACATTTTATTTAACAGCTAAAGTACTGATAAAAGCACATAAGGCAACAGAAAATCGCATTTCCACTTTAGTTTCTGCGTAAAAAAAATGTTTCCTTAATCCCCACAAGCGATTGCACTGACTATTCTTTACGATGCATTAACTATATATAATAATACTCGAAACTTTTTGTTCTCTTTACAGGCGTTGGCGGCAACAAATTGTTGCGGCTTTAAATACGAGTGCGATCATATCGAGAATCAAAGTGTAAAATTCGCCACAGCCGCAAAACTCGCGATTTCGACTGTCATCGGAGTAGTATCAACAAAAAAAAAAAAAAACAGACAGCAGACTGTAGCCAGTGGCCAGCGGATGTAGCAGCTGCTCTAGAGCGACGTAAGCCCCATAAAAACGACATTAAAACAAACAAACAAACAAATAAGCAAATACAATTCGTATTGGGAAAAGCTGTTAAAAACCCCTTCGAACCAACATGTTGGCCTTTCACAACGAGCACATTGCCAGTGAGTAAAACTAAAGCATACTTTTTTGTTTTTTGCTTTTTTATTTGGCCGCGCTTTAAGCTTAAAGTCATATTTACAAATATAGTAATAATTTTAAAAGCACAGCCGGCGGCCAGGAATGGTCCGGCCTGGCATGGGCAGAGGTATATCGGGCTGGGTAAGACGGCCGTGGGTCTGGCGTTGCTTCTGGTTCTTGGCTGGCAGGAAAAATTGTAGAAATTTGTACACATTACAAACACTTGGGACACGGCAATTACACTTAAAAGGCAACTAGCGCCATTAAGCATTATGCTTCGGGAACCAGCTGCACATATGGGACGCCGCCAGCCAAGCAGAGCACAAAAATGGTGAAGCGGGTAGGCGAGGGGGGTCCTGAAACCGACGAAGCCGACTTCTGGCGTTTTGCAAGCTAAAAAAGCGAATGAAGGCTAGCAGCGAGCACAGCCTGGCAACACTTGCAATCCATTAACTGTAATGCTGTGCCATTATGTTATGATTAAAAAAAAAAAAAGATCAAAAAGAAACAAAAAACATATTCCAGACTACTTTGCCTTTTGCTGACTTGAAGCTGTGCCTACAAAGACATAACACAAGCTCAAGAATCTGATTTGGTTTCCTAAAAGTATTGCAAGTGTGTGACTATTGATGCATCAAAAAACTAGAGTTATGAAGCTTCAAAACTAGATGGAATATCAAATTTTTATTGCTTGAACAATTTTAAAAATAATTAAATATATGGATTGAGCTTTGGCTGGCTGAAATATATATATTTTATATATATATATATATATATTATGTTGATTTTTTGATTGGGAGCCAGCTAGGCATCCAGCTATATACAAAAATTTATAAATGTTTTTAAAGCCCAACATTGAGGACATTGCACAATTCAAGCCATTAAACAGCGCAGCATTTTTACTGAATTCAAATATTTAAACTGCAATATGAAAATAATAATATATTTACATTCAAAATTTATAAAATGTGTAAATATTTATCATGTAAGAAATCAACTAAAGGCATATCTGTAGCGAAGCAGTGGAAACAGTTCAAAAGACAAACAGACGACAGTCATCATTTTGGTTTGAACTCTTTGCACTTTGCCGTGAACCCAGCTTAGTCAGTCAGTCGGTCGTGTACATTAAATTCAATTGAATATTTCATAAGCTGCCAAACAACAAAGTACAACAAAGTACAACAATAACATAAGCAGCAGAGAAAACGGCGCCCAAACACGAAAAACGGCTGCCAAAACAGAAGCCGGTTGCCAAAAACAACAACAAAGACGACAACCACAGCGACAACAACAACAATAAAAAGAACCACAACAACGACAGGCATTCACAATCTACAAAAGTAAAAGCATACTTTTTGGCGCTTCTGCTATTGCAATTGTCTGTTTATGTGTGCGTAAATGTATGTGTGTGTGCCTCGATGTGCCTGTGTGTGTGTGGGTCTATGTGTCTAGTGCTGTCTATACGTCCGGTTTGTCTGGCTCGATTGTGCTCGCTGATAATGGCCGCTGAACTTTGCTTTATTACATGCAAAAAAAAAAGAGGAATATTTAGTTTTATATAACCGAAGACTGTAATACTCTTGCATCAGTTAAATGGCCAAATAATGTGGGAATGTCGCGAGGCCATGTTGAAAATGTTGAATTTGTTCAAAATGTTGTTGTATCCAGGCGTGTCACAGATGCTGCTTGAGACCATATATTTATATACAAAAATGTTTATATATTTTTGCTTACAAATATTGGTGTGATAATTATCTTTACATTATTAATATTTAGTATTAATGGAATAACATTGCAATGTGAATCCTATTGTCAGAGCAACGAACGTTCCCTTCAAACGTTCTGTTCGTGTGCCTGACTTTATATTTTCTTTTGCTTTTAACTTTAATTAGACAATCATTTCGAAATGACATTTTATTTGATGTGATAAATTCAAACTCTTGAAAGGGCTGGCGCCGAAGTTAATTATTCTTTGTGTGTGGGTCTCGCTGGCAATTTAATTATAATTTTAATTTTTTTAAATTTTTAGTTTTCGTTATAATTTTTGATATAAAATAATTGTTCTCCCACTTGTTGCGATTATTGTAAAAAGGCATTGGCATTCCATTCTCAATACATGTTTGAGGCTTTAATGGATTTAAATTAGTTTTTGTGCTTATCCTTATTGTCCTACACAGTAGATAACATAGTTCGAATACCCTTGGCAAGTGTATCAAAAAAAAGGCCTGCCCTGGCCGAAAAGTCGTAGCCAAACCACAGACACGCTGGCAAGTGGCGAAGGAGCAAAAGTACAAAAAATAAAAATTGAAGGCAATTGCTGGGCGTGCCACTCAACTTTTAAAGTGGCACTCAAACAAAGCACCAGTCGTGCAAAAAATCCAGAAAGCCGACCGGCAGAACAACAACAATAACAAAAGCTTGAAAATAAATTTTGGAAAATGAGCCGCACGCGCAACATGCAAAGGGGGCGTTTGTTGGGGGCATCATCTAAATGCCGCCTTATTAGTCAGCTATGAATTATGCACACAGCGCCCGTATTATCTAATATGCCGCAGGCGTCTAGTTAAATAATTGACAGCGCCCGTTCCAAGTCCTCCGCTCCCCCAACTCTTGCACCTGGCTGGGCTCACGTAATTTGCCAGGTATTATGGGTTACATAAGTTATTCATTAAGTTATTATGTGTTTAAAGGCTCACACAATGCCAACGTTGAGGGCTGCAGAAGAGGTGCTTAGCTTTTATTGTTTATTGGCAGTGCTCATGATACTTTCAGCATGCCCACACACACTTACACACTCGCATACTCATACACACCAGCGTTCCTTCATCTGGTCTGGCTGGGCATTTCGCTCCTTTGATCTGACTTTACCTTTTGTTAAACGTCTTAAGTGCAGCTTCGCTTGTTGCACACCTCTCGAGTTACCAGCAGCGAGCAACCGGCAACCAGCTGGCAGTCTCCAGCTCCCAGTTGGTTGTATTTTTATTTTTAGCCCTCCGGAAATTGTTATGCTTAATGGCTTTTCAGTTTACGTTTTAGTTGCTTTTTATTGTGCTGTGCTGTGTTTTGTTGCTGCTGCTGTTGGCGTCTTTAATCTTAACTGCTCTATGATTTATTTAGATTCGGTTTCATATATATTTTTAGAACATCAATAGCTCCTAGCTTATTGTTAACAATTAAAGTCGGTGAAATTAATTGGTCTTAGTTCTAGCAGTTTCATTAGATATTGTGGCATCCTTTTACACCCTGTAATATAGGTAAGAAGGGCATGTTTTGTGCGAACTCTTGAAATTTATTGCAGAAATATTTCTGTCTGCCTCTTCAGACCTAGACAGAGTATCAGCTAGTTGGGTACTTACCTTGTTAGAGTATTTTTGCTAGCTTACCGTAGATTTTACATGTGTAAAAGTTAATTTGCTGTCAGGGGCTTTTTTCCAGTATCTTTTGGTGGCTTAGACTTGAAGTAGTTACTGCTTTAGATCAATATCTAAAGCCGTTGTGGGAAATTGAGTTTGCCAAAGTTTTATTACATCTTTTTTAGGGCATCTTTCTGTTCGCTGTGTGTGAGTTAATGTGGGGATTAGGCAAACGGTTGTGGTAAGGGATTAAGTTATAGAAGTTAGACATGCTCAAGGTACATTTAAATTGGTTGCTAAATTGCAATTCAGCTTAAGAAGCCATAAACATTGATAGAGTATATATTTTAATGGATGTGCATGTGGAAGTAAATAATTAAAATATGTCCAAATCGTATGATTAATGAATGATTGATTGATTGATTGAGTGGGGACGAATATCTTATAGATCTTTCTTTCTGAGATATTGCTCTTCTGGTGCGTTAACCTTTTCAATTTTCGGCCTCATTCAATCGTATTGTCGGCCAATGTGATTCATAAAAGAGCATATAAATAAATCATAAGTTGATGTTTTTCACTTTCACTTTTCACATTTCACACACACACATACACGCACACGCAGCGTGTCATAAATAAAGTATACGACCTGTGGTTTTGTTGCGCCCTTTGGCTTGCGAAACACTGAAAACTTTTCACTTTCAAATAAAGCAAACAATGCTCAGGGCCGCTAGCCATTCGTATCTCTTTGTGGCTGACCAAAAACTGACATTTAGCAAGCATATTAACATGAACGAAAACGTTAATGAATCACTTTGGCCACACTGACCGCAGCTATAAAACGCGTCCCTCAAACAGGGACAAACACGCACAGCCAGCGAGAGCAACAGAATTCGGGACGACGGCAACCACTCAAAACTGGATGGGTTCGTTGTGGTTACAAAAAATGTGACTGGGCGGTTGGGTGGTTGGGTGGCAACAGATGCAAAAGTGCAAAGCGAAAAATGCCAAGCGACTTGAAGAATTTAATTAGCATAAGTTTTGTGCGAAACGTAAAACAAAAATTGAAAAATTGAAATATCAAAGAGCTTGCCAGAGGATGACGACGACGACGCGACGGGTATGCCGCATGTTTTATGTATGTATTTATATTGTGCAAATAAGTTTATTTTATTAAAAGTTGCAAAACATTTCGCCAAGCGCAATGGCAAATGTAAGTAGGCAAAATTGAAGAAAAAAAAATGGCAGCTGCAAACGCTCCCGCCCCTACCAGCGAGACGGGGCACTTGTGTACTTTGCTGTCAAAGTCATTCAAATTCAGTGCATGCATAAAAAATTAACTTAGAAGAGCCACCCAAACCAGCCAAACCGCCCAAACCACCCGCAGCATCCAGCTAAACAACGAACCACAGCAGCGAATTAAAGGTCTCACTTTTGTGGTAGCCAAAAAGTTCTTTCAAGTGCCCCTTCACTGAGCACCGAGTACCGAGTACTGAGTACCGAGTACTTTGATGAGTTGCAATTAAAATTGGTAGCATGGCCTTGTCGTTGTTGGCAGAAGTGCGTTGCAGGAGTAGCTGGGTAGTGAAAGCGAGGCAGGCATCAATTCAATTTGGCTTTGATAGTTGCCAAAGCAAATCTCAAAATTTGTATATGCTCAAATATAATGAATACGCAAAGAAGGCTAGCAACAAAATTGAGTTCAAAGTCGGATAATTAAATGTGAGAAATTTGCTTGTTTTCACTATACATTTTTTTTTGTAAAGCGTATTCAAATTGTGTCGCGATATGATGTAAAAGTAAAAGTATAGTATTGCATATAGGTAATAAGTGTCCATGACCTTTCAATTTTGAAGCTAGTTCTATGAAAATATATTCCCTTTGGCAGCAGACATCACAGGCAAAAGTATTAAATGTTTGCACAAGCAACCATTTTGTTAAGGGCCTTATAGATGAAAACTGCAATAGGGAATTCGCTTTGATTAACAAATACAAATGTTATTCTTATTAAAGGGATGTGCTCCCCTCGGTCTTTAACCGATTGCAAATTATTATGCAGCTAATGACAGGACTTGTTAAACCAACCATGTTTTTGCTGTGTTGACAAAAATGAATGTTTACTCAATAAGTTTGCTGGATTAATTGTTTATATATCCACTAATCCATGCTCACATTTAGAGGCGCTCGCAATTATATTTTATAGTAGTAGTATAGTTGATTCTAAGACGTCACTCTCTATTAATGAAAAGTATTATTATGCATTTGTCCAAAGCTGTTGTTGATAGCCACTCTTCACCAAAAAAGAATTGCATTCAATATTTCTTTATTATTATTAAACTTAGCTTAACCTTGTTTTATCATAATACATAGATAATGAATACAAGTGTAATTTACAGCCCAGTTGAATGCTTAGCAAAAATGTTTCATAGAAACGTTTTACACAATTTTAGGTGTAATTTTCCAAAACCCTTTACTAGTTTGAGCGTACGTAGTATAAAGGAATTAAAGCAAAAATATTAGCTTCCTCTATATAGTTTTCAAAAGCCAATTGCGCTATGCACCTAAAAAGTAAATTTTTGTATTTTTATAGAGCTGAAAACCAACCCACCTGCACTTGATGACAATTGAGAATTGGAACGTGCAATTAGAAGCATTTGTTACGTTTGGGTTTGTTTAAAAGTTCTGTCATTTAGTTAATTTGTTTCGGCTCCTTTTGGTCGAAAACTCGTTTCTGTTGCCATTGTTGTAAAGCGGGTTAAACGCGGCGTATGCGTAACTAATTGCTTTGACCAGGCAGCTAACATCAGTTGCTGCCACTCACATACCCAACTAACCAGCGCAACGGGGAGCCATTTAAACGATGCCAATTTGAAGGCCACTCAACGGCACAGAACCAGAACAGGAGTAGGACTTAAACTAAAGACCAGAAGCACTTGGGGGCCACCACTTTGGCGTTTCTAGTTCTCGCAACGACGCACATGTGGCAAATTGTCGCCAAATGTGCGACTGGTGTGCAACACACACACACACACACACACACAAACCAAGCGCCGCACAACAATAGAGTCCGAGAGCGAGTGTGCCGAGACGACCGGCACGTTATAAAAATTGTATTTTAAAAGTCATTAGCAGCTTTGCTGCCTGTCATTGCGAATCGCGCGGCAAGAGGAGTTGACAACCGATTCGCTCACCATTTTGTTTTTCCATTTGTTGTTGTTGTTCCTGCTCCAAAGCACGCATAATGCCCAAATGTGATACCCTGTAGACAAATATGAATGCATGATGAGCAGGGGTAAAAAGTATTTTATAACTATTTATCATAATAATAATATAATCGAACGCAATATTCAAAAATTTTGATTAAAATTAATGTGAAACTCAACTTATATTGAATTTGGAAAGGAATCGGTCGGCTTTATCTTCTTGTTATGGTTCATTTGTAGCTTTATCAGAGATAGTCAAATAATTTATTTCTTCAAAAATAAATATCAAATCCTAATTTTCAATCGCTTGATAAATCAAATAGGAAAAATAATAATAAAGTGTGCTTCATTATAAGAGCTTGGATTCGGCTATTCTAAAGTTGCGCAACAAAAATAACTTAAATGTTTTTTTGTTTTTATTTTTTTTGTTTTATTTTGTTGTTGTTTGTTTTTGTTCGTTTAGTTTTTGTAGGTGTCGTGTTTGGAATACATTTTGTAGCAAATTTCTTGTCGGGGCTCGACTGCAATTAGTAAGCGTTGAGCGAAGCGTGTCCTGACAACCACCACATACATATACATATATGAGTGATTTTTAATTAATAAACTCATTAGGCCTGCTCTTGTTGTTGTTGTTGTTGTGTTTTTGTTGCTGTTGCTGTGTTTTACCCGTTTTAATTACTGGCAGCTGCCGTGTGTTTGGATGTGGTACGAGCCTGTATGAGTGACCCCTTGCTACCATATAATTTCCTGGCATTTCAACAATGTGCCGACAATTTTTATGTTTTTAGACGTTTTTGCTTGTTGGCAGCAGCAGTGGCAGTAGCAGTAGCAGTAGCAGCAGTTGAAGTCGCATCGCCGGTTCGTTGGCAGCTTTTGTTGCCGCTGTCGTTCAACTTTTGACGTGTTGCATGAGGCCCGGCCAGACAAAAGGCAATGCCGCCGACCTTTCAGTTCAACAAGAGGCGAGTCAGAAACGTGCGAGAGTTTGCCTAAAAAATTAAATATAATTGTTGTTGCTGTTGTAGTTGCTGTTGTTATTGTTGTTGTTGTTGTTGCTGTTGTTGCTGTGGTTAGCTGGTTAACACTACTGAGGACAGGCCGCACCACAGGCACACACAGGCGACGACAGCAGACAGCAATCAGCAATGGGGCATCGGTTTGGGGCTAATATCCCATGCTGTGTGACGTTTAGAACCACATATCATAGTTGGTATGAAAGTTGGTGTTGCTGTTGTTGTTATTGTGATTGCCTGACAAGTGCTGCTTAGCTCGCACCATAATGTGGGCACAGTGGCACAAGGAAGGGAATATCCGTGTAGTTAATTATCATATATTCTATATGCAATATTATTTTATTTATCTGTAGTAGCTAAAATATAAACTTTCAAATTGGGCATTAAATATGATTACTCTGGCTTTAACATCAAATATATTAACATTTTGATTGACAATAATAATTAAAATAATTTAGTCCAAAGAGCATGGCTAACAGATCTTTAAAGTTGATTTATGGTAGTAATTTTTGTAACTCAAGAATTACTTTTTCCAGTGAAAATTCAGATATGATTAACTATTAATAATTACCAAATAAACTGCTTTCATGCAATACCTGTGCCTGCTCTCGGCCTACGGAAAACAAGGCGTAAAAAAAGGATAATGTCAAAGAAATTACACGGATTTATGGAATGGCCACAAAACGGCGCTAAACACGTTGACGCGCTCAACACGCAAAGCACCACAGAATTATGCGCAGCTCTGGCTTGGCGGGTTGAAGCCAAATAAGGGCTGCTGCCCCACTTAGCCACACACCACTCCAAATGCATTAATTGAGCGACAAAACGAAATGTTTTTCCAAGTTAAACACGAAAATACATAGTTGTGCAAACTAGATAGTGGATAGGGAGTAGATTAATGTAAGTCAATATTTTATTTATAGCCAGAAATAGTTGGGTTTTAAAAAGTCTATGTAATTAGGAAAAAAGTGAGAAATAAAATTTTAATACATCTATATACACCTGTATGCCCTGACTGCCGGAATAATCATCAACGCACAGGCCAAGCCGTAAGAGCTAGCATGATTAAATTTTTACTTAGACTTGGTTTTGGAAAATTCTAGCCGCAAGTGTGAAAAAATCGTGAAAAAGGGTCGTATGCATTTTTTACCATTCCGATCAGCATCAAATAAATTGTCAAACATCTTTGTTCAAATTCGTATAAGGAGTGTTCCACACTTTTCCATAAATCAATTCATCCCTGGTGGAAATGGGGGTCAAATATTCAAATTTTTTTTGAAGGATCTCTTTGAAAATTCACTTGAGACTTTTTTACACTTCTTTGCAGAATCCAAGTTTTCTGTGTGGAAAATGCAGATGGAATATTTTTTGGGAGATTTAAGACTTGTTTTAACATATGTATAAGAATATAGATCTCTTCTCATATATTATTTATATATTTACTTGTATATATTTAACTTTAAGTTTACGTTATTGGCTAGGTTAGATTATCTTTAATATAAATCTGAAATTAGTTAAAATTTAATTTTAATTTATATTTAATTTTATATGCGTTTTCAATTTCAGGTTGCGCCTTTTTAACTTATTTTAGTCCAGACAGCACAAATACGGCTGCCAATTCGCCAACACCTGGAGCACAGGCATCGCTTTACAATGATAAACAGTCCATAACAGGGGTAAGTCGAAATCTGCACATATTTAATTGGTAGACACTGTATACAGACTCACTCTCTCTTTCGCTATATTTCTCTTATACACACACACACACACACATAAAAGTATGCTACACAACTATTTATATATGTACATATATGTGTATGCACTTTTATAGTTTAACTGCAATGCAAATATTTTTATTTGTTAACCTCATTTGCATACGTGTAATTGCCATAAATCAAAAGCAAAAAACTAACAAATTAGTTATGCAACAAAGTTTTATTATTTATTTTTTTCTCCACGCACAATTAGTCGGTCTGTAGGGGGGGTTTCTGTCTCTAAGCCTGGGAAACCAAATTCTGTTATATTTATGGCAATTTATGCAGTGCGTAAAATTTGTTTTATTTGCTTTCATAGGGTGTTATTACTTTCTGATTAAGTATGTAACGTTTTGAAGAACTAAAGACGTTAATAAGAGAAACATATTAGAAATTATTACAGTAGTCTCTTGGTTACGGACGGGTGGATCAGTTAAGAACAAAGAGGTTGCTCTAATGGAAACGGGGCAAGTTTTCGATGATTGGATATAAACTGGTATTGTGCGGGCACTATGAGGATCTACCTTCAACATTTCTCCTTAGCTCTTATAGCTTCTGAAATAGACAGACAGACGAGCGAATAGACAGATGGAAATGTTATGATTGACTCGGGTATTGATACTGATTAAGAGTATATATACTTAATGGGGTCGAGGATGCCTCCTTTTGGCTCAGTCTTCGATTAGGGCATAAGACATCCCTGTGATAACCAGGATTACTTTGTTGCTTTGATCAAACTCTTACGATACTCATTTCAAGATTTGTGCTAGAGTATTATTTATTCGGCAGCTCTAACGCTGTGCTTTCGTGCTGTAACTACTTTATTCATGCATTTCAATTTGCATAGCCTTTCTGTGTTTTAGTTTGTTTATTATTTTAATTTAATTATTTTTATTTTGCTTTATTTTAATTGTCTTTTTCTGTTAACTTTTACTTTATAACAATAGCAACATTTGTGCACTGCATTTTGTTGATAACTCTGATTGTTGTTGTTGTTTTTGTTGTTGCATTTAGTTGAAATTGTGATTAATTATTTTTAGTAAAATATGCTCGTTGCCTTTCTCGCTCTCACTTACTCTCATCCTTGCTAATTGTGTTGATTTTAGCAATTAGCAGCAGGCACACGTGTGCGTGTGTGGGCATGGCAAATAGCTGCCAGAATGTAAATTAAATATTGCAAATTTATAACAATTTTCACAGTCAATAAATAAAGCACCTGCACACAAAGTTTCATACCTGTGTGCTCTTCCTTCCATTGGCGAACACGTGTAAATGTGTAAATATGTTAAGCTAACGTATGTTTTTGGTTTTCTATTTGACTGCTGCCGCCGGCAGCAAAAAACGCTTTTCAAATATATTAGCCAAAATAAATCTTTAATAGAAATTTTATGCAACAGCTCGGTAGTGTGGCATAATAAACAAACCAAAAATATGGATTTTATAACCGTTGGGCCTTAAAAAGAGTTTGAAAAGATATTAAAACATAAACTTTTTAAATAAACGTGTTGAAAATTTGTTAACTTTTTGCCAAAGCCAGGCTTGAAACTTTTACAGCAAAATTGTGTCAAAAAGTTTATGTAAACACAAATATTTTACATACAAATTTGTTTTCTATCAATATATATATATATTTGCATGCATGGTAAGTTTAGTTTTTCTTCTTTTATTTGGCACACACAAAAACAATTAATAATTTTTAAATGGCAAGCTTAATAATTGAATCCAATGACTCTTCGTTTTTCTCTTTCTTACTCTTTTGCATAAAATCCACCTGAATAAATTGTCTAAAATTCATAAACGAATTGAAATTTTTGCATAAAATATTAAAAACCAAACATAAAACATTTGCAACAACGACAGTAGACGACAGAAGAAACAAGTTTATTGAATATGCAAAATTTGCATTGTAAGAGCAAAAAATTGAAATTCTTCTCCACCCGCCCCATCCGAGTCTTTCTCCCGAACAAAGATAAATGGATAGATAGCCGCAGCCTAGCATTTTTGGCTTGAATTACTTTTGCTCTTGTTTTCATATTTTCTTTGTCTACAACCCACACACACACACTACACACACAACACACACACAACACACACATATTCACACACAACCATTTTGTGGTCGTTTTGTATAGAAATTTATTACATTTTCTCTGCGTGAGAAGGAAGTGCAGCTGGGAAGGAGATGAGAGACTTTCTACCTCATTCAAAACTTTGTTTGTGCCACTAGTGCGGCGGCAGTTTTGCAACAACTTTGCTGCCAACTCTTTAGCATTGTTGTTGTTGCTGTTGCTATTGTTGTTGCTACTGTTGCTGTTGTTGTTGCTGTTGCTATTGTTGTTGTGATACTTATTAAAATTTTCTTAGAAACAGAACAAGTCGAGAAGAGTGCTTACAGTTTTTTTTGTTTTTGCTTTCAGTTTTTATTTATTTTCCTTAGCATTCTTGTTGTCTCTGACCCAAGTGCACTCTTTGTTATTTTAATATTGTGGACCATGAGTGAAGCACGGTGTGGAGCTGTTGGGGCAGACACAGACAGGAAGTGCAAGTACTTTTGCATAATCAATTGTGTAATGTAATAGCTCATTCATTGAGGCAATTTTTAATTAACTCACAAGTGGCTTGGAAGCGTCCGAGCAACGAGTGCAACTGCACTCGACAATTCGCTCTGTAAATCGAGTATTCGTTTGTGATCAAAACTGTTCAGACTTGAACTTATCAGTGAAGTATATAACTTCCGTTTCCGCTTCAACATACTTTGGCAAAGTTTGTGCAAATGAAATGCGCCTGTCCGCAAAAGGAAACAGTTTAGCATAAAAATGAAAAGTCAAGACGCCAAAAAATGGCAAAAAAAATAAAAGAAGAAGAATAGGGAAATCCTCGGACTCTGACAACTCTGGCAACTGGCAGTCGGGCTGGCATTCTAGCTCTATCTAAATCTTATACGCTGCTTTGTCGTATTCAAATTTCTATTTCAAAAGTCAAACAGAAATTTGTGTGTCGTTGTGTGTGTGTGTGTGTGTGTGTGTGGGCGGAAAACTTGTGCAATGGCTAAATGCAATGCAAGGAAATCATAACGGAAATTTTTTCGAAAATGAAAAATATCTGCAGCAGAGAGCTGAGCTGAGTGCACAGGATGTGGGCAGTAACTTTGCACACATGCCAGCAAGGCAGCCATGCAGGCAGTCGACGGCCCAGGAAGTGTCTGCAGAGAAATTCTAGCGGAAAACACCAAGCGGCACAGTGCCCCCCACCTACCTCACACCCCGACACCCGCTCGAAAAAAATAATAGAAGAATATATGCAGTAAATAATAAAGCGCATACTTTAAGAGCGGGCATCCCAGACCACAGCTGCGACCGCTGGCACCATTGATTAATGGCCACGAGCTTTGCTAATTCTCTGCAGCGGCAATAAAGTCTCCAGTTTCAAATGTATCTTTTGTGCATAGTATGCGTTACCAGGGCTTGGGGGCGACGGGCAAGCGGCCGGTTCAGTCATTGTGCTTGGCCTCTCTCTGTCTGTCCAGCTGTAAAATATTTTTGCTTACGTGGCCATGTAAACACACACACACACACAGCGAACACAATGACAAAAAAACAAATCTGCCGAAATCAGCACAAAAAAATTTAACCGCAGTCTGCAATTAATCAAGTACGCCCATGTCTAAGAGAAAGCATGAGCAAAGTTTGTAATTGATGAATGCTAACGACCAAAAAATGCTCTACTAATTGTGTAAGATTTGTTGTACGATTTTTTTTGATAAAAACAAAACATATTATTTTGCCATAAAAGTATTTGCGGTGATCATGAATCCAGAAGGATTTGTAAAAAATAAAACATTTAAAAAAGGTTGCAATTTTTGGAATTCCCTTTAACTCTGAAATAAGGAAATTAACTCTGAACAGTGTTTGGGGGACAAAAAGAGACATAAGCTTAATGGGACTATGAGGTTTGTTTTTGAGAATTTGAAGTGAAACAATCATAAATGAATGTTGCAAATTTAGAAATTTATCTAGATCAAAAACTTTTTAGTTTAAAAACTTGTGGTCCATTAAATAATTTGATTTTGTGCAATTTTATTGTTAAATTCCTCCACAAATATTTTCTGCTTATTTTGCTGTTCTCGTCTTTAAATTCTCTAAATATCTAGCCAATAATATTTATAGGGTACATGCTAGTCGAGCACTTGGGACCATAAGTTGTTTCAATGCAACACCAAAAAAAAAATATTACCAACAAGTTCTCGATGCTCAAGCTCAGCCGTTGGTCAGGCCAGGCCCAGGCTCAGGCTGCGGCTGCGACTCCGGCTCCGGCTCCGACTCTGGCTAAGTCGATTGGGAGGAGTTCGCTGCATCAATTTGGCAATTTATCTGGCCCATCTGCATTTGTTGATTTTGGGCCGGCGAGTAGTATGCCGCAATGTTTGCTATTGTCCGCTTTGCATAAGAGCTAACGAACTAGATTTTTTTCTCCTACTTGGAGGCTTTGAGCTGTGTCTGCACTCGGCGCGCTTCATTGGCATATCAATCAACGGCCAAAAGCGGGAAATGAATTCGCTTACTCACACGGCCCGCAGACGAGAGATAGCGGAGAATGTGGATGCCTCGGATTTTTTATTTGCTGCTTCTGCTTTTTTTTGTTCCGCTTCTGCTGATGTAGTTGTTGTTGGCGCGGCCGGATGCCATTTTAATTAAGTGTTGGGGGCCTGTAACCGAAGCCAGGACGATGGCGTCGGTGGTTCTGGCGCCTGGCCAAAGCCCTTTTTGGCGTGTCTTCTCTGTCTGACCGTGAGGAATTTAACATTTAGAACGGAAGTGTGCACAAAAAAAAAATAAAATAAAAAGAAGCAGACAAGCAGGAAACCAGCTGAGCAGTGACAGCTGCGGGGTGTAGTTGTTGCGGACGTTGGTTGCGACTGACAGTTTAATTATTATTTTTGCAAATCAGTTAATTAATTAAGATGGCTGAGATTGGTCTGGACAAGGGCCGAGCATATGAGCTGCGGCACGCCATGAACAAAGTTCAACAAGAAAAAAAAAAACAAGCTTGTTTATCAAATAAATGGTCAAGAGTTGAGTTTTGTATGTCCTTTAACAAACTGTCTATGAAATGAGGTAGGGAAATAGCTTAAGATTCATTTTAGATTTGGCTTCCAAAGGCCTTCAGCGGATTCCCACTTTACGCTACCTTCTTTAAGCCAGTTCTTAATGCACATATTAACCAAACATTTGCATGTGATACAAGCAAAAGGCATACCAAGTCCCGCAATAAGCTTGCTTACAACACACACTTTCAGGCTTATAATGGTCTAATGAGTCTTATATATGCCATTAACTGCCACGCCCACTGCCAACACGCCCATGTACCCAAAGGAGGGACAAGGGATTGCACTTTGCTCCTGCTCAAGTTCCAACTCCTGTTCCTGCTCTTGCACCGCTGCCGTTGCTCGGCTTGCAATTAAATCCGTTTTGCAAATTTATGACCAACGAATTGCTCTTTGCGGTTTTTCAGCCCAACAAAAAGACACAAAATATTCCAGCAATGCCACACACTGAACGAGCCATGTCTCTGTGGGTATTACGACTAAGTGAGTTTTTCTTTATGCCACACATATGCAGTATGCAAAACGAAGAGTTGCCAACTTCAGCCCAGGGTAACACTACCTTATGTTCGATTTCAAAGTGCCTGCTCTCGAGTGTGCAGTCGAATGAGCCACAAAAAAAAAATTTACAACAGTAGCAAAGGCGCAATTAAGCATAAAGCGTGCAGATAAAAAGTCAAAGAGTCGAGCAGAATGAACAAAAAATAAAAAAAAAAACGAAAATTATAGCAAAGCGCAAAGATTAACACAAAAAAAATAAAAAACAAAAAAAAAAATGAAAATACTGCTGGTAATGAGGCAAACGGAGCAGCTTGATTAATGTGAGCAGCTGCAGCCGCCCCCTTCCATTTTGCCTCGCTGCCCTCCCTTGCTGTATGCATCATTTGAAGCCGCAACGGGCCATAAAAATTGTCTGCCTTTCGTTGCATGGAACTGGCAATTTTCAACATTGGGAAATCCATGAAATGTGGTCGCTGCGACTACAAAGAGCATATTTTATGCAAGCGCATGTGTAAAAATATATTTTATTAGGCGCTGCAAGGATGCCACATGGCTGCATTCATGAATGCACGAAGCGAAAGTCCTGACTCGCTTTTGCATTACCAAAATGCCAAGGCGCGCGACATTTCTTTTTTATTGAGACCAAACAGACAGACAGACAGCGAGAGAGTCAGGACAGCCGGAGTCCCGACACTGTAATAAAAATGTCGAAATCCTTGGAATGTGTGTGCGCTTAAAAAAGGGCCGCCTGCCAAGGTGCTCGTGGCATATTTATCACGCAATTGTCACCAAAGAGCGACAGCAACAACTTCATCGAGTCGCAACTGTTGCTGCTGGCTTAAAGGCTCGTTTTGCGTTAAAGCTGAAACATTTTGGCAACCCACAGTTTATTATATTTTCATTAATTTAACAAATAGACAAATACAATGCTGCTTTCGGTTGCTCACTTTGGGCCCAAGACAATGCGCCCCAGCTATAAATGGTTAACAATGCACAAAAATAACATGCCATGAAAAGACTGTGTAAAAAATTATACAAAAACACCAACACAAACGACACCATATGGCCAAATGCCTTGTGACTACAACTGGCCCGTTCTACATCCACTAGAAACATATTTATTTTGTAATTTATTGAATTTAAAAAATTTACTTTTTCACGCTCGTCGCAGACAAAGGTCGAATTTTCGTTGCGCTTTGTAATTATACACTACAAAAAACATCAAGTCTCTGTATTATTTAATGGGTTTCGTAAGCTTTTACCAGCAGCCTTTCGTTAGAGCATTCAGCTGCTATATTTTTTAGGGGCAAATATTTATTTTCAAGTTTTTATTATTGGTTATTTTTTAGCCGGGTTTTTTTTCGTTCTATTTTTCCAGTTTTTTGCATTTTCGTTAGTTCAATTTGGCGCTGGCCAAACGCCATTTTAATTTGAATTATTTGCGTGCAGTTTCCGCTTAAATATGCCTTTTTTTGCTGTTTCCGTTTTTAGTGAGCAGCGACCGGAAATGCTCGTTTGCTTTTGACTCGAGCGTTGAGTAGTGGGCCAAAAAGCAGCTGTTTGTTGTCGCTGGCACTTTGCTGGTATTTGTATGAATTTAAATATATACAAAATATTATTCAACAGCACTCAGAGTGAGTGTAGATATAAATTCCGATACCCACCCTACATATATAAATAAAAACTGAGGAAAAAATTATTATGCCACGCATTTTGAGTAATTGAAAATGTTTGGTGGCTGCTTTTTGTGTGTCGGCTGTTGTTTCCACTTCTTTATGATGCATAAATTACGCGACATTGACATTTGAGTAATTTACCTTAAAATATAATAAATAGCAGGTGGCTTTTACCGTAGCGCTGTTATCTTGTAGATCTTGAGTGCGTATTTTATGTGAAAAATATGTGTAATATATTCTTGACAATATTTATAACATTATTTAGCGTTCAAATTTAGAATAATTGCTTTCAAAGTGCGCTTCAAGGTCTGGAATTTTTTTGGAATTTATTTTTAGATAAATTTTGTTTGCCGAATTTAATTTAAGCTGGGAGGCAACTTTCTCTATCTTTACGATTTTTGCATGTTCCTGTGTTTTTATTTAGACATTGCATGAGTCAATTGACCGAAAAATAATGTAAATATCAGAATAATATATCTTTGCACTCAATTTAAGTGAAAAACATAAATATATTTAATATACCAAATGCATACGGTAAGTATTATTTGTGTCTGTGAACGTCTGTTTTGTATTTCTTTAAGTCTTTAAACAAGTCAGATTCACAATTTCTTGTTATACTTAAGACAGGCATTTCTTATGACAAGAAACAAAATCCCAGAATACTAATTATTTATTTTTGTGGCCATTAAATATGTGACAACTTTTCAATCACACTTACTCAAGTAATTGTAATTGAGAAATGTTGTTTAATTAACCACAAAATACACAAAATAAAATAATAACTATGATATAAATCGATGTTGTTATTGACTTCATATATTGATGTTGTTCTATAATTGATGTTGTTGTTGTTGATGTTGTTCTACTACTACTACTAAACTAAACTAAACTAAACTTGTAACTTCTACAAAATATGTATTACAAACTCTTCTATATAATCATTTTTGTTGATTGATGTGTTGATTGAAATTTATTTTCTCCTTATTTTCACTTTGTTTTCCTGCTCTTTTCCTATTTGATGTTGTACATATTTTTATGTGACAATATAGTTGCCGTTCCGCTCGCTGTTGTTGTGTGTGTGCCTTTCTCTCTCTCCAATAGACTTTATCACTTTAATTGCAGGTCGCGTATCCTTGCGGCGCCCTGAGCGTGCGACGCATGCGCTGGCGTCAACAACAGCAGCAGCATCAGCACCAGCGCCAGCTCTATTGTGGTCCCTATGCGCGTTTGCAACTGCAACACCAGCAACATGGGCAGCTACAACAACATCGTCAACATGAACTGCAACCATCGTCAGGCCTTGGCCTCGTCAGCTCATCGGCGACTTCTCGCAGCAATTTGCGCGAAATTTGTAAAACGCATGCAATTTGCTAACAGCAATTGATTGCCCCTACCGAAGCAGCAACAACAGTGGCAACAACAGCAGCAAACACCACAACAATAAGTAGTAATGTGCCGGTTAACAGCTCAGCAGCAACAACATCAACTACTGCAACAACAACATCAACAAGAACAACAACAAGAGCGCAGCAATCGCAGCAAAAACAGCAACAGCAACAATTGCCATTGCCGTGCGCTACGCAAATTAGTCAAAACAAATTGGTAGGTGGCCATTATATAGTTTGGTCTATATAAGATCGTGTGTGTGAGTGTGTGGGTGTGTGCTAGCGTGCTTATGTATGTGTATATGCGGGTGAGATGTGTGTTAACCCAAAATGGGCACCCAATTTAAATAATAATAATGCAGTGTTATTTTTGGCCAACTTTAGCGCAAAACCACAAAAAGAAAACATGTTTTCATTGCAATGCTGAAAATTTATAATATATTTACTTATTATTTCTATCGAACACCGCGTCGTTGAAGCCACGTCTGTCTGTTTGTCATGAAATTGTGTGTAACATTACTCAAACAAATTAGAACAAAGGTTGAAGCCGATCGGATGGTATACAAAAAAATACTAAAATACATACATACGTATGCATTCACACATGTGCATATACATGCAAACATTTACAAAGTCTTATACACATACATATGTTCATATAAACATAGAAACATTTAAGCATAGATACATACAAACATACTTATATGCATACATACACATATGTTTGCATGTTATACATATACCTGCATACATACACACACATACATACATACGTACATGCATACAAACATATAAACATGCAACACACAAACATGCATAAATATGGCGGGCACTACTCGGCCTAGCCCGTGGCATCTTTTCTGCTTAAAATTTTGTCCATACAAAAAAAATTCTCAAAAATACATCCAAAATTTCTTTGAAACCCTTTGATCGGAGGGATTTGTTATCTACATATGTCTGTATAATGCTAGACCTTTGTCTGCAGCTCTCACATTTGGCTATTTAAATGATAAAAAGAGCTAAACTAATATTGGTATTTTCTTACTCTAATGAGTACAGGACTTTCTTAATTTAATTTAAGGAATTTTCTCATAACACAAGTGCTTTAATATTGTTAATTCAAATAAGCCTAATTTTGTATATATGTACAACGAGCGTTTTAGCCCACATCTATCTTGCTTATAAGACACTGCCCCATACTCTCAAATGTTCTTGGTCCAATGCAGCTGTGGACTGGTATCATCTTGTCCCGACTGTCGATTATAATTCACTTTTATGTTTAACGCATATATTTCACTGATGGCCGCCCACTTGCTGGTGGGCCAGTTGGCATTTTTATGGTGAAAACATTTAATGGCTTCATACAAACGCCCGAGGCACAAAAGGCGTAGACACACACGGGCTGTGTATTGTGCGGTGTGTCAGGAGAGGGGAGGGTGCTCAGTTCAGCTCAGCTCAGTTAAGTTGAGTTTAGCTCTTCATCATCGTCGACGTCGTCGTCATCATTTCCATCAGGCTGAATAGCTTTTCAAATGCCAAATTTATGCAAATTCGGTGGCAGTTGTGAGAGAAGCCGCCTCGACGAGGACGGCATTTTGCACATGAATATTTGTGCCCGGAAATCGGGGGAGGAGCAAAGGGAATGGCAGAGACAGAGGCAGAGGTAGAGGCGTAGGCATAAGGTTCGGCACATATGTGAAATTGTGCCTTTTGCCGAGTTTTTGAATTGCCATTTTCCGTTTGCCCAACGTTTGACGTGGGCAGGTGCCCCGGAGAGAGAAAGAGACAGGTGTGGAAATAAAAATACACTCAGAAAAATTCAAAGCAGGAACCCATAAAAAACACACTACTCCACTTCTGATTAGAAGTTGACTTGAAGACCTAATTCTAGACTAGATATTATAAAGTTAGGATATCGTTTAAGGACTTTTGACATTTTTTCAAATTCATGTACTTAGCTCAAGAATTTATAAAAATGTCCTGGCTCAAGGCATTAGGCATGTCGTCTGCTGATTATATGCTTCATTTTTCTTGCAGTGTATAAATTGAGAGAGATAGGCAGAGCGAGTGGGATAGGTACTGCGACTGCTGTGGCATGGCGTGCGGCACACGTTGCTTTTTGTATTGCCTTCAATCATCAATCAATTTTTTTCAGCACGTGCTCACTGCACCCACTGTAGGAGTTGGCTTTGCCTTTGCCTTTGCCGTTGCCGTTGCCATTGCCTTTGCATACTTTTAGGCTCGCGGAATGCACGTAACCGTTGCCTTGCAGTTTGCCTTGCCAATTTAGCCAAAGTTCTCAACTGGAAGCATAATTCATGTTGCAAGTTGGACGGGCGCGTTTAAATGTGCATCACGTAAATGCCAAACAAGACGCTGTCCAGGCCTGCCACGTTCTCGTGATTTGTAGTCGCTGCACACACGTGTGTGCACAGGTAAATGCCCCATGTCCAGCCGTGCGGTGCAGTTCGCTTAAAGCTTTAAGCCGTCGCATACCTTCGCTTTATTGAGAAGGAGAGAGAGTGTGCTGTAAAGAGCTGCATGGAGACAGAGAAGGCTGAGAGAGCGGAAGACCAAAAATCCAGCAGACCACAAAACGGAATGCAAGGATAATTACACTCGCTGCCATTGCTGGCTGCTGCTGCAATCGTCGGCAAGGTGTTGACTTGAAATTAAAATTAATTGGGAATTCCGTGCGCATACCAAAACGAGAGTGTCGCCAACAGGCCACTGGCTGGCCAGAGGGAGTGCATCTTTACTTCCTTCCATGTATGCCACGTGCCAACATTTCTGTTTTTTTCTTGCTGTTGTTGTTGCTTGGCATTTTGACCTTAATGCTGAACTCTGCCCCTCAACCCAACCGCAAATCAAGTCCAGTTTTCTGAAAGCGCACATTAACTGCTTTTGGTAATAAGCTTAATTATGCTTCAATTGGTTTACGTGACGTCAGCCACAGGGCAACAAGTTCAAATGCTCAAATGTGTAGCAGTTGCTTTCAGTTTCGCTTCAGTTTAGGGTGCGGCAGGGTCTACAAATTCGCTGCCGTAAATGACTTATTTAGGGGAAACATGCTTTGGTCATTGGCGTTGCTTTTGCTCGAGCTCCAAATTGTTTGCGACAAATGGTTAAAAAAAATATAATAATTACTATATTTTTCCCATCGTGATAGCGCCATTAATTGATTAATTTAAACATATTTAATGATATCGACAGCACTGGAAGTATTATTTGTATTTATTGATTAAAATCAGTTCAGCTTTCTTTCTGCTGTTATCAATCGATTTTTTAGAGGTAAATCGATTGATGTCCTCATTTTAAATATTTATCAAATTTTTGAGCTAGATTCTAAAACCTGTGGCCAATTTTCATTTATAGATATAGAAATATCAAAAAAAAAAAAATAATAAGTAAATAATATTCTGTTCAGGTTTCCTACTGATCTGAATACTTTAATGAAAATTCAGGCTTGCTGTCTGTTCGCTTGAAAACCTATGCAAAGTCTTGCTATCAAAGCTCTTAAAAGAGCTTACTTAATCGTTCCTCCGAAAGTCTGAGCTATTCTAGGCTTCACTCTTCTGGCAATTTAAGCAATTCACAGCTCTGCCAACTCGTGCAAACTGCAAGCTGACAATATTTATACTTTGCTGTCTGGCTGTCGTGTGTGTGTATGTTTTTTTTAATGACCATGCAAAAATATTTTGCTTAACGCCTGTCTGCGTTGCAAGTGTTTCATGGCATTCTCTGTTGTTGTTATAAAATTAAACAATTTAATTATATTCATATGCAAAAAATATGAAAGGTAAACAAACGTCGCCTACGACAACTGCTGTGCTGGGCAAGTGGCAGCGACAATTGCAATTAATTGCATATTTTAAGCGATTCCAGATTAAAACCGCAGACAACGTAAATAACAACAACAACAGCAACAACGACAACAATAACATTCGCCACAACAAAAATGCAGTATAGAGCATGGGCTAAAGCTGGATCCCAAAAATTAATTGCTCTTTATGACAAAAAATTAACAATTATGACAATAAAAATTTTTAAATCATATTGCGACAAAAATAATTAAGCGCATGATATTCTCAATGCACAAAGAACCAATTGGGAGCAGGCGTGGCATTAACAACATTTAATGTTAATATTTATGTCAATATGAAAATGTGCATTGATATATATGTATAGAGCATTTCCACAGATGGACGTGTTTATATGCTTTAACTGACTTGTAAAATGCTCAGCAAGATTGTCGAAATGATAAATCCGCCTTTATGCCTATATATACGGGAATCGTTATCTGAAACAGGGCTGCTAATCCAAATAAATTCTTCCTGGTCGGCTCATTTTTCTAACAAAGCTATTGTTCTTGAGTTTAGTGCCAAATTGAGTACAAAAATTTTATCTCTTCCCAAAATTGGCAGCTTAAAAATGTACATGGCTTATATGGAGTTTCGGTGCGAATGTTTGTGGAATAGTTGAATTTGCAATGTAGATTTCAGTAAAACTTACAGAGATAAATCAGTCTGATACACTCTTAAGAGGAGAGTTTATCTGAAGTATGGCTTAGTTATATAGAAAAATCTTTGATAATATATTTCTTCAATACTTAACTGAATTTAAAGCCTTTCAACTTAAAGTGCATATTTCTAAGGCATGGCTTACATATGCAAAGAAAGCAGTCAATATTCAAACGAATCATAAGATCTTTAAGTAAAAGGGACATGTTCTTGAATTAAATATGCTCAAGTCTAAAAAGTCTAAACAGTTTAATAACTTAAACACCTGCTTATTCCTGTCCCGTTAAATTTATAGTCAGGCGTATTGGTAAATTATACGATGAAACAACAGGAGGTCTTGCCTTTAACAATTTAACAACATGGCCAGTAGCCACCCACATTTCAACACTTGTTCACTGGTTGTGGGGGTTGCAACTCGCTGCTTGAAGTTTTGATTCATTTGCTGCACGTACATATACATATGTATGGAAAACTCGTGTGATTTGCTGCGCAAGTTTGTCCGTAGCGGCAGTTGCAAGTTCGTCAGTCAAGGCGTCGCCTTGTCCGCTCCTCGGAGCGTTGCAGCAATGCGTGCAACAACACAACGCAGCAACACGCGGCTGCTTAGTTTGTTTGCCTGTTCATGCCACAAGACTAGCCCACACACACACCCATATGCCCGCACGCCCACGCCCACGCCCACGTTCACGTTCACGTTCACATTTGTCCCCTGTCCGTCCGCCCCTCGCCACTCGCTAAGTTGTTTAGCTATGCAACAAACTACACAGCCAAGTTGCATGTCCTTCATGTATGTCCTGCCACTGACGCAGCTGCTCCTGTTGCTGCCTCCGTTGTTGCAACTGCTTTTTGCTAGCTGCTTATCACGCATGCTAAACAAGCAGACGACGCTCTGGCGACGGCCAGAGAAAATACCATTTGAATTTTGATAAAATGCAGTTTGACTTTTTGTGGGCGTACCCACAACCCCCTTTTGCCGCGCAGGACTTGCTTGCCCTTACCCTACTCTTGTCCTGTCTGCTTCTCGCTTTTTTGCTTCTTTTTTTTGAGTGTGTCGCTCGCAGCGTTGTTACATGACATTCATTGATATTTTGTGCAAGCGTAGCGTAAATTCAATTTAATTTTGTGTAAATTGGCTGCAAATGCAATTTACAAGTCCTGCACAGCAGCAGCAGCAGCGGCAGCTGCAAGGATGCGTGAACAGGATTTGCGCTTCTGTTGCTGCCTTAGCACTTGCACTTGCATTTCAAGTGGACAATTGAAAGGAAAACACACACACACAAGCACACGCACTCACACACACATTGTTTGGCGTACTCTGAAGTGTGTTTGACAAATTTCTGGGCACATTAAAATGTTGCTTATGGATAAAACAAACATTTTTATTCAATTTCTGCATACAGGCGCTTTAAGCCAATTGTTGCACTTTTTACATATCTAACATAAGTATATTCTAGAACATTTTCGGTTCGGATCAAAAATGATTAATATTTTTTTGGTTGTTTAAGTAAATACTTTTACTAATATTAGCCTGACTGGCCCGAAGTCAATGTTGGCTTTATTCTATAAAAATAATAGCCAACAAAACAACTAGCTATTAACTGGACTTCTATGTCCTTAAAGCTATATTTTATGCTCAGCAGACTTTTCTGGAATTGCAAATACCTTATATCGCCCTTTGGAAGATAAAACTCGTTGAGAATTGCAAGCGACAGTTTTCTGTATACATTCTTATCGGAATAAATATTTAAAGATTGTTCAGAAAATAAAGGCTTATATACGTTGAGGAGTGAAATATTTCCAGACTTAGGCGAGAAATTTCTTTCCTTAGAGAAAATTATTTAATCTGCCGCATGTCGAAATATATATTGTATTTGTTCCTTTCTAGCTATTGTCGGCATTGATTTTTATTAAACTTTTGAATAGCAATTATTTAACAAATATTCACACCGGCAAAAATGTCAGCATGCGCGTGAATGGATTTTAATTATAAACCGGGTTTGCCATTTTCACTAGCGTGTGTGTGCCAAAGATGTGTGTGTGTGTGTATGTGTGTGGGAAATTGCATTTGACAAAACTGGGGGCGCGTGCGTGCGTGCATATTTAATCAACTTTTTATTTAAGTTTGCTTAACCCAGTTGGCTGAGTCATGTGGGCGGCTCTAGGCGTGGTCAATTGCTTCCAACTTTGTAGCCCCAATGACAACAACAACAACAAAAACAACAATAACATGTGGAGCCATAGTCCCTAGTTCATATGCGTTTGCAGCGCTGGCATTTAAAACTTTGAACCCTCTTCGCACTCGCATAAATCACCGGCTCCTCGCGCACTATGCAACATTATTTTTGTTGCAGCGCCATAAATACCAGGGCTCCTTTTTATGGCAGTAAAAACTGAAACGATTTGAGGTTGTTGTTGTTTCTTTTTTTTCACACGCATTCACCTGCGGTAAGTTGACTTTGACTAGGAGCTGAAGTTGGTTTATGCCGCGCGTAGTCCGAAAAGCCTTTGCCTGCGTTTTATTAACCCCCAATGATCGATTGCGACGGCATTGCGTCGCATCGGGGCCAACGATGTCGGCGTCAAAAGTTATTGTCGTCGGTATTTGCAACTTTTTAATAGCAAACCGAGCAGAGCACCTAATTTTAGTGCAAAACTTGGTGAAGAACACGAAACAAAGAGAGATCTCGGGCTTACCTCAGACAGAGCGGAGAGAAATATTTCAAGATTTTCTTTCACTGTGTCTCAAGAAGTTATTAAGATTAAAGGATTTGTGCACTTGTTGGCGAAATGTGACCTAAACTGATATCTTAATGGGAGTTTTAAAGTATTTAATGTATTTGAGTTAGTTATGAGACAGAGTCAAAATGTATAAGAAAGAGTATATTATATATCAATATAAAATTACTAGAAGCTCACTGAATCCCTAAAACCTGCCATTAGTAATAAAAATATATTTTGTTCACCATATTTATTCTACTTCATTTTGCGATTTCAGTTAATCAAACTCTTAGAGTTATTTACTATACTCAACAAACATGCAAATGTGTTGGGTTCTTTACTTCAAAGAACACCTTGAATTGGGCCACTTTTTCTCGTCGAAAGACTCATGTGTTATGCCTTTTCACATATATCCCTTCTCGGCTACTTACCCTCTTCGAATTATCCTTAATATACAGGGATTTGAACCGCAGAGTTCAATGCATATTTGCACAATATCTTACTTGAGATTCTCTTTTAGGGCGCAAGTTTGCACAATTTTGTTAATGACGGCAGTCAACAGCCAGAGCCTCTGGCTGCACTAAAACCAAGCCATCGTCCTTGTCTGCGTGTCCGTTCTGCACATAAGGGTAGCTGCCTGCTCTAAATTATGCAGAGTTCAATCAACTTACGCTGATTGGGGCGCCACAAAGCGGCGAGTGTCAAGTGGAGCTAACCCAAAGAGCCGCAGAGTCGCGGGCTCTGTCTCTGTGTGTGTGTGTGTGTGTGAGAGAGTGTATGTAGCTGGGCAATAAATCAAACCTCGACGACGACGAATCATTGCATCTGCCTCCATTTCCCCACTTCCTGACACATCTCCTATTTCCTATGCAGCTGCTTGTGGGGGCTATTAGAAGTGTTGCTACACGTTTTGCTTGGCTGCATTTGCTGCTTGCATGTGGTTTAACAGCGAAATTGATTGAATTTTTTTTTTTTTTTTGCATTTTCTTCTTTTTTTTTTTTGCTGGTCGTCTTTAAAGCAATTGCCTTAAATTCATGAATACCTTAAGATGAGTCGATGTGGCCCACACTTACACAAATGTGCATGCCTGGCCAGAGTCTCGTTTGGGCTGCCTGTGCCAGCATCTACATACTCATCAATATCATATTTATGCTTGACTGCCAACAAACAATTGAAAACAATACAAAATACTTAGTAATTCTTGGGTTGTTGTTTTTATTGTTTGGCCCTTTCTTGCTGCTCAGCCTTAGACTCAGCTGGGCTCGGGCCCGGAATATTTTATGCCTGCCTCCTGTTTTTCGATATTCACACTCGTACTTTGGGCCTGGCTGCCTTGGGCTGCTACTTGGCCTTGTGCCAGAAATTCTTTGTATTTTTATATTGTTTTGTTATCGCTTTTGCTGGTTTTTGTTTTCATCCTGTGCTGCCCGCCCGATGCTTCATGAAGATAGTGCACCGTTGTGGGCAAAAGGCAGGCATAGTTTTGGTTTAGGCCGTTATGCATATTTGCCATTTGTGTGCGGCAGGGTTGCCGCCTTTTGCTACCTCGTTTGTATGCCAAAAATGCGGCTCATGTGTTGTCAATTGTTGATGATGTGGGAATTAGGTACGATTCGGGCCCAAAAACAGGTGCTGGGCAAAAAGCTTTATGGGCTTATTGGACAAAATTCAATAAACTCTTGTGTAATTGCTAAAGCTATGCGGAATAACAATTGTTGCTTGAAATTGATTGTATAGATATCATTTCCTCCACCCACACTAATACAATTTATTTTTTTTCTTTTTTACAGGTAAGTGTCAAATTGGCTTTGTCATAACTTCAAACCTTATTTTGCATTTCATGGGTGAGTAGAAATGTTTAAATATTTTATGGGTAAGATTAAGATATTCGCATCTTACAAAAAAGATGGCATTCTCTCTCCCAAAAAAAAACGTTGCTTTAATAGCCAATATTCGTTTGACAGATCTTTTGTGGCCATAATTAATGGTATTCTTGCTTTGCATGCACAGCAAAAGCAACTATGAAACCTTTTTTATTTTCTTTTCCCGGAATATTCCGCCTACGATAGTTTATCGCTCAGCGAAGATTGCATTTTGTTGTTGTTTGTTCGACAGGAGTCCAGGCTCGAGTTCATTACAATTGACATTTGATTTAAAACGCACTGTGCAAGCAGCTTGACAGGCAGACAGACACAGAGTCACACAATAATATCCTGTCTGAGCACTTGCAAGTGAGATTGTAAGCCAACGAGCACACACAACAAGGCAAAGGCAAGGGGAAAAGCTAACCGCTGTCCACAAATAAAAAGCCGCAAACATTGCGGTAAACAAAAGAAAATTGCAAAGTTCATAGGGACACATGTTTATCAATGTCTCAAACAAAAAAGAAAATTCCAAAAAAAAAAATTGGAAAAATAAGTGGAAAAAATTGCCAGCTAAGAAACGTAAAGGCAGCCGAGGCTTACACACGCAGACGTTAGACATTTTCGGGCTTAAAGTCGACGTTGGAGACGGCATCGTCGCACTGGCAGACAGTTTGGCAGACGGGTCGACGGGTCGGTAGTAGACCATATATTTAGGCAGGATATTGATTGATTTATTGCATGCAGGAGTCCGCCCAGGCGTCGTCCTCCACACAGAATGAATGTCACGAATTGGCGGCAAGAGGCCTGCGGCTTTCGTAGGCGTTTCAAACATTTAAGAGTTATTAAATGAAGCCTGGCGAGCTTCAAGAGTGTGTGCGTGTGCGAAAATAGAATTTCTCATTTAAATATTTAACTTATTATACCCTACAAAAAGCATGCTTGGGGGTATATCAGACAGACGCTTTTTAAACTATTCGCTCATATGCGTACATGCGCAATCCAACTTTTTTTACCACATCGTAAAAGTTCTTAAATAGTATTTGCTTTTAATTTCTGGCATAAAGCAAAATGCACTTGAGTTCAGCATTTGCAGCCAGATAAAACTTTGTCTTCTCCATACTACTCTGCACTATAAACAACAATAAACTTTATGGTGCCAAGGAAATGTTTTATTTTTTAGATAGCCAGCAAATGAAACGATCGAACGATTGCGACTTGTCACTGAATTCTCTGCCCCATCTGCTGACCACAAGCCAAAGTGTGGGAGCAGAAGGGGCACCGCATTTGCCGAGTGGCAAGTGCCAATATGTGTGGTAGTTGAGAAAAATAAAATGTTTATCGTGTCGTTGCGGTTGCAACATATAGCACTTGTGCTTGCCTCACTCGAAATTCGGCAGCAACTCGCAACTGGAGTTGTTTGCCAGCGTGTCAATAATTTTGACCAACTTTGTGTTTATTTGGCCAGCAGCAAACACAAAATGGACAAAACTTTTGAGTTTCGCATTAAACCGAATCAATTGACAATTGCTAACAGGCGACAATTGTCGTAGTTGCAAAAAAAAAACACTTCAATTTAAAGGACCTTAAAGCAGTGCGAATCCAGTTGAAACCCAGTCGACTGGCACAATGGCAACTACAAATGGCTAGGCCATTTGCACTGACTGCAATTGATTGGCCATGGCCAAATTGGGGTGGCTACGTAAGCGCGCTCATTTATTTATTTATAAACAAAGCACAAATGATAGCACAGAGCAGGGAATGGGGCCGGCGAGCAGGCAGTCGGCAGTCGGCAGTCAGACAGGCGACACACAGAGACGCCGCCGCATTAAGTCTTACAAATTTGCAGGCAAATGTGAGAAACAAGTATACTACTAGGATACGAATACCACCTCGTATATGTCCGTACATGGCAGTGACTAATTAATTTTACACCGTTTATCGTGCGTTTCACGCGCGTTCAGCTTAAGCCATACAAATCAATCAAGGACAAGCTTCGGGGTAGGGGTATGTGGGATGCCAAGGGCACGCTTACTTGGCCAATTAGCAAAGCATACAATACACATGCACTTTGCATGGCGCCAGCAGGACAACCAAGGCAAACACAGGGCAGCACAGGGCACACAGCCTGTGTATATACATCTGTATATATATTTATATATATATATATATGCATATATATGTATATTTAAGCACTTAAGATAGATGAATGAAGTGGCAAACATGGCGGACAGTTTGGATTTCAGTTACAGTTGCCGCAGTTGTTGTCCAGTTCGAGGCGTCGACTGGCCGCTGACATTTACAAATCAGCGCCAATTATTTATGGAGTCGAGCTCTCTCACTCTTACGCCCTCTCGTTCTCCCTTTCTTCAAGCTGAGTCGATCGCAGTGAAAACGTATTTAATTAATTTTTTGTTTTGCATATTGAAAATGTTGAGTACTGGCTATGATGGCACGCACGGGTGTCATCAACATCAAGTTCGGCCACTTAATAAGCAGTCAGAGACCGTTCAAAACTTGATTCTAGGGAAATATCATACAAAAGTTCAGCAGTTAAAAATGAAATGTTGCAAAAAAATTCAAATAAAAATTGGTATGATAAACTCTAAAGTTGAGTGCCTGAAAATGCCTGCCACACAAACTGTGGTTATGACTGCGCAAGAGGCTGTAAAAGTGGCTCGAAAGTTCCCTCAGGTTGTGGAGTCTAGTGGAGCAAAACTCTTGCTCAAGTTGTGTATACAGCAGAGAGTCGAGTACGAGTAGGCAAGTTATGGCCTCTGCCTGCCCTGACAGTCTGTTTAATGGCAGCCCAGCCCAGAGCCCGGCATATAGCTCAGACAGTCACTCAGCATAAATAGTAGAAGGCAAATGGCAGAGCTGACGCTCTTTCTGCTAGATGAGGGCCACCCTTCCACCAGCCACCGCAAAGCGTTTAAAATGTGTCTGTGGCTGTTAAAGAAGGAAAAAAAATGAAAGAAAATTACGAAGAGCAGCAGGAAAAAATGCAATAGCAATAGCAAGTGATACCGTAAATAGTGTGAGCAGGAGGTGCAAGCGAGAGCAAGTGCAAATAAAATAGAAAACCAAGGCAATTTTTCAGCTTCATTAAGTAACCGCAAAGTTTGTTTTATGTGCGGTCAGCTACAAGCCAAGCCAGCATACCAGCCAGCAAAAGCGACTGCAAAAGATAGAATAAAGCCGATAAACATATGAGCATAAAATGTTCGAAAAAAAAACTTACTTTCCAAGCCATACACTAAAAGTTCTCAAAATGTTAAGCATTTGCCAGTAAATATAGCAGGACGCAAACTTGTTGCTAGTTTTTAAAAATAATATTTATTTCAACGATAGTCGCACTTTTGCTTACTCACTAGTGCAATAACTTAAGACTGTAGGGCTTAATTGAATTCTTGAAAATCGCATAGAGGGGCACTTTTAATTTACTGCGTTTTGCGCCCGTTCGCTCTTTAACTAGCTGTGTATTTTATACTACTTACTCAACATTTCTATGCTTTCTTGTCATAAAGTTAATCAGAATGAAAGTGGGTGGGGATGAGATCGCATGAGACAGAGCATTAACGGATGAAAAAAGAAGAGAGCGAGTTAAAGGTGAATCGGGTATATATTCTCTTTGTCTCGCTAGATACACACTCTTATGCATATGTGTTCGCTATTAATAGGAGACATTTAAGTAGATTATACTTGTAATAAATAGAGAACAACTGCTGCCCAGGCACTTAGCGCAGTCAAGTATTTAGTATACGGCAAGTTATTCTCGGAATAAATTATGAGCCGAATCATTGCTAAAGGCATTGCCAAGCAGACTTTACTAATAAACCTATAGAGCAATGCGCACACACAGACACACTCAGAGCCAAATGCAGTGCGAGGAGCTGTGCCAAAATTGTTTGCCATGGACATTGACAAATATCCATAGCGGCAGCCCCATTTGCCCAGTTGGGCTCAAGCAGCAGATTGGCTGCATTTTGTGTTAAATCAGCAACAATTGTTGCCCAAGCCCCCAAAATTGAGAAGCTGCAGCTATCACTTTGGGGTTTCCATTGCAATCGGAGCTGAAGTCTGAGTTTTGGGTTCGAGTTGCTTTACTTACTTTCGGCTTGGCTTTGCCTTTGGCTTTGGCTTTGGCCAGCAGCCAGGCAAAGAGGAAATTAAAATTTATATAGCATACAAAACGCGGTAGCAGCTGCTGCTGCTGCTTGCTCACTGAGGCATTTTGCTATTTAGCATGTTTCTTCTTAGCCAGCATCAAATCTTCGTTTTTGGTCCTGTTTTGCCTTGGCTGCTTTAGCTACTGCTGCCAAAGCGGAAAGCGTGGCTGCCATTAAGCTGCCAATCGACCATTTGTCAGCTTCGATTGCGGCAATAGAAGCGCAAAGAAAATAAAAAACATAAAAAGCGTAAAGAGGAAGCGGCTCTGGCTGTTGCCAAGTTGTTGCCAATGGCTTTGAATTGGGTTAAGTGATTTGGCGTTCAATCAATGCCACCCTCCCCCACAATGGGCGTGCATAATTATGGACTGCTGGGCTCTATTTGTTTATGCTTGGCATATTACACATACGCCATGTGGTCGCTGGAATTGCATTGCTAATAAACAGTTTGGGGCTGGTTTTCATTATGCCATTCATTATCTTTGCGATCAGCGCATGGATTTCCAGCGCTGGGAATTGTTCAGATAGCCGTATTTCAGCCTGTTTTTGTTGCTCTGCGTATGTGTGTGCATATGTGTGCATGTGTGCGTCTGCCATTTAAATCAATTATGCGTTTTTGGCCTAAAACATGCAATTAAGTGCACAGCCTCTCACACCATGCTGCACAACGGCCAATGCATAAAACATCAGAGCCAACAATGCAGGAGCCTGCAAAATGTGGGTCTGGCTATTTAATCAACTGGATAAATGATTTCACCGATTTAAAGTGATTTAAGCAAGCTAAGCTGCGCTTACATTTTCTCTTCAAATATGCACATGCCACCGATTGATTAGCCAAAGTTGTGTGTAAAACGTATATAATATATTTTCCAAGCTTTTTTCTTCCTTTTTATGATATAAATATGTGTATAAAGTTAAATCAAAATTAATTCATGCTTGTTGTGTAATCTTTGTATGATTAATTTGGTGTGCATTTCCGGCTTTGTGATTGCTAAAAAACAACAACAAAAAAGAATAGCTTTATGGCTGATTCATTATCTAATTCAATTCTCTCAAGGCTTTCCATTCAGCGACGCGTGTTTGTAGCGTTATCAAACGTTCATTGAGTTCGGCTGTCATCTTGGCAATTTCCTCGGATCGTGTCGGTTTTTGTGGCATAATATACAGGGGTCTCATAGCGTTAAGCTTCTTTCTTGGTGTGGGCCGTTCAATTTTGGTGCTGCGCGGCGTCAGAGACGGCAATTGTTTGGTTCTTTGCGGAATTTTGAGCATTTTTTTTTTTAGCACAAGCAAATCGAAAGCTGAAAAATATTTACGTTAATTTCTATAATTGTTAATTCTGATTCATTTTGAATTGAACACATTTGAGAAGAGGCTACTAGGATGTTTGAATATGAAGTATTTTATTTAATGCAACTATTTTTATTTAAACGATATGAAGAACTTTTAATTACTATGACAATTAATTGTCTTTTAATAAACAATCAAAATATGTTAATTTGAGCAACTGATGGAGAACTTTTTTTAATGAGTCCAATTTTTGGCTCTTACATGACCTTCCATTTGTCGTAATTTCTCTCAGCCTGCCACACAATGCCACAATACGCTTTGCATTCCCATTGCCTTTGGCCCCGCCCACAAAGCAAGGCCAACAACACTGTAATTTGCTCATGTGCAATGCTTTAAATACCACAAACGGAATTTTTGATTGTCTGCTAAGCAAACGAACTCACACACAGAGTCCTGACCTGCTAGCTCTGGCGACATATTTATAATTTCTTTAATGTTTAGCCGAACGCACAGGCAAAAGAGCAGCCCTCTGAGCCCGGCCAGCCCAGTGACAACCCGTTACAAAAGCTTTCACTGCTTAGCGTACTTGAGTTACTTTATTATGTAAGCGCCGGATCCCAGGACAGCTCGCCGGGCCGCCTGACGACCCGCTCTGCTGCGTTCTGTCCCAGGCTCTCAGTCCACTTGGCATAAAAAGGTGAACTTCAGTGTCATTTGTTTGCAGCCGCCGTCGCCGCCGCTGCTGTCACTCGAGTTGTCGGTTTGCAACTGAACTTTGCTCTCGCTCTCGCTTGTTCACTCTTTCACTTGCTCTCTCAGCTCCAGTGGGGACAACTTAAGTTATCTTTATGCTTCAAAAGGCCTACACTGAGTCGGACGACTGACGACTGTCTGGCATACAGTCAGACAAGCTGTTGAACAAGGCCCCCAGCCAGGGCTCTGGCAGGCAGGCGGAAGGTTTGCCGAGCTGCCTCAGTCTCCTCCGACACTGCTGCTGCTACTGCTGCTCATCTTTCCTCTGGCTCGTCCCGTTGGGGTCTGAAGTCTCACGCCTTTTTCATATTTCAATTGAAATGCGCAGCAGCACAATTAAAAATCAAGCCAAGTGATGCGTGCCAGTGCCATGGCAAGTGTTTGCCTAGTGTTTGTTGTTTAAAATGAAGCGCTATAAATGGACAAGTTGTTGCTGCTCATGTTGTTGCTGTTATTGTTGTTGTTGTTGGGCCTACCCAACGTTGCTGTGCCGAGTGTGCCCCGAGGCAGGGCATGGCCCAGTCAACAGTCAACACTCTATATTGTGTGTCCTGTTGTCGTATTGTGCTGTGTCTTGTCGCTTTAGGCCAGACTTTTGTTGGTTTTTATATGTCCTACTCGTTGCTGTTCTATAAGGATTTGCTTAGCTGGGCAATATTTTGGCTTTTGTTTTCACTAGTGTGTTTTGTTTGCCTGGCCACGCCTATGGTTTTATGATTTTCCATTTTTTTTTCTTCTTCTCTTGTTGGGAAGTGCATAATTTATTATTCACAGAGCTTTTGATTTGCACAATGGGAAGAAATATTATAAAGAGCTGACAATTAGGATAATTTATTAGAGGATATGAAAAAAGAAAATGCCTAACAGGCAGCTTACAAGAATTATACGATAAGTGTGTGATAATTTAGTAGAATTATATAACTTTTTGCTTAAGGGAGAATGAAATGAAATACTTCACAAATGGAAATGGAGATGACATTTGAAGGTCAACTTTTATGTATGGGTAAAGGATGGTTCTTTAGAATTTGTAACGTAATAATTTCATTTAATTTTTCAACAAGTTGTTTCTTATTTGCAACATTTTAATGACTGTATTTGAACGTGTTGACCTACTTCTGCCATAAATGAATTATTTTATCTTCCTTAGAAGCGTTTTTTTAACAACACAAACTGTACATGTGTTAGCCGCAAGCCTTTAATTTGAATACCACTGTGCATTGTCATATTTTCATTGGCTTTTGGCATCAAACTGAATTAAATATGCGACTGCATATTCCTTGGAAATCTCTCGTTTATAGCCTGACAGTTACATAGCCTTGTCATTGGCACACAACGTGGCGTATGCTCGACATGCCAGTAAATGAAAATGAATGAATGCGAATGCGGCATGTTTTTACTATTCTTCATGCTCTGCTCGAAACTATGCTCAGCGAACAGATAGAAAATAGATGAGGAAAAAAAAAACAGAACACAATCGAATTTTTGCCAGATGAATTTTGTAGATGCCAACTCTTTTTGCAGAGTCCACTCTCCGCTGACCGCGCACCGGCCGTCCCCCATTTGGGAAAATCAGTGAGGCGTGTTTTTGACATTTAACAAGCCATGCGGCCAGTTGGCTCGAGCATGAGCGATGCTTGTGCAAATGCTTTTAATTAAAAAATATTTGCAGCCAAACTTTGCATAATTTCGACTCAATAGTTTTTCGGCAGGCAACTGCATTTGGCAGAGAGACAGATGGATGGACAGCTTAGTAGCCAGGCACTTAGGCACAGAGCACAGCGGCTGTGCCGCAGATGAGGAAGAGAGAGACGGGAGAGATGGCAGATGGGAGATGGGAGATGAGAGCGACGACATGTGACAACTCATCAGGCAAGGCACCATTGGGAATGTGGAACTGGATTTGCTTCGCCCCAACTGCGTGCCTCTGTGTGCTGTGAATTAGTGTCCAGCTGGACGAGTGTCCTTCCTGTGCAGGTGTCGCCGCTATTGTCATATTTTGCAATGTCCAAAGCCGCTCGTTCGCTCGCCCGTGTGTGTGTGTGTGTGAGTGAGTGCGTGTGCGTCTATGTGCTAATGGTTTTGGAAAATCAAAAGCGAGATTAGTCAATGGTGCCGCAATTGAGTGGCAGGACAGCAGAGACCAGAGCAGAGCAGAGTAGCACAACAGTTGCCCCAAAACCCTGAACAGACAGTTCAGACAGTCTGCAATTGTCTGTATTGTTTGTTTTGGTGTTGCTGTTGTTTCTGTTTTTGTTGAGAGACTGATTTTAAATTTTATGAAAATTCCTACAACACGGCGTATGCGTAATATAATTTGGCATCAGGCTAAAATCCGAGTTTAAGCCCAGGCAAAAATAAAACTAGAAAAGAAATAAAAACTAACAACTGCTGCACAATTGCAGCAGTGGCAACACAGAGTGTGGGCGCGGCATGGCACAGAGGCACACACATATTTTTGATGCTGAAAAATATTTGCAAATAAATTGCCAAGCCCGAAAGAGTCATAGAAAGAGGAAGAGAGTGAGAAAGAGGGAGTCGAGGGGGGGATAGAGCAGATCTAGAACTCGGCACCGAAAAATGGCTAACAAACGCAGTTGGCCCGGCTGCCAGTGACGTAAATCTATTTCAGTTGAGGGATTTTTACATCAAACATGCCGGACAGTTTTGCATTGCAGCAGCAGTTGCAGCAGCAGCAGCAGCAGTTGCATGCTGTGGGTGTGCCCGTTCACAGTGCGTATGAGTAATCTTCTGTTTGAGCTGCCAGTGGGTAGTAGCAAAATTTGTTGCCCTTTTGTTTTTGATTAAAAATCGCAACTGAAAATTTATTTCATTTAATTTCTCACTGCCCGTATTTTTGGATTTATATATATATTTGTTGCTGTTTTTTTTTTTATAACTAACATGCCAACGTATTTGAATTTTAATTTGCTTTGGCAATAGATTGCCCACAAATGAAAAAAACACAACCCAAAACAAGGCTGCAGCAAGCGCTGCCCGGTTTTGTTTTGAGCATATCGGGCGCGGCACGCTCGTATTTCAAATTCAATTGTGTGTGTTGTTTGTTTTTTTTTTTTACTTTTTATATATTGCTGTTACATTTGAGTTACAGCGGTCAGTTGTGTAGCCAGCTATTTTGGCAGGTCTGTTTCTGTTTTTAAGTGAACGGCTTTTATTTAGTTATGCGGCGTTAGCCAACAAAAAAATCCAATAACCGGCGCACAACTAAATGCGTCTGGGAATCGAATTGGCCCCAGCCAAAAGCACTTTCAGCGATGAGGTGGTTAAGCTTGCTCTTGTTTGCTCAGTCACAAAAAATAAATAAAATAATAGAAATGAGAGGAGTTTTGCTTCAGCATGCCGACTTTAATATTATATGTTAACGATAGCATTTGACTCATATTTATTTATAATAAATCTTTACTTAAGGCAAGTCAAGAGTCTGAGGAACTGACCAACGAGTCAGATAAAAGTCATCACGACTTTTTCGACAGACAATCGGAGACTACTGCTTGCTTGACCATAGTTTCTTTATTTGCCTTAAATTTAAAATAATAATAATAATAATAATAATAATAATAATAATAATAATAATAATAATAATTATAATAATAATAATTATAATAATAATATTAATAGTAATACTTAAAATAATTAAAGTTTAATCAGACAAGAATTTAGCATAAGTTGCCAGCACTTTGCCAAGTTTAAATAATATTCCGCTAGATATTTTCATGAGTAGTTTTCTCAACAAGTTTACGCAAAATGCGTCTCAGTGCTTACGTATTTATTGAATTATTAATGCCAATAAACTTGTTGCCCCATTTGTGCCCCAAAGCTGTTGCCTTTAGTCGCAATAGGGGAACTTGCCACACAGCAGTTGGCCATCAAATTGAGCATTTGGTTAGCGCGTTTGCAGCGCCATTCATTTTCTGTGGCACAACTGAGTTGAGCAGGCCTCGTGTCGCGCTGTGTCGCGTCGCGTCGCCTCGCTGATTTGCATGCGAGCCAAAGGAGCGCCGGATTACACATATAGTGGGAGGCGTAACCTCAGAGTCGTCTGGCAGTCATCGTCGTCGTCGTCGTCGATGTCGTTTTCGTTGTCGTGTTATGTGTGACATTTGTTTGTTTAGACGGCACTCCTGGCGACAAATATAAATGTTAGTTACGCTTTGAGAGTTTTGCTTGCCAAATTGCCTGTCAAGTCTCACTCTCTCTCTCTCTCTCTGTATGTGTGGTGCCTCGACCAGGGCGCTTTGGCGGCCTGCGGACTGGTTATAAATATCACAAGCCGCTTCGGGCCGCTTTAGACCGTTGCTGCATGCAATTTGTCTGCCACATGAATTTCAGATGGCCGCATTTTTGCCAGTCATTTTTGCACTTCATTTGGCGCTTCGCAGTGCCCGTCCGGCGATTCATTGACTGACGTCATGCCTCAAATTGTGGCACTGCCAAGTGGTAACTGGCAACTGGCAGCTGCCGGCTGGCAGCTTTAACTGCTTAACGCTTACGGCTCTAATCGAATTGCCAGCCAAGCGGACCCCCATGTGACTCAATGCCAAATAGTTGGCAATTTTTCTCTTGTCTTTTGTCTTTTGCCTCATTCACACGCACACACACAAACACACACACACTTAAACACTGTTAGTCCCACCCACACAGACACCGTTGAGGGGTGAAAATTGCGTGTCTAGCCATAAAATTGGCAGCAGCGCCCAAGCCCAAACCCAGTAACCGAGCCAGGCCCAAGGACAGACCTATGTCCATTTAGGGTTCTGGTCCCGTCGCTGCTCGGTTTGCTTGTTTTGTGGGCATCCTTTGGGCATTGGCACTGATTTCTTCGCATTTATTTTGTACATTGGTTTAGTTGTATTTTTATTGTATTTATTTTCTCTCTCTCTCTCTCTCTCTCTCTCTCTCTCTCTCTCTCTCTCTCTCTGTGCTGCCCTTCTGTGGTTTAGTAAAACTAATTTATTTCAAGTAAGTTGTAGTTAAAAAAAAAAACACCAAAAAATGTCGACCATGTGACCCAAATTCGTGCATTCACAGACGGCAGCTGCGGTGGTTGCACTCCTCTTCTCATTTTTTTTTGTTGCCTCTGGCCACAATCGCATACAATTTGCTCATTTCAACCGCACTAACACACACACAAAGCGTTTGAGTTCGGCTGAGGGGCGGATCGGTCTGAGTATGGGGCAGTGGAGGCAGGGCAGTCCGGCACTCACATAAATAGTAATTTGCCTAGTGCGTTCTGTGGCCCAGGTAGGCGTGCACCGTTTTAGCTAAATTGCCGCCGTCCGGGGCACAAAAAGCAAAGCCGCTTAAGTCGCACCCAGCTGAATGGGTCAGAGGGCTGGTGCTCGAGGTTCGAGAGACGGACACAACGCAAAATGTACGAAATCGAAAATGTAATGAAAACCGCAGTCGCCTACGACCGCCAGAACTGGTCAAGTCTATGTAGTTGAACTGAAAAACAGACGCTGCACGGTGGATTGAATGAAGAGATCGAAATTATAATTTACAATATTTTCTGTTAATTATATGACATTAAAACTAAATGTAAATAGCTTGTACATCAAATACTGTGAAAAAGTTTCTATAGGTCGAGTCATCCGTTAATGATCTCAGCAGTTTTGACGAAAAGGGTAAAGAGATACTTCGAGAGCAGAGTTGATTAAACACGGATTTGTGCAAAATTAGGAAAGATACATACATTAGATTAAAAAGACTATTACATATATTTACATATTTAGCCCACATTATAAAGTGTGAATTATAATATAGTCAAAGTTTCTCCATTTTGTCGCATGTAACGTCCGTTCTTCAATTTAGCTATATAGACTCTTGCTTACGCATATACAAAGACTCAACAGAAATTCAGGATTTTCTTGAAAGCAGTTTTTACCTGCAACTCTCCACACTTTTACTACAACATTAGATGAACACATGTGTCGTAAATGGTTCCACTGTTCATTTAGCACTCGTCGATTTGAAAATGTTGAAAATCCAGAGGCAGAGTTTTGACAGGTTGGCCAGCCAGTAAAAACCATAGGAGCGCGTGAGGCCGAGCGGCCACAATTGGTTCGTAGTGCCAAAAATTTGCGCAAATTAATGCCAGCCAGAAAATTGATAGTAAAATGTTTTATCTACCGCTTAAATTTTTCTGTTATATTGTGCTTTGCATACTTTTGGCGAGTAATAAAGTTGTCCGCTCTAACCACAAATGGAATTTTAGCGCTTGTGGTCGATTTGTGTGAGCATTAAAGTGAGTGTGATTGAGTGTGAGTGTGTGCGTGTTCAAATTGCACTCGTTTCATGGCATCATTACATATTCAAAAAGGCAACGCACGTAGCGCATTTTTATGAAATTTTACTCGCTTCTAATGTAATCGTTATGCCAAGCGTTTTTGGCTGCTGCAGGCTGCTCTCGGGCTCTGCATAGCTCTGCTCTGCTCGGCTGTCATTTAAGAACCCATAAAGTAAATGTCCTGCGTTTAAGCTTACACCCAGACACACTAACGAGTGTGCTGAGTGATGATAGCAAGGGGGGGAGGGGAGCAATGATACTTACGCACAATCAAGCAGTTCCACGGGGCAAACGTCGGAGCCGAGACACACACATGTTCGCTAATCGCTGTTAAGTCGCTTACAGTGCCGCTGTTAGTTAACAGTGTCAGTCATGGTTGGCTGAAGACTGTTATATTCAGCAAAAGGGTTGCGGTTCTGAATATGTCGGTTACAGCTGCAGAGCTTCTCGTATAACAGTTATTTGCCAACGCTTACCGTAAGGCGGAGAAGCTTAAAGCTTTGAAACCGTTGAGCGCACAACTCACTCAAGCATCGAAGCTTTTGTCCTGTTAAAGCACACACAATGTTTATTTTGGTTATAAAGTTCACTTTAGCATGGAAGCTTTTTGGGCAGTATAAGCATTATTGAAAGTTGAACTCCTTGTTGTGAAGCAGCCAGCTTTAGGTAGCTCTTGAAAGCTTTTTGGCTCCTGTAGTCCTGTTAAAGCTGGTGTACTAAAAAACCCAGCTCTAGTTACTTGAACTAAGTGTAGATGGCTCTTTAAACCGTGCTGTAGCTGAAGCCTGGCAAGTTTATTTTTAGTCAAGGACTTGCAATCGTGTAATACGAGGACAAGAGTCCTTTACGAGAAACGATGTATGGCTCTCATATTTATAAATTACAACACGCATGTTTTCCTTGTTTTATTTTATCTTACGAATGCTTGAGTAATAAATATTTCTCTTAATGAGGACAAATTCTGCAACTTGTTCAAGATTCAATTTTAAAAATCAACAATGGAAAACGCTCCAAGAACTACGCAACTGTCAAGTAGTTTAGTTGAAATTTCATAAAATTCTTTGCTTACAAATCAAATAAGCGATAAATTAAATTAAGCGTATACAAGCTGACACCCTTTGAGCCGGAATGCTCCAGAAAAGCTTGGCCTGAGACCCACTCCCACATACAACAACACTCGCCCACACACACACACACACACACACACACACACACTCAGAACAGCTCTTGACACACGTGCCGTTGAGCTACCCCACAGGCCTCGTCTTATTCGTTTTTCTTGTGCTTTGGCAGCAACAATAAATAAATAAATATAAAATCCTTACTAATTGAGTGCGATTTTCGAGCATCAATTTCATAAAGCATACAAAAAAGCAAAACCAGCGAGCAGGAGCGCAAAAAGCAGCGGCAAAATAGAATATGATGAAGTTTATTTATACTTATTTTTTTATACTCATTTTATTTTCTTTTTTTTTTCTTCTGTGTGCGGCTGTGTGTGTGTGCTGGGGCATAAAGGCAGCTGAAAAACATGAAATAAATATTAAAAATAAAAAAGAAATCGACAACAAGTTGATGGGGCCACACAAATAAACAAAAAAAAAGTAAGAGAAAAAAGGGACGCAGCACACTAAAAAGCTGCTGTTGCCAATCATATAGACATCTTCCTTTCCCTTTTTTATTTATTTATTTTATTTTTTTGTCAGGCCCGAACTCAACTGACTACAAGGATAATGGCACTACAACACGCACACTTATGACAGCCCCAAACCTACTGGCGTCTCCTCACTTATTATAACTGTTTTTATGCATATATCGCATATGGGGTATATTATGTTTGACATTGGGTTTGCGAACTCTCTCTCTCTCTCTCTCTCTCTCTCTCTCTCTCTCTCCTAATAATGTGTTTTTAGATATTACAGGTGGGTGTATGGACATATTATGACTCGTTTTTATAGTTCTGCATTTAATGCATCAAACGAATTTTGTTCCAATATCTTTATTTTATGTTGTTGCATATAAGTGCTTTTTGAAACTATTTAAAGCATCTTGTTTTTTGGGTTCTTTGATATTTTCATTGACATTTTGATCAGGGATTAATTATTGAAAATACCTTGTAGCTGGTAAGGTACATGGTTAAAGTGTGTGGTAAATTAAATATATATTTTTACACAATGTATAAGCTAGCACGTGGCTTCTCAGTTTTAAGGTAGAGTCCTCTTTTGTCAGATACTAGCATATCAATGACATTGTAAACAATATATTTTGCAAAATAATTTTAAAACAATTGCTAAAAATAATATAATAAAATGCAAAAAGTGGCACAACCTTGATGTAGAAGTCGCTTCTAGGCGAAAGCTTGAAGTCCATTGAGTGCAGGGCATCTAGAAGTCGAAAACTGTTGACCAGAGCTTGCTTGTTTTCTATATATTTGTGTTTTCCTCTTTCTTTTTTTTTTGCATGTAGCCTGGTGTTCTCTCAGCGCCCTTCTGCATTTTTGCAGCTGCTCTGTGCAAAACTCAATAACAAATTATAACGTATTATAGCCATGGCAAACTGTTGCGTTGCTTAGCAATCGCACCGAAAGCCCAAACCCAAGGACCAGCAAATTTGCCATGCCGCCCACGCTCACGCCCACGCCCAGGATAGCATCAGCATCAGCATCAGTCAATCCCCTGCACCCCTTCAGGCTGAGCTGCTATGCCCTGCCCTGCTCTGCCCAGTGGAACTTTTTCCAAACTATGCTGCCAGCAACAAAGTTGCCACGGGTGATGATGCCGCCTGCCGCCTGCCGCCTGCCGCCTGCCTCTACCTTCGAGGTTGGTTGGTTGGCTGCCGCATGATTTTTTTTTTATGCTTTTTCTTCTTTTTTCTCTCTCTACTTTTGATATTTTTGCTCTTGAGCTGAGTTGTTGACGAGGTCGTTTTGTGTTGATTGCCCGCACCCCGAACTTTGGTTTGAGTTTGTTCTCTTGTTCGGGGAACGGCAATATGAAGTGCTTCATAATTTTTACCTTTATTTACCTTGTTTTTTAGTTGTTTGCCTCAGTGTTGGGCATGTTTTGCACTGCCAATTTGCCGTTCGTTGTTTTTTTTTTTTTTTTTTGCTTATATCTACTGATAAAGTAGAGTTTTTAATTATGTGGCATAGATGGCTTGCCGCTGTCCAATTATGTAGATATTATAAATACCAAAACCTCAGAGAAAGCCATAAAAAAACTCTTTTAGTTTTTCTAAATTAATAATAGTAATGTGTGCAATGTGGGTGGGTATTTTAATTGTATTTTAAAATAGTTTCGGTTGTTATTTGTATGTTATCGCTGAGCTAAGACTTAAATTCTAACCGATATTAATTCCAGATTTTGTTATTATTTATTTATTTTCAAAAATAAGCATAAAATATACTTTGAATTGATCTTTGTGTCTTTTGAATTATAGACTAAGCTGCATTTGTATTGCTAGTTTCTAGTGCTGTCAGGCTTAGCCTTAAACATGTAGTGTATTGCATGAAATGATAAATAGGATTGGGAATCGGATGTAGCTTGAAAGTAACTTTGAGTTGGTTGTCAAGAAGCATTTGCAAAAATCCAAATTCGCAGGCCAATAAATCTGTTAGTCATTGAGCCGTAAGACTGCGTTACCCAATCCCTATCGCGCCCTCTCGCTTTTACGCTGGTTTTTTGGTTGGCGATTTGCCGATGAATTTATGAGAGTTTCTCCTTTGAATTAAGTACACGAAAGGTGTACAGATGCAAAATACCAATACAACCATTGGACCTTAACTATGCATTTTGTTAAATACCTGAGCGCATTGAGGGCCACCCGTGCTATCCCACAGCTGAGTTTTCAGTTACGACTGCCCCTTGACGTATGCTAGAAGAATTTTTTATGCTACTCTGCCAGCTGATGCAGTTGTGCGTAAAATATGAAAGAAATATTTGATTTGTTTATTGCACAAGTGGCAACAAAAGCAGCGAGTTACGAATGCGTCTGCCCGTCTACAACTACGTTTAGGAATTGGTCTGATTCAGAAAATATTCTTCAGGTTTTTTTTTTGTCGGATTTTTCAAATCAATAAGGCAAACCGTGCGCAATTTGGCGTGTAATTTAGCGTGTAACGATGATGGTCCAGAGCTCAACGCTGGAAATCATAAGAATCAAGTTACGTGCTGCCTTAACTGCAGTGTTGCAGCCAGTGTTGCCAACGTTTGTGAAGCAGAGCAGCTAGAAATTCGAGAAAAAAAACTATGCCCCAACGATGTGGACCCTTTATTTACATAGTTTCATGTTTGAAGTTTACCGAAAGAGACGATCAAGTTTAAACTAAACCGGCTTGAACAACTTACTTGGTAACTTGCTCGGAATTCTGACATATACTAGGGTCCAAAGATTGATTAAATCATAAAATAGACGATTTCCAACTGGCTTTAACAATTTGCTTGGTACATTGCTAAGAAATCGGATGTGTGCTAGGCTCAAATTTGAGAGTCCTTATATCGGAAGTTCCCAGAAAGAGATGATGAAGTTCCGACAAATCTGCTTTAAGGTTCTTTGCATCTTGAATGAAAATTGAAAAATGTTCAAAATGACAAAAGGCTGTTGAAGAGCAGCTTACGATTTTTTCTTGGAATTTCAAAATAATTCTATGAAATTTTGAATTGTTCTGAAAATCTACAAACGAGCCATTTGAACATTCAGACGAAAATCGTTTTTTTTTTAAAGTGAAAGGCGGAGATTTACTGACAGATAGATTTAAACAAGCCCGACTTTACACATACGTTTGAGAAGTTTCCTTCTGATTTTTTTACATCAAATCCTTATAGAAATCCCTGCGGGAATATACAAAATCATCATTGATCCTAACATTTCTCAAAGCAGCTACTTTTGGCGTGAAATTGGCAGCATTGGCAACACAGTTGGCGCAGCTGTCCGGCTGCCCGGCTGCCCGTTTTGTTGTTATGGCTCAAACATTTATTAGTAAGACTTGCCTTTGGCATTATGCATTTATGCTTCATTGATGCGCGTTTTGTTGCCATCATGTTTTATATTTTTCTTGCAACTTTTTTTTACTTTGCATATTACATTTCGCATTTGGATTTTTTTTTTGAATTTTATTTGATTTTTTGCGTTTTAGTTACTTGACTCGCTGAGCGAACTTAAATTGTCAATTTATGGGCATCGTCGGTTGCTTTGGCAAAAGTATTTCATAGTAATTCTATGCTCGACTGGCTCTTGCTAACTTTTTAGCTGAGCACAAAATTTTAATAAAGTTAACAACTTTATTGAAATTATAAAAATAAAAAGTTTTTCTTCTTGTCTCCCTTTACTGCGTTTCGCTTTCTTTCTATACCCTGTTTCCATGGAAAATGGGTTAAAAGAGTATAATGATTGTGTGCAAATGTATGAGAAGGGCACAAGGCGTCATCTTCAATTAATATATACATATATCCTTGCTCAGGATGGAAAACCGAGTTGATCTAGCCATGTTCTGTCTGTCCGTATAAATGAATCCGTCGATCTCAGAGACTTTGAGAGCTTGAGCTTTGCGATTTTGAATGGAGTTCCCCTTTTAGCACATAAAGATTAATTTACTTATCGATAACTCGCTTGGCATACACAAATCGATAAGAACCAATATCTATTAGCTAACAATATAATATTTAGTTTTTCGCAGTCCTAGAATATTCCGCTCTTTTGATAGCTGTCTCAAGTCAGCTCAATGTTCAGGGTACCTACAGGTCGAGCACTCCCGACTAGAGTATTATTACTTCTGTTTTTTTCTCTGATTCTGGGAAACTTTTCGTTTCATTTGGGAGCTTCTTTGCGCTTTTAGGTTGTCTACGCGTTTGGCTTGAATTTTTATTGCCTCTCTCTCTGTCTTATTGAAACTCAACTTGGTCTTGTTGTTGTTGCAGCGTTTTGCACATTTGATGAGAAAATTCCGTAGCTAATTATGTCTGGTTGGTTGTGCACACACACACACACTCATACATACACACACAGAGCAGCGCACACTCGCTAGCACAAACCAACCTAAGAGAGATTCAAATAGAGTCACAAGTTTTGCTTTATATTTGGCCGCTTGCCTCTCAATAAAATTGCAATTTGTAAAATTTCAAACATTTCTGCGGCTTGTTGCCCTTTGTGTCTGTGGCTGTGTCTGTGTCTGTAGCTAGATCTGTAAATGTGCATGTGGGTGTGGTTTTGAGTGTTACGCATGTTGACTTGTTCTATAAAGTTTTTAAGTTGCCTTGTTCAGTCGACAAGTACTGTAGTTGGTTGAAGAACATATTTAAGAATATTCGTACAGCTAGTTGAAGAGCAGAATGTCTAAATACACATGCAGTTTCTTCTCAGTCTTCATCGGTTTGCGAATTTTCACCTCAATTATTTCTAATACATAAAATATGTCTTAATATTTAATACTCTTGTGGAAACCTCGTACTTAGATCATTTTTGCCGTAACCAAAACAAGACTATCTCTCTCTCTCTCTCTCTCTCTCTCTCTCTCTCTCTCCCTCTCTGTCTCCCTTTCTCTTCTCTCTCAGCCTTTGACAGCCAGAAGAATGGCGTAATTAAAGGCAGGGCGTCAGCGATTTACATTTATTGAGTAGCACGGCTGAAATGTGCCACAAAAATTTAAATTCGATCAATCAGAGTTGGCAGCTGAAGAGACTGTGGCAATTGATGGCAAAAGAGGGGCAAAGATTTAGAGCGGGGCCACAGCAAAGCTACGTCAAAGTCAGTAGATACGCTGGCTGTCTGTCTGACTGGCTGCTGCTGCTGCGGCTGGCAGTGACTGCCAAGTAACATTTGAGAAAATTGATTTGATTTGATTTTAGATTTGCCACTCGCCCTATATACTAAGAGTACAAATACTTGGTATATACATAAGTAATACGCATTTTCAATCAAATGCACACGGGGACTGCGGAGGGCGGTCTGTTGGTTTCTGGGCAGGGACTTGAAGTCGTCACTTGGCTTGCTTGAAAATAAATTGCTGCATATTTTTGTGCGCTGTAGCTGGTAAGGCAAATGAGTGTATGGGCCAAAGAGTCCTAGCCAAGGAATTGCAAATAAATTGATTTAATTTACAAGTATTTTTGAGAATTGTTTGAATTAAGTATGTGTGTGTGCGTGTGTGCGCGCGCGTGTAGTTGTGCAATTTGCGTCAAAAGAAATTAAAGTGATGATAATTTCACAGTGCCAGAATGAAAATACTTGACTTTGTCTGTGAACGGTGCGTATGCGTTTTACTCAATGCAAGGCATGCTTAAATAAATTTAATTAATTTACAGCCATCGCACACTCTTTCTTTCTTTGGCTGCCTATCTTTTATTTTGCATAACTCGACAACAAATTCAAATTCATTTAAATAATTTTTCGAACAGCATTTCATGCGTCTCAGGCTTGCCATGTGCTGATATTTGTGTGTGCGGGTAAACTATGCAAATTTGCATTTCTTATGCAAATGTTTACTTTTTAAAGGCAGCTCAGCTCGGGCAGCTAACGCTGACAAATGCTAAACATGCTATATGCATGAAGAAGGTGTACAAAGGATTTACTGAGGCTTTTGCGGTTGACTTTGGATACACTTAAGATTCAACACAAATTAAATAGTTTTATTTTTACTTGTTGCTGCTGATTGACCTTAAGAATAGTTCAATATATATATATATATATATATATATATATATATATATATACCCATTTAATTTATCCTAAAATATATAAAGCAAAGACTTGCAAATACATCGCGCTTCTATTTATAAATGTATGATTATTTTTGTCCTCTTTATCGACGCTGTAGAAGCCAATGTCAATCAGTTCTTTTTTTTTTTCATTTGGCTAGAACCTTTGAATATCTCTAGAGAAATTTTCAGTTACAAATCTGTGAGTACGTTTCTGTATTTTTGTTCCCCCCATTTTGCATGAGCCATGGCCAGTGAAGAATACCAGCGAAGGTTCCTTTCCAGCTGCTGTTGCTGTTCTCTAAGCCTTTTCATTCTATACAAACGCCTTGCAATTTCTAGTTTGCCACAGCGAACATTTTCAACTCTGTGCCCGCCTCCGTCTCCGTCTTCATCTCCGTTTGGCGTCTGCCACGATGCAGATCTTGGCTGCTTCTGTAGCTTTTTGCATGACATTTAATCAAGTTGACGACTGCATTTGATGCCACAAATATTTCAAAATGACGCAAGACAGGCAGGCAGGCGGTGTTTGTGTGTGTGTGTGTTTGTGTGTGCGCTGAAAAGTTGCATATTAAACGCAGACAGCCAAAGACTTAGTAGGTTGGGGCACTGCGGCGGCTTTTGCACAGTTAATGCAATTTTCTGGGGCCACCCGCCTGCTGCGCGATAATTCAAGCGGAAACGGAAGTGCCAACGTCAAAGCCACAGTGCGTTAAAGCCCAACAAAATGGAAACTATTAAATGCACTGCCAAAAACTCCCGACCTGCCTGCATTGCTTTTTGTTTCCTTCTGTCTTTTGCCTTCTTTTTTTCCGGTAATTGTAATTTTTGACAACATGCATCAAATAAGTCGCAGGTTTATTCAAATGTTCACAAACAGCAGACAGCAAGGACCAAGCATCATGGCTGCTGCTGCTGCTGCTGCATTTAATGACAGCCATCCTGACATGCCGCCTGGAAAGTTATTGCATATAATAAACTCGCAGAGCGCGAGCTATAAACGGCGTCTAAAAAAAAACTTGAGTTAATGAAAACCGCAAATTGTTTGAGTTGCTGCAACGACTCCCGCACCGGGGACTTGCGAGGCGGGCAAATTAAAAAATACCAAAGCTCAGGTGGAAACAGCAACATCAACAAAAACACTGCGGCTTGTTATTAATATTTATCTTTGGTTATTTTAGGTATTTTTTAATAACGAAATCCAAGTGAAATGTTTTGTGGTGCACTTGCCACAGCATTAACTTTGCATCCCCGCCAGCTGCCTGCCCTCTCTGCGCAGAGGCCTGCGGTTCTTAGACTGAAATTGTGCCTGTGCCTGTGCCTGGCCAGAACTTTGCCTGGACTTTGGCTCTTAGCCGCTGCTGGCCGGGCTGTTGCAGCTGCTAAACTCGAAGGCCAAATATTTGCCCAGTGCAGGTGCATTGTGTAAAGTTTTCATCATTGCCAGACGGCAAACTTACTTTTCTGCGGTTCAGCAATTGAAATGCTGCGGCCAACTAGAATGCCAGTAAATTGAAGTGAGATTCGAGCACGAGACCAGACACAGGCATGAGTGATGACCCAACAAGTTGAGCCAGCCTTGGATTGCGGAAGGGCTTAAGTAAACTGAGAGCAAGCATGCAGAGTGTCTCGATCGGTTGAAAAAAACTGAAATATTAATCTTAAAACATGAAAATAATAGTGCACTCAAAAATCAGAAAATGAAATGAGTGTGCCTCGGCTAGGAAATACCCAGTCAGGGGTAAAAAATTGATACAAAGAAGTTGACTTGAAGAAAATCTTATTTATTCCAAGTCCGCAAACATATTTATGTAATTTGTGTACAACGCATTGGAAATTTCTTTCAGTGTATTTACAACAATTTCAAGTTTATACAACAAATGTTATCCCAACAATATGCGCATTAGCTGCACATGAGCACCACTCACGTTCAACCCGCAAACTAAATCCCTGACAGCCGCATACACGAACAACACACACACACTCTCACCCACACACTCATACACACACTTGATTTCGCCGCAAAGCAACCAAGCAGAAAGCTGCTTAACTATTTTGCCAACTCATTTTGCATATTATTTTTAACAAAAGTTGAATCATTTTCAACATATTAACATGATACGATATGAAATCAGCCTCACTTTACCGCCTACCCCCTAAACCCTACCCTACACTCTAGTCACATAGCCCGTTTGCCATCTTTCGGATTTGGCACTTGTGTCTGGTTGAGTTGTCGAACACTCAACAACGAGCTGCTTCAGAACGTGCGGAGAACATTTTTCAGGCAATAATTTGTAAATTTTCTGAAATGCCTCTTGATCTTTAGCATATAAACTTGCAGCTTCCAGCTTGTAGCATAGTTTTACACATAGTTTGGCGAGTGTCCGTGTGTGTGTATGTGTGTGTGTGTGCGGTTGAGTTTTAATGCTGAAATAATTGCTGCAAATAGTTTTGCTAAGCGGTTTAGCACTGGCACCGAAAAACTGCAATTATTTTTGTGAAGCATGAAATGCTTTAAAGCAGCAGCCATCAGCCTGAAGCAGCAGCCAGCTCCGTATCTCCGTATCTGACAGACGTCACTTAATTAATTAGCTCTGAACTGTACAATGCGTATAATTGATCAGGCCCGTCTCCACATTGTTGCTGTGCTGTTGTTGTTTTTGAAACAAAAGTCAAGCACACTTGCGCGTGCCGTGCATTAAAATCAACGAGAAACAGTCCCAGAGTCTGCCAATAGACTGCAATCAAGGCTGCTTATTGTTTTTCAGCATCAGGCCCATGCCGTTCCAGCCAAATGCCAACCAATGCCATTGTTATTATGGATTATTGCGCTGACCGGGCGATCTCACATTGCGTATACGTAATGTGTTGCTGTGTATGCGCTGCTCAGCATTGCGTATTTTCAATTTGTGCGACCCAAAAATTCAACGCAGAAGATAAACAGCTCGACCAAGGGCAGCTGCAGTCCAGTCCAGTCCAGTCGAGTCACATCGTGTCGAGTCGAGTCGTTGGGAGTCACGAGTCCATGGAAATTAAGCCAATGCCAATGGTTGCCACTGCGGTTGCAGCTCGGCTGAGCTGCAGCAACGTTAATTGCAACGCTTTGTGCAGCCGCCTACGACTACCATCCTCTCCCCTTGTTGTTGTTGTTGTTGTTGACGTTTTTGTTGCTTGTCGATGCATGCATGCAAAACACGCACATGGTTAAAACGTTGGTGGGCGGGGCGGGGTGCTTTGTGTGGGGCAACAACATTTTTTCGCACTGCGGTTTTTGTACTGTGCGGAAAATTTACTGCATGGCACATTAAGCAGGCAAGTGGTGATATGATTGGGTTTATGAGTGTCTGCCGCTTCCTTGCCACGTACCACATAACCCAAAATTAACTACAACTTTTTATTTTGTCTACTAACTTGCATGTGTGTGCGTGTGTGCGTGTGTCGGTGCGTTTGCGTGTGCGTGTGCAGGTGCTTGTGCGCTCTGTGGCCCTGTTCATTGCAGCGTATAATTTACGCAAGTTTTTTTAAACGGCCCTTAAATTAGTTGCCAATTCAATGAGCTAAACCAAAGTGAATTATTGATAATTGGAGAGTGCATTAGCAGAGAAAAGGTATAAAATTAAATTGGATACCATAAAGTAAAGATAGGTAAACATAAATCTACTATTCAATAAATAAGTTTAAAGAGCTATCATATGCAAATTAATCAATATTAGCTGAGCAAACATAAACTCTAAGAAAACAACGAATGTTTTACAAGGAAATTGTGAAATTAGAGCCAAACTATTTCTTGGAAATCTCAAAAGTAGTAATTCAATTATATTGCACTCTCAATTTATGCCCAATTCGTGGAATTGCGATAACAAACAAAGATCAAGTTTCTATGCAGTGCACATTAAATAGACATTTTGCTACAAAACCAAATTTCTATTAAACAAACATTATTTTCTATTGTACATTCAAGGTTTCAATCAAGTTAATTACATAATAATTTTTTTAATATATTATTCGATTCGTATGTATAGAAGCCTGAAGTTAGGTTGTGTGGCGATGCTGTTCTTTATTTTAGCAGCAGCTAATTAGTGGCCAGATTCGTTCGCTTTTAAACGGCCTTAAGACATTTGCATTCAAGCTGGCTTAATAGCCGTTCTTTCCGCCATTTCTTTTGCATTCTCAATGTGTTCGTGCTTAAATGTGTGCGTTCTTATTGTGTTTATATGAATTTAAAGCGTAGATATTTCTAGGTATCAGCATGCCTCAATTTTTCAAAATCTGCCTCTCAGATTACCTAGAATTTTATTTATTTCGCGGCACGGCTGCATTATTATCAAACTTTTCAAACAAATTTATGTACATTTTATGCTAACAGCGAAACTTTGCTTGTTCTTGCTGACACCCTCTCGCCCCCGTGTCCTATACAGCGTTACAGGTAAGTGCCAGCTGCCTATTCATTAACAATTTGTAATTAGTGAAACGACGCTGTTCGGTTATATTTGTTGTCGGTAAGCCTCAGCAGAACTTAAGTCTATGCAAATTAAAAAGCAATTGAAATTTTATGACCCAAAGTCGCGCACAAATTGATGGTCGTGCAACAGCGTTAGACTTCAGTCTAGAAAGAAAGAGGCGGATAGAGAGAGAGAGAGAGAGGGAGAGAGATACAATTAAAAATGTGAATGCCACATGAGACTTAAATAGATGCGTTTACTTTTAGCTTGTACTGTGGCGCCAGTAATTGCCATTGGCGTTGGCAGTTAACTGGCCCTCTGACTGACTGCCAATTGGCACGCGCAGCAGTGGCAGTAGCCCTGGCTGGGCCAGCAGTAGCGGCGAATTAATAAAATATTGAATATGCCACACGTTTGACTTTGTATTTATGGGCCACAGCTGAAGAACGTGTGTCGGGGGCATCTCGCTTTTTGGCCAATTGTGCGTGTGTCTGAGCTCTGGCAAATTAATTACTTCACTTAAGCGTTCTACACATGCCCTATTGCCCGCCCGAGCGTTTTCATCTAGATTTTGTTTACGTAAAAACAAAAAAAAAAAAAACATTTTGTGAAAATTGGAAAATTCCTTTTGTTTGCCCAATGGCCCTGCCAAGAATGAGGAAGAGCAAGAGCGGCTACATCAGGCATTGCTATTAACTTGTTTTTCAATCTCGAGGCACGCCTCGTTTCTATTTGCTCAGTTCTGTTTCTGTTTCTGTTCCTGTTCCTGTTGGCCCATTGTCTTACAGGTGCTTTTGGCTTATTCTTGGCATTGTTTGCTCGAGCAACAGAATCTACAAAAATAATTGCCACGGCTGGCAGCCATTTGGTGCGCTTTTAAGCTTCAACTAAATGAAATTGTAATAAAACAGAAATGAAAATGTATTTCTATGGCTTGATGTTTGTGCCACACAACACAGCAGAGCAGAGCAGAGCAGAGCAGAGCCTTCTGCCTTAACTTCTTGCTCGGCTTGTTGTTGTTTTTATTATTGTTGCTGCTGCTGCCAGTAATTGCTTAGGATAAAAGTTGCATTTACTTTTAATTCAATTAGTTTGCCGTGTGCTTCCTTTTGCATTGTTTTCATAGACTTTTTGGCTTCGCTCAGCTGTTGTAATGCACTTTGCCTAAGCCCTGCCTAGAACGACAAAACAAAAAAAACGAAAAAAAAAAAAATAAAAGGCTCTGAGCTGAATCGAAACATAAGCGTTTCGCCAATAAAATTCATAGCCTACTTATTTGGGGCGCATGCTTAGTGCCCGTTACGAGTCGGGCTTTTGTTTTTTGCTGTGCCTTGTTGCTGTTTACGGGCAACGCCTACCGCATTCAAAAGCTGCTGACCTGGCAGGCTGCCAAAAGAGGCGTTGTTGCTTTTACGATGTCAGGCAATGCAACTGGTTGGCAACCCTCCTGCTCCTACTCCGGCTCCCGCTGTCCTTCGTGCTTTGTTTGGGTGGTTCCTTTTGTTTTGGGGGTGAGTTGCTGCCGTTTATTTTTTTGCGTAGAATTTATTAATTTGCAAAAGCTGTTTAAAACTTCAGGTAATAGAAATTCTAAATAATTAGATGATGCACTTTAAGGATTATATTCAGACTTAATTGGCAGCATATCCTTGAGTTATCAATGCAGCTGCGTTTCTAATGCTACACCGTAAAAGCTTTACGGATTGTCTTTAAGAGCTGGCTCTCAACGTAAGCTGCATGCACATGGAATGCTACGTGCCCATTTATGAGCCCCACATACACACTCGCACGCACATACACACACACGGACAACAAAGTCGACAGCATATGCACGAGATGAACGCATACAAATGCACATCATTAGCAGCGCCATTGTTTTCGCACAACAATATGCTTATTATCTTCAATTTCCGGGCAAAATGCATAACAAATAAAAACAACAACAGACAATGCAACGAGAGACAGAGAAATAGTGTACGAAAAATTGAGAGATAGCTAGACAGACGGAGTGTGAGGGAAAGAGAGAAGATGAAGAGAGAGTGAGATAGCAGCAGCTTTGGTTTTGACTGGCGATGTCTGACTCTCGAAATGTAAAGTTTGCATTTCTCGCAGTAAGCGCCTAACTTTAGGTGCTTAATCCTAAGCTGCCTGCCAATTGAAGAGCTATGCAGCGAACCATAATTGGGCACACAAGCACACACACACACACACTCTCTCAGTTGTTGTAGCAAGAGAGAGGGAGATAGGCATAGTGGTTGGGTAGCTAAGTATAAAATGCGGCTGCCAACCACAGAGGCAAACAATAAGCGCGCTAATTGAGGATAATACGTAATGCCGCGCTAGCAACGACATCCAGTATGAAAATCCAAACAGCAAGAAACCAAATATATATGTTACAAAAGAGCCGAAGCTTTAATACACTAGACAGCTTCGGGTACTCTGTCAGAAAAGATGCTCTGCAATAGATTGTCGGATTGGCAGACATGGGGCTGGTCTTTCTGTTCCGTATACAAAGACTGCTGCTTGGATTGCAGTTCCAGGAAAGCTTTTCTGTTTTAATCTGTCTGCCATTTTGGCAGGATAACAATAGGAAATATTTCGAAAATAGAACGGGGTAAATTAGTAATTAGTTGTTGACATGCTTTCAAAAAGATTTAAGGAAAGAATTGGAGTGCATATATATAGAGTATATATTTTGCGGTTACATATTTAATGATATAGTCACAATTACCCTGTTGAGCTTGTGCTTGAGCATATGTACTCGTATCTACATAAAAGCACATACATTATATGTGTACATATAGTATATACATATATTTATATGATATCCCGTGGCTCTGGCGCTGTAGTTTTGTGCCCATCGTAATAAGCCAGCTTAATTTGATGCACACAGAATATCACAGAATTCTTTGATGTTTCGACATTTCATAAAAATCTCATTAATTTGTTAAATGACAAAAAAAAAGAGGAAGAATAAGAGGAATCTGTGTACAAGACAGAAAAAATGCGCAATGCGTAAAGTAAATAATTTGCGTATGCGTGATGCCGAGCAAAGAGCCAGTTGCGAGGGGCGTGGCGCAAGCTACTTATGTATACAAGCTCACACAAACACACACGCACACAAGTTTCATGGCCACTCTTTGTGAGGCGTGAAAATAAATATAAAAAAAAAAAATACCCTTCTGCTGCTGTTTTTATTTCATTCTTTGAAATGTACACAGCAAAATGAAAAGAGTTTTGCTTTCGCTTTGACTTTGAGGGCGGGCAACATGTGGCACAGCTCACACAAAGATTAAATATTGTACAAAGAGCTGGTGGAAATTAACCGTTACCATTTCCTAGAATAATACTTGCGCAGTATAAGCGACTTGTATTCTCACCATTTTATGTGGTTTTATTGATAACGATTAAGCAAAATATAAAGATAGCCAAATCACTTAGATATTTTTTAGAATTTATGTCGTTCGGCTTAGTGACATCAAAAAGTCTTAACGATCTTATGATCAACTGGACTGAAGCTGACCACAGTTCAAGAAAGTCAAATTTGCAGCCACTTTTATTGCTCAATATAATCTTAACTTACCTAAAACTGCTGACTCTTCCTGCAGCTCAATAGAGCTCTGTAGCCATTATACCCTCTCATTTTTCAAGGCCCATCAAATTGTTTTCCAATTTTTCTTGACATTTTAATTGAAACAGACTCGACTCCACACACAACTAGACACTTCCGACGGGGCCAACCTTTTGTCCTTGCTCATTTATAGAACGCATACGCAACGTTGTCAACTCTTGAAATCTATAAAAATTGTTGTTGTTGGCCCTCAGCTTACGACTTTTGGTGTACATGTTTGTTGGATATCATTGCGCTGTTCACATAAATCATAAATGGCAGCTGCCACAGCACCAGCAGCACCACCAACAACAATAATAAGCAGCAACATGGGCTCGTCAACATGCTTCACATGATTTTATTGAAAATTTCACCTGATTTATGGGACGCCCACAGACTGAAACTTAATCATATGGCAAAACGAGGCTTGAAATCTGACCATGAACCGCCCCGCTGGCTCTCTGATGTAACTTGCCTCTGTTGTCCAAATGACATATTGACGTGATATTGAATGATGGACTCGATGGGGCTACGAGCAATGCTGGTGGGATAAATCCTTGCGTGTAATGACAACATAAGCAATTACTTACGCATGTACTTAATTTAAATATCAGCCAAGAGGCCGACCCAGAGCGAGAGAGGGCAGATGAAGCAATAAAGAACTACTGAGTGTTAACATTCACGAGAGGTTCAGTCTTAACATGAACACACATTCAACTTGATTAGGCTCGGGAGGGCCGTTAAAGTGTTACCTTTTGGCTTTGCCTTTTATAAGAAATAATTATTAATATGATTACGATGTGTGGGTGTAGGTGCAGGTGATGTCGTGGGGGATTGTGTGTGTGTGTGTCTGCGCTGTGCCTCGTTGGCAGTCATGGCACTCCAGGCTGCACTTATCGTAAGGTAAATAAGCCACTTGTAACTCAAGTAGACTGTCGGGCAGTGCGTCTGTAGAGCAAGATCCTTCAATTCCCATTCCCATGCCAATGTTCTCTCTGCATGCTCATGTATTTTTAATATCTTACCTCAAGTGTCTGCCTCAACAGCCGCACACATTCAGAGCTTGTCTCGCACACACATACATATATAAATATATATATATATATGTTTTTTTTCCTTTTGCCCCTTTTTACTCGACTTTTATCGGCCTTAAAGTGTTGGCAGTTACCCATACATAGCCCGTTTTTGGCTGCGGTTGGGTTTGGCTTCGTTTTTGGGGCATCTGGCCTGTCTGCGCCCCTGGGACACATAACCGTAAACGCCGTGCATATGTGTGTTTCTCTGTAAGTGTGGCTGTTCGTGTATTGTCTTGCGGTCTGATATGATCCGCCGCATTTTTTCCGGCTGCTAAGTTGTCCGAAATTGTTGCATTTAAAGAGCCGTCGTGTTGGCCTTAAACTGTGCTTAGGCATGGCCAATTTCAACTTATTGCTGGGCTCAAACAAATTGCCGTTTCTGCATTTCAAGAGGGCTTATTGGGCTAGTTTGCCTTCATTAGCTCAAGAAGAATGTGCTATTGAATCAATATATATTTAAGTAAGTTTCAGCTTATTAACTCAATAAGAGATTGCAGCACAATCATCTGTCATGGGTTCAAGCGACTCGCAGCATAATGCCAATTACAATGACAGTTCTTAATGCTGGCCACACATAATCATTTGAATGCAATCTAAGTTCTATAACAATTTATAATAATGGAAGGTACCAGCAATAAAAAGAAAATAAAACCCTTTGGCAAGAACTTTGCAGAACTCCGAGCAAGCCGACTGCCAGGCTTACCTGGCTGTGGGCTTGACTTTGGCTTTTGCAACAATTGCAGTCATGCTCTCTCGCTGTCCCATTCGCTCAGCTTCTAGTCTCTATTTGGCTCTCGCTCTTGCTGTTTCTCTTCCCTGTCGCTGGTTGCAGCTTTCAATGGGTTGTCTCCTGCTTTCAGCCAACAAAGGCAAGTGGCAAGTAAGCTGCTGCAACGGCTGCCCCGCCGAAAAAAAAAAATTAAAAGCAAGCAGCCAACGATAATAATATGGCATCTGATGAAGGCAATGATAATGGCCAAAATAATGATAATCATAATGCTAATAATAATGCAGCTGCAGCTGCCAGCGATGACGATGATGCCAATTGAAAATCTTTTCAGCTTTCGGTTATTCTTTTGCAGCTCTTTTCATTACACCCAACCAAGGGTGGAGCACGGCTCAATTATGAAAGAACGCTTATTTGAAAATTGCTAGTTAATTGTTGCGGAGCCGCAACTCAAACTTCATCAGCTCCAATTGAGAAAAAAAAAAAATAATAAAAAGAGAACCAGACTCTCGAGTGGAAGTGCCATTATGGCCGCGGGCTGACAGTTAGCCAAGTTGCCTGGCACTTGCTTACTTGGCTTCATTGTTGGCTCAATTAAATTAGACGACGTAGCCGCAAAGCACTGTACTCGCCGTATTTGATTTAAATTTTAATTGTAGACGCTTAAAGCTTTGGGCTATCATTTTTGGAGCGCACCAAAAATTTACATAATAAGCGCAAAATTTGCTGCCTCCGGGGCAAAGGGAAAAATAACAAAACCAAAAGAGAGTCCCGGCTAAATCGAAACTTGGAAGCTGGCGATGGCGACACATGCCGAGACAGGTTTATAAGCTATCTGACAGGTAACAACAAAACGACAAGCCAAGTGCTTCGATTATGCCACCCATCCACCTAGTCATGCCCGACACAACACAGTCCAACCCAACCAACCATCCAGCCAGCCAGTCAGTGAAGCGACTTCATGTGCGTTAATTTTCCAGAGGAATGAGCAGCAGTAAAGGTTGGTTGTGGGAGGGAGGGGGGTACAATGTATCGGGTATGACGGGTGGGGACAGACTGGTTGCCGCTGACAACAAGTGGCTGGCAGCAGCAAATTCATTATAATTTATAATGAGCAACGAACGCTGACAACAAACGACAACGACGACAAAAAGGACATGAGCTGAAGTTCCTCTTAAAATCTTCAACAACACACGCACGCCCACACACACAAACACACACATGCAATGTAACAACAACATAAAATGCAGCTCGCCTACGAGTTAGTCTACATTGGGTTTCAAAGAGTTTATTTAATAAAACTCCATCTTATTAGAGATATGAAATCAAGAGAATATCTAGAAATTCGTGAGCTAATAAATTTTTATTGCAAACATACATATGCAGCACTTCAAAATACCCTTCTGGTTAAGCTGTATAGCCGCAGGGTATAAAAACTGCGCAACGCAACACAACCAATAATGAAGCTCATCATTATCCTGTGCACAAATCCAATTTGATTATGTTAATACACGTGGAAAGGAAATGCTTTTGCAATTGCAATTGCCAATTGGCACATCCTTGCGTGTCCGTGGCACCCCTCCTCCCACTCCCAGCTACCCGCTCACCACTCACCAACTCCTGTTCGCTTCTACTTTCTCACTCGATCTGAAAGCGGCATAAACCATGAAAATCATCAACCCTGGCCCTGGCGTCAGCTGTACGCCCCATGTGGACTTCGTTTCAATCGTTGATGTGTTTTTGCCGTAGCTTTGATTTTTCATTTTGATTGAAGTTGCGAAGATTTTGGGTATTATGAATTCCCAATTATCTCACAACTATGCCCAATTCTCGATTGGCTCGCCTAATAATACTATTGCTTTCGATTTAAGCAGATATGCAGACATTTCTGTTTTGTTTAAAGCAAAAAAGTGGGCTTAGTCTTGTGTATTTATTTCAATGTTTAAAATGAGGTTTATTCCTGTCCGCCCGTTTTCTAAGGTTTCAAGTTTAGCTTCACTTTGCTTACGTATGAGTGAAATATACTCAACTTTATCTTGTGTTTCTTAGAAAATTAATAATTTGAAAATTAAGTTTTTGTAGAAGATCAGTTTCGTATTATGTATCAAGCGTATTAGACCGTTCCTTGGTTGGTTGGTTAATTTGTGGTCGCTTCGGTTTACTGAGCCAGCAAATAATAATTTGATATTCTATTTCGAAAATGAATGATTGAAAATTTTAATTAAACTTGCCACTGAATGTACTCATTATTGTGATGCAATATTAGACGGAATCTACTCGGGTATATGCATTGAGTGTGGTCTATTGCTCTATTTGAATGACCGCATACAAACAGAGAGACAAATTCTGTGGTGCTGCTGGACAGGGGGGCGTGACTGTTGGTGTGGTGTGGTGTGGTGTCAGCAAACGTTTGCTATAGGCCATTTGCCATTTTGGCCGGCATATTTGAGACAGCTCCCAAACCGGCCGCATTCTAATTAAACGTTCCGGCCTGGTCTGACAGTGGCCGGCTATTTTTAAAGCCTTAAATGTCACGCCTACGCCAGACTCAGCAGCAAAATGCACATGTGTGTGTGTGTGTGTGTGTGTGTGTGTGTGTTAGGCTTATGTAATCAGGGCTCTGTCTCTGTCTCTGTTTAAGCAGTAGACTCTAAGCTAAAACCAGGGGCCGTGCTAGTGCGTAAATAAATTATATTTACGCAAATTCACACTCAAATCGTGGGTGGACAAGGCCATAGAACTAGAGGCTGCTGTTGCTATGGCTGCTGCAGGCACCGACGACTGCGACTGACATGATAACATTTTGGCCTAAAATTGGCAACAACAGCAGCAAAACAACAGCAGTAGCAACAACAAAGACAACAACAACAATAAGAGCTCAGACACAATGGTCAATGCCGCCAGAGTCGCATTCAGGCGCAGCGAACAGGTTGGGCGAGAGGAAAACTCGTGTGATAAAGCGAACGGGCCGTGGGGTAGGCGCCCATTGTTAGTGCCCGTAATTGGGTAGCAACAATTTATGCGTCAGTTAGCAAAGAGGTGGGGCAACGGAGGCGGCAATGGGAGCGGTCGGCAGCGTTGCATCATGAATTACAATGCCACATGTGGCATTCTAGTCAGCGACTGACGAACGGGCGCTATTGCAATTTCAGCTGCATTTCAGCATTATTTTTACGTTTGCATTTAAATGACCAAAAACTATAGAATAGAACTTGATATCCTTGTAGCTGCACCCGCCGCTACCTCACACGGCCCCCCCTCGCACACATATGAATAAATTTTACGCGCTTGGCGCAGTTTTGGCCAACGCTTTTGAGTGTTGTTTGTGACACAATTCCATTTAATCGCTTCTTTGGCGCCACACTTGCAACAAAAACAGCAGCAGGAGCAACTGCAGCAACAGCAGTAGGAGCAGCAGCCGCCGCAGGCAGTAGCCCGGCCAGAGACAGCAATCGGAATAATAATGAATGCCTTTATTATCATAGTGTTTGCTATTGTTGATGTTTTTGTTCTTACTGTTGTTCTCATTGCAATCGGCATTTGTTTACCCTTTTTTGGAGCAGCTCCTGGACCTTGTCTGGCTGGCTGCATAAATTGCTCCTAGTCGGTTGATCCATGACCCTATCGCTTTAAATGCCACCCTTGTTTTAATGTATCGCCTCTTGGGCGCCCCCTTTTTTTTTAATACCCAGTGCAACTGCTGCGATTTCGTCTGCTCAGATTCAGAACTAATAAACTCATCGCTTGTTATAGCCAAAACAATATGACCTTGTAGAATGGGAATATATGGCTTGCTTTTCATGTATGGCTTGCAAGTGCTTTTAAGGGCTATATAAATGAGCGAAATATTGTTTCTCTAGCAACCATATAATATTGTAGTCCGCTTTCCTTGGGATTTTGTTCATATGTAAGACTTTCAGTAATGCTCTTAAATATCCAGTTTGGTTAAACACGAGACTAGTTTGTAAAAGCAGACAAACAGACATGTTTAGACCGACGCGACTGTTGATCCGGAACAAGAATTTATGTAATGGAATCGGAGATGTCCGTTTCTCTGCGATACACATTTTGTGACTTAATTATAATACTGTAATAATAATGTGAAAGAGTGCAATTCGGGCAAGATTACCATTATATGCTGCATTTGAGTAAGTCATATTAATAAATATAGTTTTATAAATGAATATTTATTAAGATTTATTGCTTATTATGCGAATTTAACTGCGGTCTGCCTAGTCAGCTCTTATCTAACCGCTGTATATCTTAAGTTGCCATTATAGTTGTTGGTCTTGTTACAATTGTTGCTGTTGTTGTAAGTTGGCCCATTGCTCATTTGCGTGGCCGGTCAGTGTCTGGTATTTGCTGAGTCTAATGCATCGGACTCTAGGCTATTCCCTTGTAAGCTGCCCTCTTGTGGGTGCGGATGGGTGCGTTGCACTTCCTTCGCATGGGAGCAAGGCAATGCATTTAATTATAATTCAGCTATGTGTTGCTTTAGCGGCATTTAATATATGCGCAGAGTGTTGCAGCTCCGGCAGCGGTTGCCGCTTTCAAAACAAATGGCCGACGCACCGCCAAAGCGGATGCAGCCGGAAACGGATGTTTGGGTGTTGCACATTGTGTGTGACTGCAACGTCGACTGTGTGTGTGTGAGTGTGTGCGTGCGCGTGTGTGTGCAGCTTAGTTTTGAGAATTGCTTACTAGGTGTTAAATTTATGCATTTCGGATGGCTGACAACAACTGACAACTACAATAACAATGTGCTCCATGAATATGTTAAATGGCAACGGGGCAACATTTAAAAAATTTAATAGACTGCCGCAACTGCTACAGCTGCTGTTACTGCTACTGCCACTTCTTCTGCTACTGCTGTATTGTTGGTAAGTGATATTGGGAGTGCTGATGAAACGTGTGCTTTCAATCATCAAAGAGATAAAAAGCAGAGAAGGCGCCGTCGCCAAATTGCAAATAAATTGCAGAAATTGAATCAAATACGCATGCAATTGCAAACAAATAGAGCGAATGCCATTGCCGATGCCATCTAGAACCAGGCTCCTGGCTCATAGACAAACATGCCGAGTATCCAGACAGAGACCGTAGACCGTAGACCGTAGACCGAAGCCCCAGCTCGAGACGTACAGAGAGACAGAGAGAGAGAGAGAAACGAGTCAACTTCAACAAGGACTCACAACTGCCGCCTGGCCAGGATATTTGTTGCAAAAAAGCAATTTTATGCTTGCAAAGGCATGAAAAGCCTTTGTTCGTGTCTATTTCACGTTAGTTTGGCGTCTGCGGCAGCGACGCCTCTACGAGTGCTGCATATGTTGCACATACGCCACGTACGCCGCACAAGAATAAAAAAAAAAAAAAAACAAAAACCAAAACAAACAAAAACCACACAGAGTAGAAAAAAATAGGCGGCTGGCTGTTGAAGTTAGCAGGCGGGAAATGAATTATTTATGAAGTGGTTGCCTCGTTGTTATTGCTCTTACTGTTGTCGCTGTTGTTGTTGCAACACACTCATCGGCCTTTGTTACTGCAGTTTCAAGTGTTTTTTACTTTATCAATTGGTTGCTTTGCACTTATTTGCTATTTGTTCTTACACACACACACACACACAAACATACTGCGAGTGTGCGCTGCATTTCCGCTTCCGTTTTGTTAGGCAACTGTTGCGCTCCCGGGAAGTTATTTATTTTATTTGCCATTGCCGCTGCCGTCGTCGTTGCCGTTGCCGTTGCCGTTGCCCTTGCTGTTGCCGCTGCTCGTTTGCTAAAATCAAAGAGGAAATTGAATTTGTTGCAAAAATTTATGTGTTCAAATGGAAATGTTGTTTGCCGTTGTTGCGCCAATTTCCTGAGGGCCCTGAGCCCCATCTGACATCTGTGTGAGCCTTTTGATTAGTTTTGATTTTTCGTCTACAGCAACTAGAACTGACCCAAGGCAGCGGCAGCAGCAACAGAGCCATATCCATACTCCACAGCAACAGCAACAGCTTTTCTAGATACAAGTCCTTGGCAATTTTTCATATGAACGCGCCGCACTGACAGCTTCGAGATGCTACAAAATTTATGCACGTCAACTGACAAGTGGGCGTGGCTCGACTGCTTTTTCAGGGGCGCGAGCGTGAAAAGTTAATGGCTTGTGCCCTGTTAAGTGTCAAGGGGTACACGTTGTGTTATCTATAAGCGACTCAATGGCTGCGAACCCCTCAGACTCAAGTATTGTGCCGCATGGCTAAAACAAAGATAAAATATTAAAGTGATTTTTGTGTATATCTTTGGTTTTTCAAAGAGACAACAAATTAACAAAATCTGAGATATCACATAATTACGATAAAAAAAAACCACATCAATTTTATTTGCCAACGTAAGTTGAAAGTTGCAGTTTAAATTGTGTGTAAATTTCTGAATGCTTAAAGCAGCTCGCGCTGAAATGTAAACTCTTTGAGTGGCCATCGCTGCGTATGCGCAACGTGAGAAGTGTCGAAATGTAATTCAATTTGTTTTTTTCAATTAGTACTTGTGCAAATGCGACTCGAGCCCAAGGATATTGTCATAAATAATGAACAAAGGCCTTGGCAGGCCTTGACAACCGCTCATCACCGAACTATAGACGGGTGCGGGTGTGCGGGTGTGCGGTGTGCGCTGCACGGTGTTTTCATGGGGGCATCAGCTGTCGTTTCATTAAATGCGCAGTTATTAAATTACCGCAACAACAGTCGTTTGCAATTTGTACAATGTGAAATATGTAATTGCCAAGGCGGCGGCCAGATTCGGTTCCATGTTTAATCAGCAACGGGAGAAAAGCGGGACAGTTCCGGATGGCTGGAATGGTTAGCTGGAGGCTATGAAACCAGAAAAACCACACTTGGCAAAAGCCAGGCAGGCGGGCGGCAGGGCTAGCACTGAAAATCGATGCCAAAATGACTGTGACAATTTCATTTAATTGGTTTTAATTAAATTAATGAGTAAATTTTACAAATTGATGCAAAATGATAAATAAGTAATTTAATATATATTTTTTATGCATATGTTTCTTCCTCTCGCTACCCTCTCTCGTCTTTTGCCATGCATGTCGTTAATTTAATTTAATATCGTATAGTCGGTCGAGTCGTTTACTGCGTTTTTATTTGGTTTATATTATATGCATATTTATAAATGCTGTCAAACTTAATTTAGCTTAATTAATTTTGAAAAAAAAACGCTGATACTGGGTGGTCGAGTAAAAAATTGTTGATAATTAGTTTTCCATTATTTTTTACAGTAAGGCTTTTAATCTCTGCAGGCTTGTATTCAGGACTGATCACGATTCCATAGTTTTTTCTGTCAGTAATGCCGGAAAAGGAAATTTTTGTTGTTGTGGTTCTTAGGAATTTCTAACAATTTATTCCTCAATTAAATATATTAAGCTTTGCTTCATCAAAACGTACAAAATTCTTCTGGAATTTGTCTCTATATAATTCGATCAAATTAATTTATACTTTTCTGTGTTTTATTTCAAAGGATTTGCAGAATATACGCCAAATGTACTGTATAAAATGTTGTATAAAACAATTTGAACTGTGATTTAATTTACAAACTTTGTCATTTGTCGAATTGCAATTATCATATGACAAAAGCTTGCATATTTTGGTTGATTTACTGAGAAATTTGTTTATTTATCTGTTGGCTGTAAAAACCACTGGCGAGTTTCACATGCTGAACAAAACGACAAAGGTGGTTGCATTTTTTTTGCATTTTGTGATATTAATTTAATTTAGCATATTTTTCATAGCATAGTTTGCAGCGTTTTGCTGCTGCCTGCTTTGTGCATTTTTCATTTTCTTGGCACAGACAGAAAGTCAAGGATACCACTAGCAGGATGGAGGGCGTGCAGGCAGGCTGGCAGGCAGCTTCCTGTTTTTCATAAGCACATTAAACGCAGCATGGGCCGATCCTGTGATGCACTGCAGCAGCAAACACACAAAGGGCAAAATACACCCATCACAAAACAACAAGAAATAAAGGGCGCAGCGCAGAAAAAAAAGGGCAGAAGGAATAACGTTGTTTACAACAGCAGCTTGAATGCATTACATGCATTTGATGCAGTCCCGATACCCTTACATAAAAAGAGTAAACCGTTTTGGGATAGGTTTGATTTGATTTTGCCTTTATTAAATTCTGGCTGCAAGCACAACAAATATTTGTATGGTTCGTTTCATTGATCAATCGATTGTAACCATCTTTATTTTCATTCAACTATTCAGTTTATCATAAACTTAATAAAAATTAAAACCGGTCAAGATTCGGTTTATTGTAGATAAAACATTGCAGTTCCGGGCTTAAACCGACGCAGCTCAAATGTAGCTTGCAGCCGTTCAAATAATATCCTAAAGGCTTAAATAAATGTCTTCTATAAGGGCATATATAGTTAGTTAGTATATATATACTTAAAGAAGCATACATAAGCATTTCTTGTGCAGTAAAATATTTCACATAGTATAGCATGTTGAAAGCGTATAAAAGCTTCGCCTTGATGAATTAACAATATTTTTTTTCTGCTTTCTAAATAAATTTCGAGATCAACCTGTTGTTTATTTGCGTTGCTGTCAAGCGTATAAAATAGGGTGTGAGAGTTTGGGTTGCGGCGGGGTCGACTGGCAAGGGGGCGTTCGGGCCGTGCATACAAAGCGTTGTGCGTTGGTTGACACCAACGGGGGGTGTCTTGTTTGTTTGTTTACCCCGGGAAGGTTGTGCATGCATTTTTTATGCTGACAAAACATAAAAGAAAATGTACATAAAAGTCGGTTGAGGTGTTTACCGATGCGTTCGCCCACTTGCTTGGGGTACGTCACGTTGGCTCAAACCGCCCACCTGGTGCAAGGTAAGAAGAGTTGAAGCTTACAAGACATTTGCTTTTAGCATATCAAAAAGTCGCATACGGTTTTATCAAAATGGCCGCTCACTTGCACGCTTCCGGTAGCGGAAGTTGTATATGTTATTAGCTGTCTCCCCACTCACACACATACCCGCACACATATACACATGAGACAGCTGGACAGGCGGAAGCGTGAAACTGAAATTATTGTAAGAGAACTCGTGTGTTATTCAGATCAAAAGCCCGCAACGCGTTTGTCAAGTTCTTGCGCCTCGTTGCCGTCTGCTATAAAATTAATATCCGGTGTAAATAAAAAAAAAAATGTAGAAAATCTGCGCAGCTCTGCGTAAATTTTCTGTATTTTTGAAAATTTTTTTTTTATTTTTTAAACAAGCAGCAGTAACTTCCGTTGCCTGAGCAGAGGCAACGCTGAAGCTGCCACCATTTGCTGGCTCGCTGGCTTGGAGTACATTTGTTTGACTTAAGCCGGAAATTGAAAAAAACAAAAATGTTGTTCTTTGCTTTGGCTAAAAGTTTTCTGTGCCAACTTCCAGCTGAGATTCAAGCACTTTAATCCCGCCCGACAACACACACACACACATACACACACAATGTTGAACGGCAACAGCGGAGCCTATAATTATAAAAACCGCTTTATTGTAGTTTTCAATTACCTTTAAAATTGACAACAAAAGAGGCGGCGACCATAAAATAAATGCATGCAGGCCCTGGCGTTTCCACAGTGCGCGCATGCAAATTACAAGGAATATTTAATTACAAAAAATGCGCATAATTATGTGAGGCGACCCAAACCCAGCCGAACTTCACATTCGCTCCTTATATGATTCGTTCGTACAGCCTACTATATATATATACATATAGATATATATATATATATATATATATTATATGGCCACATAAATAAAACGATGCTGCGGCCAACAACGCTGATGTCCTCGGGGCTGCCCCACGTCCTTTGCCACTGCTCTGTCGCTGCCAGCCCAATGTCAGCTTCAATAAAATAAGGAAGCAAGCAATTGAAATAACCAAAAGTCGAAAGGCGGCTGCAGCAGAGCGTGGCATGAAAAGCGGCTCATAAAGCGAAAAGAATGTCCAGTATTTTAGGCTGATGCTTAAAACATGTAACAAAAAATTGATTGACATGAAAATTCAGTCGGATTTCGAATATACCGAACTCCATTAATGAGGAAGATCCGTTTTTCCTGACGGTAATAAAGGTTCTTGGAAATGAATAATATATTTATACATGATTTACATGTTCTTGCTAAAAATAATAAACTTTTCTTGATTGGTTTTTAAAATCGTTTTTCAACTTAAATTTGTGCTCATGAGTTAAAAGCTGCAGGCTTAACTATAGTTCAAAATGTGCGAAACTTCTTTGATCTGTGACTGAAATGTACATTAATTTGAATCATATCTCATGAAAGCCTGATATGGACTGTTCCGCAATTCCGAATAATCGTAACCATTTCTCTGCTCTATATTTATTTGTGAACACCCTAATAAGCAGGCATAAGGTATCAAGGAAAATAATGTGCCGTGCTCCAGCCGCAAAGTCGAGGTCGCAACTTTTGCTTTAGCTGACGTTGCAGGTCACGGTTCAAGTGTCGTATACGTGATATATATTTTTTTATTCGATTTCGCTGGTTTTCGGTACGGTTTCGATCTTTACAGCTCATTATGATAATTTGGTGGCCATGCCGAGACATACACTCTGGGCTGGCAATTAAAAATCTGCAATTATGCAGCCATGCTACAATCTCACATGCATGTATCTATATATATATATATGTGTGTGATAGTATGTATATATTTATTTTCGTCGCGGCTTGCAACTTTTTTAATGCAATTTTAATTTACGTACATATTGTCATATAACTCAAAAGGGACATGCAACGATAAACAAGCGATAAAAGATTTTTTAAAAATTTAATTAAAGGAGCTGCAGAGGCAAGAACAACAACTGCAACAATAACAATAACAACAACAACCACAACTGCGCTGCTGTTGAGACGTAAACAACGTTGTCAATGTACAGCGTCAACTTTATTAAAATGTTGCTTGATCAACGAGACAACAACCAAGACCTTGGTTTCAACTTTGTTGCCATTGTTGCTTTTGTTGTCGGTCTGCAAACGACGACGCCATTTCGTTGTTTGCTTTGCCGCGTACATTGTTTACGCAAACGTAGTCGCAGACAGGCACGTAATTATAATATTCCGTTCGCTTTGAGGTGTTCAAGGTGTCGGCCTTTGTGGCGATTCCTTGCAGCTGATCTGACTGACATAAGCTTTGAGCCGCCTTCGCGGTGCTTGCGGCTTTTAATTATAGTGGTTAATTATTTGACTTTGTCACAATGGGTCAGCTTTTCTGACGATTTCTGCAGCTGAGACGCGTTAGATTCTTGTGGCTTTTAATTATAACCGCCTTTTAGCTTATTCCCACTCTTTATTTAATATATAAGCACCGCTCGACATTGCCAAACCTTTAACATTCTTTGCACATTTTGCGATATTTCTGGTTTGGCTCAGCAAAGGCTAATTCAATAGCTGGTCAACAGCTGCAGCCAATTGGACAAAAGCCTGACCTCTCTCTAACGTAGCACCTGCTGCCCGAAAATAAATAAAAAATAATAAAACTTGTCAAAACTTGCACCGCAACCGCTTGACAGCAAACTGTTTGGCTTCTTTTCCAGTTGAGTTTCCCATATTTGGCAACATGAGAAAACGCTGCAATTGCCAGTTGCTAAAATTCGTATACCCAGACCATGTTTCCGTTCGGTGCCTCAATGTGCCACAGGGAGGCACAACACAAGGCAGAACTTCTTGGCAATAAGTAAACGAAACTTTTTGCCTATGTTTTGTACAAATACAAATATGCACGGAGAGCAGCAGGTAGCAAAAGTTGCCAAAAGCAAATTGATTTGCAACATTGCAATGGATAGAGAAGAGGGATAGCTAGAAGGGAGCGTGTGGGAACAAACAGCCATATAATATTTCTTCATTTCGACTGTCTTTGACGTGGCAGGCAACCAATTAAATTGGTGCTATAAGTCAGGCAATCAGAGCCGACAGACGACGCCTGACAGCGCAGGAGGCCACGGCAAGGGCAATCAAACTAAATTGCAAATGCAAACAAACACAGTTAAGTAAATTGTAACGAAAAGGCAACGAACTTTATATGCTCTTGCTCGTAATAAATTTATTTTTATACTCATTAAACTGAGTTTACAAAAAGTGAGTGTAGTAGAAAGCTCAGAGCAACTGGTTGTCCTTTATATATATATATATATATATATATATATGGTATAAAAATATAAAATAAAAAGCTATCAATGCGAAGAAGTTAATAATTTTGAGCGTTGCTAATTGCGTTTGTAATTGCAGATTCTTTGAAATACTCGCTGGCAAAATGTATTATTAATGCAGTCGGGTGGAATAGTATTTTCATTTTCCATTCTGTCTCTGTCGATTTCACTATTTGTTCGCACACTCTCAGTAGCCGGCGTTGCTGCGAGTGACAGTTGCCGTGGCTGTGCGTTGCAATCAATTTAATTAATTTTTAATGTCATTTTCTGCAATTTCAATTCAATTTGAAAACACACTCGCAGCCAAACACACCTGAAAGCCCATTAAATTGTCGCCTTGGCAAATTGAGAATTACGACGGCCGCCATTTCCGTTGACTTGGCTCAAGCTCGACTCGAGTCGGCACCAAGCTCAAGACAAAAGCCAAAGTGCCATAAAAGTTGCCAGCCAAGCTATATAAATGTGGCAACAAAGTAAACTGTGTCAACTTTGGGTGTTGCCAGTGGATATTCTTATTCTTCTTGCTCTTGTTGTTGTTGTTGTTGTTTTTGTTGTTTGGGAGGGGTTTGGGCTCTATGCCACAAATTGTCGCTGGCCAAGTAAAGTAATTTCTTAACGCTGCGCTGCGCAGAGCAAGTACGACAATTTTGCAATCGCCATTTTGTTGACTAAGAAATATCGAAGCCATCTTGAAGTGCGAATATGCTGCCATGTCAGAGGCACACACAAACACACAAACATGCACACACCCACATCCACACCCACTCACACCACTCGCAGTGTCAGAACCACAGTGTTGGTTTTAGCTTCGCCTTCTGCGTTTGCTTGGCCTGCGGTTTTTGCTTGTACTAGCAGCGGTCTGCGGACACAGCTACCAAGTTATCAGCTAGCAGCTCCCGGTTGGCAGCTCCTTACATCCAGCTCCACCCAGCTGCCCACTGCCATTGGCATACATTTCCTTAGCTTCCTCTGCCGCTGCCGCTGCCACCGTTACCGCTGCTGGTGCTGCTGCTGCTGCCGTTGCTGTTGCTGTTGCTGTTGTTGCTTCCGCCATGCGCATGTCCTTTTGGTTACAAATTAAACTTCCGTATTTGTTTAGAAATCCATTTGTTAAATTACTTTGCAACCCGCACACAACTTTATTTTTATTATTATTATTTTTTTTTTTTGCTTCCTCTGGCAAATATGAAAAATGAATTGCATTGCACTGACAGCCCACACTCGGTGTTAAATGTTGGGCATGAACGAGCACGCCCCTTATATAAGCCGATTTCTTTAACTATTTGCCAAACAACAATAATTTATTGCTAGCCATAATGCTAAAATGCATTTGATAACCGGTTGCAACGTTTTACCCAACAAAAGCCGTGCAATTTATTTTCATGGCCCGCTCACGGTTTCAGTGTGTAAAAATTGATATTTTTTCATATGGAGCGTATGAAAAAGTTATAAAGCCCAACAGTAAATAACAAATGTACAAATAAACAAAGCGCTAACCAATAAAATAACGCCACACATATGCAGCAGAGGCGTGTTTAGGCGACGATAGGCAGGCGCCTAGCTCGTGCTAGGTCTAGGGTGTCCTCGACTGCATACATCGGCTCCTTGCTGGATTTATGACGCACATGGACAAAGTCGATAAGCCGACAAACTACAAAACTCATATGTTAACTGCACTTGCTGTGGCAAAAGGTTGACTGGGATGCATGCAAAGGTGAACAAGCATTGAGTTTTTGTTGTTTCGACTCCAAATACTATGGTACTTAGACCTTGGCCAATGGCTTTTAATAAAATTCCCATATAAAATATTTTAAATATTGCAACTATTTCGTTTTTGCACTTGAGCTGTGAACCATTATCTGCTAATGCCTATCGCATTTGCTGCATTTTTTATGATTGTGCTTTTTTAATGACATAGACAAACACAATTTAACACACACTACAAAATATTCTAAAAAGAAAAAAGTAAATATTCAAGCGCATACCACGGGCTTCATTGTCTCTGGCTAAAATAAAAAGTCTAAAAATTGACATCAGCACATGTGAAGTATGCCCTATGCTGGCTGCCCTGGGACTTAAAGCGCTTTGACCTCTCTCAAATGCGCGTGTGTATTGTGTGTGTGTGTGTGTATGTGCGCGAGTGTGTATGTCGTTTGGCATTTTATTTAGAAATAAATACCATTATTACTCAGTATATACGATGTATCGTCGCTCTCTCTGCGTTTTTTTTCTTCTTCTATTTTGTAACGTATTTTTCTAAAATACCCCAAACATTTGTTGGCCGTCAGCACATGACGGTGTCCCATTGTGAATGTGAATGCGAATTTGAGTGTGTGTGTGTGCGTGTGTGTGTGTGCTGCAGGACCTCCCATGGCGTTGTCGTTGTCAACTGGTGCAGAGGAACGGGTATAACGACGGTGGCTTCATCAAATTCACTTGTCTGCACAGCGGTATTATTGATGAAAATTATACGTTTTGTGTTTTTGTATCATGACCGGCCCAGACCTGAGGACAAAAAACTATGACCTTTGTCAGTGCCTCGCCAACTTCTCTGATTGTTTTCTATATAAAATATATATAATTTTTATTTCTCTTTTCGGGTTTTGTATTTCATATTTTTTTGCGTGTTTGCCATTCGGGCACGTGACTAGTGTCAGATTTGTATAATTGTGTGCTTTGTAGGCATTACGAAATGCATACGTCAAAAAATATATATGTGGGTGTATGCGAGTTTTATATGATAAATGCATAGAAAAATATTGAATGTTTGCAGTTGAATAAAGTGTGAAAAATAGATATGTTTGAACAATTGAAAAGGTATTTTGCTGTGCGTAGCAGATAAGGTTATGCTCTTATTTTAGGTTTACAAAACGACTTTTGCTGATGATGTGAATAAATCACATTAATCTTTTATATAGCCAGCCTTTTTGACTGCAAATTTGTTGTGAATGTCACTAAACAAGGAAATAGTCTTTAATAATATAAAACCATATAAGCAATAAGCGGATTTTATTTATATACGTAAAATTCTAGTTAAAGAAACTTAAGCCCAGCTTCTTTGTTAAAGGATTCTTACTAGTCTTACTTTTGATCTTGTTTTACTGGACACGTAAGGGTGTGAAGGCTTTCATTGGAAATTTCGAATTTTTTTTATTGATTGCAAATTTATTATTATATTTTGTTATTTATTGAAATTTGTATAACAACTGCCAGTTTGTTGTCGACCAAATACAGTGCTATCTCTGGCTTTTATTCATTATTTCAATATATAAACAACTGCAATTGCAATTGCAGTTGCAGTTGCTATGTTCAACATATTCTGGTGAAAAGCAAATAATAAACAGACGCTGGGAGATTGCAATAGAAAATCAAAATTAATATTTCAATATAACGCATGCAACACGAACGAAAAAACAGCCACAAAGTTGAGATGTATCTGTATCTGCAGGCTGCAACGGGTATCTGCTGGATGTATCTGCCGCCTGTATGTGTGAGTTGTCACATTATTGGCAGCACTTTGATAGCCCCAGGTGATTGTCACCAACATATTGGAGACGAATATGATATGCTTGTCAAGGTAACGAACGACTACTGTTTCGCTATATTCAGTCAGTCCTTCAGTCTGACTGTCTGTCTATTTGGTATTTGCATTGATTGCTTTGCGCAAAATTTTCATAAAATGCATGCATGCTTGCACAAACAAAGGCAATGCCTTTTGGCCAGTTGCTGAAATGCCAGACAGCAGCATATTTGTGCTTCGCAAATATTTACCAAGCAATTTTATGAGTTTTCTAATTAAAGTGTCGAAATCATTTAAAGTTGCGCTGCTTTTGCCTTAGATTTTTCTTTTCTTTTCTTTCATTTAATTTTTATTTTTTATATGCCAAACATGTCCCAAGTAGATTAATCTATTATCGATAAGTGCAAGCGTCGAAAATTTATAACCGTAAAAAAGCAGCCTGCGGGCCAGCAAATCGAAATCCCAGACCTAAGCCCAGAGCAGAGCAGACCGGGCCAGAACAGACCAGATCCAACATACGACCTCCAGACTGCACTTAAGTGCTTGAAAATTGTTTTCGATATTATTTGGCTGCGCTTTTTTTTACTCATGCCATGTCCTGTGTGTGTGTGAGTGTGTGTGTCGTGTGCTGTGCTGCCTTTCAACACATTTGGCCATTTGGCCGTTTACTTGGCCGTTGGCATTTGTCTTGTCTGGAAAATGTCCAGAAGAAAAAAAACCATTTGTTGCTCTGCCGCCGGCGCTGCCAACGTTGAGCTCAGCTGCACTGAATTTAATTTATTTGAACGGACAGAGAGTTGTTTAGCCGTACAGAGTAGTACGGGCTTGCTTGTGTAGGTGTGTGTGTGTGTGTGTGTGTGCATCAGCTTTAAGTGTTATTTATGTTGATATTTTTGACTTTGGTTTATTTTGCAGTGCATTAGCTGCGGATTTTGTCAACATTGTTCGCTGTAATTAGGCAGCTTTTCGGCTGTAAATCTCATTGTGAACAGTTTATTGGCCAGCTCTCCCTTGCATTAGATTGATGACAATGGCGCCTTTTGTCTGTGCACGCGTGTCTTTAATCTCTGCGGTAAAAACATTTTGATGCATTGGCTGCGTTAAGTACTTTTCTTCACAGCTGCTGCTTAGCCTTCAGTTAGCCATTTATAATTCTGTGGCTTGCCAGCTTAATGTTAAGAGCTGATAACTTAACGAATGAAACTCATTTGAAATGATTATTAAATACTTTAAAACCCGACATCGCTTGGGTTAGAAAACGTGCCTACTTTCGGCATCAATTAAAGAAATCTATATGAGAATGCAAAAGAAAGCCTCTACAAAATTGTACTGACGCAGCTCTAAGAGTGTGTTTTATGCATAGTTCAGTTATTAGTTTTGAGGGCGATAAAGAAAGTTGCTAATTACCCTATGAAACATGGACTTCAACAATTTGTAAGCTTTAAGCCGAAACAGCTTGACAGGTTTTTCCCTTTGCAAATGTAACTAATGCGCTGCATTTTAAATATGACAACAATTACAGTTGTACAAATTGTCCTCTTTTGGCATTGCTGCTGCAGCATCGTACCAAACCAGCCAACCACGCGACCAAACGACCAAGCTCTTAACCATTTACCACACACCCACACACATACACACACATGCAGTCCAACAAGCAATTTGTCAGTTTATCGATTTCTACCAAACATTTGTGCCAGACACTCAACTGTATTAAATGCTAAAAAACAGCAACAAAAAATAAAAAAAAAAAAAATCCAGAAAAAAAACCGAGATCCAAAGTGAAAAACCTTACACACAATGAAAAGCTGCGAGTTTGGTCGGGGGTGGTGGGAAAGGGGCGAGCGGCCAATGGCATATGCTAAAAAGCGTGCAATACGAAAAATCGCATTGAGTGAGTGCAAAGCAAAGAGAAAAACCATAAAAATAGAAAGAAAATGAATAAAAAAAAAAAAAATGGGAAAAAATAAAGAAACTGAGGCAACGGCACACGGCAACCAACGTACGTACATGAAATGGGTATTTCACAGCGAAAAATCGAAAACTGAAAAATAATTTTCAAACATAGAGCGAGAGAGTGATAGAGGGGGCGACAGGGAGAGAGAGATAGCTGGTATGAGGTATCAGAAAGCAGGGGTTACGACAGTCACATATGCAGGCAGCTGCACACACACACACAAACACACTCGCACACATCAGAACACCATAAATAATGGTTGCATGATTTATCGATAACAAGCGCAATTTACAGTCGCAACAACAACAACAAAAACAAAGCGACAAAATGGCGTGCCAGGCAGGCAACAGAACCGTTACAACTGCAATGAATTTGCTCGCGACAGAAATGAAATAAAATGAAGAAAAATAACAAATAAGGCCACATACTTATCGGGCCTGCCTGGCAAGCAGATACCCTGTAACTAGTTTGAAGATAAAAACTAGCTAGCTAGCTCGGCGAGGCTCTCTAAGATGATCAAGTTTGACTTTCTAATAAAAAAAGTGTAAAACAGCCGGCAACAAAATTTGAACCGATCTTTGAAAACAAGTGTGAGACTGTTGGCAAGATAAACAAAACAATTTCATTGTTCGGTTTGCTTGGAAATAATTTTCTGTCATAAGGCTCAAAGCAGGCTTTGACTTGGGCTTTGCTATCGAATATATTTCTAAAAAAATTTAAGAAACATTGCAATCTTAAATTAATGATTGCCCGTTCTGCTGAAAATATTTCATGCATATGAATATTCTCATATAGAACTTACCCTTAATTTACATTTGCCCAAAATAATGAGATAAATCAAATGTTTGAGGTCGAGACTCGCTCAAAGTTTTTTAATTTTGAAGCAAAGCATTTTTGAACAGATTGTGGTTCGGTTTGCGTTTCGGATCAGCTGTTTTAAGATTTTCTATTAAAAGTTAGTATTATAGTTAAAAATATTTTGAAATTCCAGAATTCAAAACTGGTTTTGTTTCAAAAAATTACCATAAAATACCCTTCTTTTATTTATTTGCAATTTCCAAGGGTACAGGGTATAATAAAGATTGAAAAAAAAAGAAACTACGCTAAATAAAAATTGCATTGCCATTGTGTTGCTTTTGTTTGTTTGACAATTTTTGTAGCCAATGGTTGATGGAGACAGAAAGAGAGAGGGAGAGAGAGAGCTACCAGAGATAGCTGGAGTGAAGAGAGCAGGAATGTAAGGTCATAAAATTTGCATGCAAGCAAAACTCGAATAAAATTTTATTGAAAGCGCATTAAAGTCAAAGACAAGAAAAGCAGCCAAAGCAGGCAAAGCAGCCAAAGAACTTTATTAGCAAACGGGGAACCATTGAAACAAACAGCGACGCGTAGTTCTCGCTGGCAGCTCTCGCTCCAGTGCTGGAAAGCGCAGTTAGTCTCAAGTCAGTCAGCTGCCATTGCCGTAAAAATGGAGCGCATAAAAATGTCAAAGCATAAAAATGTGCGGTATTGACTAGCCAAAAGTAGATGTGGAAGTAAACGCAAAAGGTGTTGGCCGGGGCTAAGTGAAATGCCAGCTCAAGGCAGTAGCCAGCCAGCCAAGCAGCAGGGCAAGGGTGGGGAAGCAGAGTGATGCCGCATAGCGTGGTGGTGCAGCTGGAGTCGAGCATATCAAAGCATCAGCCAGCGCAGCCCGTGTCAACAAAAAACAAACAACAAACAAAGCGCGCAATTTTCACGCCGCGCCGTTGGCAAAGCTGCCAAACAGCTGCGGTCGTTGACGATGCGAATGGCGCAGAGAGGTGCACGGCCCAGCTCGTAGGGGTAGGGGCTAGGAGGTGTTGCTTAGCAGTTGGAGTTTAACAGCGGCTGCAATGCATTTTTGATGACACTGCACGTGGCAGTGGGTAGAACGAGCGAGTCCTTAACACGTCAGCTTCTATTACCTTCTGAGTGAATGGCGATCCTCAACCGAGCTTGCTGTGCATTCTCATACCCATTCCTTTAAATATATATATATATATATTCTAGCTTAACTGGCCTCTTTACGTATTCAGTTTATTTCTAGCATTTAATATTTAAGCACTCGTATATACACATATGTTGAATGTATTTCTTTTGCTAGGCCAAAAACATAAATCAGCATTTACTTAGATAGTCCATATTGATTATTTTGGTCATTGAGTGAATCCGTTTTAAAATTTTAATTAAAATGCCAAAAAGCAAATGCTCAACTCCAACCGCATCGGCGCCTCTTCATATCCCACTTGTATCGGCCTGGCATTTGCATAAAAAATCAGCGAAGTCGATTTTTAACGCTCTCCTTACAATTTTGCCCTGCGTCTATCTCTCGGTCCTGCTCTCTTAACTGTGCAGAAATCAAATGAAATTAAAATCGCAAAAAAATATGACGTACAGTGAATGAAAATTTTCAACATGGTCATTTGTGCCAATGCCGTCGTCGCCGTCGCCGTTGCCGTCGCGGCCGGGCGGAGCAATCGTTAAAAACAATAAAAAATTTGGAGCAAGCGCCACGCGACTGCTGTAAAAACCGCAGCAGCTATGGAGAGTTATACAAGCGACGGCGTGTGGAAGAGTGAAAATGCGAGTGAGCGAGAAAGCTGGCACTTACACACACACACACACACACACACACACACACGCGCGCACACATTGAGGGAGAGAAATAAGAATTTCAAATAAATCCGATTAAATGGAAATTTATTGTCATCCAGTGGCGAACGGCACTTACGACTTCAGTGGGGCGTGCTCATCGACTGGTCCGCCAGTTCCCTGGATTCCCAGTGCTCCCAGTTCTTCAAAGCTCATGCTCCACCATTCCCCTGGCTGTGATTCGACTTCAACACTTCAATATGCTAGCTGACTGCCTGCCTGCCTGCCTGGCCGCCTCTGCCATACAACATTCATTTTATTTTGTGTTGGTCTTGCCGTTCGGGCCCGTTCCGTCCTCCACAGTCTCCTCTTCCATAACACCCGCTGCATGTGTTCATGTTCTCCCTGCTGGTCGCTAAAAGCCAGTAATGTCCTTTCGCCACACTCGAATGCATTTTTCTTTAACACTTCAATATACTCGTCCTTCTGGTTGTACCCAAAAAAAAATAAATAAAAAAAATGGGAGAAATGTGTAAAAAAGTGCCCATTCACAGCTTTACAAAACGCTCCACATCAACGAAACTGCAGCCCACAGTTCGCATCCGAAATCCGGGCCAATACTCGCTCCCAATATCCCTCCAATGCCTTCCTCCATTGACTCGTGTCTAGTTTTGTGGTTGCCAGCGACAACTGCTTTTTGGTTTGAGCTTTGTGGTCCTTGAATATTCAAAGAATTAAGTAGTCTAAATACAAAAAAAAAAAAAAGAAAATATAGTTAAGCCTGCCCCAAAGGCTCACTGAATGGTGCTGAAGGTACTGGCCAAAAAAAATACAGCTTAGAAATATTTGTAAATTAATGCACTGCGGACAGCGGTGGGCAGCTGGTGTTAGTGGTCAGATAATTGTGGTGAAATGTGTGGATCTGAAATAGGAAAAGCCAATGATTGGTCTAATAAACTCTAGTACAGTAAAGCGCACATTTTAATTTGTGAAGTATTTATAAAGTAGAAGATAGATTTTCGAATTTTTTTTAACTTTATCCAATTCTTAATTAACATATCTTACTTATCCGATTACCGATTATCCGATTGCTCTCACAAATGTATATTGACTTAATGTGAATTGCATAGAAAGGCTATTTTAAGTAATGAACATTAATTGCCGTAAATTATAAAACTTATCTTATACAATTTGCTTTTTTTACTTTCAGGTAAGTGACCATCAATTTGCCAATGCACTCTTATTTAATTCAGTAAGTAGACAACGCAAACAACAAACAATCGAGCGCCCCATCCCTTTGGTCAATTACAGAACCATTAACAGCAGCTATTAACAGCATGCAACTTGGCCAACTACAGCGGCTAATGCCAACTTCCATCGTCTGTGATCCATCAAATTTGCAAATGAAAAGCAAGCAGGCATTAGGTTTTCTCGACTAAAAGATACCCTTACCCAAAGTAGCTCCAACTGTCGATGCATTTCACATATAAAACTGTTTTTATACAGTTTTTCCAAAGTTTTTTTTTTGATTAGTCTCAGTTTTGCATGGTTAACATTTCTGTTAACATTTGATTGCCATAGGGTATACTAAGTGCAGCAAGAACAAGTTGTTGCAAGTAAACATAATCAACTTGAGTTGCATGTCAGGCTAAAGACAAATGATGAAAGCCGTCGCGCGACGTTCCAATGAGCTTAAAAGAAACGCAACTTGGAGCTGCCTGCAACAAGGACAACAGCGGAGCGGGACAAATAGTATGTCAACGCGTTGTCCATGAAAGTTAGCTGCGGCTCCTATTTTTGCTGTCTTGTTCCATTTAATTTTTTATTTTTGTTGTTGTTTTTCGTTATTTTTTCAGTGGTTGCACATTTTTGCTTTTAGATTAATTAAAATTGCTGCTGTTGATGTTTGCTGCTTGCCGTTTACATTAATTGCCGAGTTGTCCATTCATTTGGCAAATGATGCAGCTGGCAAAGTTTTTAATTAAAATATAATGTAACATTTGATCGGAGCTAAAATGCATGCATACATATTTCATGCCCAGCAAATAGCAAACCGAGGCAGCAACTGAAAACCTATCAACTTGATGGACACACACACACTGGCACACTGGACACGGCCCTACACAGTAATTAAGTCTAATCAGAATTTCCAACAAGCAAAAATCATGCGTGTCCAGTGCACACGGCAGGCAGGCAGGCAGCTAGTCAGCCAGTCAGCCATCTAGCTAGGCATCCCAGGGGCCATACAGGACATGGGATCCTCACACTCTCTCCCTCTCTTTTTCTCTCTCTTGCTGTATCTCTCTGGCCTGCTCTGTGCTAGCTTGTTCGGTTTGGTAACATGAGCTTCATTAGTGTATGCAATAATGGCAAACATTTTTTGCCTGCCAGGCCTCGGCGAGGACGATGACGACGACGACGTACTGCCTGACATTGCCAACACGACGTATGCGTAACAAACTGCCGTGCATCAGAGTACAGTGTGTGTGTGTGTGTGTGTGTGCGTGTGTGCGCGTCTGTTATTTGATAGCAAAATAGTAGCTCGCAGCGAACAGAGCTGCATGACATGCTACTGCAGCTGCAGCAACTGCAGCTTGGCTCAAAACTCGTGATTTGAATTTTGAATTTGAATTTGAATTTCGATATATGAAGCTTGCTTGTCATGGGTTTTTAATTGTTTTGTTTGGTTTTCGTAGCCATTGTCCAAATGCGTCATCTCTGTGTGTGTGCGAGCTTGTGTGCGTATGCGTATGCGTGTGTGTGTTTGTGTGTGTGTGTGTGTGTGTGTGTGTGTGTGTGTGTGTGCGTGTGTGTGGTTTTGTAATGCGCACATAATTGATGTCCTGGCAACTGTGGACTGAAGGCAATGCACATGTCTAGCGAATTTAGCCACTGATCTATTATTATACGTCCAAAGCAGGTATTTGGTTTCATTTGTTTGAAATTGTTATTCTTTTGTTCGCATTCAACATTAGTTTGTCAAATTGTGAGATTCATTGAAATTCGTTGCCATCTGCTGAGCGCATGTGTGGGCAATAACTCGGGGGAACAACATTTATATAGGTTGAGCTGAGTAAGGTTCTGAAAAAGATTATTATAAATATAATGTCGAATTTAGTGGAATTTTTTTATATCATTTTTATTAGATATTATTGCTGTCTTATAAGTAACTTATGCGTTTAGTATTCAGGGCCAATCTATTTTAATTTGCTTGTATTTATGTGTTTGCCTTTGTTGTCTGATTTGACATTTTTTTCTGCTTTTTATTTCTCCCTCTCATCAATATATAATCAGCATTCGGCTAGGCATTGCTCTTTCACTTATTTCTATTTGTTTAGTCTGTGCTTTGGCAAACCAATGTGCAACATATTCCTTATCTATTGTGTTGTTGATTATAGATAGTGCATGTGGACTCGTTTTTAATCAAGCCCTCACTCACTCTCTCACACAAACAAGCGCACTCTCATGCCCAAGCGGACACTAAGCTGCGTGTGCAAGTATGCAACCAAATGCTCACGCTTGAATAGCTGCAAAGTTTTCAAGGTTTCTTCTCGTTTTGGGTAATAGCCGCCCGCAACTGATCTGCCAAAGTCTAATTGCATGGAACGAAACAAACGACTTGGATAAGAAGTGAGCCAAAGATGGAGCCAGAGCTCAAATACATAAAAAGCGCAGCAGGCATGCAGCATATGAGAGGCAACTTTTGCTTTGCAGGCGTGTGTGTGTCTGTGCATATGAGTATGGCTTGAACTTGGCAAACGACAATCCACTTGGCATGTCACTGGTAGTCGGAGACGCTGCCTGCGGATATCGACGCCAACTTTAGCTGTAAAAAAATATTTTTTTGGAGTAAGTAGTCGCTCAAAGAGAGAGCTGCTCGTAACATATCTTGTCGTCGTCGTTCGCATGCGAATCGTTACATAAAAGTCAGAAATCTTCAACTTTAGCATCAACTATACAGACGCGATGTCGCAGCCGCAGCGCAGCTCGAATCGTCGTCAATGGCAATGGCACTTGAGTGCACACACGCACTCACACACACACACAAGCATATACGCACCTACATATACAGGCAGTTGGTATTCCCCTCATACCAAATAGCCCACTGCTTTCTCCTCGGCCCCTATATTGACATTCTCATCCTCGTTGGCGTCTATCATGCCAAAGTGCTCATATTTGCGCAACGGGCGAGCACCCTCGTATCGCATGTCCTTTTTTTGTCCTTCGGCTTACGTTTGCCTGCTCAGTGACTGACTGGTTATGGATACGCCTTTGAGCGTTTTAAATTTCATATTGCAACTGCATCGCATCATCTCCTCTCCCTACCCATTTTCAGCTGTCGACTATTTGCACACACACACACACACATTGCGACCTTTTTTAAATTGAATAACTTGGCGCAAGATTTGTCCCCAAAAACTATGTATGTGGCCACATGCAATTATGTTGCCAAACGCAATGAAGTCACACGAACCCCCACATAAACAGACACTCTCTCATACACACACACACACACACATGAAAACACCTACACAGAAATCATTCACAGCCAAGTGTGCATTCAATCGTGACCAGAGTCTGCCCAACCCCCGACTGCCTCGCATATGCATATAGTGCCAATAAAGCGTGCAGCAATGTAGCTCATCAGGCAGCAGTAAAAATACACTGAGAGAAAATGCTGGACCCCACAGCAAATTTTCAGATATATATGAATATATTTTTCAAAAACGTGCAGAAGCCAAAATGCAATCATTTCGAAATCAAAAACAAACCGAAAAGAAACAGGGTCAAAGGTTGTTCCTATTTGAGCAATATAGTATGGTAGTCCGAGTTGATACGGCTTATACGCTTGCCAAGATATCTAAACGAATAGAAAAGAAATATAATGATATTACAAATTTAATTAAAATTTTAAAATGTTATCTATCTCAATATCTGATATAGATTTCGTTTGAATTGTACCTGCTTTACTTTGCTCAGTGTATGCGTACATATATTTTCTGGACATGCAATATTCAATTTTTCAATATCTGATACACTGGCTGAGGCCCTAGGCTGAACAGAAGCATCAACAACAGCAGCAGCAGCAGCAGCAGCTTTGGCAAAAATCAACAGCCCAGTCACTGGTTCTGTCTCTCCCTGTCTCGCTCTTTCTCCTTTCTCTTCCCAGCTTGCTTTCTCTTTCTCTCTGTCTCTGTCTTTGGTGCTCTGTCTGTCTCTGGTTCTGGTACTGACTCTGGCCTGTCTGTGCATCACAGTGATTAATGTTTGTGGCAAATGCATTAAATTCTGTTAAATGTATTACAATTTTGCCAGGCAGTAGCAACAACTACAGCTACAGCTGCATTTGTTGTTGCCCCAACTCTCAACCCCTACCCACTTATGCCCCACCCGTGACATACACAGCCATTGCAACAGTTTCACACCAATAGTAGCTGCGTTTTGCCTGCGTCTGGCTGATTGATGGTTGCTTCATCTGATGCTCCGCACATTATTGTTGTTGTTGCTGTTGTTGTGGGCGGTTTGCCATGTTTTACTTGCTTGTCTGGCGGCTGCTGCTACTGCTGTTGCTTTTGCTGCTGCTTTCAGCTGGTTATGAATTTGTACAGTTTCTGTTTCCAATTTGGAGTAGTATGTTCCCGTTGGCAGAGTATATGCAAAATAAATACTGCAATTTGGCCACATCAATCGCTATTTATAAACCAGGTAAATTTGCCGATTCATGGTTAAATTCCTGCTCATATAAAATAAAAATTTGAATACATTCGTTGGCCCTGTTTCGCTTGATTTAAAAAATAATCTAAATAAACATAAATTAAACTACGAAGATTATAAGCATAATAAATTAAGCCTTGGTAAGTTAACACCAAGTTTTGGGGTCGGGTCGTCCAATATTATAAAAGGCTCCTAATGTAACCCTTTGTATTCGTAACTTTTTAATATTTTGTGTTTCGTTGAACGTACAGCTCGATTTCTCTAAAGCAAATTCTAGCAGCTTAACTGTAACTCTTTCAGATACAATCACGCAGCCTAAATGCAGATCATCAAGCTCAGCTCTGGCCACTTGCGCACTCATACTCACACACAAACTCACTCATATACAAACAAAACAACATCTTACTGCCTTGACTTTTATGCAGCACACTTAACAGCGCCGCCTTCTGCTTAATGCCAATTCAATTTCTGTAGCGTATGTATCTCCCACGCACACACACACATACGCACTCACACGACCAGATCAAGAGACTCACAGATACAGATACAGCTACAGCTACAGATTGAGATTTAGATACGCACCGCAGCATTTGGGCAAACAAGTTTTGCACACTTGAAATTTTTGTGATTGATGTACTTTGGCCGCCGCCCGTCGCTGTTTGACTTTGATGTCTCTAACCATATCTTGGTGTACGAGTGAGTGTGGGTGACTGGGTGAGTGGTGTGTGTGTCTGTCTTGAGTTGGCGAAAGTTTTAATTGCTTTTTGCAATTAGAACTATTAGTGAGTGCGCCGGTTTACAACTGCGTCGCTGCCTCAGTAGACTGCACAGCCGCAGCAGCAGTAAAAACTGCAACGCACACAGCTTCGGCCCCACCCCTTTCGATTGCGCCCCGCATTTAACTAAGCAATTCATTTAATTGCTTTGCAATTTTCATATAAGATTGTGTGCATTTGTGTGTGGTTAAAATGTTTTGTGCAAATATTTTTCCACAAATTTCTCGGAATTGTTAAAGCTGCTGCTTTTGACACTTTTCAATTACACTGAATATTGCAAAGCCAGAAACTGTTGATCAGATGCTATAGATTTAGACCTTTATGTTTTTTTCATTAATTTTTGTTTTGTAATTTTTACACATAAACAAATCATATTGAGATTGAAGCCCTTGCTAACGGACTCATTTTTCTTTTTTGCTGTTTCTGACTGACGACTTAACGAACCCCTCGACACTGGCCAGCAAAATCGAATCGAATCGGATGTTGTGGGCCCTTTGAATGTTTTCTGTGTCGCCATTGCAAAACCGATTTTCTCTCGTTCCTGTGGTTGTTGTTGCTGTTGTTGTTTTTGTTGCTGTTTGAAGTTTGTTGCAATCCTTTTGAATGTTGCAAAACGAATCAATTTTCCTCTTGCAACAGCAACAGCTGCAGCTACAGCTAAGGGCGATAAGGGCAAGTTGCCGTTTCAAACGATGAATTGCATTTAAAAAATAAAAATAAAAAAAATAGTAGGAAAACTCTCAACAGTTGTGGAGCAGTGGCGTCGATTTTTTAATTAAAACCATTTTTTCTGCCACTTTTCAGATCGTTTTTTGAAAATTGCCGAAACACGATCTCAGTGTTTTAAGCTAATTGGACAGTGGATGCATTATTCTAAGTAAATTGAATAAAATTTGACAATATATTTTCAGCGATTAGTTTAAAAAACAAAAGGCTTGTTTTCACCAATTTTCCACTACTTTTCTAAACTCCATCTTGGTCTAAAGATAATTTTAATTCGCTTTAATCACCATGTCAAAATAAATAGGTTGTAATCTTAAGAATTGAAAAAGTTGTTGGCTTGGGAAAAGTTTGGATTTTTTCATAATTCTATATAAAATATACTTATTGAAATCTTTGGTGGATGAATATGTATTCCCCCTTTTACTTCGTGGCATAAAAAACTGCTGTAAAGATTTTCTGTCAAATCGGGACTCACATACATATATTCGGCCTTACCAATGCACTCCTCTCCCATTTGTAGCACATATTTCGACCAACGCCTCTGTTTTATTACAGTTTCACTGGGGTTTGCCCTCAACCTAGTGACTGCTTTAGCTGCATTCTACTTCACCCTCACTGCACAGCCTTCATGTCCGTCCACTCTTTGACTGCGTTTGTACAAAAAAATTAAACTAGATTTCCCTTTAGTTTTGCATGTTGGCAACACAGCCGCCGCGAGCAAATAGCTTACTTTGTGCTTTGACTTGGGCATTGGCTTCGTGCCGTGTACTGTCCTGTCCTGTTGGCCCATTGCAGCGCTGCCCGTGTCCTGTGTGCGCGTTGTCCGATGCCAATTTCGATTGCATTTCGAGAACCAATTTCAATACGCCTCAGAGCCTCGGTGGCCATAACCAGAAACGCGCAACGGTTTTTTAATTGCCATGTGCTCAGGGTTGTCGCAGGTCCTGTGCCCCCAACCTCCCACATAGCCGCCTACTGAAAAGATGGAATCATAACTCAGCCAAGGGACCAGAGCGACGCGACGACGCCAATGCCAATGACTAATTATGAAATGTTTGATTTCCCCGGGGACATAAAGCGCGACGAATATTTTGCGGCATGCTACGACCTGATACCTGACAGGACGAAGCAATTCACGTTGATGCGCCTTTTTTTTTGCGAACTCTTATCTCCGGCTTTCTGTCTCTGTGACGAGCAAATTTTTCGGCGCAGACAATCAACAACAAGAGCGGCAGCTGTCTGTTGGAGAAATGAGTGGAGAGTGGGTGAAGCTGGCCATATAAATTGTGCCGTGAAATGAAATGAAAAATCAAAAACAAATTGCACAGAAATGTAATGAATTTTAAGCATTTCCACACATGCATATACAAGATATTCTGAGATATTCAGCTCAAGTATGTGTGTGTGTATGTGTATGTGTATGCGTGTGTGTATGTGCTTGTGTGCTTGTGTGCAGTTGACAACTGTCTCGTAAGGCCATGTCACTATTCGGCCATGTCTCTTTGCGGTTGGCCACAGGGTGTCTGTGACAACGATGACGACGACGACGGCGGCGACGACGACTCCTTCGTGTCCTGTGTGTTGTGTCCGTGCCAGGCATGACAAATATTTTGCAACTTCTCAGTGGCTACGAATGTGTGTGTGTGTGTGTGTGTGTGTGGTTAAAACTTTAAAATATTTGTGTTGAAATTGCACTTGATTTAATTGTTGTTGCTGGCGCTGCTGCTGCGGCTACTATTGCATTTCTTGCTGCTGCTGATGTTTGTCTCGTATCGTTTACAGTCAACTTTTCTGCCTTGTCTGCTGACTTCAACAAAAGTCATTTACAGGCTCGAAATCTAAGCCATTTGCAGAACAAAAAAGAGGACGCACGTAGCAAATACTCTATAAATCGCAAATACTTTGTAAATATATCAAGCGTCAGAGCAGTATCTGAAATAATTGTAGAGCTCCAAAATTCTTTTTGTTCGTTTATACCCATGCTTATGTTTCTACAGGGTATAGCAACCGCTGCTCCCACTCTTCATTCGGTCGCTTTAAGCTCTAAATCTATACAAAATCAAAGTAACAAAGAACCGCAACAAATTTGCCTTAGGCTATCTTGCCAGAGGACGATGGTGGGCGGCGGGCTCTGTGCTGACTGATGGGGCTGACTGGCCAAACGGTCGACTGTTGATTTGGCCAAGCTGTGATTGAATTGTCGTAACCCCAAGTTGTCTACTCAACAACCGCTCTCCCTCTCTCTCGCTCTCTCTCTATCTCTCTTTGTCTCCCTCTCACTCTTTCCCATTCTCGTTATGTATCTATCTATCTCACTCGTATCGCCGTGATGACATTTTCCACTGACTGAATTTTATGTTGATTACAGATTAAGATTGCAACATTTTCCTCTGATATTGACAATAATGCCTTTGAGCATTATCTACCATGCTGCCCTTTGGCCTCCTGCTCCACCCCAATCATTCCAACGGCTATTCACAAGTCTTTGCCGCCCCACTCTCTCTCCATCTATCTATCTGTGTATCTACTTCACTCACTGCCAAAGTGTTAATTTGGTTGAGTGGGTTTTTGGCTCGATTTGAATACATATACATTTGCATATACTGCTCGTAGTTACATGCATACACACACACACACACTCACATATATTTATATCGGAGTATAGACAGTTTCTCTCTGGCAACGACAATGGACACACTCTGTTGATAATAATGAGCTGACAGCTCGGCATTAGTTGCATGGATTGTAGATTGTGTTTGTATGTTAAATGTCTGGGGCTTAGTAACAACGTTGTCAACATTTTCGTGTTGTCTGCACACTACAGCTGGTAATTAATTTTAAAAAACGCTTCGGGCTAGTCAAACAAAGTGTAACAGGATATTAATTACATTTGACGACTGCCAAGCGGAAGTGTTAAAGTGTGTATAGACGATAAACTGACAGGCAACAGCAGCAGTTATACCCGTACCCAGAGAGTGTTAAGTCTCCTTCATTTTGTACAATGTGAGAATATAGCCAACATCTCATTAGACATGACTATAAAGATGAATTAATATGGTCTATGCATAAACTTATGTAACATTTAGTTGAAAGCTTACATTTAACACATAACTATGAAAACAACTGCCATTGGAATAGCTTCGGGTTAATCCATTTTAATTGTAAGAAAATGTTATCATAATGCACATCAAGTCCAGGCAACGTACAGTCAAGAGTAAAACAATTCGAATTAATTGTCTATTAGAATCATTTGTTTAGTAACAAATATTATTATAATTAATATTAGATAGTTTTTTGTCCTTGCAAAACTGAAACTTGTACCAATAAGATGTAGATAAAAAAAAAATAGGAATTTTAAACAAGTTTCTTCGACAGCTTTTCCTTAAGGTTTTCCAGAAGCGCTCATTAAAAAAAATTAAAAAAAACTGTTGCATACTTATCGGCCGTCATATTGATACAGTACGACACTTGTGCACCGACATCACTTAAATGGAGTGTGCAAACAACACAATAACAAGCACATACACACACACACACAGACTTGCTTAAAATTCGATTATATAAACAACAACAACAACAATTATTACAAAGCAAAATGGCAGCGAATGGGAAAAAATAGGAAAATTCTCCCTTAACATGACTATAGCTTTTATAACAATCTTTCTCTTCTTATTTTTTTATTTACTATTTTTTTACTGCCTGGGTACTGTTCGACCAACAACGTAATGAAAATTCAGTTTTCATGTACTCAACTGCTAATGACAGTTTTTTAATGATGTTGGACGCTAGCTGCTGCAACGCACAGAAAAAAAATTAAAAAAAAAATAAATAAAACAAAATTAAATGGATGAAAGTTGCGCCAACAACTCGCATAACAAAACGCCAAATGGACATTTAATAGGATAGACGTCGACGTCGCCAGAGTTACTGCACACCGTAGCCGTAGCCGTAATACCATTTTATTTAATTTCTGTATTTTTTCTATAAATTATTTCAAACATAAATCTGTGGGTGTGCTCCGCAATATTATATGGATTCAGGTAGAAAAAAGAGTTGACTACTTACGGGCGCCGAGCACTGAGCGTTTCATGCCCTACAGCCATTCGTGGACTGCATGTGAGACTTGCCAAGCATATAATTTATTTATGTGGTTGCCTTTACGTAGTCTCTACTGTACATGATCTTTTCGTATTAATGGACCCATATCCATCAATTTTCCTTTTGATTATGTTTAGTACAGAATTCTTTGATACTTTATATATTTTTATATAATTTATTGGTAAATCTTTTTTAAAAATGTTTTGTTAAGTAATTTCCTGTTTTCGTGTATGAAAAACTTTGTTTTTCAAGATGTTTTGATTAAAATTTCTATTCGGGATACAGGAATTATGGATTGAAAATCCATTTTTGTATGGAAAACTTTTCAGAAACTTGACTTAGCTCTGTATGTAACTATTCTCCTCACACCTCTGCAAACCCGTTAGCTAAATGTATGCCAGAGCATTTATTGTTCGGTGTGCCGTTCTCTGGTTCAATTTTTTCTCTCCATTTAAAAGTCAGGCTCTGACGGTTTCTATAGCTTTGTAGTCTTGCAAATGGCCTACTCGTTTATCACCTGCACGGCTTGTGTCTGCTATGTCTGACCACATTTCGCTCGGGCACGGGTTATGAGTTTGCTTGCACTGCAGGTAACTCAACCTTGCACGCTCTGTCCCACAGACTAGGCACTCCCTCTTCGTCTCGAGCTGCTGGGTGAGATGCAGTCAACCTCAACGTAACTAAGCTGCGGTCCGCAGCAGCAGCACTTACCACAGCAGACCTCAAAAAGTTTGCACCCACACGATACCGCGCATGCCGCTCGCCCGCTGCCAAAGCGTCCGCCAGGGCTATAAAAAGGTGCAAACAGCAGCAGCAGCAACAGCAAACGGGGTTGGGCAGCTGGCTGTAACGGGGCGTGGGTCTCGGGCTCTTTGGGGGAATGATGGGTACGTCGCCGTCGACCGACACTAAGCCTGAGTGCATTTTCTTGTTGTTGTGTACGCGCGCGTAGTTTGTTTGCCGTGCGTAAAATCCGCAACGTTACGCCATTTTGTGTATGCTTTCTTTGTGTTCTGCTGTAGTTGTTGTTGTTGTTTTTTCTGTTTCACTTTATTTTTTCCTGGTTTATGCCCGCACCCATACATACCCTACAAAATGCAAAAAAGGTGCGAAAAGTGCGGACAGAGCTGTTTGCCATTGTTGTTCTTGTTCTGGGTAGTTTGTCGATGCAGTCGCTATGATGAAGGAAGACGCTAAGCGAACGGGAGTGGGTGGGTGAGAGGGCGAGAGCGCGTAAGCTAAAGATGTGATGGGAATCTTTGCTGCTTGGCTTTGATATACAGCTCAACCTTTGGCTGTTGTTCTTTTACTTGTAGTTGTTGTTGCGCAGCCCGTAAAAATAAAAGCCACGTTATTAAGTTGAAAGCACGTGCAACTTGTTGTTGCCACTGATGCGAGCCAAGCCGACCCAGGCCGCAGTCGACGTCGTAGTTGTCGACCTCCCCGCACCTTGCCGGCCTGCTGGCAGTTGCTTTTATTGTTATTACTACAATACATTTGGCACTCGGCACTATTTTTGCTTGCCACTTTTTGGTTGCATATTTTCTCACCTTTCATGTGTGTGCCTGTGTGTGAACGTACGTGTGTGTGTTTGTGCAGAGTCGCTTTTTAATGGCTCCGGCTGGGTTCCCTGGTAGTTGTTGTATATCATGATTTCCCTGGCCCCATCTCTACCGCATTCATTTGGCGATCTTAAAACAAAATGTTTGTGCTTCTGGCAACTGCCCGAGTGCTGTTTTTTGCCTTCACTGTATACGTCAAAGTGGGATATATTGGCTGCTTTGTGAGATATGTAACAAATTTTGACACAATTCGTTTTATTATATTATACAGTGTAAACTCTCTTGGGCGTGGAGCGATCGTCGGGCAATTTATGTCTTCGCAAGGGGAGTGTTAACATGTAAATAACATTGTTTGAGAGAAGTTGTGTGGCTGCGGGGGGTTTTCGTCTAATAGAAGTATCCGTTAGCTGCTATTGGTAAAATAAATTAGTAATATTAGAATGATCCCCAATGCTTTCACTGGCTTCCTCAACATATCAAAGGGTATTTCGTGGTCGATAGCTGCTTATTATTTTCAGTTTCCACATGTATTAACGTAACTCTCATAATCAACATGAACACAGAAACAACAGCAGCAGCAGCAAACGGATACTGAAATTGTTTTGCACTTAATGGCATTTTAAATAAACTACACGAGGCTGTAAAAAACGTAATGTGCCATGACACATAGCGCACTTTTAGCCACTTTAATGGGCCCAAGTAGATTATTGCCTCGCCAAATGTGCAAATAAAATGCCCAAATGGTGCCCATAACGCAGGCTCCGCCAACTTAATAAAAACCTACGCTTTCTAGGCCAACTAGAATGATGGGTAATACATATGTGCTCCAGCTTTTAATGGCATACTAAAACTAGGCCATTTTCTATGCGCTAAAAACTTATACAATATAAAATATAAACATGTTGTATTAAAGTTTCATGCTTATGCATGTGAGCATTGGATGCTCTTTATTTTTAATTTGTTTTTAAGATAAACGATTTTTATGAGTTCATTGGCTAATATAGGATATCACAATGTTTAAGGAAATTTTTAAGCTTTTTTATATGTAAGATTCGTTTTTCACTGTGACAAAAAACACTCTTTCCCTTTAATGTCATGCATGGTAACCATCTAATTTGAATAATACTTTCGAACACTGTTAACATCCCGTATCGATTGACAACGCCCAAAAAGGAGTTTGATGGGCTTGTGCAAACTCGCAAAGTATTAATTGCAGAATAACTTAATAAAGTATATATAAATTTTTGACCATCATAAACAGCCGAGTCGATCTAGCCATTTAGTTCTCTATACAAGTCTATAAGTTCAGAAGGCTTGAAATTTTGAGCGTAACTCCTCCTAGCGACTATTATCCGCAAAATCAATTAACATCGATTACGTTTAATTTGGGTTTTTAAAGCGTATATGGAATCGATACATCTTCGGTATAATGAAGGCAGCTTGAATGGCGCTGTGTACAGGGTATTCCCTAGTCGGTCACATCCGACTGGAGCTCTATAGTTTTAATGTTTAGCGGATGGAGTATTGCTCAATGCAGTCAACTGAACGACTGCATAAACAAATGCATGGGCTGATTGTATTGACAGCAGCAGCAACAACAGCAATGCCTGAGTTAAATACAATGATAATGAGCAATACAAGTTACGAGAGACAGAGTGAGAGAGAGAGAGGGGGAGACAGAGACAGGAAGAGTGCGGGTGAGTCTCAATTCCAATAGGAAACTGCCTGCCTTGGCCCCACTTGTTATGTCCTATAGCCATTTGCCTGATAGCCATCAATGCTATGAATAAAACACGAACCGGGGACCTCAGGACCTCAGGGATAGAGACAATGAGCAAGAGAGAGAGAGAGAGAGAGAGAGAGAGAGAGAAAAGGACAGAGTGCGCGTTTCATTCGTGTTGATGTTGTCGATGATGAAGTGATAATAATTAAATTTGCATAATGCTAAGTGATTAAGTTGTTGTCAACTGTTTGCCTCCGTGCTGTCCCCTTGCCCGATGTCCAGTAGCTGCCATTGTCAGGTTTATATGCAACTTAATGTATTGGAGGCAAATGATTGCAAAATCGCAAGCAAAAGCTGGCAACAGTTTTGCCAGACCTTCTGGGGATTTACTTGGGTTCAAGTGCATTCAAATTCGTGTTGCCGTTGCGTTGCGTGTCCCGCTCGAGTGTCGTGGGATTCATTTTTTTCTGCCTTTTTTTGCATTATGTTTTCTAAATGTATTTTGCCAACATTTACGTTTAAATTGGCCTCTTGCATTGCGCCTGTTAAACTAATTGAAATGGCGCCAACAACGCGTCATAATGTCGTGCAACAGGCAATGGGGAGCAGTCAACAGGCCAACTGGGCAGCAGGGCAACTGGACAGCAGGGCAACACGGCAACAGAGAAACATGCAACAGGGAATGGGAGCACGGAACTGACCCCAAGCTAATGGCCGGTGCCTAGGCACCGTTGAGGTCTTCTAATTACAACGCTTATTTATAATTGATTTGTGGCAATTTATTTAATTTGAATTTAACTATTTAATGAGGATTACCCGGCCAGCTGGCTGACCCAGCCGAAACTAGCGCGCATTTTTTGCACAAAGCCGCATTTGGTAGGCAGGCGCACTAATTAGCTGTTGAATTTTAGATTAAGCGGCTGGTAATTAAAACACAATCATGTGGACCACGTGATGCACGAGCACAGGCGATAAACCGACAAAGCCTCATGACGTTTGCTTAAAAATGGCATCGATAAAAGAAACAAATGTATATGCTACAAGTGTTCAATTGGCTATAAAAATGTATTAATTAAATCAATTCGAAGCAGCTAAAAATAATTAAATTGATGCTAAGCGAAAGTCGACTGTAAGCGAATAAAGATATCTTTGAACCAGAGATAAAGCTCTCTTAGGGTTATTAAATGCCATGAGATCAAAATTGTGAAGGATAACAAATTTAGACTATGCTTTGAGAGCGATTAAACTGCAGAGCAGATTGTCCGTGGCGATACTCCTTCAGTGTGAAGATCGGATCTTTGATACCTGAGAAATGAGAACTAAAAAAGTTAATTAGCCAGTTGGAGGCTCCTTGGTCCCAATTGGTTGCAGTCTACATGAGACTACCAATTAATAATAATTGATTCAACTAGATGTTTGCATCCACTTTCAGTCAGTGTCATTTGTTAATTTTTGCATCCACAAAACTGTGCGCTTTGAGCTGAGCTGCTAATTTACTTTATTATTTTTTGTTATTTTAGATTTTTCTCTTTGCGGTCAGTGCTCAGTGCATTAATGTTAATGCATTTTGGCTGTTTGACTAGCAATTTCACAATTGATTGGCAACAAATTAATTGTCATTTAATATGTTTACAGTTTGTGGCACACTAATTGCATTTGAAAAGTGCATTAAACACCTAATGTTCCATGTTTTTATTTACACAGATCGATAAGCACATTTTTATGCGGTCAACAAAATAACATTAATTAAATTGTAAATAATAATTAAGTTTTATTAAGCGTGCAAAGACCAACAGTTACCTAGATTTTTGGCATATAAACAAACATTTAAAGACTAGGGAGTAAATTTGTCTCCTATCTTCAGTTGTATTACCATCATTATAACGATTCACTTTTACATGTCTACGTATGAAAATTTTATTCCTTTTTAATTAAAGTAGGTATTTATACAAATTTGTACTACAGTTTCCTTATGTCATGAACCCTTTTGTGACAAGAGCGAGCATAGGCGGGGTCTTGGTAAATTCCCCGAGCTATCTTATGAAAATGTTTTGTTTATCATCGAATTGGAAATGTAAGACATTTTCAAAGAACTTTATTAAGTTTATCCAAGAAGTGTTCAGAACGGTTGGAAAAATCGAAGCCTCCTCGATGGAAAGATCAAATAAATAGTGGGTGAAGTTTCGGGCCCAAGAAGAATCTTTATGAAAGTTTATTAGAGACGTGGGTCACACTTTTTGGTCCATCCCAAACCTATTTTCAGAGCTCTGGATGAAGAATCAATGAATTCTAATATCAGCGATTTTGAAAAATGTACCCGCAACTGTGGAAAATTGGCGGAAGTCGATTAAGGCTGGGTAATACCAGGTAGTTAGCTACATAGATGGAGGCAATAACTTAATTATATTAAAAAACAAACTCTTCTTCGCTTTGAAGCTCATCAGCATCTTTAATTACCAGAGCCCAGAGCGAAAGAGTTGCAGCTGGTAAACTTTAAGCGTGTTGCTCTGCAAATGACAGTCCAGTCAGTCAGCTGTGCTGGCAGCAAGGGGTGTGGGCGCTGTTTGGTTGGGAGGACAGTTCGCGCACTTCATAAAGTCACATCAATTTATTTCATTTCCTTAGTTAATTTCAAAGTGTCAACATAATAAATGAACTGCACGTAGCAGCAGTAGCAACAACAGCAACGAGAACAACGACAGCAACAACGTTGTTCAGTTTCTGTGCAAAAAGTTGTCGCATTTCAAATGGTTGCACGCAACAAATGAGCGCAGGACTTGCGCAGGACTCGCACAGGACTTTTTGAAATACGCATAAAAATGCAAGACAAATGACAGGCGGGGGACAGAGAGTAAAGAGCGTGCAAAAATGCACCAAAAACAATGCAAAACGCAAAAAAAAGGGAAGAGAAGAACAAAAAAAAAAAAAACGAAAATGATTAAAAAGGACATGCGAACACCTAAACGTCCGCGTTGGAAAAATGCCACAAATGCAGCGACCGTGCAAATTTTCTTCATTTCCATTTTGACAAAACGCAAACACTGGCGAAGACGCAGCAGTAGCAGCGGCAGGACCTGTGGGAGGAGGAGCAGTAAAAGCTGACGGACTGACTCCGACTCTGACATTGACAAATAATGAATGGGCAACAGCAGAAGGAAGCATAACGCATTGGCTGTGGGCTTGGGTCGAGCCAGGCAAAATAATGACGAGAAGCGGCATCAGCAGGACTAGGTGGACGTTGGAGGACAAACTGGTCCCGGCGTCGCCGCTTGAATGTGTCAAAATTGGAGCCACATTGTCCGAAACAGAAAACGTACGGCGCAATGTAGAAGGAAGGACACGGGCCAACAGCAAGAACAACAACAACAACAACGACGAACGACTGACAGCTGCAATGCCAACGGTAACCGCAAGGACGCAATCGAAAGGACAGACGAGGCATGACGAAGCGCGCTCGTCTTGGACTTGTACAAACAAAATGCCAGGACAAGGAAATTAAGACAATTGAACCGTTGAGGCGTGCGAGAACGTAGCCAACCTCGTGGGCCCTCTCTCTCTCTATCTCTCTGCGTGTGTGTGTGTGTGTGTGTGGGCGTGGCCATGTTGACATTGCAGGTGTGCCCAGGACCCGCTAGTGGTCGGGCCATTGTCAATGGCGCAGAAAGGATAACAGCACAACACACTGGCAGCAACAGCTCAAGCGATGTGTTGGTTGGCTTAAGTTATTAAAAAAAGAAAAACGAAGGAAATAGAACGAGTCATGGGCGCGGGTGTGGGCGGTGGGAGGTGGGGCGGGGGCAACTACTTCGGGTGGGCGTTGCGAAAATAGAAAACAAATAATTGTCATGCAAAAAGTATAAGCTGTCTCTTATGGTGTGAACGGTGGCTCTTTCCCGCAATCACCGCCTCCATGTGGCCGTTGGAGAAAATAATTTGTTTAATGGAATGTAAATTTCATACTTATGCAAATAAATGCGCTCAAGTGTGAGATATATGGGCGTGGCAGCTGCCCAAACGCACCCACTATTGGCATTGCCAAGTTTATTTTGGATTTCGCCTTTCTCCACTCGACAATAGTTTTTGTTTGCCTTCCCTTGTCGATGAGACAGCGGAATAGAGAGAAAGAGAGAGAGAGAGCTATTTGCCGAAGGGATTTCGACATCTGCGGTATGATAGGGTTAGGGGTTAAGGGGTCGAAGCTGACGCATTAACTTGACCCGCAAGCTTATTACGTAGCTGCATCAGCTGACGATTAGAATTGATTGGAAGGTAAAAGGAAAAGCAAATTGAGCTAGATGAAAAATGATATTTAATAAAAGTAAAGATTGACATGTAAATGCCAGGCAAAAAACTAAATCAACGATAAGTTCAGACACCAAAGAAGGATCTTGGGCATAAAAGGAAAATGAACTAAGCACTAATTTTTCAACGATAATTGCACTTTCCAAATCTCTCTACAAATATTATCTTCAATAAATTCTTTGGTGCGACAATTTTCTGTTAAATTTTTGGCAGCTGAAAATGCGAGAAATCCGTAAGAGAAAGCGAGTAGCTATAATGAAAATGTCACATGCATTAATGACACTCAAGGTGACAGCACTGTTTGCACAAATACACAGAGTGCAACGTGGGTGAGGGGTGTGCTGTGAGCGGAGGGGTGCGTGGCGGTAAACGCAGTTGGCATGTAACCATGTCTGACAATATTGCTGCCAAAAAGAGCTTTTTGTAATAGCCTTGCCACGCCCTGCGCCCATTTATGTTTGGTAGCATTCAACTTAAAAGATAAAAGGATTTCATAAATGCAACATGCTGATGTTGCTGCTGACAACAATGTTGCATTGCCGCCGCACACAGCCCGCACCCCGCTCAACTCTTCACTCATATAAATAAATAAACGTAGCAGCTCACAAAATGTCCAACGAACTCAACGCCTGTCGTCTGCTGCACACACACCCACACACACACATGCAACGTTGTGTTGTTGCATGCCTCTTCTTTCTCTGCTGTCTGCTTGTCTGTCTCTCTGTCTGTCTGTTTTGTCATACAGCTGCATATGACTTTATGAGTGGGCGGGGCCAGGCAGCTACATGCAACAAATACAGCTTAAGGCTAACTGCTGCAACCCCCAAATATGAGGGACATAGGTGGGGACGGCAAAGGTCTGCAAAGTATTAGCAATTTCTTTAAATTAATTTTGATGTTAAGCCCATGGCTTTGCTTGCAAAACAAAGAATATGGGGAGCTGTTTGTTTTTCTGGCAGCTTTATTAAAGCGTACGGGACATGGCTGCATTAATTAAATACGTTTAATGGAATATTTTAATATTTCATTTATTTATTTACTTATTTATGTACATATATTAAAATAAATTGTGAATAAGTATGCATTATGGAGGCAAATATATAGTTGACTGGGGGAGGTATACAAATAAATAAATGAATTTTGGTAGAAATTTCAATCTAAATTTTTCTCTGAATACATATTTAGTTAATGAAACATTAGCATCAGATTCCTTAAAATCGCACTGCTATATTTTATTTTGCACAAAGCCACATATTTTTCAATTTCCTGCCACCTTTAAAACCAATTCCAGCCGTCGGCTCAAAACCTCCGCAATCTAATCACACTTTTGCACTATGCCCTTGCCCAGTCCGTTGCAAATTAAAATGCCCAGAAGCTAAAGCAAATTATTGCAAAAATGTATCGCATTGCCCATGCACCAGCCGGACAGCACAGGCAGCAGTTGGCGCTCGTTCGCACTGCGCCTTCATTTACGTACCCAATGCAACGAGTCAAAATCGTTGACAATAATGTCGCCTGGCGCCATATCCATCCGCCCAGCTACCCAGTTGATGCCTCGCTGCGTTCTAATGCAGCACACAGTTAAAAATGGTTTTGCCTTGGCTTTGGCATTCATTCGGCTTGGGGCTTGGGGCCTGGCCGGCTGGTGTTGTGTTATCGCTGCCATGCAGCCAGTTGGCCAACACAAATTGGCTTAGAAGGCGAAAAGCATTTTAAAATTGTATTAAATCCCGAACGTTTTACGGGGCACTCGCCTTGTCCTTTGTCGCGTCTTTTGTGCTCATGTGAGTGTGTGTGGGTGTGTGTGTTTAAAATTCAGTACTTTTTTTTTCTTACATCCTGCAAATTTCATTTCCGCTTTGATTGCGCTTTTTGCGCATTTCCCTTTGGCAAAGTAAAACAAATGAACGGAAATGCCGCACACGCAGTCGCAACAACAACGAGAACAACAACAAGAACAATATAAACACCAACAAACACCAAATGCACCTTTGACACCTTTTGGCCAAAGTGTGACAAAAACGAAAGGCACAGCAGGAATAGCAGCAGCACCAGCAGCAGCTGACGGAGGAGCTGGCGGAGTCGCACGTTGTCCTGCCTGCATGCAAAGTATCTAGTGGCCTTTTGCCCTGCCTCCCATTACCCATTCCCCCCCGCGCCCATTGCAGTTGTTGTTTGGCTTGTGTTGTGCCTTTTTGCTGCTAGCTGACAGCGCTTTTGTGCCGCACCGAAGGCGAACGCAACTCTATTGCCAGCTGCTGTTGCTGCTGCTGCTGTTGCTGCTGCTGCTGCTGCTGCCAAGTGTGAAAAATGTCGAAAATGCAATTTCCTTCAAGTAAAATGCCTGCCATGCGCTTTTGGCTCCCACCAGCTACGTGGCCGTATTACAAACGACTTCACGCCGAATCCTGGCTGACTGCCAGGACTTGCCTCTGTCTCTGCCTCTGTCCCCGGCTCTGTAGCTTAAATAAAGCACTTCCGCTAATAAAGTCGCACTCCAGGAGCGCGTGTGTGTCTGTGTGTGTATGTGTGTGTGGTTGCGTGTGTGGGCGGCATGGACGTGTTGGGCAAGGACGAGACACGCATTCGCATGCAGTTTAGATACAGGCTGCAACATGCGTGTCAATGTATTGTAAAGCGTCTATATATGTGTGCTTATACGTGTGTGTGTTTGCCTTCGTGGCAAAAACACATTTGGAAAATTTGTGTAGGCGACATTGTTGTAAATCACCGACACATTTTGAACTGTGCAAAGGCCGTGCAGCAAGCTTACACTGTAAGAAAGCGGTTGGAACTGAGAGTACTACAAAATTGTTAATGGCTGGCTTACAGAGCGAGGGAAAGAGTTGGCAAGAATATTTATGATTTATTTTATGCTTCGTTTTATGTCATTCATATTTTATAGTTTTATTATTTATATGAAGGTGTATCAAAATGTATCAATAACTCAACAGCTAGCCACCTGGCACAAAGCTCCAAGTCCTAGGATATATGCCGGGGTCCATTGGCTGTTCAATCACTTATAGGGGAGTGTTGTGTCAAGGAGATATCTGAATGATTCAGTCATTTCGGTGAAATATTAAAGTGGATTTTGGCTTGGGTAGCGACTATATCCTATAATCTCTAACTAATTTTGCATATCTTATTTTGCGCGGTGCATTGCCCAGCTTAGGTCCAACTGTGACCTTTCGCCCTCGCTCAGTCGTCTGCGTAAATGTTGTGGCTACACGCACTGGTCGGGACCCTGTACCCGCATGTGTCCCTTCGGCTGCCAACACTTTTTGATTCTTTCATGGTTCGGTGGGGCACAACTCAAAATTACTGCCAAGTTCTGTTAGTGACGATGACGAGGAAGGCGATTTCTGAATGAAATGTTTCGTACGCTTCTAGGACAATGTCGCTGGGACTTCACGCATACACACACACAAGCACACACAACAATCTAGACGCACATTCATCACAGTGTTAAATGATGGGGGTTCCTGTCGCAGTTGCACAGATTTTTGTTGACAATGGGTGTGAAAATTGAAGGCGAGTGATTGCATTTGGCCTCACCATGCAGCCGGGGCATGGCACATAACAAAAGGCGTTCAGGACAACGGCGACAGGACTTTATCTTCGTCTGATGTGCAAGTCTAGGTAATTAATAGACTTGAAATGGTCGCTTGCGCAAAATTTTAATTAGGTGACACATGCAAAGTGTTCTCTGGAACTGTGGCAGGGCAAAGTTGCCCCAGCATAGTTTTTGGCAGGATGCACAGCCAGCCAAACAGGCAGACAGCCATCCAGACAGCCAGCCAGCCTGCCAGGCTGACTGTATTTAATTGATAGTCAAAAACAGTTTTTGGGCGCTCACGTGAGGCGACGTCATCGCCGATGTCCTCGTCATCAGTGCCATCGTCGCTTGCAGTTGAAGTGAGGAAATTACAAGTCGTGAATTAATGGCGGCTCTCGGCTGCCACGCCCAGCCGCCTAGGCAGCCAACAGATGCGAGGAGACAATCACTTAGAGAGCTAGGAGCACGTTGCCAGGATATCCGACGTCGTGGTCTCTGTTGATGCGTCGCTGTTGCCGACGCCACAGCCGACGCCACCGCCAACGCTGCCGCCGATGCCGCTGCAATTGCAATGCTTTGTCAGCTCAAAAACTGAACCTCAAACGGCGCGACTGACAGGCAGATAGGTGTGCATATACGTGGGCATGTCCTTGCCAGGGACATACAGGTATGTGTGTCTACCCCTAGACATGGTAGTCACCATTGTTTGTCTCTCACCGCTTTCGCGTCACATAGTTGAGTTTCGGCTTATTTTAAATTTCAAACATTTGCCATATAGCGAGCAATTCATTCGAATTTAATTAGGTACGTGTGTTTCATGGGTTTCCTGTTTTTTGACTTTGCCAAGAGACCCGTGAAATGCTTTTAACGGGAAACTGCTTTGAAATTTTTGTTACAATAGACCCCAGGCCGCGTCTGCCCACTCCAGGCAAGCGCCTATTGATACATCTTTTGACTTTTATAATTGTTGAAATTCCTAATATTATGAGTAGGCATAAACTTAAATTAAAACTGATTAAGACAAATTTTTCATGAAAACGTCTGTAGAATAAGTAAATATTACAGGGAATTCTTAAATAAAACAATTAAACATATAATAATTAAAGCTATGACCAACATTTTTTGTAGCATACAACTAATATTTTCAACAAAAAAAAATTGTCTATATAAATTTGCTTTCTTTTTTTTTTGCAGGTAAGCGAATATTTCATTTGTTTAAAATATTGTAAGCATGCTCAAACAATTTTTATGGCATATTTCAAGCTGGATGCTTAAGCCGCAGTAAGTGCAAAAATATGCTGTTGTGTATGTGTTAAATCTGATTGAAATATGAGAATTAAATAACGATAAACGCACTTACAAATAATTCAATACAGCATAATTGAAGGGAAGCTTTTTACTGACCAATCACTCAACAAACTGCTGCGATATGCTGGCATTGATTGGAGATCCATCAATGGGAAAAAGACTTTTCAATGGCGCTTAGTTATCGCAGTAAAACACAAAAAAGGCATTTAGCCGCTTTTTGATATTGGCCTGTTGAATCATGCATTCAATAGGTAGAGCGACCAACGTCGCCTCCTATACTTACAATACCAAACGAGCCAAATGAATGGGCGTCAGGCTGTCTAATACCCTACACGCCCACGCGACCCAGCCGTAACATATATATGTAAGTGCTAGGACTAGCATTGGCAGCGACTCGCACAGTTGAATGATTGTTGTCGGTAGCAGGGTTCGCTTATACTTTATGATTAAACTATTGATGGCAGTCGTCGGCTTATGAATTGACAGACGACCATTATGCATGCCAGGCACATGAAAAGCCCATGCAGATGCTTGGAGTTGGGGGGGTCAAAGGGTGCATGCTACGCTAATTAAAATGCGTTGGCCGGACTCTAAATGAATTGGATATAGTACTCAGCTCTCTAGTTTCCCCGATGCTTGTCTATTTAAAGTACAGGCTTTCTTTTTCCGCAGTTTTTTTTTTTTTAAAGTACTTTGCCATTGACACTTGTAAGCGCTCTGTGCTTTTCTAACTGCGTCTGTGTGCGGGTGTGTGTGGTTGTGTGTTTGGCACATTTGTTGATTATTTCGCTTTGATGCGCACAAGAGTATGCAACACAGCGGGCAAGGCAAACAAAAAATTCGTCATTTGAAAGGGCGGGCCAACTGTTTTTGCTGTTAATCAGAGTTGTAGCTTAATTAGTTCCTTTGCCATGTATGTGCATGAAATTAATTAGCGTTTTTTTTTCTTTTATTTTCGCTTTTCTTTTCACACGCAGAGCAAGCATCGATTCTGTTCTGTCTGGGTTGCTTTGTGTAAGGATGAGGCACATACACAAAGTACCCTTTTGACATTAAAATAAAACAATCGTGAAAGAAATTGTCGATTTTTGAGTCAAAAAATTGCAGAGATCTAAGGAATACTCAAGCAAAACCTTCTTTTATAGATTTTTCAAGAAATATTTAATTATTATCTAGAAATTTGTGGGAAAAATCTCTCTTTATGATCGAGGTCTGCCTCTTTTCCTTCATATTTCTTTTGAATATCGTCTTTCTATGTGATTCTCGCGAGCTCAAGTTTAGCTGGCAAAAGCTTCAGTTATTTTATTTAATTGCAAAAGGAAGAGACCCACGCTTAAGCGGTCTTTCCCTTTTTTTATATCAGTTCATTTTTCTGCTTAACTCTGCATTTCGCCTTCTCTTTGGGTATTTTTGTATTGTTTGTTGCTTGGCAACCCGTTTGGATTTTGCAGTCATTTACACCCCCCGCTTGGTTATATGGACCTTTTGGCTTTTCGTTTAAGGGCAAACAATAAGCGCCTTGATTTTGCAAAATGAAATTTAATTATGTTTCGCTTTGTGTCCCTGCATTCGTGTGAGTCCTGCTTGATAAATTTGTTGATTCAATAAAAATGCTTCTCACTGGGAAAATTTACATGTTGTTTTTGTTGCTGCTGCTGCTGCTGTTGCTGACACTGTCGGTGACGTCGCTGCTGCTGTCAACCGCAGAAAAGAAAAAGTCGGCTAAAAGAAAAGTTTCGCATGGACATTACGAGTGCGCTGTGTTGTTGGCGAGAGCTGGTGGCAGTTGTGCCTGTCATTGGGATGAGGAGAAGGAGAAGGAGAGACGCATGTCATACGCCATTTCTCTTTTGAATTTTCATGCAGTTGTTGCCACGCAGCTCCTTTTGTTTTTATTTCTATAAGTGACTGTAGTAGGCGGCGACAATGGCACCAGTTGCAATTGGGCGTGGCCAGCAAAAATCAAGACAGAACGCCAACAGACCAGCTTTTTAATAAAAACGCTGCTGTTAAAATGCTGTGGTCACTTTGCTCCCGCTCCCGCTGCGGCCCACGCCATCGTGCAGCCAGTCTGCAACGAAATTCTCTCATAACGCCATTGGACTCTCTCATACTCCCCTTCGGGGGCAAATTAATATTTCTATTTTTATTGTTTTCGCCTGGACAGTCAGTGCCAGGCGCAGCCAGGCAGCCATTATAACGCTTAACTGTTGCTGACGAGCATATTTATTTCATTTTATTATCATATGCGAAATTCCAATACCCTAAACACAGTTGGGCTCAAATTGAAAGCTTATAGGGTTTGGTCGTGAGAAACAAAGTTAAATCTATGCAAAACAACCTACTGATTCTTAAGTATTAAAAATCAATAATTGTTAACATATAAGTTGGATGAATTATTCCCAAAGCTTTGAGGTGTGCGCAGACCAGATTTCTCAGCTAAGCCAACAACAATGAAGTTGAATATAAAGACAGTTATATTTATCAATGATTAAAATAGCTGCTATTTTTTTTAGCCAATATTTTTTAAAACTTATGCGATTTCTGCATTTTGTTTGTTTAATTTCCACTGAGTTTAAATTCCATTTTAACGAATGGTTGCATTCTATAAATATTTATTTTAAGTGTTTTATAGAATTTAATGTTATTGAAGCAAATCCCTTATTGTTTTTAGTTATGGCACGCTTATCAAAAAAAGAGAGAACCTTTTAGTATGAATTTTAATCTATAAACAATTATTAAATACTAGTGCAATCTGCAGCGCAGTTGTGTGTCGCATAATTATAGTTGAATTGGTGTTCTTTTATTTTACATATTTTTTATGCTATTTTTTTTTTTTTTTTGTCGCTTTGGACACTCATACGCCATGTTGTCAGCGCTGTGTTTGCCGTTCGGCTGGCCTCATTGCTGTTGTTGTTGTGCTGTTTGCTTGTTCTTCTTCTGACGCTTGTGTTGCCTTGGGTTTTTATTGAAAAATAATTACATGTTACAGTCATGTCCTGCGCGCGCGTATACGCGTGTGTGTATGTCTCTCTCTGTCAGCGTGGTCTCACTTGGTGCGGTCTATTTGTGCCGCCTTCCCTCCGGCTGTCCATTTGTCCATCTCTGTTTGTTTGTCTGTGGATTTACCCGCACACGCCCGCTGCCATCTACAATGCGCTCCCCAGTCGCCTGTCAAGCGCAGCGTGCATGTGTGTCTTTGCTGACAAAGAGCTATCATAAAATAAAACACGTTTATATATTTTAACAGCAATATTTGTTGTTGTTCCTGTTGTTGTTTTCATTCTCCATTATTTTTTGCTGCTGTTGTTACTTGTTCTTATTATTTTTTTTATTTTTTTTTTTTTTTAATAGTTTGTCACAATTTTTATTTAATTTTAATTGCTTGTTGCATATTAAGTTATATGGTCAGCAAAAACGATTCGCCTGTCACGTGGCCTGACGAGTCGTTGAAGCTGCATGAAGCGCTTATATAGCATATCCATAGTTACTCCCCCTTGTATTTTATAACTAATTGAAATTGCGTATACGAGCATTTATCTGCATGGTACATTATGTAATAACATATTTGTTATATTATATTTATATTTCATATGTCAGACTAATTAGATCAAATTAGCTGCAAATTAGTTTCTATATACTGTTTCCACATGTTTTTATAATATATATATTATTTATATATATATTATTTAAATAAACTACTTTCTAACTTAATGCTGCTTTAAAGTAGTTATAAATTTTAAAATTTGTTTCATGCTTCAAAAACTCTGTCAATTAGCACCAAATTTTGGGCTCAAAAAGTCAAGCTCATGTTTATACGAGAACGAATGCAAACAGTTCAGCCCGAGCAAATTGCGTACCTGATCTCACGCAGACAGACACCTACACACGCACACTACCCTGATGTATCTGTCATTTAAATGTGTTGAAATGACCAAAAAAGATAAGCAAACAGGAAAAAAACATAGCCGAAAATGTTGGAATGTTTCTCAGTTCAGCTTGGTTTATTGTGTGTGCGTCACAAAGTGAGCAATGTGTGTGTGTGTGTGTGTGTGTGTGAGTAGTTCTCATATGTTTGTTTGAGTGTATCAAAAGATAAAACGTGAAGGCAAACAAGCCGGGGGGTACGAAGTACGGCAACAGGACAACACGTAGCAAAGAGTAATAAGCATACAGCATACAAAAACCAGAACCAGAGCTGCAGCCTTTTTCTGGGCATTGCTCTTCCTGTTAAACCACAGCGAGAAAGAGAAAAACAGAGAGTGAGCGAGAGAGAATGAGAGTGAGGTAGATAGATAGAGAGAACATCACATCACCATCACTGCCCGCCTGTGATGAATGACTCTTTTAATTAGTTGCCGCAGGAAATGCATGAATTGCAAAATGACTCTGTTTGTTTACACAGGGACGCCGACCACGACCACGACGACGACTCATCTCTCATTGGGGGCGGCAGTCCAGCAGCACACCCATTGACAAACACACACACCCGCTCAAGCATATACATATTAGCTGAGGAAGTGTGTGTGTGTGTGTATTCCTCCATGCGCTCATTTATTAAATAGTAGTTTTCAAGTGTCCTTCAGTGACATGTTGCTTGTTGTTTGTTTCTGCTTGTTGTTGTTCTTGTTGTAGTTTTCACCAGCTAGGGTCGGTTCGGTGCATCATCGTTCTGTTGCGTGTGTGCCATTTCTTTTTCACAGCCACACAACACTGGACACAACCAAACCCTACAGCTTACTTCATTATTGTGCATACACGAAGGACAACGCATTCCCTTCCCGCCACCAACACAAAGCCAGCACAACCGAATGCTCATAGGGACCCGCCTTTGCCTACACTTTGTTCGGCTCTCATCCCATCTGGGCTATTGCCTGGCAACTGTTCTGCCATTTATTTATCCAGACTAGTGGGCAAGCTTATTAATAATTTTGTCAAGTCGCGGATCAGCTACAATCGAAATAAGGGGCAGAATATGTGAAACAAGTCTTCAAACTGTGCACTGTGAGAAGGGCAACAAGAGAGACAGACAGAGCGAAAGTGAGGGAAATAAAGGAAGGAAAATAAAGAGAAGCCTTCTTGGGCTGTGTTCGATAAACAGTTAAGGAAATATACGATAAATATTGGGGGAAAACTCATCACACTTTTGCCATTTAGGGCGCTCTTTGGAATTGTTTGAGATTTAAATATTATAATGATATTCTGTCTGCGTCTTCGGAAGAGCATTACGAAATATTAATAAAAATCTCACTACCTGCTGAGTGCTTTTTCTTGGAGGAAGAATGATAAAAAGGAAGATAGACAGTCAGAAATCTGACTGTCAGTTTTATAACTATGTCAGATTCCAATCGAAATATATCTTTTGACTGGTTTTCGCCAGGTCAAATCACTTGAAATTAAACACATTTCAATGCACTCGATACTTATTTCAAAATTGATTTTGTTGCACTGAAATTCGCTGGCTATGACTCGGCTATATTGGACTCGAAGGTCTCGTAGCTGTTGCCAAGCTGTTTGCCCGGTTGGTTATAAATTTTTATGCTCATTTCGAGCGGAGGCACAATGCAAACAGCTAACATAAACGGGCAACTGCAGCTGAGAATCTTTTAACCATGTCACACACATATATATATGGCAGTTGCTCGCCATTCGCAGCTGCATGTGCTTGTTCAAGTGGGTATGTGTGTGTGTTAAAAGTTTCTAATCCAAATCAATTTGCATCAAGAGCCTCATTTCATTCTATTATTTCGCAGCCAATTTACGCCACTGGACTGCGGCTCCATCCTTGTGGACACATCATTTTCGATTACTTTGCACCAGCAACAGCAGCAGCAGCAGCAGCAGCAGACTATAAAAAGTTACCCATTTTGGTTGCTGTTGTTGCAATTGCTATAAAAGTTTATAACGCGCTTGTTGACAATCCTAATATCAAGTGAGAAAAGTATGAGGGCTTGTCTCTTTGCCGGCTCAAATCTTTCCCTCTCCCTTGCATGTCGCTTTGGCTGTCAGCCATTGTTTCATGTGCTTTGTGATGTAATTTTATTGCTGTGTGTATTCCACAAATTCTCATGCTCTCCGCAGATTTGTTTTGTGCCTTGCTCGTGTCAACTTTTCAAAACTATTTCAAAACTGTGAATGACAAAATGTTTAATGGACTTTCAATGCCAAAAGACAACGATGCCGTCGCCGACGCAGACGAAGACAGTTGTCTTTTTAGCATATCCGTTTACACTTCTGCAGCGTGCACAATAAATCAACGCCTAGTTGGAGAATTTGTGCCGCCCTTGGCCCGTTCTTTATCCTGTGCCGGTTATCTAGCTCGGGTTGTTTGTTTGTTTGCCTTGTTTATGCCACTTTTCTTGCATTTCTTGCTGCGGCCGGCACAAAGTTTTGTTAATTGAGTTTGTTGAAAGTTTTATTAAACAGCGCGACGACAGCCGTATTCAACTTTGGATTTTTTTTTTTTTATTTTTGTGCACTTTTTAACTTTATCTCGTTGTTTTTCAAATTGAATGCCGCAAATTTGCTCTGTCCTTGCATCCAGGTGCATAGACCAGTGGGCAGTTCTCTCTGTCTGTTGGGGGCGTTCCAATGTGGTTTGATTGTCGCAAAGTGTTTGTTTGTCTCATTCGATGCCGCCTGCGTTGGCAAAAGGTCAAACTGTGGGCGTGCCAACGGCTTTGCAGCTGATGCGTTAACACGTCAACACGGCGTATGCGCGATATTAAGTTTTTTGCATGCGATGCAAAGCAAACGCGAAATCTCCTACTTGACGTTATGTAAATTTTTGTACGCAACAAAGAAAAGGCAATATTTGCACTTTTTATGTTCTCATGATAAATAGCCTTTGGAAAAAATGTAAACATACTCTACTCGCGTCTTCTGTCCCTCAACATTAACTTTAAACGTCATAGTTCAGCTTTGGCATGTCTATTGGGGTCCAACGATATAAGTAGCTTTTTATCTGTTGAATTGCATATATCTTGTGGCATCTTTTTTTTCAAAAGCCTTAGCTAGAGGCCTGCATTACTGAATGCTCATTAAAGAGTTTTTACAGCGTTAAATACAGTTAATTCGGGCCTCCGACTGTTGCTTTTTGAACTGGTCCAGTAAACATTTATTAATATCTGTATTACAGAAAAAGAAGATGTTTTCCACAATAAATTCTTGCCAATTTAACTAATTGCCAGCCAATATACCGTGGCGAATCAGATCTGCGAGTTTTGTGCAATGCGAATTCACTTTATCTCAGTTTATTTCAACTGCAATTAAATCCCACGCTGCACTTTTTGGTTAATAATAATAATAATACACATGTTGTTTATAAATCAACAATTGCATAAATCACTGCAACGAAAATTGGCTGGAAAATGTAATTTTATATATACGCTTCAATTGCCTTGAGCATTGTAAGGCCTTCAACTGCCACAGCCCCTACTCTTAATTCTCCTCTCCTCTGCCAGGCCAATGCAAACAAACAGACAAGTGTGCGTGTGTGTGTGCGTGTGTGTGTGCGCGTGTGACTGCGTGTGTGTGCGTATGCATCAATATAAATAAATAAATCTTTGCTGGCAAAACAACAAAATCAGTTGCAATGGCACGCACACAAGTCCACCACCAACAGCAACAACAACAACAACAACAACTTAAAATGCGCACTGAAAAATAATAATAACAATTTAATTAAAACATGTAGCAAAATCAAATTGCACACACAAATTGACAAGAGTTGCAGCAGCAGCAGCAGCAGCAGTTGCAAGTTGCCGGCTTATGAAAACGCAATTCGTATTTGGGTTTTTTTTAATTGATTTCATATTTGGCAATATTTATTCACATTTTTTACGCCCACTTGCAATATTATTAAAGCCTCTTTGTTTTATCATTTATTGTTTGTTCAAGCGGTAAACATAATTGAGAGAATTATACCGAAAGCTTCTATCTTCAAATCAGGAACCACAAATAATTTATTTATACTAATGCCCGCATAACACGTACAACACAATTTTAGAATTATCATACAATTTTTTTTAACAATATATAAAAAAAAATATATATATATATAAAACCAAATGGAATAATTTCTGTAAACAAAGCAGACTAATAGGTTTTTGCTCATAGAGTGAGTAAATGAAAAATGAGCACAACAAGGGCGAATAAACTGAATATTGTTATCGAAAGCATTGTTTGCATATTTATATAATATTTATTTATTTTATTTGAAGCTAATACGAAGCCTACCAAATATTGTTCCACCGAGCAGCAATATTTTTGACACCAAATAGTTATATAGAGTGCGGCCATGCAGTTAGCTCGCTTTTGTGTTTAAAGACTAAAGACTAAAAGTAACCGAACATTTTATTTAATCAGCTTTGGTATACGCAATATTTGACACTTTTTGCACCCCGTCCGCTCTCTCTGCCGTTTTCTCATACTAAATGCATAAAATACCATTGATACAATGACATTATTTTCATGTTTTATGAATTTTGTGGCTTTTGCTTTGAATGCGAACCATTTGAGCATTTGGTTGGTGCAAAACGCGGAGCGTATTGTTACATTTGAGGCCTCTTTGTTGCAATGTTTTGGCCTTGATGTCCGGCTGACTGTGTATTGACCGCAATATGCAAGCGTTAGACAGCCAGCCAGTATGACAACAACAACAACAACAACAACAATGGCAGGGTAATGATGACAACCAAAAACCGCAGCACCCAAAACGTTGGGCGTGTGTCTGTGTGTGTGTGCGTGTGTGTGTGTGTGTGTGGATATTATAATTATATTAGTGTGCCCAGTGCACTGTTTGAAATGTAAGCAATCAATTCAAAATTAATGCAAATGCAGCAACATTTTCGCCAACACATACGAATTGACACGAACACACACACGCACACGCATACAGAGGCAAACAAAACATGGCGCACGGAAGTCGTCGGTTGCGGTTTGCAGAGTTGCCAGCCAAAGAGATGGGACAATCCCCTTAACTGTCACCGTTACCGTTACCATCGGCGTTGCCATGCCAATGCACAGCAGCTGTCAGTGCAAACGCCCACAACTGTCAAATTCATCAAAATCGCACGAATGCACACACACGCACAACCGCACACATTCGCACACACTCGCATAGATACGTACATAGATAGTTAGATAGTTGAACAGTTGTCGACTGTCAGCCACCTGGAAATGTTGCAACTGGTCATTGTTGGTTATTAGTTGTTGTTGGTAATTAGTTGTTGTGTCTTGTTGTTGCTGCCAACTGAAGCGTTTTAGTTAGTTGAAGTGATTAGCATCGTTAGTGGCTTTTTCGTTGGCACCAAAGCGGAAATGCAGCTCCAAAGGCATTGGTCAATTTAATAAGCTGCATTAATGAGTAGTCCTAGTGCATCTGTATCTACAACTATATCAAACTATAACAGTATCTGTATCTGCATCAGCAACAGTATTTCTGTGTGTTTGCCTACTGCGGCTTTCATTTGGCAGCAACACGTAATTCAATAAATTTCAATGCAGTTAAATGAGCTGCTTGCCTGGCAATCTTGCCTGCCAACCTGCAGCAACTACAACAAAATATTATATTTTACTGTTGTCCATTTGTATGCGGTGTATTTTGTTTTCGCTTTGCCCTCAAAAAGTAATTAATATGTCACATATTCTGGCAATGGGCAAAACTGTCGCCCAAGGTTTCGCAACGACAAAAGCCATATAAATATATTCGTTTACGAAATGATCGAAACAAATATATATATATACACGTGCGTGTACAAATTTGTATGCTGTTTGCATTTAAATGGATTCTATTAGAAAAAGTGTTGACATAAAACAATATTGTTGTGGAAGGCTGCGGAACGCGTCCAAATTTAGAGGCTCACAAGTTGAGAGTGGACAGCAGTTATATGAGAATAAATGCGAACTTAATTTTAGACCCTAACAGTTTCTACTACATATATATCAATCAAGTTTTCCACCTTTCGAAAGCCTTCACATAGTTTATTAAATTAAGGCCTTTGTTGCTTTAGCTTTATTTATTTTTAATTCACTGTAATTTGTAATTAACTAAAACTCTTTTGAATAGAGAAAAGAAAAGAAAGTAAATTACTAGACCTTAAAGATGGTTGTATATGCGCATTGTGGTTTATTGTTAAGCTTTTGGGCCTAACCCACAAGTAAGAGTGTGCGAGTCAAAAGTGATGGACTAGTAGGTACTCTGCACCCAGCTGCAAACAGTCGTATCATACATTTGTTCCAACAATTAAACTCTTTTTGCGATTTAAATATTAGCATGAATATATATACCAAATATATATATATATCTACAATCTCACTAACGAACTTGGCTATCTCTACACGGTCTTTAATGTTGACCAAAATATAAACATATTGCTCGAAAAAAAAAAGCAATCCTATTTGCTGTTGCTGCTGCTTTTTCCTGGGCATTTGCTCCAACACATATTCCCCGAAGAAATTTCCTTTTGATTTCACGCCGTAATTGGGTGTCAAAGGTTTCTTTTGTTGCTGCGTTTTTCTTCTGTTCGGTTTTTTGTGCCTGGCACTTATTGACATCTGCCACCTACCCCAATGACGCAACCGTACAAATGTTTCTTTGTGTATGTGTGTGACTGTTACATAAAAAATATATATGTTTATGTATATATATAGCATACATAAAAAGATATGTGTGTATTTGTTGCGCTATTTGCACAGAAATTGTTTGGGATTCTCTGTCGTATTACTTTAGATGGAAATCGGCAGCGCAGCAAATGATTGTCATGACGATAGCGTACAAATTGACACCGAACCTAGCGAAAGGGACACAAGCCGACAGTCACACTAGATCAATATAATATGCGATTTGACTGACGGCCAGACTGACTGACTGACTGTCTGACGGACGGGCTGACTGAGGGACGGCCTGACTTACTGAGAAGAGGCAGGCTCGATAATTTGACAGGCAACTCGAAACCAGAATTTAATTGGCATGAAATCAAAGCTTTAACATGCTTATAGCAAAAATACGAAAAGCTCCAATGATGTAACATGCTAATTTAAAGGGCAAAGGCAGCATTCAGGCGGAAAATAAGCATAAGGAGGAGCAACAGTTGCTGCTGCTGCTGCTGCTCGAGCTGCGATTGCGTAAGCTAAACCGAAAACCGGAAGTCATAAATCATATATGCCATGCATAGAGTACAGCAAAGCAGTGTATCTGTGTGTGCGTTTGTGTGTGTATGTGTGTGAAGCGCACTAACCACAGGTGTTGGTTGGGTCAGTCTGCTTTGGCAGTCACCGAAAAACTATGCTAGCTGAATTGTGCAAAAACCTTCGTTGGTTTTTTATTTTTATATTTTTTGTATTTTCTTTCCCTTGTTGCATGATTTTTCGGGGGGCAGCGCAGTTAGTTTAAAATTGTATTTTCGTTAGTATATATATGTGTATATATATTTGAATGCAGCCAGTGTTTGTCGTTTGGGTTGCCAACTCTGCAACCAGAAACTGGAGTCCCGCTTTGGTGTATTTTCTCTGGGCGATGTCGCCACAAACGGAAGCACTTTAAAATTATATGAGGCCGGTGCCGGGTCCGGCTGCGCATCCTCATGTGTCGTCAGCCACAAGCCGGTAACCAACAAAAACTCAACTCAAAAACTTTTTCAGCTATATCCGAGTGTGTGTGTGTGTGAAGTGTCGCCTCAACTCGTCACACACACACACATGCACACACACACATAGTCGACGTGCACCCATCAGATATTTTATCTCTTGTATATGTTTGTCTGCCAACTATTTTTCGGTTAGTGCCACTTTTTGATGCAACTAAGCGTATTTATTACTTATTTATATACACAAGTGTCATCTAAAATCTACTCGCGGCAAAAGCTGCAAAAGCATTGCACCACGCCCACATTTCAATGTGTGCAACATAAATAATTGAGTAGCTTTGCGAGCTAACAATTGTTACAACTCAGCTGCTCTTAAGTGTATTCAAGTGTTGCTTTCTCGCAAATCATTCAATAATAAAAGCACCTTATTATTTAAACGAATTTAAAACAACTTAAATTGTTGCTGCAAACAGTGTTGTGTTGTTTTAAATAAAACAAAAACTCCCTTTGGCACGAAATTAAAGACACTTTTACAGATAGGGCTTAGCAATGCGAAAGCGTTGTTTGTAACTGACTGAACCTATGAAAGCCTTATAATATAATATTCCGATATGATACGGTTTTGCAGCTATATTATTTATTGCTGTGCTTGGTGAAATTATCTTTAAAATTAAAAAAGTCTCATACTTTGCGATATATTGTATTCCAACATATTCATATTCCTTCATATTAATATAGATTCCTGTATTGCTATATTATGTATTTGTTAGATGCTGACTAAGTCTTCGTTTGCATGCAAAAAGAAGAATAGTTATCTGGTAAAGGGCACGTCATGTCTGGTCTGGTTGTGTCCGACATATGTGTCACAGAGAGGCGAAGCTATGCGAAACCTTTTATTAATATACTTCTAGAGAATATTTTTCAAATTTAATCAAATTGTGTACAGATTCTCTTGCTTAACCAATTATTTTTGGCTTTAGTCGTAGGCCTGTTTAAGCCAGCCGCATTCCATGTTCCCAGCTAGTTATAACTCATCCATTTGGCATGGCGGCAATGTTTCAGAGATAATTAATTAAATAGACTTTGGCAGCATTCAACTAACTCACTAACTAACGACGACTCATGCTTTTTATTGTGTAAACTCGCAAATAACTGGATTAAATAGCATCAAATGCTTTTAGTAGAGTCTTAAACAGGTGCAGCTCTATACCATTAGGGCAAAGGACACTGCCAGCCACTAAACTATAAACAGTTGCTGAGCTGCCATGTACTTGGCCAGCTGTTGATATACTTATGGCCAGCATTGTATGAGCGTCGGAGCAAGCCAGCGAGCAACAGTGTTAAGCTGCTTAAAATTTATTACCTTTTGCTTGAAATAACTTGCCAGCAGGCACTACGACCAGCCAACAAACCAGGCAGCACAAAAACCAAAACAAATACATACACACACACACACACACACACTTACAGACACAGATACAACTTCACATAAAACAATGCGCAATGATAATACAATAAAATGCGAAAGACAAAAAGCATTTCTCTAAAGGGCCAGGAACAATAACAAGTAGCATTGTAATAATGCACAAAAAACAATAAATATAATAACCTGAAAGGTCTGCAGCTCCAAGGAGACTCACGTTAAATTCCATGGCATTTACCTCGTATATTTGCACAAAATCATTCACTGCAAGTTAGAAGTATCTGCTGCTTGTCGTAAATACGGTTTTAAGTATTAATTGCTCAGGTAATGGAAAATTTCATTTATCTGTTCTTCATGCATTGGTATAAACTCATATAGAAGTCTTTTCTAGGCTGTAGACATTTGTCAGAACTAAACGTATTTTTATTTATGAATTTTTGATTATTATGAAAATGTCATCAATAGTCGTGTCGATCTAGCCATGTCTGTCTGTCCGTATGTATGAATGCATCGATCTCTGATCGAATTTTGCAAGAGCAAAACTCTGAAGGGAGGTCCACATATTGCCCGCGTAGTACGAGTTTGTTTCCGATAATCAATAACATGCCCCGCTCCCAAACAGTCGATAAAACATCGATGTCGAAATCCTCTCAGATCAAGTATCTTCCCTCCACTATTCAACATCTTATGTAGAATGAAGCTACCCGCCTTTACCAGTTTATGGACATGAAGTCGCATTTTATATTCCGGTAATCTATCTTAAATTCATCTCATCTTTTGCAGCCTTGCCCCAAAATTTGCCCTGTCTAATGTCCATCGTAAATTATAAATTTACCCGTCACATAACATTAACTTTGAGCAATAAGAAAAAATAAACAAAAACTTCCGTTAAAAGTTCCTAATACCTGATTATTATCTGTACAATAATGTATTTTTTTCAAGGCACGCACTTCCTGACTGAGAAGCGCACACTTCCCCCCGCCCCTCGGCGAACTGTCAGACATGTTTGGCAACTTGCAATGCATTTCCTGTCTGCCCCAGGCGCGGCCCCTTAATGCTGCTTAAATAATAAATTTCAATTTTTAAAGATTTTTACGTGTTATTGAAAAGCTTTGCTTGCTGTTTTGGTTGCCGGTGCCCACCCCCACTGACTATCCTTAAGGGACATGACTTTCGCTTTGTTATGTGTGTGTTCTTCTTGGCTTTGCTTCTGCCCCGCTCATGTGCATTATGTTTGCTTTTTGTTCATATCAACATAAATAACTTATATAATGGTACACTTTGCTAAATTTCCTGACTTTTTTGTTATTTTTTATTCATTTTTTTTTTAATACACTTTGTAGAAAGTCTGCGAAAAGGGGCTGCGGACGCGTCGCATGAGCAGCAAATTGTTGACACCTCGTTGTGTTTTTTTTTTGCTTTTTCTTTTTCTTAATTTCGTTACATTTAGCTTTGATGCCCCTTGTGGGTTACATGGCCAAAAGATAAACTTTTTTGCTTTGAATTGTATTTTCTAAATTACTTTTTACTGTTTTCTTAATAAACTTATGCCCCAGTGACCCGACAAACGGGAAGACAGACATATAGCCTTTGGAAATGATTGCAAGGAGCTTAAAATTAAAGAAAGTCGTATTACGGACTTAAATTCAGTTAAATACGATTTGTTTTTTGTATGGAGGGCATAAATTACCAAAAATATAAACAAATAATTCCTATTCGTTATCAAGAAACCCGTTTTGATATTTAATTATAACTTCGATGCCGCATATGACCTGACTCCAACATCACAGCCCAAATACTCTCCGGATCATGTCTTAGACCTAATTCAGTAATTAGTTTAACTATTGTAACAGTTGCCGCAGGTTTTTCCCAATATTTCACAAAGTTTTTCTTAAAGAATGTATATATATTCACAATTAAATTTGTAGTTGGTAGATGAGTCCAGTAAATACCAACTGACTGTGCGAATGCCAACTTTCTATGGGTGGGATTTAACTTTTATTTGTCATCATTTCTACCCTAGCTGCTTCACTTATTCTGGGCCGAAAAATAGGGAAAATATGGCTGTAAAAACCTTACCTTTACATGTTTTTGTTGTTGTTGTTGTTGTTAACTTATGCCAACTGAAGATAATTTGCCATGGTTACCAACAGCAGCAACGAAAGCAAAGAATGACAAGTCGAGCAGGGGGCAGAGTGTTCAGGAGGGAGTGACTGCTGCAGCAGGTAACTCTTAAGCTGCCACTGCTGCTGCTGCTGCTGCCACTGCTGATGCTGCTGCTGCTGCTGTGGTTTTTACGTTTGTTGCTGCCGCTAGTTGGATGCGATCCATGGGGTCAGGGCACGTGCTGAAGGGGAACGCTTTCGGGAATGCTTATCCACTTGTCTTGTGATTTTAATGCAGTGGGCGAGGCCTTTTGAACATGGCAAAAGATTGCCAGGGGCAACCAGCAACAGCAGCAACAGCAGCAGCAGCAGCAGCAGCAGCAGCAGCTGCAAGTGCTTGTAGATACTTTGCTTCGTTTTAGGTTTTGGCTGCGGCCATTGTGTTGCTGCGGGTAAGCTCTTCTAGACTGGTTTGGGTTTTGTTGCTTGCATCTGTAGCTGACATTTGTTTGCTTTTATGCGTATGTTATGTCCTTAGATGTAGTTTAGTTGCTAATTTTCATTGGGCATAATAAAGTGCAGCGGCGACTTTTCTTTTGACTCGCATTTGTCATGCCACGGATGGTCCACAGTTCCATTGCTACAAAAACTACTGTCCATAAATCGCCTTAGAGGACAAACACACACCGCGCACACACATGTCCTGGCCAGTATTTGGCCTTCATGGCCAGCAGCATTGGCCATTTGTATGAAATTGGCTTCTCAGTTGTTGGCTGGCTGGCTGGCTGCATGCAGCACGTAAGTTGAATTGAAATTGAAGTTCGCTTATGGAATTGGAAAAACTGCTACTGCGACTTTTGCAATTTTCTTCACACACTTCATGTTCAGAATTAATTTAATATTAATTTTATTTTTATATATCTAACATTTCGTACGTTGCGCTCGCTCAGTTTGCTTTGCCCTTTCGGTTCTGGCCCTTTTGAAAGCCATTCCCCACTTCCATACCTATTTGCTGCGATACTTTGGCCAGCTTGCCCCCTTGTAAGAGCCAGATTCTTGTGTTTGTGCGCTGCCACTTGAGTGCTCATTTTAAGATTTTTTCCGCTTGCTTCCGGTGCGGTAAGCTTCGTGCGTTGTCCGTTTTGGTACATGGAAAAGGACTAGCGACAACGACGACGACGACGCTGTGGACACCACTGGAATTTTAAATTATATTAGCTGGGCATAATTTCAAATTAAATATAGTTTTGACTCTGGCTAAGCGGGTGCTTTTTTCTAAGAATGTATATAACGAGCTAAAAATATAAGCAAATGCGCTTTTTGAATTTATTTCTGGAATATGTATATCACAGTAGAGTGCAATATTTTTGACGAAATTTAATACTCTGGAATATATAGAAAAGTTCTTAAATAGAGTGCAATATTGCCTAAAAATTTATACACATTTTTGCCAAATATTTTATATATTTGGTAAACTCTAGAATATTATTAGACAATTCGTTCTTTTAATTTATATCTTTGTATTCAAGTATATCATATACCAATTTATATCTAGAACATATTGCTTAAATTCTGAGTGTGTAGATTTTCAGTGTGTATATTATTGTTATGTTTATTATTTATTTACTTGAACATTATTTTGTAGTATTATTTTCTAAAAAATTCCATTTAATACCATTTTTGGACGTTCCATCATAACAGGTCACCCTGTAAAGCTTTACAAACACACACACACACACGCACACACACACACACGCTCACACACACTTTTTTGTCATATGTAACTTGTTATCCCTGCGCCCGTTCTTATGTAGCTGTGATCCTGATGCTCTTTTACTGAATTCCCCAGCCTTTTTGATGTTGTTTATTTCGTTTTATTTTTTCGGTTTTCGTTTTTTCTTTTGCCCTAACCAAAACACCACACCACACGCAATCAACGTCAGAATTTTGTATATTTTGGTCACGTGTGGGAGCCGGCACGCTTTTTGGGTCTTTTTTTTCATGTAAGTAAAAGTGTCATTTGATAGTTTGCCGAACTTAAGTTCATTGCCAGGACTTAAAGCTGTTCCACTCATGATTCTACTCTGGCTTCGCTGTGCCCTTCGAGCTCAACTAAGCCAATTAATTAAGCTGCCTTTGGTCGAGGTCCAAATTTTTCAAGCGATGTTGCGCCTGTTGCATTTCTGGGCACTCGACGAAAATAAAATTAGCACAAAAAGCAAAAGACAAAATGCGGAACTAAATAAATCAGCCTCAGCTTCAGCTACTACCCCAGCAGAAGAGCGGCTGGTTCGCCCACACGCACAAATTAAACCCAATGAACTTGCATAATGGCCAGGGCCAAAATGTTTCTCACTGCGGCAATATGGTGGCATTAATTAAAGTAATTTATCATTAGGGTCAAAATGAAGCCAACGCACAGATAAAGAGTGAGCGAGCCGCAAGCTGAGAGCTGGCACAACCTTTGATTCTCAGCCAGGAAGCTGTATAAATATTTTGCCTTCTCGACTCGCCAGCGACAACTACACAACGAGAGACATGCGAAGGAGGGAGAAACTTGTACTCTTACCAAATGGTAATCGTCTTCCTCTTGAGCCCAGTTCTAGTTGGTATTGCTTTCTGGCTATTCGGTTCATTTCGTGCCACGCTTTAATCTCTTAGCACGCATCTTTGGCATTTTATTGTAATTTGTTTCGATTGCCTTTGCGTGTGTGTTGGGATGGTAGGGGTGAGTTTGGCAGGAAGAAAAATCTACGAAAAATACACGAAAAAAAAAGAACACAGAACGCTGCCTGGCAGTGAATAAATTATGCGTGTAATTCAACATTTTATTTAATGAAAACCTAATGAAATGCAAAATGCTAACACAAATGAAATAAATTCGTTGTCGAGCCAGCAGTCGTCGAATCGCTTGGACGGCTTCCTTTTTGTTCAGCTCAATGTGTTTTCCATTTTGGTGTTCGGCTTCCTCCTGTGACGTTTGCCAAATTGATTAGGCGCAAAAATCGCTGTCGTAATAAACGAGAGCGGGGCGCGGACGGCGCGCCAGCTACTGCTGCATTGACTTTGATTAATAATGTGCGCTTTAGGCAGGTACAAGTTATTAGTTGAGCTGCGAGTAGCAAAGTGGGAGTGGCACGGACGTGTTTGGGATTGGAGCGAACCTTTACCCGTGTGCTCATGTGCCGCTTAAGCGAATTGAAAATGTGGTTCAGTCTGTTAATCAGCTGGAACGAGTGCTATGAAGTTTTCTAAAATTGCCAGAGCATAGGTATAGATATAAGCATAGTTAGTTTGAATCAGTAAAGCATTCATCTACAAAAGCATTTACTTTTAACTTTTTCCGACCCAGCCATATACTTTATTAATCAGATTTGAAACGGCTTTGCCAATAGGTTAGGAGACTGGTTAAGCTAATTATTGCTGACATTTTTGAATCTACCGTGGAAAACAGAAAAGTCTTAAATAAAACAATTTCTTTTCGACCGAATATTCGTCTGATCAGGCATAATATTCCTTTCAGTAAAGAAGTAGAGCAATGCTGATGCGTACTCTATAGCTCACATTTTATCCGTAGCTCTGTTTAAATAAATGTATTTGGGATTTTGTACACAAAAACATTCGAATGTGATTTGCAAGGACACAAAATCTCTAAATTCTCATATGATTTGATTAGTTGAGCATAAGTTTTTGCATATCCAGAACAATGGCAAATTATGAATTGTTTTATAAATTTAGGCAAAATCAGAACTCAATTGGTGGCCATTGTATGTGTTGCTACGGTTATAGTTCCCACACACACACACACACACACACACACACACACACACACACACATACACACACGCACAACCAAAACTGAATTGAAATACCAAATACAACAACTAGCTGCCATCAAGCATTAAATGCAAGGCGGCGAGCTGCAAAATCCCAAGTCAATTAGAATTAGCAACCAGAAAGCCAAAAACCCAAGAGCTGCCAAATATGCTGCTGCCATAATAACTGCTTCCGACAGCACCAGAGCGAGATAGTTGAATGGAGCATGCGGTAGGGAGAGCGGCAGCGCGATGTGGCTGGGCGTGTGGCAATCACATTCATTTCATTTCGCACAGAAATTTATTTACATGGGCCACTGTAGAGCGTTGCGTTGCGTGGTGAGGCGAGGCGTGTTCGGGACAAGCTGCGGCAGCAGCCACTTCCGCCGGAAACTAGCTTTTAACCCCATGAACGGGTCTAGGCGTTAATATGGCGCTTGCTGCTGCCATAAACCCCGCCAGCTCTCGTCCGTCCTCGTTCTGTTCCCCGGCTGCGTAATGAAAAATGCAAATTCCCAGCGGCTAAATTCTAGCAAACAAGCAAAGCGACGCGCTGAGTGCTGTGCGCGTTTTGTATGAGTAGACAAATAGACTCGACACTGACTTGCCTTCCCGGCCCCCAAGCCCTCGCCCGCAGACTGCCCCCGTGCCCGTGCCCGTGCCGCGCCAGGCAATACGATGCAGTGCAGCAGCAGCAGCTACCGTGGGCCAACAATTGCAGCCACGATGCTGCCGCTCTCCAGCGTATTGTGTGGCAAATGACAGGAAATTTAAAAGGATGCCTTTGTAGTCGTCGTCGTGCTGCAGCTGCTGCGGCTGCTTCTGCTTCTGCTGCTTCTGCTTCTACTTGCTAGCCACACAACAAAAGCAACAACAAGAACAACAACAGCCCCACAATAACAAAGTGCTGCGTTCTGTTTCTCTCTTCTGTGCTTGTGTCTAGCTCGCGGCTATAATTTCAATGCTCAACTTGATAAGCAGCTTAACCCACGCACAGCTCGCAAAGCACCAGCAGCCGCCGCTGCCATCGCAGTCGAGTGCTACACTTGACCCGCCCACCGCCCACCAACCTCGTTCCCCCTCTCGCTCTCCCGCTATCTCCCTCTCGACAGAAACCCTTTTAGCCATTTGTATGCTTTTCTGCTGAGCATTGCTTCAAATTTGACGCATTTAAATTAATTAGCTAAATGTGAAGGCGCAGCATTTGCCAGGAATTTTACATGAGCGTCGACGCTGGGAAAACAGCTCGTAGGGGTTGACTAACGCATAAGATTCTAATTGGAAACTATGCATAAGACATTTTAATTAGTTTAGATTTGTAGATTTTGTGCACAACTATTAACAGAGTTTACTTGGTCTTCGTACAGTCATTCGCTTTTTTTTTTGATTTGCCAATTAGGTTTACAGATTTACAGAACATTTCTAGAAATGGAGAAAATGGTGCCCTCAAATATCTTATAAAGACATACATAGGTCCAAATTTTCCACTCCCAAAACTTGCTCAAATCTCATCCGATTTTAACGAGTTTTAGGTCTTTGCTCATTGGCCTCTAGATCAATTTGTCATCTAAATCTGGCAACATAATTATTGTTTTATACTGGGGATACTTGTGATAGCTCTGACAATATATTCCATTAGCTAGATCATCTATGGGATCATGTTCATATTTGTATAATAAATCGAGACTCGTGCGTTTGCATAGCCATGAATTCATTTAATGCTCTAGTCCATTGAATTCGCTTACTTGTTTGCTTAAAAGAAGAAAAAAGCTTGTTAAGCGTTTATTGGGAGTAGTGTGGGAACGCATTAGCATCGCCTTAAAATATTTATAAATTCGAACAGTTTTATGCAAAAATCTGAAACGCAGCTGCTGTTCAACAAAATCAGCAGCGCCACATTTTGAGCATATTCCGAGACGTTTACAAAGTTCGAAGACGGCGGCGGAGCCATTAAATTGAACTGAGGGTAGGATGAGGGCGGACTGGCGGGAGGGCTGACGATAGCTGCTGCCAGTGCGTCGACACAATAGTTTATGAGCGAAGCTTATGAAAATCCTTTTGTTACACAATTTTACAGTTATTTTAAGTTGGTCGGGCAGCTAGAAGGCTGGCGATGCCACCACAGCTAATTTTGCCTGCTCGGACGTGCTTAGGGGCAGAGCCAATGAGCAGCAGACAATGTTGAGGCATCTCTCGCCTGTGCGCTGTCCTGGCCTGTCCTGTCCTGTCAGGCAATTAAAAACAGTTGACATTTTGCAAACAGTGACAAGGAGCGATGCTAGCGACAGCGACGGCGACGGCGACTGCGACGTCGCAGCCTATAAACTAAGCAACGTGCGTTTGCCTAAAATTATGCTAAGCTCGGCAGCCGTCGCTAAGAAAAGCGCAGCCAGACAAAGTATACAACGGGGCGAATGAGCAACGTTCCGGCTCTCGTCTTTAGCTTCCATCTTGACGCTGGTCCTGCTTCGTCCTGCTGTCGTCGACATAAGTACTTAAGGCAACAAAGTAGACTCTTGCATGCAAGCGCATGCTGTCCCACAACTTTGTGCATGCCGGTGGCGGGTAGGTGTGGGGTTTGGGGCGGATATGCATCTTGGCCAGGCGGCTATTGACAGCTTCAACAAACCGGGCCATGCAGCATAAATAATTTTTTTCAATTTTTTCCAAGCCATTTTGCACAAGCGCACAAGAACTTAACACAAAGTTGTTCTCGCTCCTGTTTTCTCTTCAAAATATAGTCAACTTTTCGGTGTCAGCGGCTTTAAATGAGTTGTACATAATGTGCTGCAAGCTTTTAGTATTCGACGCCAAAGATAAGCCCTAGCTGCAGCCTGTGCTGCGCGTTTGCTCAACAAGTTTTCTCACTCATGTTGTCAGCTTTTGAAGCGGATGATATCTTGAGCTGGCAAACTGAACTATGGGCCACGTTTGCTAAAATATTCAGATTTGAAATATGTACGCGCAAAATATGTCAAGAAATTAGGAAAACATAATGATCCTTGCATACTATATGCTTTTACGTTTATCTTATGTTTAAAAGGGGTTATTTTCTGAAACATTTAAATTCTACAGCAGCATCATGCTAATGCCTATAGATTTTGAATAGACAATTGTTCGGTCTCCATCGATCTCTAAGTCTTTCTGCCAATACTGGCAAATAAACGTCTTGTTTGAACATGTCAAAACTATAAACATGGGTATACAGTCACACTAAATTCAATACATGTGCTGTAAATAATTTATGTACCACTGTGCGTACGGCAATTGCATTGAGATTTGCCTGTCTCCAGGCAACGGACAAGGTGGCGGGGAGGTGGGAGGCGGACGGGCAGGCACGCAGCTGCTAATGTGTCTTGGGTAATTGACTCGGCAAGTTTTGCATTGTTGTCACGTGTTGTGTGTGCAGCAAGGACACCAACCAGACAGAGGACTAACAATTGAGTGCCGAGTCCTGAGTCCTAAGTCCTTAGTTTCCTGAGCCTGAGCTTGAGCAATATGCAAATCAAAGTCAACGTCGTCAGCGTCTTCGTAGCCGTTGTTGCTCGATTGCAGGCGACAAAACTAGCGCGCAACTAGGCAAACACTTCCGGTGGCCGGAAGCATAAAACAAGTCGACAGCGGATGTTGCCAACGTTTCGACTCTCTGCCAGAAGTGTGCCCGTCTCTCTCTCTTTCTCTCTCTTTCTCTCTCTCTCTTCCCCTCTCTGTTTGTATGCTCTTCATTATGGCTTCATGATTAAAGTCGACTCGCCCGACTTGGCTCACTTATAATAATTATTATTTTTTATGTTCGCGTGCCTCGCCTCGCTCTGGCGACACTTGCACGTGAGCTGTTTAGCCAAAAGTGTTAAAACGGCATAAAAACATGGAATCGAGCTGGTAATATGCACGCGATATGCAGCTGGGCGCACAGCTGCGCCGTGTGTGGGTTCTGCTCTCCTTGGAGAGAAGGTGTTTACGAGTTGGGCAATTAATTTAACTGCTGCAAGCGAGGCCATAACAAAATTTATGACCAACAACAGTTTTGTCAATAACTTTTCTCACCGGCATTTCTCTCGCGCTCGCTGTCGGCTAATCTCGAGGGCACTTCATTAATCCACAGCGCCAGTTAATGCCATGCATGTCAGAGTAGCAGATAAATGTGCTCCGGCCATGATGCCTGGCGGGCAACGCTCTGCTACACCTATCCGGGGAATTTATGAGCAGCAGCAGCAAATGCAACTGCCAGGCAGCATATCAAATTATATGGCGGCCACAAAAAGAAATAACAGCATGGCAGCTCGCGCACCCAGCAGCTGCTGGCGAGACGCGAGGTCCTTCCGTGGTTCGCTGCTGCATAAATTCTGATGAATCACTGCAGCCAGCAGAGCCAGCAGCACCTGCTGCATCTGCACAGCCACTAGCTAACACGAAAAGTTTCATCGTTTGCCGTTCCAATGCCGGCAGCGTCTCCTCTAATAATAAATTTAGTTTGCAACGCGTAACGAAATTTCGGAATGCATAATTCAAAATAATTCAAAACACAGCGCCGCGCTGATTTCTCGTCTCGCTCAGCAGACACAACAACATCCACCCACCGCCCATCCCGGCACCAATAAATAGATACACCGAATTTCTGGCATAAAATGAGCTAAAAGTTGTTATGGTTAACGATGTTGTCAGTGTTAGTAAAAGGTTGTTCGAATTTCTGGAATCAGAATAATACTGAAAATACGCGGCAGTGACCGTTTTCGTGGGACTGTTAATTCAGGTTTTACCCATTTTCCGCTAATTGGGGGGGATTTAAAAATGAATTTCAATATAAATATAGAAAGAGCAATGCATGCGAAAATCTGATTTCTTCTTGTCATTATAAAACCTTTTTGACTTTCGATATGTTTAGACGTTTGTTTAATGATTTCTGCATAAATATGAGCTGCCAGAGAGCAATGCTCATAAAAGGCAAGCTTTTCGTGGAAGTGGAAAGGAGTTAAACTTTTTCAGTACTTCATTCAATGGCAATGAGAAAGAACGCCAGTTAACAAAAAGATATATAATTACAAAAAGAAATACATATAATTCATTCAATATCAGTCTTTTTGTACACATCAATTGGCCATTTTTTTTTTTTGTACAACTTACTTTAAGCACTCTTGCGTTTGGCAAACGAACACAGAATAATACTAATTGTTTTACGATTTCTGCTCTCATTTATTTTTTTTGCAGGTAAGTCCGGGAAATCACAGTCAATAACATGTATCCGTCAATACTTTAAATACCTTTCACACTTGCCAACGGTAAGTTACACCTTTATTGTCGGCTCGGCAGTCGATTGGCTGATTTTCAATCGTACGCGCATATCCGCAGTCCACAGCTCGGCTCCGAACAATTACCAGTGTTTACTCTGGCATCCGGGCTGGAGTTTTCTGATTGGATGCGGCTTTGCGCGCTGGCGATACACTTAATAAAAATTTTCAACAATTCAATATCATTTTTATTTGCGTAGGCATAATATTGAATTTACCCCAGCGTTCGTGTAATCACACGAACATACATATACATATACTTTTCACTCAATTATACACAACAATAAATATGGAATATAAACAAGCGTGACGCACGCACAGTGGGGCCGGTGCTTTATTTAATAATAAACTGCCACGCCCCATTCTCACGCCCAGCATACACTTAATATGCATTAAAGTGCAATTCATATTTATTTGTGCAAATTTTTCACATTCGCCCACGCTCGGCTCTCCTTACGCGCTACTCGTTCCGGTTGATTATTGCCCTTCCGCCCCAAAAATAATATGCTGCAAAAAAATACAAAAAGAAGTTGTGGCTCACAACGAGACTGCAATACACTAACAAATACACTAATAATATTATTTAATGGGAATTGTACTTATGCTAACTGTAATTCGCAGATGTTTTCTTTGTTGACTCCCATTATATACTATTTAGTTGTTGGGAATTATATGCGTGTTTGAAGATTTCTTTCAACTTGGAGATATCGCATCTACCACTACCACTACCACTCAGATTGCTTAAAATCTACATTTCTCTTCTGATAATTCCATTGTTGGTTGCCACATGAGTGAAGTGCATGCTTCACAATAAAATGATGGTACTTTCCTATAAAAATGACACAACAGCAGCGGATCAAGAACAGCAGGCACAGGGGCAACGGGCGGGAGGCGAACCGCTTCATTCGTTCAATGAGCTATGCTCACGCATAAACAATAAATAAGGCTTCATAATTTTCCTTCATTGAACTTGCCGCCCAGGAACTTCATCATCGTGAGGCTGGCATTCCCGCCCGCATTGTTGTCATTGGCAACACGGACTCGAACCCGTACCCAGACCCGGACCCGGACCCGGACCTGGGCCATGCTCGATCCATGGCCGTGCCTTGCAGTGCAGCAGTTGCTGCTGCTGCTGCTGCTGGTGAATCCTGCGAACGTGCTTTTGTCGTAATCCTTTGAATTTCGTTGCAATAATTCCACTTGAATGTTTATTTGTGTATACAGCACACACACATACCCATACACAGCGGGTCAGATGAGCGAAAGAGAGAGGGAATGAAAAGTGGCGGCAAGTCGGCCTTACAGTTTATAAGGTTATTGTTTGCGTCATGGGCGCCATTTTAAAACGGCGCAGCAGCAGCAGACGCACTGTGTTACCTTTATAGGCAATACTCGAATTGGTCTTAGCCATTTGTTTGCCAAGTTTCTGCTCGGCACTAAACTATCTACAAATACGCAATGGGACAGGTGCTGGTACGCTGTGTAAAATCCATAAATTGTTGTCGCCACTCTCTTTTCATTTATAAGCCATTGATGCTTTTTCCATTAGTGCCTCATCCGCATTGTGAGAAGCCCTGCTCATCATCATCATCATCTTCTTCAGCATATTCAGAGAATTCTCGTTGTCGCTGTGGCTTCAGAAGGCTTATACAGAGCTGGCTTTACGTTGCCTAGTTCCATTACATTCCTGCCTCTCTCACTCATATTCAATTAGCTCTACATTCTTTTTGCGACAAATGCTGTGTTGATAAATCCCTTCTACGAACTCCAGTTGCCAGTTACTAGTTACTAGTAACGAGTTGCCAGTTTCTCGTTTCCATTTGAGATTTGAATGCATTCAAAGCAATCGTCATGCATGTAATTAAAATTGGTTTAAGTATGCCCCAAAGGCTCCCAGTCCAGTTGAGTGCCAGGGATTGTGCTTAGAGCTTTCGGCTCTACATTGCAAATGCATCAATTGCTCAATTACAAACTGCATTTTGTGGCAGTTTCAGCCGTTTAGAAAGATCTAAAAGTGATGAAAAAGCATAAAAAATATTTCATATTTCCTTTGTTTTAGTTGTTGCCCGAAAAGTTGAAAAGCAATGATAATTAAACCAATAAACAATTTTTCTTCATTCAACTTAGCTAATCCAAGGTTAAAGAAACTTTTTTAATCTCAACGAAAGCTTTCGATTATTGCACCTTTTGGATATGTTATTAATTACTTTGTTTATGTACTAGTTAGGTTTTCATTATGATAAGAGGATGTGGAAATCTGTGATAAGTACAATAAATTCTATCATTTTGAATGGCAGCAAATATGAAGGTATTGTAAGGTTTTTTTCCAGCCTTGAGCTCAACCCAAAAGAAATCCACACTCGTACACATAGCACAGCTTCCCAATAAGCATGTAGGGTATCTGCCTCAACCATCACAGTTTCGCATTTTTCCGTTTCTTCGGAAATATGTATCATCCATCTCTGATCAATTTTACGATAGCTCGAAAAGTAGCTTTATTATGGGCTCGCTAACGACAGCGTAGCACATTTGGTTGCATGCAAAGCGCAATCCCATCCTAGCTTAGCAGCGGACCAGTCCACAGCAAAATTAACAGCACAAAAGCCGTGCGCCAACAATGGGCCAACTGGCAATGGGCAATGGGCAATGGAAACATGAGCAGAGCAAAGCAAACAGACAGTTGGGCCCGTTGAACAGTTGGACAGCTGGATGGCTGGACAGTTTTGGGAACTGAGCTCTAACCAAATACCAAGTGGGCTTAGACCGAAATGCAGAGCGCCAATGCTCGATTTTGAATTTATGCAGTGTTTGGTTTGTTATTACGATGTATGTACGCTGCATGGGCAGGGACAGGGGCAGGGGCGTGGCCGGCTGCAGCAGCTCATTTCCGCATGCCCGCCCTCAAAATCAAAAAACCCGCACACAAAGTCACCGTAGCCGTGTGAAGGCCATGCCAAGCACAGCAATAGGAGCCGCTGTAGGAGTCGTGGAGAAAGCAGAGGTGTGTTGTTACCAGGCAGTCGGTGCATCTGCATCTGCATGCATGGGCGCTCGTTTGTATGGAATGCAACGCTGCTGCTACTGCTGCTGATGCTGTGCGGTGGCTGCCTTCCTGCCACGCCCACATGCAATCTCAGTTTGTGGTTAATATTATGCTGCATTTCTCATTTCGCGTGGGTAGTTGTTGCTGCTGCTGCTGCTGGTGCTGTTGTTGTTGTTGGTTTATTATCATCGCTGGCATTGCCAATGCAAACACGAGCCTGGCCATCCCCGGCATCGAGCATCCTGCATCCTGGAATGTCCCTGCGCTTGTCCCTTGGCTGGTTGGTTTATCTGTTGTTGGTTTTTGGTTGCCCGTCGCTGGCCTTCGTTGTTATTGCAATGTTTTTGACAAATAGTCAGGGAAATGCACACGGATGTCTGTTTATTGTGCCGTGCATGCGGTTTACGTTTATCTTCAACTTATGCAGACAGTTGTTGTTGTTGTTGTTGTTGTTGTTGTTATTATTGTTGTTGTTGGCCTACCACCACCCCAAACCCTCTGGACATGGCTGTGGTCTGAGACATTTTCAGGCATTGTGTGTTTGCATCAGACACATTTTGTTGTGGTCCAAAATTGCAGCTCCTGCTGCTGCGGTGACCCAGCTCCGGGATAACTGTTTGGCTTTTGGTGTATCCATTGTGTCTAGCTCAGGTTTGTTTGTTACTTTTGTGTGTATGTGCCTGTATGTGTGTGCATGTTTTCAATAATAATCTAATTAAGTTCAGTTTATGAATGTGAACAGTCCAGATATGACGTTGCCGGCCTAATGAACTGCGGAAATGACAGCTGAGAACTCTATCTGGACAGTAAGCAGCTCTTAAATGCATTATATATTATGTACTGCTGGCTCACACAATACATTTTGTTTTAAATATATACAGTTGTGGGATTTAGAAATATTTCTATGAATATTTTATTCATTTTATTGTGTTTACAATAAATTCTATTATCTTTGACAATTGTCAGTTTTTGAAAGGTAATTAATTTTGTCATTCCAATAAGCTTCAATTAAATGACAAAGTTGAAAGATCCAAATGGAATTCCATACGCAATTTAATTGTACTGCCAATTCTACTAAGTAGTAAGTATGAAGATATCCTCTATTATGCTGCTAGATTTTGAGATTCACAAGAATACAATAGGCATACAGAAGAAAAGTTTAAAATCAGCTTTGTATTTCTTTTTTTAGATAATTTTTAAAATCTCCAATATATATACTTTATATACTTGATGTAGGAAATATACTTCCTTCTGCCAGTTGCATACTTTTAACAACAACAGCACACCCTGTTTTCCTGTGCCCTTTCAATGGTTACAGGGTATAGATTTGAAAACGGCATCGAGAGGCCGTTTTGTGAAAGGAAATTGTGCTGTAAGCCTTTGATTCATCTCAGTTACGTTGTGGCACTTGCCAGGCATTGTCTTCTATTGTCAGACTGCCTTTCAATAGCTTAATTAGTAGAGGCGCATGCCAGAACTAATTAAGCCAGCCAGAAGGTACACAATGAACACGTACAAGTGCCATCGAATATCAGCATATTCCTTATACACATCTTTACAATGCCTGAAAGCGTGTGCCATTGTGCTTATTGCAATACCCGAAATGCAGCTAGAAATGCGATTATTAATAAAGTTTTAGTGCCAAGCTGGAAAAGCCGCTTGCGGCAGCTGAAAACAATTGAACTACAGCTTCATATAGTATTTGACGCTATGCAATAGATTATGAACTAATTAGGATTGGCTGCCGCAAAAGTAGACAATGCAGCGCCTGAATAATGCAATTAAATTGGCAAGACTACAGCGAACGACTTGACAAATTATGCAACACAAAGCCAATTATAAGATAATCCTGGCAGCACCTTCCTTATGCGAAATATGACACAAGATTAAATGTCATGTCAAGCCATACACAAAAGACTCAACTTTTCCAGCTGGCGGCTGCATTAACCATACCTATTGGCATGCCTTTCGAGCGCACAAAAGTATGCTAAAGCACACTCACACAATCGCTAGCTTGTGTGAGTTTGTGTGTGTTTGTGTGTGTGCGTGAGCGTGTGTGTACACTCTGTTAAATGCCTAACTCAATTATGCCAGGGTAAATGTTTGGCGCAAAAAGCTCAAAAGCCACAGCAAAACAACCAGCACGCAGGTCTCTCGGCGCCCAGGTCGGGCACCCAGCTTGTTCGTCTTTTGGCGCCCAACATGAAACAAGCGCCAGCTGCGCCTAATTGCAGGCAACGCAAACGCAACGCTCACAAATTCATTTATACATGCAATAATTTGGTTTATTATTGGCAGCGTTGGTTCCCAAACAACCCAACTATCCCAGCCCCAGCCCCAGCCTCAGCCACGGCGACAGCCCAGCTCAACCCTTTTGCTACATTTACCATAACTTTTAATTAAATTAAAATGCACAGCCAAATACAACATCCACAAACGACAAGCGACATACGACAACGTGCAACGGGCAACTGGCAACTGGCAACGGGCAACTGGCAACTGGCAACTGGCAACGGGCAACTGGCAACTGGCAACTGGCAACGGGCAACTAGCAACTGGCAACCTGTGCACCCAAAAACTTAATAACCAATTCGCTTTGTAGGCCAAAAGGTTCTGCATTCCACTTATTGAAATATTTATGAATATTTGAGCAAAAGCAACTCAAAAGTGACTTTTATAGGCTGCTGCGCATTTCACGATAATTAAGTTAAACAGTCTGCATGTAATTGATCAGATATTCCAGCTGCTATGTGTGGATTGTCCGTTGCAGCTGACATACTCACCAATTGACGATGGGCCGCGGCCTCTTTATTGAATAACATTCATGAGTAGATTATTACATAAGATGATCAGTACTAATTAACTCCAAATATCTCTCCCAATTATTTATAATTATTTCATATAAAATCTAATCAGATGTGCGCAAATGTTGTGCTCAAAAATCTCTCTGCTCAGATTTTCTTTTCTTTCAATAATTTACTCTTCTTTCGAATAATATTTCCATATAAAGCAGCCCAGCTATTTATTTAAAATATCTTATCGTTTTACCTAGCAGCTCTTTATCATCTCTCCCTAAATGCGAGCCCCAGCTTGCTGTTAGCTTCGAATTCGGCATCACCTTTCGCTTGATTTTGGGTGCATTCACTGGCACACCTCCAACCTTCAGCTACCCTTCAGCAGGACACTTGGCAAACCACCTTTGCCGTCGTTCTCCAATCTCAATCTCAACTTGCCCCAAACTATATTTGCGTAATGTTCCTTCTGCCCCTCTTGCTCTTTGTCTTTCCAGTTTTTGTTTCCTTTTCTCTAATGTGCTTGCCATATGGCATTCGCTTGGCGCTTCATAAAAATGCAAACTTATGTTTTTCACAACTTTTGGCACTATCCGCACACAGTTCGTGCATGATGTCCACTCTGCACACACACACACATACACGCACAGAGTCACACACACTTGTAATCCAATTAAAGGTAGCAGTATAGTTGGCTTTTAGCGTGCGGTGGCTAGTCCGGCTGTTCCCATATTGTTCAGCTGCCCCGGCTCTGACATCCACATTGCCATCAGCTGGTCACCTTAAAAGCTTTTACCAATCGACAGCTCGCCTTGATTTTCAGCATCGGCGCAAACTGCGTGGCTAGAGCTACGTTGTGCTTCTGGCCTGGCTCTCCTCCTCCGCCTCCTCCTCGTCCTCTTCCTGGTCTTGGCTGCTGTTCGCGTTTTACGTATACTTAATTTGATTTTTCACACAGCCAGCCCCCATAACATACCAGGCCAAGCCCAACCACACCCACACACATACAGCCAGTGGTCATGCTCTGATTTTCATGGCACTCGCACTTGGTCCAAATAGGGGACGGGCAGCTGAACAAAAAATAAGAATAAAAAAAAAAAAAACGAAAAAATCTAATTTCTGTGCAATTTAACGAGACATTTACGTTTTTTCATTTGATTATCTCACAGTCAGTTTGGTAACGGGGCGCACATCTGCCACGCCCCCCTTCCCACTCCCCGCTCGACTCGCTCGACACTCTCAAAAGCGTTGATTGTAAAGATTTGCAGCGCTTCCAATATAAAAAATCCCAAACGCTTGCGACTTACCTTGTCATTGTGCAAGCTACACTTGCACTTTTTATTATTCCCTGGCAGGGTATTTCCGCTCTCAAGTGCCTTTTGAGATGGCATTTGGTTAATCTATACAAGTTGATTATACCATGAGTAAAGAAATTATGTTAATTCCATGTGAAAATTATCATAAATGAATCATCATTTATGATATATTTCATCGATATACGTTTTCTCAGAAGAATGTGCAATGTTCTTATCACTCAGAAGAAGTAAATTTAGATAAGGTAAATATTTTTTTCTTAATATATTGGACGACATATGTTGGAACTTCGAACGTCCTTGTGCTGAAAGAACTTAGACAAATCAGAGTAATGTACATATATGTATTACTTAAATTTCATAAGTTCGCTTTTCAGGGTATTTAGAATTCAGCTGGCGTTAAAAATTCTAGCCAAATGGTTGCGTGCAGCCTGCACTTGCATTTTGTAGCATACTTTTCTGGGCTTTGGTTGAAGTTTTCGTGTAATTTGTTTTATGTGATTGTCCATTGGCTTCATTTTGGATACACATTAGCTGAGCGCGTAGCAGCAACCACAACCACAGCAATACACACACACACACACACACGCACACATGCACGCACACATGAGTGTGCAACAAATGGCACATGTATTAGTGTAAGCGTAGAGGACACAAGCGCACACCTTTTGTGTACGTGATGTCATTATGGCCAAAAGGTAAATTTCAACTGTCGCACACTAAACGACTCTTTGCTCGTTCTGGACACCCACCGACCCCCATTTTAACCCGTAGCCAAACGCCAGCCATCTCTCTATCAGCAGCTGTATCTCTTTGTGGCTGGTTGGCCACCAAATCGCAACTCGCAACTCGCAACTGGCAACTTGCAGCTCCCCGACCACGCAAATGAACGTTTAATGTATTTGACATTTTGAAAGTCAACCCGAACGGCAACCGGATACAGCATCTAAACATATGGAGAATGACTGTTGGCTGCATTCTGCACAATTTGCCCATCATCCCAGGCGCACATTCAAATTCACATTCGCCGCGTTCCACATTTGTCATTCGAGATGACCCGATTTTTGTGGTGCGCTGTCCGTTTGTTGCGCCTGTTTAGAGTTTAAATTTTCCTGCCTGTGGCATGTGGCAAGCACTTATGTGAGCCACGGCAGCAACATACTACTTGTGCAGCCTAACATGCTCGCATCCTTGTTGTTGTGCTCTGCTGTTGCCAAATTTGTAATTTAAATAAGGCGTAATTACAGACCCACAGACCATTGACAGTGATTAGACTGCCAACACGTTCCGTAAAGCTGCTTCCTGGCTGTATTCACGATTTATATTGTTGGGCCAAATGTATTGGTTGTATTTTAAGAGCTGCGACTAACTAACTGGCAATGGGATTCTGCGACTGACAAGCAAAAATATGTGATTTCGTAGAGGGTTTGGCCTTTGATTAATGCTGCCACAAAATGGAAACATGAGCATTGAACATGTGCTTAAAATAGCACAAATAAGCAATACTACAATCGAAAAATCTTGCATCCTAATTTTAAGAAAATCGCCATAAAAAGCTGATGTTCATAAATGTGAGAAAATGTTCTTCTAAATCGAGAAAATTTTTTGAAATATAGTAAACTGATCTAAAATGTAGCGAACATTTGTTTCGGACTGTACTTAGATAAATTCGAGACCATAATTTCCGATAAAATAATCGTATTTTTCTATACAAATCGTTTCTCAAAGTCCTCCCCACCCGAGCATAATGCTCTATATAATTGTTCGTGGTGTGTCATTGGCGCTAATTAGTTTTCATGGGTTTTGTGCGGCTCGTTAGTTTGAACAACACGCAGTGCCGCCCAAAGCATTTCGTCTTAATTAGTGCTGGGGCATATAAAGTATACGAAATTCGAAATGCCGAGGACAATTAATAAGGCACACAAATTTGACATTCATTGGACAGCGCCGTCAAACTTTATATTCTCTACGTTCTATGCATTATATTCACTTCTTTTTTTTCTATATATCTAAATATACATGCTGCCATTTATTTGCCTTTATTTATGCATTATTTTTATGGTCGCCGTTTGTTGTTGTTGTTGGTGTTGTTGTAGTGTGTGTGTGTGTGTTTTTTTATGGGCCAAGAGTCATTACGACGGGGCTACTGTGCCTTTGTTGGTGCTGTTGTTGTTGTTTGCTTTGACTAAACAAATATTATGGCCATTAAGGAAATTGGTCAAAAACTGTCTATGCGAATGTAGTTGTGCCTGCCTGCGGCTTGCCTGTTATTGTTATTCTCTGGCTCTTTGAGTTGTCGTCCAAATGTGCGCAATAAATGTCAGCTATTAAAAGCGATACACAAAAAACCGAACTCCTTGAACTCGTTTCATAGTTTTGCCCGATAATGAATCCTGCCCCCAAGTTTGCCTGGTCTTACTCCTCGGTTAATTGCGCTTGGCTTGCGGTTCAAGCAATTAATCAACAATTTCGAGGCGTTGAATATAGAAGAAAATAAAGAAAAATGGAAAATCAGTGCAATTATGCAAATTGGCTACCCCTTAACCCGAAAAGTCATAAAAACAGAGGCATAGGCTTGAGTATACAACGGACAGCAAGAATCCTATTTAACCAGAAAGAAGCAGACATTCTGATATAGCCCAGGACTTCTCTGGGTATGTGTGTGCAAATATCTGACACATTTTATTTGAATTATAATTTTAGCATATACTTCTGCTGCTGTGCACAAATTTTGCCAGGGTATCTCTTGGTCGCGCAGCTCATTGTTGCACATTTCCATTTCAATTTTTGGGCTACGCACACAAACCTTTTTCTTCTGACTATGGGTTAACCCTGCTTTGTTGTCTCATTAGACGCATAATTACGCCGCTCAATTCTGAAAGTCGGGCATCTTAAGACAAAATTAAAAATAAATTACAAGAAAATCCGCGCGACAAATCGAAGGCAGCGTCACCTCCAGCCCCCCGCACTTAAAAACCTGTCAAAATTAGCGAAATTAATGCGCAAACGAAGCGAAACTGTCGAAACATAAAAGAAAACAACAAAAATGTCGGCGTATGTGCCAAATGCCGGGTAACGGGTAAAGAAAAATACAAAAAAGGAACAGCATAAAGCAACGTGCGATGAAATTGAAACATTTGCCGAGTCGTTGAAATTTCCTTAACTCATTATGCGCGGCGACAACCCTGGCAGCGAGCCTCTGGCCCGTACAGCCCCCCCGGACCATGCAGATTGAAATCCAATTAATGCTCCTGATGGTGAAAAACAAAAAAGTAAAAAACAACAACAATAAAATGCAAAGCTTTCAACTGATTTTTACGCCGGCTTCCCACTTCCCTCTTTCCACTTCCTGAGCCCGACTGCCAAACGAATTGGAAAACAGGAGTGGGCGCGGCCTAGCTAGGTGGGCGTGCATTGAAATCCTTTTTTAAAATGCCAAACGCGTTGCGGCGTTAATATGTCAAATTAGAGACTGGGACGCTGCGCCCGGAGAGGATCAAAAACTTGCCGATGGCTACAAAACCGGACAGCCAGGACGTCCCGAAGTGTCAGCACAATAAATGTGACCGCGTATCGAAACTGAAGTTTGACGAAAGTTCCGGCACAGCTTCAGCGACAGCAACCCCTGAGCCCAGAACCAGGATCCTAAAATCCAATTGAAGCATCGCTGGTTTAATTAAACAAGGCTGCGAGGCAAATTATTGGGCAAAGGCTTCCTGTGGAATGGGTTGATAAACTGGTAACAGGACATTGAGGTGGTTGGCTAAGTGCTTCAAAGAATTCGCTGTACAAGAAATTAATGGATATTTAATTTTTACCAGCTGAACGAGCACAGGGTGTGCATAAACCGAAATTGGAAAATTTTCTTGAAAAATTCCTTAAATCTCATCAATTCTAAGGGAGTTTTATTTCACTAAAATTCGTAGATATTGCTTTTTAACAAACTTAAAATGTATATATCATATGTAGGCTCAAGAAAAGTACTTCAATTACCAAAAATTAATAGAGATATAACTTCTAATAACTGAAGATATATGAATATATAAAGGGTATACAGAAGCAATATAGAGTATACTTAATCCGTCAGGCAGTTCCTACACCTAAAATATTATTATGAAATTTTCGAAATTCAATCAATGTTGGTTAAATGTTTGATAAATTAACAAGAAATTCATAGATAAATAATTTTTCCAAACTGAAAGAGTATAGAGTATACATAAGCTGAATTGGCAGCATTTCTAGAAAAGCTGGCTTTATAAGTTCTTAATTCTGGTACACGCGATTTTCGCGTACTTATTGGCAAAAGGAAAGTAGTTAAAATACCTGAAAATTAATAATAATTACCTGAAAATCAATAAAAGAAGCTGAACGACTCAGAGTATACATGAGCCGTCAGTCAGCTTCTACACTTGGAGCATTTTTGCTGAATTTTCTCAACTTTATCAATTCTAGGAAAATCTTATTTCTGGTATGAATTCTCTTATCTAACCAGAATTTACTAGATGTATGATTTTTACAAAAGGAAAGAGTTCAGAGTATACATCGCGAAATTCCTACGCATTCTAAGTAAATGTTAGTTCTTTGTATTAGATGCTCTATCTTAACAAGAAATCAATAGATCTTTCATGTTTACAATCAGAAATGATATAGAGTATACATATGTCAAATCGGAGCATTTCTATAAAACCTGGCTTCATCAATTCTCAATTCTGGGACACAGGTTATTTATATGCATCAGAAAACTAATGTATTTGATGTGCGCGTATTTGTGAGCATAGTCTATAAAAGTAGTCCAATTACCTGGTAGCCTATTAATATTTACACAAGCCACATAAAACTACTCTATTAACATTGGCCACGCCCACTAACTAACTAATTACCACAGCCCAGTGAACAGAATCGTTCGGGGGGTTCGGAGGCTTTTGGTTATTGCCACTGTCCAAACTTTTTCCATATCCTGTGCAACATTCGCTCAATTACCAAAAAATGTTTTGTTGATTTAGTCAGCGCTCATAATACAAATTTATGTGTGCGTGTGTGTGTGTGTGTATGTGGTTATATGTGTGCTTAATAAATAAACATTTTGTGCGCTACACAAAACTCAAATATGCTGCTAGAGAATTAACAAATATTCCAAGGATACAAAAAAAAGGGGGGAAAACAAATACAAAATACATACCTAGAAAATGATGTGCAATTCTCCACTTGACAACAAAAATATGCGAATAATAATAAAAACAACTTTGTAAACAGCAAAAGACAACAACAACAACAACAATTATCATGGAATGTTTGTTTTGCATGGAACCTTACTTCATTATTGACAATTACATTAGCATATGAAAAGGCCATTCCACAAATATAATTCGCTGCCAATTTCCATATTTGTTTAGGGAAAGCACATGAAAAGTTCTGATATTTTTTTTTTTTTTGTATATTTGTATATCATATGTAAATACAGCTTATTAATATTATTAAAATTTTATTATTTATATTATTATTATAAGTATTTTGTGCTTTCCGTCTTTTGTGATATAAAAAAATGGATGGATTTTCATAGAATGTGCGGAATTTGAAAGTAAAATATATATTTTCGCCTGTTCAAAGAAAAGTATAAATATATTTAGCTTAATTTTTTGTTAAGGGATATATATATATATATATATAACAAACAATTAAGCTATATATATATGTATGCAGTTATTACAAATCAATTTTTGTAACTTTTTGTGTTTACACATTTGATAAAGAAATTTAAATTATCTAAATATTTTTTAAATTTTCTTATTTTATACATATATGAATGGTGATTGTTATTAAAATGTTTTAATGTTTTGTATATGTAGAGGCATTTTTATAAAATTGGCAGGAGCTTAATACATTAGGCGAAATTGAAAATTGAAATCAATATTTATGCATTATTAATATTAGTTAATTTTTTTAACAATTTGAAAAGAAATTTCTTAAACCCAAAAATGTTTACTTGTTTCCTAAGATTTCTTTATTTGAAACGCAAATATTAAAGCTCTAAAAGTTTTTATTTATTATTATGTAACTCTATCTCATGAGCTGGAAATCGTTGCAGCATATGCAGAAAACACACAAGTGGCAACGACTTTTGGCCCTTAGATGTTGGCGCATACTATTTCTATCTCTTTCGCTTTATTGCCCTTTCATTTTGGTCTATTGGGGCACACTTGACTGGGCCATGTTGTACGCTGTGCATGTGCTTGTGCGTGTGTGTGTGTGAGTGAGTGTGTGTTCCCAATTAGATTTTATTGTTTTGGTGCGATTGCAGTTGCCATTGTTTGTTGCCTGCTGCTGCTGCTATTGCTGTTGCTCGCCTGCCAGCTGTTGTTGTTGTTGTTTTGGACTTTCCAATTGTTGTTGTTGTTGTTATTGTTGTAATTAGTGAAGCGCAAACAAATGTCGCCTAATGATTCGTTGACTGCCGTCGACAACGACGACGCCATTTTGTGCCGACTCACACATAAATCTATACATATACAAATTGTTGTTGTTGTTGTTGTTGTTGTTGTTGTTGTTGTTGTTGTTGTTGTTGTTGTTGTTGTTGTTGTTGTTGGTATTGTTGGTTTATTGGGTGTAATTACATATGTCGCGCTCTCATATTTACATGGCAATTGGGCACAGACATTGTAAATATGATTTACAATGCCAGCGAGCTGCAGTTTTAAGCTTCCTTGCTTTAAACTTTGTTCAACCTTGGCAAAACTCATTAACGTATTGGCCAAAAACAACCGCCGGCCAATATAAACAACACACACACAGACGCACTTTAGCCAGCACTCGTGACGCTCATGCTAGTTCAATAATAATTAGTTTGAGATTTAATTTTAATTACGCCGAGTTGTCAGCTGAGCTCCGTTGAGCTGCCATCGTGTCTGTGTTGATGTCCATGTCCGTAACGCCTGCGGCGAAAACTGCCTGCCAAGACTGTAATTAATATGGGGGACCCAAGCACAAGAGTGCCGATGCGCCCGGGATACGCTGCCACAGATACAAACTATATATGAACACATATGAAATCGCCTTTACTGTGTGTGTGTGTGTGTGTGTGTGTGTGTGTGCTTCTTGGATTGATGGCCAAAGCTGTTTATTTACTTACGGAACGCAAAAGGGTTTCAGTTTCATTTTATTAAGTTTCAGTCAGTTTAGTAAAAACAAAATAAAAGCTGTCATGGACAATATGTTAGATCGGCAAAACGTAAAGAAAGAGAAGCGCATGGGGCAAAAGCTAGCTAGGACGAAGTACACCCTCTTCATATTCATTTATGGAAGGCATAAGCTTACGGAAATGTTCAACTAATTGCAGTTAATGAAAACTACTAACAAGCAGCGCAAATACATAGCAAAGCTGCGAGTATAGAAAGCTGCAAAGGGTTTAAAAGACAAACATACTGCGGGCATGTTCTATGGAACCCATCCAAAGTTGCAGTTAACAAATTCCATTATACAAAGCATTGCACTTTTAAGTTTCTGCTGTATTTCGCAGAAACATATGTGTTCTCATCTCTATTCATGCTGCTGGCATTCGGACTAATGCTTTGCCCAACAACTTCGAGGGATTCCTTAGAAAGGCATCCTTGAATATTTCATAGAGCTCTTCATAATCACTGGCAGCTGCACACAGTCCATTTGACCCATTATTGTGCTACATGCTACATGCAATAGACAGCCCAAGAGCGGGCAAGTGGTGCGAAGAGTTTGTGCAAGAGAGAAAGTCTCGAACATCATCAACAATATTTCACTTGATTTAATTTTTGCTCCAGCCAGAAAATTTGTTGCAATTTGCGCATACACAACACATTGCGCTCTGTTTTGCTCCTCCTTCCTTCTTCTTCTGCTCGTTTTTTATTATTTTGATAAATTATTATGCGCTACATAATTTTCGCCAGCTCATGACACTCTGAGGCGCCGCAGCCCAGAGACGAGCTCCACTGGGGGTTATCCTTTGTGTGGCGCGGCGATCCATGTGTTGGGCTGGCCGTCAAAAAAAAAAAGAGAGAAAGTTTTGCGTTCCGGCAGGGGCTTTGCTTTATTTATGCATGCCTAATTTATGAAAATTTGATGTACTTGTAAGCTATTTCGGTGGGATACTTTTATATTTGTTTGCACATAACCGCAACACATGCACAGCTATCTCCACTCTGAACCGAAGGATGGCAATGCTCGATGTTGGCGCCTCCTTTTTTCTCTTTTGTGGTTGTTGTTGTTGTTCCTCTATGCTCTGACCGCGCTACAAAAAACTTGCGCCTAAATAAATTACTTGTAAAACTTTTCAAATACTCGTAATTCTACATGATGTTGTTGAGGTCGTCAACGCAACGTTCGTTCGCTCTTTCGTTGGCTCGTTCGTTCGCTGCAGCCCCTTTCGATATTACCCGAGGCCGGCGACGTTATCGTCAAACTTTACTAAGCCAACATAAATACCATTTACTGCACAAAAGTTGCCAGCACACCAATAACAACAAAAAGCTACAACAGCAACAGCAACAACAGACTTACGCACTTTCATAAAAATAAGTGGAGCTGCTTGCACTGAAACACAAGCCCAAGCTAAGCATTTCAATGCTCTATAAGACGCTTAGAAACTTGCTTATATGATCCAAAAACTATATGAGCGTATATTATATACAATATAATCATTTAAAAAATATATATGCAACATATGCACTTTTCTCCAACCTACTCTTGATATACAAATTTAACTACATTTTAGATGGTTTCTCCATCCATTTCGCATGAAAAGCACTTTAAAAATATTTCAAAGTTTACAAAAATCAAATAATACTATATTTTTTGGAAATTGTTTAAGTTATTTTAAGCTTTGCAAAACTTCCAAATTCATAGCCGATTTTCCATGAAAAGTGCACGCAAAATATATTAAAATGTTGAAAACCAATTATTTATCCATACAAAAATTCGCCGAATATTTTTAAAATAATTTTCACATTTTTGGTAATAATTTTTAAGTAATTTTTACTTTTGCAATTGCATCATAAAATTGCAATTATTTAGAACATTACCAACAATTTTTTCCACCAAAATGCATTAGTTTTTGGAATCACACATTTCGCACATTTTAATATGTGTGCAAAAATTTAAATAAGTTGGGATATTTTATGCTTCCAAAATCCAAATCTAATTTCTACAACCTTGCAACTTATTTTCGTATTTGTCGTGTAACAATCAGCTTTACAAATTGTTCTAGCTCAAATGCTACTCTATCGAAATGCATACCACAAAAAACTTTGATATGTATGCATAATGTGTTGCCTACTTTTCGGCTGGCGCTACAAAACGCTCTGTGCCAAGCCATTCAAAGCAGCTCTCGGCTGCTACGTATTTTCTCTCTTTCGATGCTTCGATTTTTCTTTTACTTTTAGCAGCCAGCCACCTTTACTCAGCTCTTGTGCACTTGAAACAAACCTCCCCAACGGCTGCCAGTCCAATGCTTCTGTCAGTTTCACAACCCGCAAACATACAACGTTTATTTTATTGACTTTGGCCACACATTGCATATGCTCTGGCCTGTTGTCTGTGTGTCTGTTTGTGTGTGTAAGTGTGTGGGTGTGTTTTGGGGGACTTTCTAATAAGTTGCCACCATTCCCATTGACAACAAGCGAACAACAAACAACTGTTCATCAATACTTTTAGTCGACAAACGAAGGCCAGTGCCAAGTGGGCAAAGGGACAACTCCCCAAAAGTGGCAACAAAGTTGTAAATTTGTGTATCAAAGTGTCTGCATGTCTGTCGGTTTGTATGAATGTGCGTGTACGTGTGTGTGCCAATATCTTTCTAGATTTTCATATTTGTACTTTGTCTACGTTACGTCAGCCAAAGTGTACCCCAGCCCAAATCCAAATGTTGATATAGGGGCGTTTTATATTTAGTATCAATATTTCGTATTGTAACCTGTTTTGAGCCCAAAAACTTTTTTACGCACACACACAGACACACACTCATGCACAAAGTTTTGTACGCACTCTAAAAAGTAGATGGGCTAAGCACCCCTCGTGGGCTGCAGCCTAAAAAGGGCCAACTTTAAGCCGCAGCTGTTGGGGAAGGCTTTGTGTCCACGAACTGTTTGGGGACTAAAGAGTTACTCCAACCGGGCCACGAATTTAGGGTCGATGCCAAAGTTAATTTGAATATAAGCCTGTTTGATCTGTAGATCAAAATTGATGATGAGCAACAAAATCAAAGCTCTAAACTAACAAAAAAAAAAAAAAGAAGAATAATAGAAGCCTGATTGATATTTGTTTATAAACGTGTTGCGGAGCTTGTTATGCAATATTTGTACTTAAATTTAAACCTTTAAAGTACAGACATCACAAACAGTTGCAAGACTTGTTCAATTATGTCATAAAAGCCCTGTGGGGGCATATTTGAATGTCGTCTGCATTAATCTTCTCCAGGTATTGTGTCACTTTTTCATTGCAAGCTCCTTCAGGCAAAGACTCAATAAACCACTTTGAATGGCTTAAAGAGAAGTTGCCAGCAGGTTGCATACTTTCTGCACGCACTGTTGCGATTCAGGCAGCAGTCCTTTAACCTGTTGCGTAACTCTTTCACACACAGCACACACACCCCATGCTGAGGCTTATAAATAAAATTCAATAAAGCTGAACTGAACTGTCACCAGCAGCGGCAGCTCCAGCAGCAGGCGATGTCCTGGACCTGCCTCGTGCTGCCAATAATAACATTAAAACATTTTCTACATCAATGATGCATGACGTACATCAATACATCATTGCTGTGGCTGGTGTGGGGCTATATGTTGTATATATGTGTTGCATACATTTAGGCTGGCGTTTTGTAAACTCGTTTTCTAAGAAGGCGCAGTCGGGCAGGCCGAACTGATTGATTTACATGCTTTGCCACGCGCGACTAACGCGACATTCGCATTGACATGAAATGCCATTGGACAGGCGGCAGTTAAAAGGAGTATGCCGCCAGGATATTCAGTGGGGCGCAAAATGAAAAGGGCGTGTGGAGGCTGTGGGTGTGTGAGAGAGGGTGAGATGGAGACGGAATGGGGGTGTGAGCGGGTCTCGCATTAAATATCAATTTCGTTTATCTGTGCGCCTGTTCCTGTGCCCACTTAGTTTTATTAGACAACTGCAAAGCCACCAAAATTGCCAACAATTTCCTTTATTATAAGCATTTTAGCTGTGCGTGTGTGTGTGTGTGTGTGTGCTACGTGTTACAGCTGCCAGCTGCTGCAGCCGAACACAAAAATGTGTTGCCTAGCCCATAGGCGGGCATTACTATAAATTTTTAAACATTTTACAGCAGTTGGGGGCATGCTACCTGGCTACAGGTGCAAAAGGCTGCTTTAAAGCAGCTCCAACAACAATAACAACAACAACAACAACAGGGATAACAACTTTTATGGGCCACCCCCAAACAATGTATGTAATAATCTTGCTGCCTTTAGAAATCACAATTTTATTGACAACTCAAGTTGTTCTTGATTACATGAGTGTGTTGTGTGTATCTGACAGATAGCACACGCACACACACACGCACACACACATGCACACACACATGCACACGCACACCCTTTTAAGTTTATTAAATTTGGCAATTTCTTAGACCTGCCTATAAGCATAGGTTTGGGCTGTCCAGAGATACCAGCCTCTCCCACTGCCGCACTCAAATCCCTGGCGAGTGCGTGCCTAATGCTTCTGTCCATTTTTCCGAAGTACGTTCTTTGCTTGGAGCAAGGCCCATCAGCTGGCTATGTTTACTTTATGGCAGCGTTGGCATCATGTTATTGACAAATCAAAATAACAAGAATATAAATCAAAACTCAATAATTATGAAAGCTACAGCTACAGCTTTCAACTTAAACTGAAATAGCATTTCACAGTTTCCAAATCTGCGCACAAATATTTCTAGAGCATCTAGAGTGCGGTGCTTTAGTTGTAGTCTCTGTTATTCGCAACATGAGTTCCTTTTTTTAGCTTTTCTCTGACAAGGCATTTGTGAGTGAGTGGAATAAGGGTCGAGGTTGGACAGTGCCTAGGTCCGGGGGCGGGTAAATATTATTAAAAAGGTTCTCGTGCGGCGCTGTCATACATTCATGTGCGGGACTTGTGCGCTCGTTTGATTGATTAGTAGTTGTCAAATGGCTACATATGCAGCTCGTTTGTTCTTTTTCTTTTTATTTTGTCAAAAATTGTGCAATTTGAAGTGTTGACAACGTCATTTTTCTAACTCCAAATGCATTTGCACACCTTTGATGCTAATCAAATATTGTTGACAGTCAGTCAACCAGGCAGTCATTTAACCAGTCAGTCAGTCAGTCAGTCAAGAAGCTGCTGCAAATTTGGCCACGTTTATCAAAGTCATTGAACCGGCTGCTTGGTGGGGTGGGGCATGGGTGGTATGAATTTTCCTTAGTCATTCGTATTTATCTTCCTGTTTTCACACGCAACTTTGCGCTATTTGTTGGGCAATTTGCAAGCTTGCAGAAAACCTTAAGCTCAATTCTGTTTTGTTTCTTGGCCATATTTGGTGTGAAAATAAATTCACTTGCCTGACAATTTGGCACTTGGCTTTAAATCTTAAAATTAGTTGTGTTTACCTTTCTGTACCACGTAGCTGGACATTTGTTGATTTATGCAGCCAGTGCTGACTATTTACTAAGCACTTTTACCTGCGACTGCACAGCTCTTCAACATATAAAAGATGATAAATATGTATATATATGTATATCGATACACATATAGTTATCCATTCTTTATATTTGCTTGCACAAGCATAAAATGTGCATTTAAATCTAAAATATGGCCTATGTTTAGATTAAAAGGATCTAAGCATAATGCGAGATGATATCTAGTTAGAAACTTCTTAAAAAATAAACACAGCTATTAACTCTTTTGAATGTTTTTACCCATATACCTTAACAAAATATAGCTGGAAGATTCTTAACGTCTTCACAGTTGGGAATTCTTATTTGAGGTCAGCTCTTGGTCATATTTTGTAGATTCTCAACATTTTATGGGCTGTTTATGTTTGCTGTGGACTATTTTATATACAAATTGTATTTTTATTTGAATTTACGACTATTTCCGTTCCGTTTGGTCGCACTTTATGCTGTGCTACTGGCTAGCAGTTCATATATGCGTGCAGCCTCAGAACGTGGCACTTCATCACACTTTATCTGGGCGGGGGCGGGGCAAGAAAGTACAGGTGAAGCCCAGTTGGCAGTGCTGCAACCGCAAGGAAAGCCTTTAACCATTTCGCACTGTGGCCAAAAATTTATAAGCGCCTTGCGTCAGTTTTTGTTGCTGTTGTTATTTAATACGGGGCGCAACGCAATTGTTGTAGTTGCTATAAATAAAACAAGCAGCACACACCTCCAACGGACGTGTGTGTGCGAGTGTGTGTGTGTGAGTGTATGTGGCGCACTTTATATAAACTTAGATAACAAACAGCTTGGTTATTTATTTTTCTTAATATTAACGTCAACATTCTGCGCACATGTTGCACGCACAGCCGAACCCAAGGAAGCCCCAGCGCCCACTGGAGTCCCCACCACAGACGTAGATAAAGTCATTTACACACAGACAGACACACACACACACACACACACACACACACACACACACATACGCCAGACTGTTGTAATATTTGTTGCCATCTTACAGGCGATGCGAGGTGTGCAACTAAATCACATCAACAGCGCTAGAATTTATAACTGTGTGTGTTCCTCTCTCTCTCTCTCTCTCTCGCTCTCTCTCAGTATTTATGTTGGCCTCTATCTACTTAGCGTTGCTTATTTTGACTTTATTAAGCCAAAACACGTTGCAAAGCAGCTAAACACGCGCGTATAAATACAACCCAAATGCTTGGGGCTTAGTTGGCAACTGCCCCTTTGGCGCCATGCTGTGGGTTATATTCGGGTATCCCATTCAGGCAACTGTTTGCATGTTTATACAGTCTCGTGTGGTATTGGCTAAGATGCAATTTGGCGTGCAATTCAATTCGCGACGCTGTTTACAGAGAACACATCGCAGATACAATTTGCATGCCTCAGCTGCATTAATACTCAAATGCTCTGAATTTCAAGCTAAACATACCACAAAGAGCTCAATTGCTTTGTTAAAGCACGCCTTTTGAGATCTAATCAGATCTAAGATCTACATTTGTTAAAGATTTCAAGTGGATTCATGATATGTTACTTTTACATTTCCTTCTTGATTTCCTAGATTTATAGAAAGAAAGGGTTGACATAGTAATCCGATCCGCTACAAGCTTTATTCGCATATATCTTAAGAAAAGCGAAGGTGTGTAAAGATTTGGGTTTTCTTCCAAGCGTTCCACATTTTGTGAAAGAAACCTCTACAAAACTATATAAAAATATAAAAGCTGTTTGCGCTGATTGATCAGTATCATATGCATATTACTTCTATCCAATTGCCCTGATTCTTTTTTCACTTGCAAGCCACTTTGCCAATTCTTCTCGCTACTCTTTTGCGAATGCACCTTGAAACGCACTTGACCCCACTCGAAGTCGTATGCCCACACACCTGCTGGTGAGGCCTGCCGGGCAATTTCATTAATCTTGCTCAACATGCTCGGCCGCTCGTCGCCAGGCCCGGTACGCACTACAGTGCTCGACAACAGTACTCGCACCACGCATGGCTGCTGGTCCACGCACGCTAATTTTTCATCATCAGCGTCGGAGCGGCGACAATGGCCATGTTGACGATGTTGCACAGGATCGGATGTTGGCACTGGCGCTCGCATAGCTCCTGCGGCCTGCCAGATAATACTGCCGCTAGTTGCATACATGTGTGTGTGGGTGTGGGTGAGGGTGTGAGTAGCTGGTTTTCCATTTCGTTGCCATGTGCAATTCATCAATATCATTTTATCAATTTTCACCGCTGTCCAACAAGGCCTGACTCCCCCCCCACCTCCCTCGTGGCCCCTGCAGCCTGCTCAACTCAACTGTATATCACATTGCAATTTGTTGTCTATTTGCTGAAGGATATGCAGATTTGCCTGCGCCCCGAATACCCTTTCCTTTTGCCCCTCCCCCCCTGTTACGCCCACTGCGCCTGTCGTTTTTCATATGCATCGACATGATTTTTTTCCTCCTCTGACTGACTGACAAGCATATGTGTGTGTGTGTGTGTGTGTGTGTGGACACTCAGTTATGGGTGTGGCTGTTTGCTCTGCCAACGGCGACGTCGCAGCTGCAATCGCCGTCGCGTTTTGCAACTGTAATTCAATTTTAACAATTTTTCAACTGTGTTATTGACGTGACTGACGCTTCGACTGGTGATTTGTTGCCGCTGCTGCTGCTGCTGCTGCAGTAACTGCTACTGCTGCTGCTGCTGCTGCTGCTGAATCTGGACATGGCTGGCAGCTACCCAACTACACGTAGGCCTCACTTGTTTGTGGGTGTTTACCTCTCTCTGTGTGTGTGTGCGTGTGTGCTGCTCTCACTTTGGTCATTTGGTATTTGCGTTGATTTTTCACTGAGGTTTTTGCTCGTATTCATTTCGGGTTTGCCCACGCGCAGGTATCGCATATCGTTTTCTATAATCAAATATTGAGCTGCAATTTCGGTTGCAGTTAATTTGTACACTACAAATTGGCTGTGCATCGTTCGTTTCGCTTCTTCTTTTTTTCTTTTTTTTTTTGTGGCCCATCAGCATTTGATTATAATAATTTTTACTGTGATTGCGCACAAATATTAATTTGATTTAACCAAACGAAGTTCAGTAAACAATAAAGCGGTTTTGGTTATTGGATTTAATCTCTGCTTAACTTTTTTAATTTGTTGACATATTTGAAATGTATACTAGTCGCATTTTAATTCGAATCGCCCTTCTATGCAATTCTGATTGTGTTTTAATATTCGCTCTTGACAGAATATATATAACTGAAATCCGCTTTAATAGTTGTTCTTTAATTCGAATCGTCCTTCTATATGGTACTGAATCGCCTTTTAATGTCGCTTTTGACAGTCTGTATATAACTGAATGCCTTTGAAGCTTTTAATTGTCGTTGTTTCATGCGAATCCCCCTTCTTTGCGCTTCTCATATGTCTACATATAAAAGACAAATCTGATCAATTTCGAACCAGTGCATAATTTTTATATGAAACCAGAGCGAAGTATGGAATTATGCCATAAGTCTGTTGAAAGTCTGGAAAATGTGCTCAAACTCATTTGAGATCTTTATTTGACACGCGTTTCAGACTTTTCGAAAATTTCACACCTTCTGAGTGGGAAATGGGTTTCAAGCTCTGTAATATGAATCTTTATAAATATGTCTGGCAGGGATTTTCGAAATTCCACTCGCAAGTCAGGAAAATTCACGGTAATAAACAGTTTAGACCTGCTTGTGTATTTGTGACCCAAAGAACATTCCATTATGCCATTTAATCTGAAATGCGTTTAACCAAGCGCCTAAATAATCAATTGTGAATCATATTCAAGCAATCGAAGTGTATAAATAGAACATTAAATACCGCTGGCCCACAAAATTAAAGCGAACTACTTAATTATAGACATATTTCGATTTAGATCATTTTTTTCCTATTTTTTACCAAATACCACACAACACGCACTGACAAAAAACAAACAGTTCACAGAGTAAACCACAACACACGACATGCCTCATTGCATGCTTTGTCCAGTCAAATTTCACGCATCGCTGCTGGGCTACCTGAACGTGAGAGTGAGAGGGAGAGAGAGGGAGAGAGAGTGAGAGAGAGAGTGAGCAGTATTCAACTTCAAAAACGAAAGACAGCCGCAACTTTGTTATACAAAATACAAAATAGCGGCCAATTTGTTTAACGCTGTTTGAGTTTTTGTTGTTTCTGATTTGCGGGCTGGCAACAGCAGCAACAACAACAACAACAACAACAACAGAGGCAACAATAATGTGCACAAGTATCTGGCAGATACATTTTTACTGCAGCAGCAGTGGCACATGTGCTGCTGTTGCTGCTGCTGCCACAGCTGGATTCAAGCAGCAGTTCAATTGCTGGCTGCCTGCCTGCCTGCCTGCCTGCTGATTAGAATAATTAGCTGCTGTGCCGCTGACTGTTGACTGCTTTGGCTGCCACAGACTGTGGCACGTTCCCAGCTCCCGTTTCCGACACACCGGACGCCGCATTCAATGCCAATCATTAGGCAGCGCTTGCTGTAAACAACACGCCTATTTATAGACGCCGCACCGGCAACCAGCTGCCCCTCTGCCCCTCTCTTCACCCCGTCTCCACAGCTCGTGGCGCGTCAGTGCGTGCAATTGTGCGTCTCAAGATGTTTATGAATGATGCTGATGCTGTTGCTGTTGTTGCCACAAGCCCATTTCAAATCTAGAAGCAACAATATGCGCGCTTTTCTTTACTTTTTTCGTTTTGTTTGTGGGCCAAATGTTAAACGCTTTTCTGCCAACGGGAAGGAAGCCCCCTGCAGAGGGGTGTGATGAGTGCCTTCCAATAGGGGTAACCGGAGGGCAGTTCGCGTTTGAAGACATACGAACATAGCTGGGGAAACTGTTGGAAATAAACGAAAAAGGTGGCAAAAGACTTGCGCAGGGGAAGAGGCACAACTCACAAGATAGTCAAGTAAAGCGGGGAAACAGAAAGCGAAATTCTGGAATAGTCCAAGCTAACTATTGAGGAATTGGGAAAATAATTTAAATAAATTATTTATAATTAAATTCAATGAATGCAAAGAAACAATTTAACTTAAATAATAATATTTTAACTCAATAAAATACATATTTTTAAATTATTATTTCAAACATATGCCACATGCACGTAGTTCATAAATTCCCTTATACATTAGGCATTTATTATTTGTGTTCTGCCCCGCCAGCGAATTCGCCGCAATAAACGGCGAATTGGGCTCAGCTTGATGACAACACATGCGCACTTTCCAGGCAGGCAGGCTACGCCGATTGTCTGCCTCAGTTCCAGGCGCATTAAGAGCGCCGCCTCAGAAGCCGCTGAATGCTGCTTTGTTGTTGTAGTTGTTGTTGTTCTTGTTGTTGTTGTCTCGATTAGATTGGCGGGGGGCAGCGAGGGAGCGGGCTGCCTAAAAGAGAAATATTTTCAATGCGAGCCGAAAAAAAAGAAAAACGTGGCGCAAACTTTTTGTGCAAAATCAGCGAAAACATGAAACGACATAAGTATGTCAAAATGCATGGAGAGATAGCAGCAGTAGCAGACACACACACACACACACACACACACACACACACACACACACACACACACACACACACACACACACACACACACACACACACACACACATACACGCAGTGAGATTGAGAGACGAGGGCACGTACTTATATAAAAGGGCCTAGAGTACTTACACATATATATATATATATATTATATATAGTATATATGGGCTATAGGGTACGTGTGTATGTATGTGTACACACACACACACACACACACACACATACACAGAGATTTACTTAGTATTTGTGGCGCACATAAAGCAGTCGGCAGAAGAGGCAAAATGAAATGTGAAATGTTTGGATGTTTGGGCTGCTGATGCCGTTCTTGGGTGCCGCCCAGATGATTTGTGCCAGTGTAGGTGCCCCAACAAACCCCGAACAACAACAACAACAACAACTACAACAAAAAAAGCAGGAACGGGAGTCTTAAGGGGAGCCTTATGGAGCCTTATGGTGCCTTTGGCTGATGTAGCCACGGCAACGTCAATCACAGCGCAGAGCGCAAAAATGGAAAACAACCATTTGTGTCTGTGTGTGTGTGTGTGGGTGTGTGAAAAGCAAAACAAAACACACACACACACACACAGTGAGAACAGCAAAAGACAAATAAAAATGCGGAAATGTTGGGCTAGGGTGGCAACAAAAATACATACATACGTATATCCGCATATATGTAGATAGATATTGCATACATGTATATATATATATATATTTTATTCAGGCAAAAATCCATATAATTCAATGGATTGGCCGAGAGAGCAGCCAACAACAAAATGAACACAACAAAAAGCAACCGCAGATTATGCGACGAAGGGCAGAGAGGGAAATCGGGCAGACCGGCAGATGATGTGGCCAGTCAGACATATTAATGACAAAATGATTATGATGACACTAACTGACTACAGAAGGCGGCTGGCTGCAGCTGAAGTGGGGTCAGGCACGGGCACAGGGCCAGGGGCAAGCAAAATGTAAAGCATGCAACAAGAAAAAAAAAAACAGTTGAGAACTTGCTTTAAGTGTAGCGTCAAGTTGAAAGAAACACTGGAGAGTTACGCGTTGTCAATCAAAGTGGAAAGTGTATCAGTTAGTCGGAGTGTTGAAATAGAGTTGAAGTGTGTAGGAGACCAGCTGAGTAACAGTCAATGCAGATCAGGGCTTGAACTCAAGCTAGCGTGGGATACTAACAATATTAATGCGCTCAGTGAAGCATAGATTAAACTAACTTCAAATAAAAAGCTAGAAGGCCTGGCTTCGACTGTGGCCAAAGACCTGGCCTGTCCTTACACAACAATGCAACTAGACTTTGAATCGAATCTTGATTTATTTTCCAAATTTGAATTCAGTTTCTTGAGCATGTTTGCCCGTGCAAATCTTTGAAGATTAAATAATTCTCTAACCTGGCTAATGTAAAAGTAGTTTTTTATTTTATGTTCATGGCCAAAAAGCTGTGCGTCTTCATAATAAAAGGGGTTGTCACTGAGCCGAAAGAACTTTAATAGCTTAGATTCAAGACGTTGGCCCAGGTGTATTTGGTAGGCGCCAGCTGCACTTTTTCGCAAGGGAAAAACGCACTTCTGCAGCCCCGTAAACTTGAACACTTTCAGTTTTCTTAGCTTTGGCAGCTAAATGCTTTTTAGCGGCTGCAACAAATAGAAGAAATTAACAAGAAAATAACCTGCTTCAACCGGACGAAAAACGCCAGCAACAGAAGCCCGGAACCGAAGAAGCCGAGCGGCAACCGCGCTGCAAGCATGCCCGCCACGCCCCCGTCCGCCCCCGTTCGCCACGCTGCCAGCTCTAGCCAGCACTAGAACCAAAGCCCAACCCTCTGGGCAAACGCCAAAGCCAAGAGCAGGCGCCACGTTAATTAGATTTTGCGGTTTTTGTGCTGTGCAAACTTCAAAAGCAACAGCAAAAGCAAAAGCAGCGCCGACCAAAGCCAAACGCCAAAATGTATGCTTTAAAAATTGCTGTGTGATACAACATCAAATTGGAATTGAAGGCTTTCTGGCAGGGGCTCTGGGGCTGCGGGTCGCGGGTCGCGGCGCACAACAACAACAGCAACAACAAGAACAAAATCGATAAATAAAACTTTGCACAATGCGGCAACACTTTCACGCACTTTGCCAGCGGCCGCACCGCCCCGCACCGCCCCGCCCCGTCCCACAGAGGCAGCGTCTCGAGCGGCATTGAAAAACCGCCCGAAAGTATGCAGCAGCAAGTTTTTTACGCAATTAGTGTACAATTTCTTAATTTATATGCTGTCGCCAATTTATCAACACACACACGCACACACACACACACACACACACAGAGAAGTGCGTGGGCAAATTTGAGGCGTTGTGGGAGCAGTTGGCCCAGTTGCCAGATAGACAAGTGAGTCCCTGCTGATGAAATATTATTATGAGTGCCTGTTGGGCAGCCGCTGCCTGTCAAGCTAACCGAAAGCAGCAGCAGCAGCAGCAGAAAAGGTTTAAAGGGTTGTTTGTCTCGGGCTTAACATATGCTCTGTGCTATATGCTCTATTTTGGCATAGTTTTTGGGCGAAATATAAAATATGAAATACTATTTATAACTTTATCAGAGAAGATGCTCGCACACAATTATGTATGCCTGCGTGTCCCCCTCCCTCTCTCTCTCTCTGTCTCTCTCGCTCTGTCTCTCTCGCTCTGTTGGGTTTGGGGGCGCGCTTATCAAAGCATTGAATGCCGCCTTGGCTTGTGGCTGTTAATTAAGTTATGATGGCAGCCCACAAACATATAGCGTTGGCATTTCTGTTATAGTTCCAGCTCGGTTCGGCCGTCAGTTTATGAAATTTTCATTAATTTTCGACCACAAGAGATATGATGATGTTGCTGATGGGCCCTTCGGGCTGACAGCGGTACGAAAACTTGACGACACAGCAGTTCTAATGAAATTTGCGACATGTATGACAGGCATGCGAGGCATGAGTTAGAGAGTGCGAGTCAGCCCAGCAGGCACAACCAGTTTGAACCCCAGCTATGTGTTTGTTTCTGTGTGTGTGTGTGTGTGTGCGTAGGGCAAAGGGCAACCGGACAAATCGGGCAACTCATGACAGCGTCAAAAAGTATGCTATGATTTGTCGCACGTTAGCTTGGCGAAACAAGCTCCCAATGATGGATGATGACAAATGTAGCCGAGTGCAAAAGTTTTCTGCTAATTATATGATTATCAAAGAGCATCAACAGTTTCTCAATATATTTATATATACGTGTATGTACATTCGTTGGAAATGCCAAGCTATAAAGGACTTTCGTTGTGATTTTAATTAGCCGTACTCCTCAAGTAGGCCAGTTCTGGATATGCGTAATCATCATAACAATGGGGCCTGACCCCAGAACCGTCAAGGCCAAATGCCTTATGCCTGGGCCTAAGCACATACTCTCTGATATAATTTAGATTTATCGTTTGATTCTCGCATAAATATCGAGCATATCAGACAGTGGGCGGGGCGGGGACGGCGGGGGCAGGGCTGCGAATTAAGGCATCGCCTATTACTCGCACTTTTGTGTGCTCGCTGATGCATAAAGTCAATGGCTTTGAGTGCCATAACGACTTCTAGGAACGAGGTCCATAAGTACATATATCCATATTTATATTTATATGTAACATGTGAAGTCCTGAATGTGTGTACGTGTAGGTGTGTGTGTGTGCTGTAAAAAGAAATCGCTCGTCCAATAATGTGAAACTGTGTAAAGCTAAGCAAATGATAAATATTGCGAGGAATTTAAAGGCTTCGCTTGTTGTTTATTGAGTCGTAATAATATAATATTATTAAGTAAAAATAATAATAAATTATATGCACGGTTAATGCTTGAACAGTTTATGGCCGCTGAAAAACATTCGAGAATCGTCAGAGAAACATTTCCCAAATGTTTCCTTAAAGTTTGGAATGTGTCAAAGCCATTTCTGAAACAGTTGAAGTTGAACAGTTTCATAACCGTTTCAAAATCTGCTGGAAACGGTTATGAAGCTGTACATTTTTGGGACACGAATACATCCAAGATTAATATATCAAGATTTATCAGGGCTTGAAAATATGCTAGGATTATACGTTAAAAACAGTCCAAGAAGATTATAACTATTCTAAAAACGTATCCGTAACATTTCTTTTTAGTTTAAAAACCGTGAAAGTGCTAAGCCTTATAAGCTGAATACATAAATGATTCAAAACCGTTTCAAAGTATGCTGGAAATCATGTTGCTTGCATAACCGATTCATAACCGATTCATAACCGCTTCAAACTATGTCCACAATGTTTTCCACTTGAAATCTGCTAGAGCAACTTTCCATCTTATCCCAAAATGTATCTGTAAAATTGATATCATATCTTCCTCTTCATCTCCTGACAGAGCTGTGGAGGCGCCTTAACACTTGACTGCCCCGACATATTTCTGGCATACCCATTGCGACAGCAGAACAATGGAGACGACAAATACAACACGGCATTTAGCATTAAACACACAACAAGCTTGGACAGGGGACAGGGGACAGATGACAGGGTGCACTGGGTCGCACAGGGGGTCACAGGGGGTCACAGGGGGAGGCAGCATAAAAATATATCCCCAAGCTGTCCGAAAAATTAACGCAAAATCAAAGTAAAAATGCGATAAATTGGCGACGACAAGCGCAACGCGCAAACACAACAAAACACACAATAAAACAATAACAAAAACAACAACAAAAAAAGAAGAAACAAAAGAAAAACAGTTGGCAACGCTTGCCATGGAATGGCGCGCGCTTTAAATGAGCGAAAATCGGTCGAGCATATCAAATTGAAAAAACTCCAAGGCAACGCGCTCGCGGGGGGCAAGAGCAGGCGTGGGCGGGGGCGGGAGCGGGGGCGAGGTCAGGTTCGATACGCGCAGAGCAGAAAGTCTAAAACTGAGCTGGGGACTGACTGAATGCCGCTTGCTGGATTGTGGGCTGATGCGATTGTGGCGCGTGATGCTTTTTGCGTATCCTAGTGACACACAAATACACATAAGGAGACACGCACACGCATACACACGCACACACGCACACGCAGACGACAAGCGGCGGCAACAACAACAGCAGCAGCAACAAAATAGAAGAGACATAGAAAAACGGGCAACAATAATCGTGCAATGGTAAGGGGAACGGGCTGTCGGGGAGCAGACATTGATTGCTGATGTGGCAGGTTGTTAGGTTACCAACTACGTGAGGGCTGGAGAGCGCAGTGAGGGGAGGGGAAGAGCGGCCTCTATGAATGACTAAACTGAGCCAAACGCGCTGACCGAGCCCAGCTGATGGATTGAGCATATTATGCGAGGATTTAGCTGGCAGGCAACATAATACGAGCGACTTTATCGACCAAAATAAGAGCTCATTGATAATTTTCTTAATTTAAGCAGCGCAGCTTTACAGTTACTTGAAGAGAATTGCGTGGGAAAGTGTTAGCTGTAAATTCGCTCAACCAAAGAAATTAACGACTGCCCTATGCTCTAACCGCCCCCCCCCCCCCCCCGCCCACTACCACCGCCAAAAAAAAGAGATTATTCAATAGCTGCTCACATGTTGTTGTTATAACGGTTTTTTGTTTATGCTTTGCACTTTTTTTTACCGGCTTTAAGCGACGTTTTCCACGCACTTTTTGTGTGTCGCCGCTGACGTCGCCGTTGCCGACGCGTGTTGTTGTTTTTGTAGTTGGCAAAATTGTTGCGTTTCGCATATTAATTTCTTCCTGTCTTCGTCATCATCATCATCATCATCAACAAGAAGAACGATAACATGCACGTCATTATGATGACAAGCTGTTACTGTATTGTGGCTTGCCCCTTCAGCAGCTCTTTAAGCGCTCTCTTAATGCTCTCTTAGGCGCTCTTATTGGCGCAACCTTCCAGTCATGTTAAAAAAAAAGTCACACTGCTGGCATGTGTTTGTGTGTGTGTGTGTATTTGTGCTGTGTATTTTTACGTTAATCACACAGTTTGAGTCATGTGCTTAATAAATATTTTGTCTGCCGTAACATGAGACGCAAATTCTGAGGCATTTTCCAGTCACAACACACAACACATAAAATGCAAAAAGCAAAACAAAGCCAAGTGCAAAATCAGGCATAGCACATGTTTGCCATTTTCTTGCAACCCGCTCGCTCGCGCAAAATTTTCAGGCTTGCCTGATAATAACACCCCCACCCTATACAGCCACCGCCGCATGCTCCTCACTCTCTCTCGGTCTCTCTCACTCGCTCTGTCTCTCTTGGTGGACAGGCCAGGCAAGGCAAAGCCCATCCAGCCAGCAGCCAGTAAGCCCGGCACATGGCAACCACGCGTTCGCTCTCGCGCTCTCCCACTCAGATGCACTACGCTCAACTATACAAAACACCTTACATAGCTAAGGCGAAACTAAACTATGGCCGACTCGCTCGCACTTGTGCCGCTGTTGGGGCCAACAGTGGCTTTTGGGAGAGCGGAGAAAGCGCGCGGCAGAGCGTAAGATGCGCGTGCTTCGGCTGCGGCCTGTCCGCACTCGTCGTGCACTCGTCGCGTCGTGTTGTAGATTTTCCCTTTAGGCCTCTTGTTGTATTTTCCAGCCGCCCGCCGTTTTTCGTTTGGCCAGCCCATGTGCAATGTGCCGCTATTCGTCTCGTCGTTTTACCGTTTCACTGCTCTTCGGTTGTGTTTTTGTTGATGCTCTACAGATTGCACGAGTGTACCACGATTGGCTTGACAGCAATATCTAATTGATGGACGCTTTTTATTATAATTTCGATTTAAATTTGGCAAGATCTAATAAGAACGCTAGCTCTGATAATATGTTTACAAATATTTACGGAAATTCTTGCCAGAAAGTGTGCGAATGAGGGTATTATTTTAACTGATTAGTCGGTTATTTTATCTCTCAACACAATAGATATTTTTATATAATACTAAATTAACTAGAATAAACCTAGATAACATTATTTGGAGTAAATCTACATATATTTAATTTCTTTCTTATCAGAACATTTTGATTCGTACAGCATACGAGACTTCGTGTGCCCCTCGTTTTGGTTTTGTGTTTTTGCTTGTTTTGGTTTGACATCGAACCAGACACAAGCGCACACACATGTTCGATGCTCTCGCCAATAGCCAACGCGTTGCGTTCGGTTCGCAGCGTTCGCAGTGTTCGCAGTGTTCGCATCGTGAGCCGAGCGACCAACCCAACCCACCCACACACAGAGACAACGTGTATTTTGTTTACCGTTACTCGTTCGTTGCCGGCTGTTGCGTTCGCTAATGTTCGAATTGGTCGTCAGATTTGAGGCTCGTTTGTTGTAAGTTCGTTCACGACATTCGTTCGGGCGCTCGTGTGTACCGTTTGTTGGTTGTTGGCTCGTCTTTTGGGCACTTCTCGCCATTGTAAGCGCCGTCCTTTTTCAGTATGATATTGAGTTTTGTGTAGTTAAGTCGGAATATTTCGTATAATTCTCGTCGACTGTCGTGTGACATTTGTTCTTCAAACATCAATATAAATATTCAACAAAATAAAATAACAAATTCAACAAATATTTATGAAATAATAGAAAAACAAACAAAATAAATATAATTATAAAATTCGCTTAAATATTTAAAAATTATATCAATTTAATAATCAAATTCGCCAGCCAACCAAAACAAAACAACTTTAACAAACAAACAAATAATAATAAAAAAGAGTTTATCAAATACGTTCATCAAAACAAAACAAAAACAACAAAAAAATACCTAAAGTTTATTATTGTTAAAATTGTAAGCATGGCTCAAACAGAACTTAACGAAACTCCGCTCCGCTCTCGAGCGCCTCAGCTTATGCTGCATTTATTTTCTGTCAAATTTTCGAATTGTGTTTCAGTTTTTCAAATGGTTTTCCACTCGACTCTCAAGCATTTGCCACACTTAGTGCAACGTTTTAGTCATGTTCTAACACAATTCTTCTTTCACTAGCTCTCAAAATAAACTGCGGCTAGCATAAACAAAAATCCCGAAATAATTAGAAACAATTTGTAAACAAAACACAGTCAGAACTCGCTCAGCTTGATGCTGCGCTGTCTTCTTTTTTTTTTCCAGTTGCTGTTTTAGAATTTTCCTGTTGTTTTTTTTTATTTGTACAATTTTCCTAGGTAAACAAACACGTTAATTGTTTCACACACGAAAATATTTTCAATTGAAATGTTTTACAAAAAGGCCAAATCAGATTCGAAATCAGATGAACTGAAAAAGATTTCTACTTGATGTCGAATATTTTTTGAGCATGCCAGAATTCTGTTTCCATATCCAATTCGATTTTCATTTCGAATTTCCATTTCCAGCGACTTTCATTGAAATATTTCGCTTTTGGCCACAATATCTTGTGTTTTGTGTTTTGTTTGCATGCTCCCAATTTTTGGCCTATATTAGTCTATTGGCCTGGCCAGCTGAGCACGTTAATTGAATGCTCGCATTGGCCAATTTCACGATATTTGGCCAAGAATTCATTAGCTCTGGCTTTTCCAGCTCTTGCCGCTGACACGGGCTGTTGCTCGCTTTATTATTTTCTCATTTTTATTTTTCTTTCTTGATTTTTGGTATTATTTCCAGTTTGGCAAAATGTTTTTATGGCCACTTTGATGTGCTGCCTGTCGATTGGCACATTTTGTAAATTTGTTTGGACACTGGCAAACAATTATCGGAAAATCTTGTGTGTGTGCGAAATGCTTGAAAAGTTATTTGAAATATTTATTAAAGCTGTGCAAAGCTCAGTTTCTCTGGGAAAGCAAATTCTTTAAATGAGCTCAATTTAATGCTCAATGAAATGTTTTGCAAGCGCTTAAATTAGATATTTGATACAAGATTTACATTTCTGCTTCAGAGAGCCTTAGATATTTCAATTCAATATATTGAAAGCATTTAAATTAAATATTTGTTTACGAGAGGAGAATCTAATAGAATAGAAAAGAATAAAATTAAATCAAGTATTTGTTGAATAAAATAATATTCTGCTTTAGAGCGCCTTAAATTTTACAATTCAATGAAATTAAATATTTGTTAATATGGAATATTTCAGTTTTAAAGAGCTTTAAATGTTTTCTATATCAAAAGAATGCTAGAGATATATTTTTTGTGTGTTTAAAAATTTGTTAAAAAAATTTGGCAAAAAATATGCAGAAATTAAAGAAAATCAAAATGTTGACAAGTGCTTTGAAGTATGGATATACATTCTGTATAGATTTGAAGTATAGATACTTGAGTACAGATATGCATTCCATATATATTTGAAATTATAGATTTTCACTTAAAGTGCTCGCTGGAAATTCATTTAATCAAGCTTTCAATATTTAAGTTCTTAACTCATATAAAATTTGTAAAATATTTAAAAATATTCTGATAAGCTTAAAGAGAAATTCTCTCTCGTATGTTTTAAGAATTATCGCACGAATATTTTCATATATTTATAAATTGAGATTTTGCCTTGGCCTTTTTGTGCATTATTTCAAGAAAATTGCAAAAATTGTTGCAAGATATTTAACAGAATATGTGTTTGCATTAAAGGAGGTACTCAAATGCCGCATTCCAGGCATTCCAAAATTTCCAGGCAATTAAGCACTTCATCCTATCGAGAAACTGAATACTTCAAAGCACATTAAAAAACTGTACCGAGTACATCAGAAAATATGAAATTCAAATGCCAAATTAACCATGCTTATAAGAGATAGAGAAAAAACAACAACAATAATAATCATAACAATAATCATATTCATTTTTAGAAAGCAAACAGAAATAAAATAAAAACTGTGTGTGTGTGTGTGTTTAAATACTGGAAAGCGCAGATAAGATAAATCAGATACACGCACACAATTGCAAACAACGACAACAACAACAAGAATATATATATATATATACATTGGTAGAGCAAATCAATAACAAATGAACTGAGCGCAACTCAAGTGCAAAAACCAAATCAAAAAAAGTGTTAAAGTTAGCAAAAAAAAAGAAATATATAAAAATAAATATAATATAATTGGGAAAAAAGAAGAAAAACAATAAGCAAGAACTTGAGCAAAGTAGAAGAGAAAGAGAAAACCCAAAACAGCAAAAGCAACAACAACAACTTAAAACAATTTACAACGATAACAAACAAAAAAAAAACAAAAAAATTGCTATTTCTCGCAAAGGCGCAACGTTCAAGAGCAAATCGTTCCATATGGTTCATATTATTGAATTGGTCGGCCAGCCGAAGGTTGAGTTTGCTCAACAAGTTACTGTGAGTATATGCTATATATATATATATACATGCATACGTAAATTGAGTGTGAGTGTGTGTGCCAAAAATTGAGTGCAAATGAATTTTTACACACACACAAGCACACGCAGGCAAAGAGAGAGAGAGAGAGAGAGAGAGAGAGAGCCTGACTGGGCGACAAATGATAATAAATCTTCTGTCTGCAGTCACGTAATGACAACTTAATACAAATACATGTGTTGATTTGTGTGTGTGTGTGTGTGTGTGTGTGTGTGTGAACCTGCAGGAAAAAAAGACGACAACAACAACAACGACAACGGCAGTATTCATTTGCACACACACATACTCGCACGACGCACACAAACGCACTTTTTATTATGTTGTTTGCTTGTCGTCTCTTCTGTTTTTTTTTTTTTGTTTGCGCTTCTCTTTGGCTTTGCCCAACATATTTTGACAATTAATCATTCGGGACTTTGTAAAGTAAGGCGCGCGGGGCAAAATCAGCGCCATGTCTCGCTGTGTGTGTGTAGGTCAATGTGACTTGTATGTGTGTGTGTGTGTGTGGCTTTAAATCCCACTGAATCTTGGCCATTAACGCCACGCAATTTCTGCAGCAGGCAACAGCTGTGCGGCTTGCTTTGTTACCGTTGTATTTCTCGCTGGCAGCAAGTGCATTGACTTCCTTTGTCCTTGAGGACCAAGTTCTCGGCTAAAAGTCCACAAATTTGCCACAAAAGTATGCTACAGCTCTGCCCGACAAAGTCTTTAAATTGTGCCATTTTAGCTTCTCATTTTTCTGCTCCTATGCATTAAATACAATTGTAGGATTCTGCTTTTGTCGCAGAAAAAATGATATAAATTAATAAAGAAATAAATATTAAAATAGAATAATAATAATAATCGTTAATAAAACAAATAATTAAGCAAATAAAGAAATGAAAGACAAAGTAATAATAATAATAGTAAATAAAAACGAGAAAGAAAGGCTATCTTCGGCACGCCGAAGATCTAATACCCTTGCAGACCCAACCTTTTCATAATGTTTATAATGCTTTGCCCGTATCTAAGAAACACAGGGAAAATAGTTAATGCCGAGCTTGGTCGAGATATCTTGAAAAACAAAATGTTTTTTCATACAAAAACTTAATTTTCGACCGATCGTTCCTATGGCAGCTATATGATATAGTGGTCCGATCCAGCTGGTTTTCACATATGTGCTGCGTGCAACAGAAAGAGGGACTTTTGCAAAATTTCATTAAGATAGCTTTAAAACTGAGAGACTAGTTCGCATAGAAAGAGACACACGGACAGAAGGACAGACGGGCATGGCTTTATCGACTCGGCTGTTGATGCTGATCAAGAATATATATACTTTATGGGGTCGGAGATGTCTCCTTCTATGCGTTACACATTTCTAGACAAAATTATAATACCCTCTGCAAGGGTATACAAATTTAAATAAATAATTTCTCTTTTTATAAATGTAAGTTTTTGTATTTTCCAACACTAAAGCTTGTATTAATAGTCACAGTATATATATAATATGAAACTAAATTAAAGGGCATTACTAATCAATTAAAGGTGTTAAAAGTATTCCTTTTTTTATCTATTAATTATCCAAAAATGTTGCCAAAATGTTTAAAAATGTTTGCCTAAATATTTGCTGGAGCTTCGCCTAAAATTTTGAGCATTTCATATATTTTACTTAAATCAATTGCCTTAAAACTGTTCACAAATATTATAGCATTATTTCTAATCCTTGCTTTTCTTTTTTAATATCACATATTTTTATTGTAAAAGTTAACTTTTCAAATATTTTCTCCTATATTTGGAGTACACACCTTTACTTAACCTAGTTATAACTCGCATTTCCCTATTATTTATTTTACCAATAACCCAATTGCGTATTACTCTACGTAATATCCCGTTCTAAATATTATCGCATGCAACTCTGCCATATGGCAAATTTTTATCCATAGATCCTGTCGCATTTGCCCGCTTACATCTTTATGGTCTACGGTCTCTTAAGACTTTCTTAAAGTTGATGCAAAATTTAGAAACTTAAATTCTAATCGGATTTACATACATTTTTTTCGTTTCGTTTTATTTTGCTATTTTCTCTTTGCCTCACTCTATTTTACTTTCAGCTGTCTGTGTGTGTGCAAGTGTGTGTGTGTGTGTGTGAGCTGTTGTTACTGTTATTGTTGTCTGCTTGTCACCCTCTTCTTGATTTTATTACAGTCTCTTTAGTTGTCGGTCTCAGCGACTATTGCGTAAATTTCATTGTGTATTTCACTTTTATGGTGGTTGCTTGTGTGTGTGTGTGTGTGTGGGTGTGGGTGTGTGGGTGGCTCTGCTCTTAGCTGCTGCTGCAGATGGTTAGAGGGGTTGGGGGGCGAGAGTGTATGCGTGCGACGTGCGTGCGTCGACTTTGCTGCCGGCGTCGCAGTTGTTCTTTGTTGTGCTTTGTGCGTGCGCCTCGTTTCGTCTCTCTGTCCCACTGTCTGTCTGTCTGTCTGTCTGTCCGCCAGTTCTGTCTGTCTGACTCTCTGTACTGTCTGTCCTCTGTTTTACTTTTATCCCTGCCATGGGGATGTTCGATGCTTCCATTGCGTTTGCTTATTCTAATGATGACACATGCGTTCTCTTCTCTGGCTTTGCTTATTGGGTTATGTTGATGTCCTTCGTGTTTTTGTTTTCGTTCCGCTGTTGTCCGCAGCTTCTCTCCTTGCGTCTTTCTCGTAACGTATTCCGCACATTGCTGTTCAATATTTTTGTGCCACTTGTTTTGAATTTTTCTACATTTTGCGCATCCTTTTTATTCTGCTGTCATTGTAGTATCTTTTGTTGTTGTTTTTGTTGTTGTTGGTGCTATTACGTGCGCGCTAAGTAGCTCGTTAAATGCTTAAGTGGAGCAGAGTCGTTGACACAGTTTTCTCTTCCCCATTGCATTTGTATGACTCACACACAGAGCGAGACAGAAGGAGACAGAAAGAGCGAGAGTGTGAGAAGCGCAGAGAGAGGCGTCAGTTGGAGAGGGGGAAAGTATGCGAACTGTTTTTAAAGTTTTATTTTCGTTTACGAGCAACTTTTCTTTGTTGACTTGCATGCGATTGTTAAGCTTGTGTTGAGCACTGTCATAAGGACAATGCAGGGCAGGACACTCAAATGCTAAAGACCCAAAAATTTATTGTGCAGTTGATAACAAGTCGACTCCATTAAAGTTTCAATACAAACACATAAAAACGTGTATTTTTTATTCACCACAAAACTTGCTCCCATCGCAAATCCTCAAGACGTCCTTTATCTCGGCCATAAGAGCTGACAGTACACAGACCTTTGTGCACTCCCTAAGTAATTTGTAAAGTACTTTATTTAAGTTCGGATTTACTCGCAACTGCAACTATTGTCATTCTTCTTTTTCAGCTTCTTTTCTGGTTAAATAATCTTATTTTATTCTCGAAAATATTATTTTCTTTGAGTTATGTATATCTTCTCTGTAGTCCGAGTTTTTCCCACTTGTTCGAATAATTCTTCACGTTTTTCTCCCTTTCTCCTGTTCTCAAGTTTTCAAGTTCTACACTCTTTCACCATTTTCCCATCACAATTATAAAGAAACTATTTACGTTAAAGAAAATTGCGCTTTCTTTCGCACATTTCCGCTGATTTCACGGCATTTGCTTGTCTTCTATCTTGCGCTCTTCTATTACATTCTCATAAATCGCAGCTGGCAACAAAGTTTTAATTCTATACTAGCGCCTTCTGCTCTGCTAGTCAACGTAGCCTGCTACAATATTTATGTTTATTAGCCAGGCAATTTGCCGACTTAGGCAATTACCCAGCCAACAAAAGGCGTTGGCGCTTTTCAATATTTATGCCCCGGGCTCGGGGGCCATGGTGCTTGGTCCCTGATTCGAGCTCTAATAATATGTAAATGCTTGGCGGCTTACAAAACCAGAAGTCAAAGCATAACAACGACCACAAACCCGTTATTATTATTGTTGCATATGCCAAGGCGTTTTTGCTTGTCGTTTTGTTTTCTCAAGTAATTTGCTAGGCATGTAATTTAATAGCACGGTGGCAACTCTGCACTTGCCATGCAATGGAACAGGAAATCGTGCCCAGCTTGTGTGCCTGTGCGTGTGTGTGTGTGTGCAGTCCCAGCCGTGACAGGAGCTGTTGACGCGCCTCAGGTGGGACAACCAGGTATGTCAACAGGCAAATTATGCCCAAGGACCGCAGACAATGAAGTCTCTTAAGCCTCAAACCTCAAGCCCTGGCCAGGCCGAGTGCTGGCGATTAGTGAAAGCTTTCAGGGGCAGACAGTTAGGGAAAGTGACTTGGACGGGCGGGCGACTCCCCTCGGAGTGCTGCAATTATGAAAGGTTGTGCTAAATTGTGTGCATAATTGTTGGGACTTGGACTAGCAGGGAAATGCATGATAATTGTCACCAGATGCGCATATTTCTTATGCACACTGTAAAACGCTTGCAATTCCCAACAAGTTTAAGCTAAAGAGGCATCAAGGCAAAGACTGTTGATGATTGAAATGGGACCCAAGCAGAAAACCTCGTCAAATCTTGGCATGTATATATGTATTATATATGTTTTATATGTCACTCTGTGTACTTGTTATAGTTTTTCCATGATTAATCCGTTTTCTCCTTGAATCGAAATATCAAAGTTAAATTACATTTCTGCTTCTTTCAGCGAACTGTTAAGTTATTACTGTTATAATTCTGATTAGATATTATTAGACCCCTTGCCCCATATTGCATAGTAAATTATTAGTTTTTTTTTTTTTTATTAAATTGTTGGCCACGCGACTCGCTCTTTGTTTGGAGGTGACATTTTTATAGCTTTGTTAACAGGCGCAGGTTTGGGCTGAGCTGCCCCTGCCACCTCGCAGCACCCCCGCCCCCTGCCTGGGCAGCGCTGTGTGCCGGGCACACGTTCCTTTGTTTTGCTGGGCATGTTTAGCGTTGATTATGCTTTGTGCTAAGCCCGAAAAAACTCACCCTCTGTTCAGCTCTGTCGCCTTCTTATCGACCCCCCACCCCCCTTCCGCCCCTTCCACCCAACGGTGAAGTGAGGAGCGCGGCATTAAAATTACTTGCGTGATTAACGCACACCCTCGACCGTGTCGCCCGTCTCGCTCTAGCAGTCGCTCGCTACCCCCCGCCCCTCCCTTGTGCTGTGCCTAGTCTTATCTATGGCTGCCTGGCTTAATTGTGGGTCTTCCATTTGGCTATCGATTGATTTCGTTTTCGATTTCGATATCGATTTTGATTTGTTTTGCTGCTGCTGCTCAATTTGATCGGCTAATGAGAAACTTCAAAAAGCTGCACGGCTCATTAGGCATTACACACATATATAAATATATATATATGTGAATGTATTTGTATATGTAGGCAGGCATATAACTGTAGGCTAGTATATTTTTAATGACCTTTTGGGCATTTCAGCTTCTGAAAGCCGCTCGCTTTCTATTGTTTTGTTTGGTTTTGTTTATTGCCGCAACGCTTCAAAAATAGCTGCACAAATGTAAACAAAAGCGCAAAATATTTTCTGACCAGCAGCTGCGTGCGTCATGTGTACAAATTTTCCAGATGCTCTAGCGAAATGCTCTCCCTCTCTTTCTCTCTCTCTCTCACTCAGTTTTTCTTGGGCCTGCTCTCTGTATATTTTCTCGCTGCATCTGGCAGCGTTTTTCTCACATTTCTTGTATATATGTACTTACTTATTTGTGCCTAGCATAATTTTTATGACTTTGCCAAAGTGCAAAACCGCATTAAGTGGGTTTTTTCTTCTTCTTTTTTGTTTGGATTGAGATTCGCTTTGCTTTTCAGATTTCTTCTTCTTCGTTTATTTCTCTGATTTCTGCACGTTCGCTGAACAATAAATTACCGTTTATTTATGTGGCACTGCAAAATGCTAGCTGCAAATCGGATTTTCGAATAGCTTATTCTGATTCCGAACATGGCCTATGCACTATTTATTCTCAATGGCATTTGATGTTAAGGAATTGAAAGAGTTCAGTTCAATGGGGTGTGATGCCAAAGCAGGTCAACGAAAGTATTTGGAGCCGTTTAAGAAAAGCATTTACATTACCTTTCTTTAATAGAATAGATAAAAAATATAATTTATACGAATATTATTGCATTACCTTAGCATGCTTATTCCACTTATTATATCTTTTTGCGATAATATTCGTGCCTGCATGATCATTTTCGTGCCTTGCACACACACGCGACGAGTTACGCATCTCTAATTTAACGAATAACAAAAGCAACAACAACACGCCTGCACACACACAGACAACAACTTCTACAACCTGCGATCACATGACAGCGTGAGAGAAAGAGAGAGAGCAGAGTAGCCAAGGCTTGGCTTGGCAGAGCAGCCAGCTTAAGCCGGATTGGTCGAGCTGAGAGAGCAATTCAACAGATTTGTTGATTTATCGTTAAGCTGAGTTTATCAGTAGAGAGAGCGCTTTCGTTAAGTCGGACACGTAAGACATGGGCAATAGTTCTACACACTCCTCAAACCCGCAATAAATGTTTCTAACTGCCTTTCACTAAATATCGCACACTCAATATATTAGCTGCCGGTTCCATAATTGATTACGCAGGTCATTTGTATACTTAGCCAACTGGCTAATAAATCAACTAAATTATGCTTTGGTAAGCAGACAAAAAAAATATTTACATTTACATGCAAGGCCAATTTTTGTTTTCTTCCTTCGGTTAGGGAAAAGCCAAACAAACCGCTAATTGTCGATAAACAACCAATAAAATACAAATTTCCCAAAAACATTTATCAAAAATAATATAAATAATAACAATAACCAAGGCACTCGCACACACACACACACACACACACACACACGCACACGAAGCAAAGAGGCGATAAATAAAATGGTAAAAGGAAGCTTGAACAGCTTCGAGAGCTGAGACGAGGACACGATGAGTGCGACAACAACGAAGTGTATGGAAAATAGTGTTTGACAGCTCATAAAAAATAATGTCGTATTCATTAAGGTTGCCAAAGTAATGTGTGTGTGTGTGTGTGAGTGAGGGTGTGCGGGTGGGTGTGGGGAGTTCTTCATGTTGAGGTTGACGTTGTTGCTGGGGTTGCCAAAAGCGAAATTCATTTTATTTACGACAGGAAGCAGCCAGAAAGCAACAGCAAAAGCACTCGAAACGCACGCATGCAAAGAAAAGTGGGTTGTGCGGAGGGGAGGGGTCGGTGTGTGTACATATTTGTTGCTGGACGCGGGGTTCGCTGAGGTAAGGGCAAAAACCCGAAAAGCATTTAATTGAAATGCATAGTGTAGAGAGAGAGAGAGAGAGAGGGGGAAAGAGAGAAATACGCAAAAACTAAGAAAAAGGCGTCAAACAAACGAAGGTAAATACCAATTGACAATGCCAGACTGACAGACGTTATCTATGCGTCTCACTCTAACACTTGCTCTCTCTCTCTCTCTCTCATTCTCGCGCTCTGCTGCGGAGTAAGCGCAGGTGGCGCCAATATTTGTATTGTTGTTGTTGCTGCTGTTCTTACACTTAACAAAAAATGTCCTGTTGTTATTGTTCTTGTTGTTCTTGTTGTTGTTGTTGTTGGCATTACCTTTTTAAAGGCTTGCGTGTCAAAAGTTTTGTTGTTGTTGTGGCAAAGAGGCTCGCATAGTGCTCGAACATTATTTTCCATTAGGGTGGCTCGCGTTTGGTTTTTGACATGAACTGTTTGGGTCACATGCAAATGCTACAAGGTGTTATACTTTATGTACATTTAATTGAGACTTATTAGGTACTGAAATGTTCTGTTCTGCTCGAACACTATTTGAGCGAATGGTTCCACTTCCCACTTGCCACTTGCCACTTGCCACTTGGCAGTTGGCTTGTTGATAATGTCGTTAGCTTGTTTTGGCTTTGAAGTGCTTCAACTTCTATTAATTCAACTTGAGGCAGGGAGTTAATGCGATTGGGCTTACCAAAACAAGGCTAAAGCGAGAAAAAAGCTGCTTTTAAATGTATTAATATTCATGCTATAATCTTTGCTATCAATAATGTAAGCTTTAAGTGCTTGAATTATCTTAAGAACTTCAACTTCTCATCTTTTATATTTATTTAGCATAAGTAACATATTTTATTCGCAATTTCTGGCACTCTATTTGAAAAGGAATGCAAGTATTCCGGAATTCTATTTTTAGTCCTCGATTCTGATTGAAATCCTTTCATTTCCGCACATTTGCTATAATAAACAATTTTTGTCAATTTTTTATGCCATTGCAAATTTCAAGATATGAGTTATGAGAACATTTCATCGATTCGGCTTGTGAATGTAAATCTGCCTAAATCTTCTTCATTCTTTGGGCACGCAATCTTTCGTATATCATAAATGATGCATATGCATTTCTCTATGTCAATGTCTAAGCGTATCTGTATCTGCATCTGCATGTGCATCTGCAAGATATATGCGTCATGTATTTTTTATATACTCCTTCGACATCATCTTTATGCTTTGACAAAATGTATGGCATTTGCATATCGCACCAGCGCCACCCACCTGCCCGACAGTTGGCAAATTTCAGCATCAGTTCCCAGTATCCCCATCCCCATCCCCTTCCCCTTTCCCATCTCTATCGCAGTTTCCATTTCCCAGTCTCAGCAGCTGCTGCTCTTTGGTAGTTTTTCTCTTGAAAAATGCGGCAAAAGCCAACGAACTGTAACTGGACGTCGTTTTCATCAATATCAATGGGCGATTTGGGCGGCCAGGGCAACGACATGCGGCGGACCATGCCACAGAGGGACGTCGAATGTTGCAACTTGCAACATATGCGAACTGCCTGCTGGCCGTGCCCCGGCACATGCCCACGGTGGGAGGGGTCGTGTGGTGTGGACAGCACTAGCGCGCAATACAACGCATCATTTTTATTGTTTGTCGGCGAGCAACAGCAACATAACAGCAACAACAACAACAACAACAACAACAACAATAGCGACTGGCAACTGACGACGACGTCTATTGAAAATAGAAAGCATATGCTGAAAGGCAGCTACTGTGGGGCATATGGGGTTGGGGGGCGATGAATCCGTTTCGTGCTTTTGTATTTTTGCACCGAAAATAGAAAAAATGCAACTCAAATACTCGAATGCGCATTGAAGTGGCGGCGTCTAATGTAGCTGAAGTTCTTGCAACTGCCGCTGCAGGAGGACGTTCGAGTAGGGTGGGAGCAGGCGAACTTGGGGGCGTGTAGCTGTAGCTTAGCAATATTTCTGAGTTATTTCAGGTTTCCTTTTCAGATTTCATTGGCGTGGGACCTGTTTAGATATGTACTTTGTGGCAGATATCGAGAGGAACTTGTCGGTCGACTTTTGCATACAAGCATTTCGATTACGTGCAGTTATTAGCTTGCGGGAATATAGCAGAGCAATCTGATACTTCCATGTGATTGTAGGTATTGCAAGTGGATGACGAGATTGACACTGATATGTTGGCAAACACGAAACTAAAAGGACAGTTTTAAAACTGAGAGACTGTTCGCATAGAGAGATGGACAGATTGAGTATATCGATTAGACTGTTGATGCTGATCTAAAATATATATACTTGATAAAGTCGGATATGCCTCCTTCTATGCGTTACACATATCATGGCATATTTATGATACCCTCTGCAAGTTGATACCCTACCCTTGTGCAGCACTTCCATAATGCTCTAATCAGAACACACATATATTGCACAACTCGCTTTGAGCACATATATAATCCCTTTTAAGCCTTAAACATAAATATATTTGATTTAAATTAATACTAAAAAAATTTAGCATTCAATTCAAACTGTACAAATAACACCTATATAGGTAGCATTTATTTCAAGCTCTAAAAAAAGCACATAAATATTTCTCCCTTTGCGCACATTTTTCAATTCGGGCTAAAACAATTTCTCCACCCTGATTGCCACACACAGTTCTTGGATTTTTATTTTCGCCCCTTGTATTCAATTTGCCAACGCCTCATACCTAGCTCTTAACGCATGCCTTCTCTGCGATTCTCATATTGTTTACCTCGGCTATTGTGTGCATTGTTGCACTCGCTGCAAAAGCATCAACTGCTTTAATTTAACGCTACACGCACACGCACTGTCGCCTTTGCAATCTACGTCACACACACCACCCACCTTCCCTCCGCCCAGAACTAGCGCTAAATCGTCACTAATACGCCGACTTGTGCCCAGCGTTGCGTGCCGCAGCACCGGGCACTATATAATTCAGCTAGCAGAAATGAAGGAAGCAAAAAAAAATGCATTTCGGTTAATAACTGCCACAAGCCGGGGCAGCCAACACACGAGTCACATGTGGCAAGCAGCTAGTAGCTAGGTTCATGCAAATCGCAGCTCACAGCTGCCGCTGGACAATGCACAATTCATTCACTGGCTCCTCCTACTCCTTCTTATGCTCGTCGTCCTCGTCGGCCGGCAATCGGCTTGCAGTTTCTACATTTTATTCTTTTTCTTTTATTTTTTTTTCTTTTTCTGCTGTTGTAAGCCTTCCCTTCGTTTTTGCTGCAAGTTTGTGTAACTATTTTCCATGCGCATGGGCACTGCAGGCACCACCACCACCAGGGCCACCACCAGCTGGGTGCAGCGGTGGGACGCCAGCGGGATGGCAGCAGGACGAGCAAGACGAGCAGCCGGCGCCGGCTGGATAACCAACCAGAACGAGGCGCTGAGCAAGTGGAGCATTTCTACTATTTATTTGTACCGGTTGCTCTGTATATATATATATATATATATATATATGTGTGTGTGTGTGTGTCAGCCTCATCCCTCAGCCTGCTTGCTGGGATTTTTCTATTATGCGCACGTTTATTACACGATTTTAACACGATGACAGCGCCACCTAAAAGTATGCTACAATAGTATGTGCCCTTTTTGTTGTTGCTTTTTGCAACTGTAGCAACTGCTTTTCTTGCTCGTTTTGTGTTGTGACTTATTTTAGACTTTGTGGCATATTTATTTTTAAATCAATTATATAAATAGACCAATAATAAACTTGAAGAAGTCTGGCAATCAGCTGATGGCACTAGTTGTGCCTATTATCTGAGCATGCTCAAGTTATCCTTTTTGTGAGGGGAAAATGGTATGATAAAAAGGAATCATGTGGATGGTCCAGCCAAAGTCTTCTATATGCTGTACTAGATAGCGAGACTTCATTTATAGGCCAGCTAGTTTTTCTCCTTGCAGAAATAAGGCTTGCTTGGAGAAATAAAGCTTACCTTCTTAACCTTCTTCTTCTGCATGCATGTAGAGTCCTTTGAATCAAATAACATATATTTGCTGGAAGTACTTAGACTGAGTCTGACAACATCAATGTCTTATTAGAGATTTACTCATGAGCTCTATGCCTCTCTGTTTTTAATTGTTGTTAATTTATAAGTAATTAGTGCATTTAGCAGACAAAATCATGCACTGCATTGCAATGTATGTTAAAGGCCGAAGGAAGCATCTCGAAACACATAAAGTACATATATTACTGGTTAACATCAATACCCGAGTCCAGATCCAGATACCCAGCCAGCCATATCCGTCTGTCTGAAATTCTTCTAAAATAAACATGTCTTAATAGTTGTAATAAATATAAACAAATTAAGTGCCAGACAAAAAACTGATTAGAAGACAAATCTACCACAAAGAAACACCACAAAAATGTCCTAATTTCTTTTGCTTAACTGCCAAGCATTCCACTCTAAGCAGGAGCAAGGATTTTTGAAGTTTATTAAGCGCTTCTCAATATCTAAGTGCAAGAGAATTTATTAAAATTCCTTACACAGAAATGTTTGGAAAATGATCAAAGAGTCAGAAGCTCGTCCCCACCTGTGAGACTTGATGAACTTTCTGTTTTCACATTAATTATATAAGCCGTTGAATCTATTGTGAAAAAGTTTAGGGAGTTATCTCTGGCAGACTTTTCTTCTAATTGCTACAAAATGCACAAATTAAGCAATTCTTGAGCCCAGGAGTCGTCCTGGATCCGGATTGATGGCGAACTGTCAATTGCTAAGCTGCTGCCAGGCAAAGTCGCAGTCAGTGCTTAACCCAGTCTATAGATGTACTTAGATTGAAAGTTGCCAGCTAGAGAAAGGAGCTGAGACTGCACAAGAGAAAAAAAAAATAAAGAAAAAGCAAAGCAGAAACCGTTGAGAAAACGTAAAGAAAGAATGAAACTTTTTAATGATGTAAAGTACAAAGTTTTGTGTCTTGTCGTTGGGCGCAAGTAACTTGAGTAAACTTTGAGTTATGCCTTAGATGCGAAGCAGTCGCAAACGCGGACGCGGACGCGACGACCTCAAAACGTTGCCCAAACCCAGCCGGGACGAATACAACTTTGGAACGACATCCTTTTGGCTAAATATATATCGATCGATGCGGAGTGTCGTGTCGTGTCGATTCGAGTCGAGTCGTATTGGTTATGTGGGTGCCTTTGACTCGAATTTTGTCGTTTGTTAAAAGTTTTCAACGCTCGCTTTTTATTATGACATACGCGTAGGGTGCGCAAATTAGTGCGCGTCGTGGGGAAAGGATGGAAAGAGTGGCAGTGGCAAAGGAGTGTGGCGCGTGTAGCGCTTCCTGGGGCGCTAATAAAATGTCAATTTGCTGCATTGAATGGCTGCTTTATTGGCCGCCATTACAACTCGTACGCATAAAAAGCCGGCCAGGCTTTCGACCACGCACATGCGTCCGACGGCGGCCAAATGGAGGGCATATATATGCCGCTCATATGTGTGTGTGTGGGTGTGCGTGTGTGTGGGTGTGTGTTGAGTGTGCGGCTCAGTCCTTAAGACATTTTATGACGGCAACATTTACACGCATAAAATATGCATGATAAACTTTGTTGTTGCAATAAATCAGCATCAGCATCAGCCGAAAAGTATGCAACGCATTTTGCCTGCTTCTCTTGGTCTGATGTGATTACAAAAACGTTAAAAGTTTTACATTTAGCGCCCCCGTATGTGTGTGCGTGTGTATTTATTTATGGCATTCGCAATGATCATAAAACGCCGCGTGACCCAACTATAAACATTTTGGTTACCGAATCTAAACTAAAATTGCATTGGCCCTGCTTTTACGAGCAAATAATGCATTTATCACAGGCGCACTTCAAAATACGCTGTTTAGAATTTTGTAGCTAAATTGATTGCCAAGCTTTTGAAAACTTGAGAAAGTAGCTAAGCCAGGTTGCTTTAATGCTTTCTTTCTTTTTTGAAGCGAGTTTGTCTTAAGATATGGGCATACGTTTATTTGGATCTGTTATTAGATTTCTAAATACATTTCTCGATGCATTCGTTTTTGCGTCTGTCCGTCTGTTTGTTTCTGTACGAACTAGTCCCTCAGCTTTAAAGCTATCGTCTAGGCACTTTGCATAGATCTATCTTTCTGTTGCAGTACGCATGCCGTACTATATCACTATTTTAAATGTTTCGCTTTATATATCATATAGTTGCCTTAGGAAAGATCGGTTGAAGAGTAGCTATATTCTGTATTCTCAAACATGTCTGAAAATTAAATTAGATTAAATTAAATCTTCGAAAATATCCCCACATTCTCGTTAGACATTCTTTAAGCGATATTTAGCTGTTCTTATATATAAAGTTTTCTTCAGAATTGTTTTGCATTTTCTCTATAATATATTCCTAAACAATCCAAATGGAACTCTGCGTATTTTAATATACGTTTTACACTTTCACAAGCAATATGTAGCTTTTTATATATACATATTTGTTTACTGAGTAATTTATTTATATATAAGGTATTTATATCGACCCGCAGAGCTGTTTATATACAATTATTTGTTTTGCGATTGCGTTTGCCAGAACGTGGCTGCAGAAAGTAATATTAAGCAGGCACTTCGCAGCTTGTTTACCATTTAAAATGCTGCATTACTTGAGGCGACGGTTGCTATCAAACAACTTAAACTGTCATTAAACTTTTGTTGTGACTATTGAACCAAAACTTTTAAAAGCCCGCTCAATCAGGCGGACGCGCTGCGCGGCGACAATGCAAAAGCGGAGCTGGCATTATAAATTGGCCCAAAACTTTTGCTTATTGTAGAGGTGCAAATGCGCCCGAAAGCAGGCAGCACAAACACACACAAACAAATACACGAATACAAACAAACTGCGAGGCAGACAAAACTGCTGGCAAAGTCTTCTTTTGGCCATTGTGTGTTTTGATGACGCTTTTGTTGCCTGCATGCATAAAATATTTATGCGCCGCGAAATATGCAACAAAACATGTCTGCCTCTCGCTTTATGCCTCTGCTTTATTCGCGTGCAACTTTTCGCACTCAAATGAAATTACGCACAACAAGAAAAAAATATACAAAATATTTCGCTTCGGAACTTTGCTACTTAAATGTTACGCTTTCAATTTTTTCCTTTCATTTTTTGTTTTTCCCTCGCTTCCTTTTTTTCACCCTGCACTTTATCAAGCATTTTGCTATGGCTCAGTGCACGTTCGATTGGCTGGCGGCGGAGTGGGGTAGCGGGTGGAAAACTTTTCATTAATAACGATTTTCCATTAACTATCGATTGATTTTGAAACACGGAACCGCCCAGCATCCAACAGGCAACAATAAGGCAAAAGTAGCTAACCGAAACGCACTTCAGACAATGCCTGCAAGCGGCAGCAACGGCAACAACTGCAACAACTTCAGCAACATCAACAACAACAACAACACTTGAGTCTATTTAAAACGCAAACAACAATAACACAAGGGGCTTGCGGGCGTGTTGGAGGCTCATAACCGACGCCGACGTCGCCGCCGCCGTCGCCGCCGACAGGAAAAACTCATTGAAAAGTTTTTCTTTTACACTTGGCGCGCTCGCGTGCAAGTCCCGCTCTCGTTTAATGTTGCGCTCTCGCTACCTATTTGTCTCTCTCTCCCTCTCTCACACTCCCTCTTTCAACCTAGTCTATGCTCAACGCCTAGGTGTATCGCAGGAGCAAGTTTTTAATTTTTTATTGCGCCGGCATCGCCGCAGTTCTTTATTTTTTTTGGTTCCCTTCATTTGTTTGTGGCGGGAGTTTCGACTACTTGATTGATTTCGTAACTGTAATTAATTGTTGTAAGCTGTTTGAAGTTCAGATAGGAAGGACAATATGTTATCCTGCAAGAGATCCAAAGGTATCTACATTCAATTGCTTGACAAAAATACACAACATTTTGCAGAGTTTTATTGAGTATAAAAAGTTATTAAAAAAAAAAGAATATATATGATATTTTGAGGAAAACAATTCTTATAAAATAGGTGTTATATATTCTATTTACTGAGAGGACATTCCACTTTTCCAGCAGCATTTTTTGTTACTCCTTGTTTATTTTCTAGCTGGGTTACGTTTGCTTTTGTTGCTGTCACGTCTTTTATGTGTCTTGCCTTTTGTGTAGCCCGCTATTGTTTTTTTTTTTATTATTATTTTTGGTATTTCATTTTTTTTTTTGCTGCGCCCAATATATATAAATTATTGCATAAAGTTTGGCGCTAAGTTGCAAAAAGTTTCCTTTTCATTGCTGCGGCCACCGCGACGACGACGACGTCGATGGCGATGGCGATGCAGAAGCCGTAGCCGATGCCAGCGTTGCGAACGACATACTACAATAGTCTATAAATCTTTATGGTCAACAGAGATTACATGGGCCACAGCTAGAGCCAGAGCCAGGACCCGGGCCCGGCACCGGCCCAGTCTTTCATGTAGTTTATTGCCCCGTGCTGTTTGGCCTTAGCAGCTTTTTAGGCGCTGTGCCACGTTTTGATTTGTTGTTCGTGTTGGTCTTTGTGTATTGCAGTTGTTGTGGTTTTGTCGATGCTGAAGTGTGTGCGTGTGCGTGTGTGTGGAGTCCAGCATATGGTCATAAAAATGTGCACAGCTCGGCAGATGCGCTGATAAATCATATTAAGCCGAGAAACTATGCAATACGAAATATATTTGTATATATATGAAAATGTATGCGAATGCATAAAAATACTTGTAGAAATGGCCAGAGCTTTAGCGGCGATAACAATGCACTCGCAGCTCATGAATTTTGATAACAAGAAAAAGGGGTAAGGCTTAGAGTATGAAGATAAGCTCCATACCTCAACTTTGCTTGAAGAAAAATGTAACCCAAAATTTCCAATATGCATTTAATCAGTTCTTATATTATCAAATATATGCTCCTTAAAAAAAGGCCTAAGATGCAGCCTTTTTATACCCTGTGCAAATTTATATAGACAGACGGAAGGCAGAAGGAAGCATCTCCGATCATATAAATTATATATATCTTTGATTAGTATCGAGTCTTCAGCCATTTCTATATGCTTGAACGCGTCGATCTGAAATCCTATAAGAGCCTAATATTCGCTGGGGTTTAGGGTATCCCCTAGTCGGGCACTCCCGACTAAATCAGTCTTACTTGCACAAAGTTCCCCGACTTCAGAGACAACAACGACTAAATCCTCGTAACATTATCTAAGTCGTATTTCTCTTTATTGTTTTTATATCGAATCTACCTGCACTCAAACACACACACACACACTCCCATATAGACAGACACTGGGCCGTAAAGTATGCCATAAAATATATCCCCAAAATGTCTTTAATTGCGTAAATTTGGTCATTGCGTGGGCGGCATTTTCGATATACGTATTACGTATTACGCTCTTTGCCTCGTAAACAACTTTGCAGGAATGTCGCCCTCGTAAGTATTCCAAAAAAGGAAAGAAATGGGGAGGAGAAAAAGTATAGCATACCGCACGGCGCATTTTACATAAAAATGCAATAAATAGCTACAGAAAACCGTTTGGAAGCGCACCAGAAATTTATGTGGTTAAGGATCTCTACTCGAAACTCCTCCATATCTGCCCCCGCCCGCCCCGCCCCGCTCCGGCCTGCCGCTCCCTCTGTTGCCGCTGTCGCTGTCTCCGCTGCGGCGCACTCGTAAATGTCAAATGTCGAGCTGGGGGTGTGGGGAAAGGGCGCCTCAAAGTATGCTTATAAATTGCTCTAAATAGCAATTTTTTTTTAGGTTGTAGAGCGTCGCCGGCGTCCCGCAACGTCTTTGGCTTGCTTATCGTGACCGGGTCCGGGTCCAGGTCCGGAGTCCGGGAACGTAGCGAGTGTCGTGTCATTTGTTCGTTTTCTTTATTAGTGTCATGTATTTTTATAGTGCAAAGGACATTTGAATGATTGAATGAACTGTATGTGTGTGTGTGTTCTCTCTCTCTCTGTGTGTGTGTGTGTGTGTGTGTAGTATGTGTGGCGTCCACACGCCGCCCAACGGCTGGCAGTTCCAAAAACGAGTTGCGCGCATGATTTCATCCCTTGCAGCGCTGGGATCGCTCGGCCTCGTCCCTTGTCCCAGGTCCCTCGTCCGTCGTCCGTCGTCCCACGTTCCCCTGCCCCTTGCGTGTATGTGGTCGCACTGGTCAGCCGCCCAGGCACGTTTCATCATGGGCTGCTTGTTGGTTTCGACTATATCAAATAACGACTATTGACTACGCCAGTCGCTGCCGCTGTCCTGCCCTGGTCGTCGTGTCGTGTCCAGGGTCTTTATAACTCTGTGTGTGCACGTGTAGGGTTACACAACGCGCCCTGCTTGGCCTCAGTCGCTGCCGCTGCTGCTGCTTCTGGTGCTGTTGCTGCTTTTGATGATGTTGTTGGTGCTGTTGTCGCCAACGTTGACGTTGTCGATGACGAATGAAAATCAATATTTATTAGATTACTTTCGAAATTTTATACGAAAATAGAATTCTTATGACATTTATTTTTGCTGCCTCTCTTTCGCACACATTTTCTAGCTCTTTTTGGCATTTTCTATCTGCCTCAACAAAGTTTTTCTGGCTGCTTTAAGGGCTGTTAATCAATTTTTTTAAAGTGCGTCTTTAAGAAAAGGGTTTAAGATTTAAGCAACTTTTGCCTGAAGCAGCAAGGTTTTATTCGGAAGAATCTTTAAAATAAACTTGAATCCATTTGAAAGTAAATTAAACAGGCTAAATTCATGAGGAAACACCTCAAAATTTAAAAAGACTTAATGAAACTTTTGCTGCTTGATAAATATATACTAAAGCTTAATATTTTCATACTCAGCCGCATTATCTTAATTCCAATTAAAGTTATAATTCCTCTTGAATTTATTAAGCCATCATTGGGCATTCCCCAATGGCCTGGCTAATAACATAAACCAATTACTTGAATATCTGCTCAGCTACACATTTAATATTAATACCTGCCTTCTCTCTCTCTCTCTCTCTCTTGCTTGTTTCTTTCAGGTAAGTTGCCATCATCCATTAATACCACCAGCCATCAAATTAGTAAGTACAGAAAACGAGCTGCTAACACTTTTATGTGCCTCTTTAAATGTATACACACATATGTATTGGGCAACACGGGCCCAGCTATATGTACATATATATAAAAATTCTACACCTATTTGGAGGGTCGATTATATACGTGTATCCACTGAATTTTAGTGGCCTCCGTTGACCTCGTTTGGGGCTCGTTTTTATGGCAAATAGCCAAACCCAAAGCGTTGATGCTTCTCACGTGGCTCAAAACTAAAAGCTCCCTCGAGTGCATGAGACAACGACAACAACAACTACTTGGGCTAGTCAGGCAGACCCCCTGCCCCCAATCACTCAGCACACCCACTCAGGAGCCACTTAATTATGAAGCTGCACATGAAGTAAATCGTCATAAAGCGTCGAGTTGAGCTCCACTTCCTTTTTTTTTGGGGCTGTGGCAATGGCTGCCTTGGGTAGCATCATCAGTCGTCAGACTGCTTCAGCTTTGTTGTTGTTGGTTGTTGTTGTTGCTGTTGTTGGTTGTTGTTTGTTGTTGCTACATTTTGCAGTTAATTTTCCGTTGCTAAATAAACTGTTTATGGCATTTATGCCAAAAATTTTTGGCCAAACCAAGCTGGAGCAGAGGCACAAGCCGGATGAAGGATGACGATGAATGAGGCGAATAATGGTTGCTGGGGCGAAAGAGCATGCCTCCGTGTGTGTGTGTGTGTGCATGTGAGTGTTCCAGTCAGTATGTGAGCATTTTTGCATACACAGCACACACACACGCACACTCACACACACACACATGCACTGAGAAGAGACGTGCAGCCTGTCGCTTGCTTGTCTAAAGGCTGCGCTTGCATTTTAATTGTAATTTTTTGCATGCCTAAGAGCTTGCAATGCCTGTGCCTTTGCCTGCTTTGCAAGCTCCAACATATTTTGTTAATTAAAATATTAGACAGTCAAGGCAAAAATGTTGACATAATTACCATATACAAATATCTATTTATGGCTATTATATAATTATTAGAGGTTGTGATTTATACAAACTAGGCTTCTCTGAAAATTCCTGACACCAGAAATAGCTAAGCTCTGGCCTTAATTAGTCACAGAACGATCAAAGCCTTTCTCGCATTCAGTGTAAAAATCTTTCTTCAGTTTATTGTGATTCAATTCCATGCAACCGAAACTCCAAAATTTCGCTTAAAAACAACTAATTCAATTTAAAGCGAAGTCATTTAAGCATTTTTTTTTGTAATGTGTTTGGAAAATTCTCAACTGTTTGGTAAATTCCAAAGCTTGTTTTTGCTTTTGGCTTCGCGCAACTGATTGTGTGTGTGTGTGTGCGTTGACCCGTACACACACACAGGCAAACAGATACGCTTACATATATTAATGAATATTTACATTTTATGCAGTCAGGCGCAAACACACTCGCCCATCCACCCACACACGCACAACCACTGACAATTTGGCAGTCACCGCAATCATAAAAATTTCACCCCACTCGCAAGACAGCCAAAAAAATGTTCAGATATAAGTGTGTGTGTGTGTGTGTGTGTGTTGAGTGTGTATGTATGTGTATGGTATGAACGAACACACGGGGCGCGTCCGTCAGTCGCCTCTGCGCCTCATTTAAATGCAAATTTTGACGAGCGGTTTTACCGTTCTTCATCGCATTCTGCTTCTTTTGCTCTTGAATGAAAACATTAAAATTAAAAAAAAAAAAAAGACAAAATACTGTGGCCTGCTTTTAGGCAATGCGAGCGTGTGTTTGTGTGTGGGTGGTTGGGCGGGGCTCGTGAGAATAATTCAAGGTGATAGCTTAATTGAAATATGCTTTTAGGCGCTTTGCTCTGTGCCTCTACTCATTTTGCATACTCCAACCTCGTCGGCTTTTACTTTGTTGTGAAATTTGCCGAGCGCCGGGTGCATATTTTATGGCGCTGCGGTCGACCACAGAGAACCAAAACCCACAAAAAAAACACAGAATGATAAAAAACAACAACAAAAATCGAGGCAGCTTAATGTTATGCAAAGTGTTTGAGCCGGCGGCAAGCGAGAGCAGAAAGCGGAATACATCCGGCGTCAGCGCAAATTGCAGGAGGCGTCATCATCTTTAATTGCTAGCCATTTCAATTCTCATTTTAACTTCAATTGACTTTCGACGGCGGCCAAAATTAAAAAATCAAAAAAACCAAAATGAATGTAAATAAAACGTGAAAGGGAACTGTTTAGCATAGCCGCAGAGCGTCATTTGTGAAGTGCTGGTACTTAGCTTTCATATTACGAGAGATTCGTCTAAATAATTGAAATAGGCAGGCGTCAGAAGGCGTTGAACTGTTGGCAATCTTACTGTGGTATTCCTCATATAAAAACACATACTACATAGGTGTATAAAGGTCTCTGGCATGGTAATCGAAGCTATTGTGCAAGAGGTTGATTTTTCCATCTAAATATTTCTCGTTCTCTGTTCGCACAAATTTCCTTAGGTGTCAATATGCTACCCATAATGCCAACTTCTTAAACATCCTCATGCGTTCAGTTAAAGCTGCTAAAGCTTAATGCGTAGAACCAAAAGAGAAAATGAAAATTTTCCAAAATTTTCAAATGCTATTTGCGTGGCTTTAAGAGTGGGCTTTGCCCAACAGCTACTTAAATTCAATAAAACGAGAAATTTGTGTGCAGAGAGCGTACGCAAAAATAAACCGCTTAAAATGGCTTTGAGCAGTGCAAATAGCAGAAACGCATCTAACGCATGCAAATGACAACAAGGCACACACACACACGCACACACACACACACACACAGATGGTTGTTTGTGTGCGCATAAGTGAAGTAGATCTTTGTAATCTCGAATGCTCAAAGCGTGCAAATATTCAATTTTAAATATGCAGCCAAAAAAAGAATAAAACAAAAGAGAGAGAGAGAGAGAGAGAGAGAGAGGGAGCGAGACTGCCCGTATCCCCCTCTCGCTCCCTCTACCTCTCCGCCCGCTCGCAGTGTGTGCGACTCTGTCATAAACACAATGTCATGACAACTTTTGAAATTTGAATTTCAAAGCAAATATGTTCTCTCATTTATTCATTTGCTCAGTCATTCATTGCCATTTATTTTATTGCTTGCTCTGAGCAAGAAGCACACACACACACACACACACATGCACATATAGAAAATTGGTACATGTCCATTTGCCTAGTGACAAACACCAGCCCTCCGCCACCCCCTGACTATCTCTGTCGAAATTCCTTGCCGGCAAAAGTCGTCGCACATCTTTTGATCTCCGACAAACTTCGGCTGTCAATAAATGGGAACTGTAGACCCAAAGATTGTATTAATTTGCTTTTCATTTGGTTAGGCGTTGTCCTCTTGGGTCGATAGTTCAAGTCCCAGCAAAAAACTTGCATTTTATACGGCAACATGATTTCATGATCAAAGGCATTCGCCTCTCTGCGTGTGTGTTCGTCTGTGTATCGCCTTCTGCTTGCCCTGTTTTTGTTTCAATACCCACAGCCCATTGAATATGGTTGCAAAGGGTATTTCAGTGCAAATGAATTTTGGGCAGAAGAATTCTCGTTGAATCCAAAGAGTATATATATTCTTGAGCAGAGCGACGAGCTAAGGCGATCTCTATGTACATCTATCGATTTTCCCTTTGTACGAAGCCGTCGATTTTGGGATCTACAAAAGCTAATGACGCCTTTAAGAATTGGTTTCTTTCAACTCTTAACTCGAAAGAGATGGGTATATCCTAGTCGGGCACCCCCGACTTACTTGTGCTTGTTCTTTTTGTTTTTAAACTTTAAGACGCGTCGCTTTTATGTGCTCGTAAAATTTGACTAGTCCCCAGATTTTCATTCTCGAAGTTCTTGTATCCCTTTGTGTCCTTTTGGGCTGCTCATTAAATGCCTCGGAAAATTGTGCAAATGTTTTCATTATCAGCTGAGAGTTTCCACATGTGCAGGGTGGATTTCTAATCGTAATTGTCCCAGTCTCTGTTCGCGTATGTAAATGTTTGGGGGTTAGTTCAAGCCTCCCCCGAGGGTTGCAATCTGATGTTTAATTCTTGGCCATATTATTATTTTAATAAGCAATTGGCTGTCGTTCGCTCAAAATGCGAACACGTGTCGCAACAACAAGTAACAGAACTTGTCAAGGAACTGGATTTTATGGATCTATAATTGTTGCGCCCATCGGGGTCTGTGAGAAATGCGCCGTGTGCTGCCCTTTGGAAAGCTGGAACGGTGTGTCTGTTCAAATAGTTGCTTATCTATTACAAAGATATCTTATCATGCTAGCGAACGAGCTGTGCGACAGCAAATTAATGTACTTGGTCAGCAAAAAGTGACCAGGCGTGATAAACAGATTATTTGGTACATTATGAACAGCTCTTGTTGTAATGGTATTATTATAGAGCTCCGCTAGATGATTAACAAATGATGACATAACAAAATGTTCATGATTAATCAAGCAAACGCTGCGAACTTACCCAGCCACGCCTTATTAATGCTTGAATATTATAATATGGCATCAGCCTGCTGCAGTCGCATAAACCGACCAGGAGGACCACTCAAAACGTCACTCTCCAAAGTTTATTAAATACAAATTTATAAAGCTCACATGTGAAGGCGCAAAATAAACAAAAATCAAGTTTCTCTTTTGCCCTTTGCGCGCTAATGAAACAACAAGGCGGCCGCTTCTGGTCGGGCTTCGAGAGGTCGCTTTGTCAGTCAGGGGTTCACAGAGGGGTCGCACTGCCTGGGCTCAAGTGTTTTGCTTCTGTTTCCTCGGTATTTTGCCATAACTTGAACAAATACGCAAACATTTCAACACATTTAAGTGCACCAGCCCCACAGCAGCCCCTTTTACCCCAACACACCCCAGCTCGACACGACTTTTAATTTAAGCCCACTTAACACCTCATAAAACAGGCTGCGTTCCGACTGAATGACTGACAATTCTGTCTTTCTGTCTCTCGCTGCCCCCCTGCTCTGTCTCTCAGTTAAATATAAATTATATACATTTTATATATTTTAATTTTTACATTTAACTGGCAGCGTAACAACTTCCATGCAATTAGGTCGAAAGGGTTGCCACACACACAAACACACTCCCAGAGACACACATCCAAAAAAAAGAATCAACCCTTAACCTTGTTGTTATTTCTGCCTGGCTCCTGCTTGATTGCTACTTTTGGCAAATTAAACTTGAAAGTTGTTAAATTTCCCTTGTCATTGGCAAGGACACGTGCGTGTTTCCGTAGGCACCGCCGACCCCACCCCTAACCGAAGTGGTTGCCTGTTAAGTGCTGCTCGAGTATCGAGTCAAGTTTTGGTAACTCATAACTAAATTAAAGTGTTGCTCCGAGTTTATCTGGCTCGACAGTCGACTCTTGACTCTTGACTGTTGACTGGCAGCTCTGGCAGCTTTCTATGTCATTGATTTGTGCCTCACGAGTAACGGGTAACGAGTCACGAGTAACGAGTCACGAATATTTAAATTGTAACGTGTTCCGTTCACAGCCCATAACAATTGCTGTTTATACTGATTTTTATACGCTTCCCACACACGCACACACACACGCACACACAGACCTGACTATGAATAAGTAAGTGCGTGTCGTTGGCAGCATTCAAATGTCCTGAGCGCTGCTTATTTGCCCTGTAATCTTAAGCGACAGGCATTTCTTTACTTATTTATGCACTCTCGCCTAAAAGCACACACACACACACACACACACACACCCGCACACAACTTAAAAATCACAATGGGGTCTTCTTTCGACTTTGGGCTTAGATAAGCAGCCAAGTCTGAGACCTGAGATTCGTTCCGTTTCCTTTGTGAGTCAGGGGGGCTTTCTTTGGTTTATTTTTATGCGCTTCGTGTTAGATTTTTATTGTGTATACTCGTCGTATATGGCCGCTATCTGGAGGCTGCTATCTGCCACGTTTGCTTTTATTATTTAATGGAGCACAAAATGCATTTTACTCGCCATTGCCGCCGCCTACAGCCCCCACGCTTTGCTTCTTGTGGGTGTGTGTATGAATCTGTGTGTGTGTGTTTGTGGTTGGGCATACAAAATTAATAATTTATATATGAAAATGTGCGTTAAGAGCTGTGAGTCTCAGTCGACGCGACTCGCCACGCCTCGACTCGACTCGGCTCGGCTCGAGAGGAGTCTGTTTGCCAAATTGCTTAAGAGAATGCGCGTTAGGCTGTTTGCCAAGGTCATAAGTAGGACTTGAGGGCATCCTGTGTTGAGATTTGGTCGACTCGAGCGTTTCTCGTTGCCCGTTTGCGCATTTCTCGTAATTTGCTTAATAAAACGCGGTTGGCATATTGCATAAAATATAAGCAAATGTTGTCCCTTTGTGTCATTTTACTCTCCTTCACTTTTTTTGTTTGTTTGCAATTTATAAATTGCAAGGCAGGCGGCAACGATTCTTGAGTCTCAACTCTGAACTGTCGACTGTCGCTTTTCATTTGGCGCAACTTTGATATATGAGCGAGACGCAGAAAGAGACCAGAGGAGCACGAATGGGGCACCCAGAAGATTGCACTTGGGGTTGGCTAAATGGCAAAGAGCTAAGGACTTAACGGATGGCTGGGCATTTCGGGGGGGAGTTGTGTGCATAAATTTGCAAGGCCCGAGGGAGGAGCAAAAGAGCCTCAAAGCCTCGGGGCGACTGTCAAGTGCCAAAAGCTGACAAACGGCCGTAGCTAAAGAGTCGTTCTTTTCTTTCTTTTTGCAACGGGTGCACCCTCTCAAAATTTATGCACATGCCGCACAAGGGAACATGTGGTGTAGCCGAGCCTGTTCAATCTTATAAACCAAATAAATACCGATACGATGTAGTGGCAAGTTCAGAATAAAAATAATAAATGTCAATTATGATAAACTGGATTAGAATGCAGCTACGATAGCGAGCTGTTGAATTCAGGAGCTTTTCTTTAATGCACAACCAAATGTAATATTAAATTTTAAACGCAAATATACATGTAAATTTGCGACGCAGCTGTATCTTAAAGTGTGTACACACTGGCAGCGCTCGCATTGCACTGAGATATGTGCGCGCTGTTGTTTACAAAAACAACATGCAACGTATGCAGCACACGATTTTCCGATTGAACTCACACGTGTGTACACACGCAGATTGAAATACACAGGCACAGCTACAGATACGGATACGGATACGTATACACAGAGAGAGATAGAGAGAGAGTTGAAGAGAGCGAGAGAGAGAGAGAGAGGGAGAAGTTGCCATTTGATGCAGTCGTGCATTCAATCGCTGCGTCGTCACCTCCACGCGGCCAGCCCGAAATCATTTCAAGTTAATAATAAATGGAGCATCATCATCAGACATCAAACTCGTTGAGCAAATACATGACTACACGAGTATCCTTCTGCTCCAGCTGCCTGCCCTGCCTCCTGTTTGTTTGTTTATTTGTTTGTTTGCATTGCCTGAAACGCTGCTGAAAGTGATTTATTTTTTTATAGATACGTTTCTGTTTCTGTTTTTTTTTTTTTTTGTTATATTTATTTTCGCGTGGTGTTTTTCAATTTGTAGCCCGGGCGCAGCTTTGGTCATGTAATGAGCTGCTTCTGCTGCGCGCACAAATCAATTAAAATACGTGCCAGGCATTAGAAAGGCGCCTACAACTTGGCTGACTTGGCAATATGTTGGGCCTATGCTTGTGTATGAGCGTGCGTGCGTGTGTGTTTCTGTGTGCTGGTATCTGTGTGTGCTATGCGCATTTCATATTGAACATAAGTCAAGAGACTGCCAACATGCCAACTCAATTGACAGTTAAAGGCATGGCTATGGCTCCTCAAGCATGCTATATATATACATATATATATGTATATATATATATAGATATTTCTATATATATATATATATCCATGTATCTCCATATACCATATGAACTGTCATCCTGTTGACAGCAAGGTAGCCCTATATAGGACACACATAAGTGGAGGCTGTTCACGTGCGTGTGTGCGTACTTGTGTGTATGTGTGTCTTTGTGTGTTGGCCTTAACAGACATTTTCACAGTTGAGTGCTTTGTTGGAAAAGGCACAGCAGCCACTCTCACTCTCTCTCGCTCTTTCGCCCTCCCTCTCGTTCAGTCTTATGTAATTTATAAGCATTTCTTGCGTGCGCCGGCTGGTATGCAACAAAAATGTTGTATTGGCCATTATATAAGCCGCTTTGAGTGGGCTTCAGCTCAAAAAGGTATGCTTTAAATGTTGCTTTGACTAGGCAACCAATCAATGAGTTTCCCTCCAGCCGACTGCCTGGCAGGCTTAAGATTTTTTTTCTAGCGTGGCAAGCCAAATTACACATGCGGGCTTTAAATAAATCTAAAATAATATTCGAGGCATCGATAATCGATAAGCTGTTATCAAACTGAGCTTTAAGTATGAGTCAATTTTTTATTTCAAGTTGGACTTTTTTATTTAATTTATTTTTTATTATTTATTTCTTTTTGTCGTTCCTGCAATTCATAATTATGGGCGTGCTCAAAGCTTTTTCTTGTACTTCTTAAGCCTCCTTTTATATAGCTTTTTTTCTGCTACCGATTCCATTCAGCAATAAAACCAACTAAGCTCGTTTCATTTGCTTCAGTTCCCTTGGCTCCATTGTGCCTCAGACACACGCCATTTTAAATCCATATGAAACCTTTTCCGCTATTCAATTATATTTGCCTTCATCCAGGACACCTGTCCCGATGCAGAGCTCACACACACACATACGTACGCCCATTCACACTGCTCACTCCGAACACCCGGCTCAAAATTTATGTCTTCCGAAAACGACACTTGACTGACTTTTGTGCCCGGCCAAGTTGACACAAAAGACTGAGGCAACTCAAATGCCAGAGGCAGCGCTCCCTGCGTGTCCATCAGCTGCCTGCTGCGCCCACAGCTCGCCCGCTCCTCAAAATATGCAAATAAATTACTAATAACCCCAGAATGTAACCCTAACACGGGAAAAAATACATATATCCACAGCAGCAAACAGTTTACGTGCTTGCTGTGTCGGTGTGTGTGTGTGAGTGTATTCCTATTCATAATTCAAATTTTACGCCACAATAAACAAAAATGCCTAAAATTATGCAACACGGCACATGCCGCAAGCACACACCCACACACACATTTTGAGCTGAGTAAGTCATAAATTATGTAAATTTAATTTTACGCCCCGCATATACCAGCAATATATTGGATATATACGTATGTATGGGCCGGCCAAGTCGACCACAAAATTGTGAAGCAAATAGAAAAAAAAGACGACAAAAAGCCGAAAAAAAAATCGTTATTTTGTAAATAATTAATGGCATGTAATTATCTAAATTTTAGACAATTAGAAAAAATTAACAGCAGCAGCAGAAAAAGCAGCAGAAGGACGACCGAAATATTTATGACATTTTTATTATGCGAGGCGACGAAGCAACAAACATAATAAAACTGAAAGAAAAACAAAATTTATATGGCATGTCCTTGCGTCGAGTTTCCGTTACACATTTAACGGCATTTTAACGCATGCTAATGACCCACCCAACCAGGACACGGAGTCCTGTCCGCAAATATATGAGAAATACTTGCGCTATGCCAAGGCATAAAACCAAGGTGTAGCCCTTTGAAAGGTTTGCCATTAATTAGACGCCATTCGACACGACGGCGTCTGACAAAACATTAGTTCGCCTAATTTATTAGCTAGACATGTATGTATATAAATATGTGTATTAAAGTAAATATAAAAATAGGCAGCCGAATTGGGAATTAGCAAAACAAGCTAAAAAAAACACAGTCATGGACGAGACATACGTACTTTATGACAAGATTTGGGCACATGTGGGCTGTCATTTCAGGACGACATAAAATAATATTGATTTCGCTTGCGTAATCTGCGTGTTTTGTGTTTCTTTGTACGTGAGTGTGTATGTGTAGGGGTGTGTGTGTGTATGGGTGTATGTGCGAATATTATTTAAAGAATTTTTTCTTTAGCATTTATTGCTTACGTACTCATGAATTAACTTGCGTTGAGTCTGTGTTAAATGTTTAAGGTATTAAAAGAATTTAAATACTTCTAAACTCCAGTCGCATCTATAGGCTTTCTCACAGTTAACTATAAAAACAAACTGGAAAAATAGAAAGAAATATATATAAAATAGTATTTCAAAGATAAAGTATCTATTAGGACTTCTTTTGTCTCCAGCATCAGTATATACGTGTCTATATAATGGTCAAGCAATTGTCTGCCGCCACAATATGGCATTAATAAAGATTGCAGTTATGCCTTTGGCTGCTGCTGCTGCTGCTGCTCAATGCCAATGGCTCAATGTATCTTGGCCTGCCAGACCAACTTTAATTGCCACTTGCTAATTGCAAACACGAGCATGGCGACCATTATATACAGCTGCTATATTTCATATATCAAAGATATATAAAAGAGCCACAGAGACAGAGAGGAAGAGTGAAAAAAGTAGTTGCCCATTGAGCGAAGCGAGCGCTGCAGCCACAACAAACGTGCAACGTGGGTGAGAACGAACATAAAAAGCAGCCTCGCATGAGAAGCACCACTGATTAGTATCAAAAGGATGCCAAGGATGTTGATGTGGGTGTGGATATGGATGTAGATGATATAGTGTGTAGTTGTGCCTGCCCCAGTGTTAGTTGCGGTTGATAGTCGCCGTTGCCCTGCAGCTAGCGCCCTAACAGCAGTGCAAAAACTTTTGATTAAGCTACAGTTATGGCAGGTTGTTACGAAAAGACAGGCAGTGCGGGAGTAAAACAGGCAATGAGTAAGAGGCAGAGGGAGGTAAAGAGACAGAGAGAGAGAGTGAGTGAGACGGAAAGTCTGCCCCTAAAAGCATGCTACATGCTATTGTTTTGCTTGCTAGCTCGTTAGTTTGTTTTGCCGTTGCACGCTTGAGGCGCAACATTTTCTTTGCTTTTAGGTGCCTCCCCTTGCCCACACGCCCACACGCCTCCAGCTGCCTGATGCCTGCTGCCTTTGCCAGTGACAAAAATTGTCGAGCGCAACTCTCAACTCTCTTTCAGCAGCTGCACACAAAAAACTTTTGCGTAAACTTTAGATGATTTTTGATAAATTTCGAAAGAAAACAACAAAAAAACAAGCCCGTATCGTATATAATAAACTAGGGGCGAGTTGCGTTTTCAATAAGCAAACATTGCTTAGAGCACAAGCTATGAGTATTACGATTCTATCAACAGAAACTTGCAGCGCACTCAATTCGAAACCATTTTCTAAACTACGTACGAGAATGATCATCGCGAACATCATTATCATCATCACGATGGCAGTTCTCGTTGTCGAAAGCATAATAAAAATCGCTTTTCATGTGGCGGATTTCTCTCTGCTAGCCGCTGTTGCTGCTGCTGCTGCCATAACAAAGCCATAAAACGTAGTTTTAATTGCATTTTCGTTGTTCCATTTTATGTAGTTGAGTTGGCGAATGCATAAAAACAACAAAGCGCAACTGACCAGAGCGACAGAGACAGACAGACAGTGAGCGAAAGAGAGAGACTGCGAGAGTAAGGCTCAAAGCAGTGGGCGTGGTTGGGCAGATCTGACTTGGCTTGGTTCAATAGACGGCGCCGCATTCTAATTGCAGCGAGTGCGGGCTCGAGGAATGCAGATGTAGGCACTTACGGCTTGACTGGCTTCTCCTCTTTGCTCACTTAGCGCGCTTGGGCATCATAAACTAACGCAGTTTATGTGGGGTTCATGCACCCAATACACACCCACACAAACACACACACACACACACACACACAGAGACACGCAAACAGGCGCACAAACACTTACACAGACATAGACAGTCGCATAGTGCTTGGCAGTTTGGCACTTGGCACTTGGCACTTTTGGCATTGCATACGCGTAGGCGGCGTCGCCTGGACTAGTCCGCCATGTCATGCACGACTTGTCGAGGCGCTAAAATTTGCGGTTTTACGTTGCCACTGGCGCCGACTTCCCCTGACCACCCCCGTCTAGCCCAGACTCCATGCAGCTCCACTGGCCCTTGCTGCTATTGCTCTTTGTCAACGGCTCAACACTTTGTCATAAGGCTAATTGTGTGCTGAGGCATCTTTAGGGGCAAGGCAAAACATTTTTGTTGGTCTTTATTTTTATTTGGTGTTTTTTTTTTCGTACTCGCCAGCAAAAGATTTAATTAACATTTTGACTCTGAAAGGCTTCCCAAAGATGTGGGTTGCTACGCATTTTTGGCTTTTGGCTACATTTAAATTTCAAATTATGTTCGCTAATTACGCAACCTCACTCCCACCTCCCACACACACACAGAGTCATACATACAGAGGGAAACCTTTCTGCTACCCATAATTAGCAAGGCCTTTGTGCCAAGCGAGCACAAAGCCTGCAGCCAGCAAACAGAACGAGCAGCCGCAGCTGAAGTAACAGCAGAGTCTGTGGTTTCTGAGATGCCTTAGCAATGTTATTTCAGTTAAGTTTCTCTATTGGCAGGGTATTTACTGTTTCGTTAGCCTGTTCGCTAGCTCACGAATACATTTATTGATTTTGTAGTGTTAAGCACATTGCTATATCTATTTATATTTATTTATTTATATATATAGGTATATCAAGATTTATTGCTGACTGCTTGGCGTAAGCAATAATAATACTTACATAAATAGCCAAGCCTTATAACAAATTTATAGCCTATAAGCGAAGTCGCTGGTTCAAAAGCAATAGTCCTTTTTTTATTTGTTTCATATATGTTTAAATTTGTGATTAATTGATCAAGCGTTTAAGGCATTAAATAAATTCCCTGGTTAGGTCTCACAGTTTATATAACTCCAACAAATTGAGGTCAAATAGACCTCAGATCGTACATTGAGTTCATTAACCAACGACTGCAATCAAAAATGCACAATATCAGGGCAAGAAAAACTGCACACAGAAGCCAGACAATTATGCTGCCTCAAACTGTTCGGACTTCAGACTCATGTGCATGGCTCAATATGTGAGCACTTCAGTGTTGGTTTTTTGCATGCTGTGCAGCAGCAGCTGCGGGTGTTGGCGTTGATAAAGCATTCAAAAGCAGCAGGCAGCAGCAGGAGTTGGCAACATGCTGCAAAAAGCATTGCATTCAATGGCAGCCCTCAGAGCAGAGCAGAGCAGAGCTGAGCTGAGTTGAGTTTAGCTGCACGCTCTGGCCAAGATGCTCTTGTGTGTGGGCATGAGCTTGAGCTGGGAAACGTTTTCCAATTTATTACCCCGGCCACATCAATCATTTACCAGCCACAGACGCCGACTCGTAGCCTGCACCGCCTCCACCCAACGTAACCAAACGTTGCCAATCCCGACCGATTCAGACCGCAGAAACGTACCCAACGAACGTGCGACTAAATGAACATTTTTGGTTAAACATTGGTTTAAATTTTGCGGCGTCATCGCCAGTGCCAGTCCCAGACCCAGTCCTAGTCCCAGTCCCAGACCCAGTGCTAGTATCAACAACAACAAAAACAACAAGAATCCTCCTGCATCCTGTCACTGTCAACAACATGGCGGCATTGGCGTCGCTGTATACAAAATCAACAAGGCTTCAGTTCATCGACCACTTAATTTATCCAGCTGAGCTTTGAGTAAAGGCAAAAGCGAATTTATGCTCGACGCCAATTGTGGCGTGGATGTGGGCAATGAGGCGTGGCCGGCATGCCTTTGGTCAGACAGAGAAATGCACTTAATTGCCATCACAGCCGCCCATTCGTTGACTGTTTAGTGCGACAGCTCAGGCCTCAGCTCCCCCTCTTAAGTCCCACTCCAGCGGTGGCATTACAATTAAAAAATCAGCCAGCCAAAATAAAACGCAGCATGCATTTAGGCGCACATGGCAGAGTCCAGTCAGGAACAGAGCCGAGCTGAGCAGAGTAGAGCAGCAGCTGTAAAGGGAGAGCAGAGAGTGCTCGTGCAGACCTTCTGTTCATTCATTATGCATTAATGTAAATACGGTAAATGTTGTCCAATCATTAACATAATTGAATTACAAACAAGCGGGCGCCAAAATTGGGGTCTTGTTCATGCGCATGCATAAATCGCAATTTTAATTACTTGCTCGACTAATGGATTGTGTGTTACGGTAGCCGAATTACCAACTAAAAAGAGTTACTAGCCCAATATACTACTACTAACTAGCAAAACTCTATTTGCAGCCGCCTAGAACATTAAATATTTTACGACACGCCGTCGAGCTTGTGCCACACATAAAGCAATTGAATTTTGCAGTTAAAAGCTACAATCATTTTCAATTGCCGCAAACTAATGGCTGATTATAAAATATGCATGCGACAGGCAAACAGACAGCCGGACAACCATACGGCCGGGCCATCGAGCAATCAACCTGGTCGTCGTCGTCGACGACGTACTCCTCCGACGAGCATTGCCGAACTAATGACTGTGATGGGCCAATCTAAGGCCGTGCGACCAAAATGACACCTGGTTTATATAAAAAGGCAATCATCAAATGGGTGTCTCTCTCGGTCTTGGTCTTGGTTATTGATTTGCTCGGTTTTGCGGTAACGGCCACATCATAAAGCCTTCAATTAAGTTTTATTTTAATGTATTTCATTTCAACGTCTTTTAATGGCATTTTTCGTATGGCTCCCATATTACTCATTTGCCATAAACCAAAAGGTGACCACAACACGTAGCCCGGCTACAGTCACTGCCATCCGTTGGGGTTGCTCACGGTTCATATGGAGGTGGAGTTGGAGCTGGATGTGGATGGGCGTTAAGTGTTGCCCGCCAGTCGACATGGGTCGCTTGGGTGAGATTTAAGCTTTAATGATGCATGAAGCGGCACAGGATGTGGCTGCCCAGTCGTGGGTAAAAGGCAATGAGCGCAAATGTGCAGAGACTTCCATAGAGAGAGAGAGAGAGGGGGGAGAGAGGAATAGTGAGAGACAGAGCAGCCAAAAGATGGGCTTGCATATTGAGTGGCATTTAAATGCTTGAAACTGCTCTGTGCTGTGGACGATGCTTGAAGGTGTTTATGTAGAGTGCTACATCATCGAAAGTTGATGGTAGAATTGCCAAAATGAATTTGATAATGGGATTCTTAGTGCTCAAGAGCTGAGTAATTGACGTGTTTTGTGAACAGAAACGCAAGTTGATTATCCTTAAATAGAAAAATCGAATAGTTAAGTGTCAAAGTGACTTGTTTATAAATTAAATTGAGCAACAAACTTATAAGCAAACTTTTCATGACATATTTCTATTCTCTATTTTGCAGATGAACCGTGCTTTACAGCTGAAGCCAGCTGAAAATGAAAGTCGCAGCGGTAAGTAATCAAATCCAAAGTTATGACCGACAAATACTATATAATTTTATTTCACTGTTCCATTTGGCAATTCAATTTGCTGCTCACCAATCAAGTCGCCATAGGTGCCCAGAAATATAATTACTTTACTGCCAAACACATTTAACCGTCAAAAACTTGACCCATCGTCTTTATGGAAGTTTTCTTTGGTTCGGTTCCTGGGCAAAAGTGCAGCGTCAACGAAACTTTCTATTCACACCTTGTCTAAGTATGTGCTGAATTCGAACACGAACCCAAACTTGAGCCTTGAGTCCTCTCCCCTCCTTTCAACACCTACAACACACGTCAGCTGAAATTACGGGTGTGCTTCGATAAACTGTCAAAACTGTCTGCAAAAATTTGACATTTAAAAAAAATCGAAAAGAGAAAATCATGAAAAAAAAGAAATAAAGAAAACACAGCACTGGTTTAGAAAATGGAGGGTGAAAAAAAGTTATAGCAAAACAACGTGGAACTGTCAATGGCAGGCAATGGTTGCCGGACAAGGGAGCCCTGCTCTGCTTTGCTCTGCCCTGGTGGTCAGGGCGCCATATTGTTTTTACTGGGCTGCCCCGCTGTTGTCATGTTTCACGCTTGTTTCTGACAGCACAGCCCCCATGCCGAAGCCCTCGAAACCTTTTGGAATGCGTACAAAAAGTGGGCAAAGATTTGCATAATTTACACAGCACTTGATTTTTCTTTTTGGGTCATTTCTCGAGTAGTTCTTGCATTGATAAACTTATTGACAAGCTCATTATGCATGAGGCAGCAAAATGGTCGGTTTTTTTTCCATTTTCTTAACGTATTGGAAGAATGTAAATTTAATATTATAAACAGAAAACTGTGCTTAAGAGAGCTGCACAGCCACGTAGAAGTATTAAACATGCCATCTAAATGTCTCAATGCATATTTAACGTAATAGCTTACGTTACGTAAGCGAAAGCGTAAGCAGATTTATTGTCCAAGTTATGTTATAGATGCATGCTTTAATGCGCAACGGCAGCTGGATTTGACGTCATGTCTACGTAACGTAAGCAATTACGTAAGCAAAAAAACAGCGCACATACGTTTCGAGATTGGTTGGGCAAAGAGTATGCTCACGAAATTGAGCTGCCCGAGGGGCAGGTGGCAGCCACAAAAGTCAGTGCACTCCGCGCAATCTTTTAAGACATTTTCAAGCTGGCAACGCTTATCAAAGCAGCACAGCGCCCAAAATGTCCATTGCACAAATTGCTTGTGCACACACATACAAACATAGAGTGAAAGAGAAATGTAATAGGAGATATGGCGAGAAAGAGGGAATGCAGAGCCATTGCTCATAAGAGTCAACGTTGACGGTCGGTGGACGGTCGTCCGTCGCTGTGGCAAAAACTTGACAAAGTTGATGTGTCAAATCAGCAGAAGGCGAGTTGAGCAACGCAGAGCAGCAGGACTAGAAACGAAGGATGCCATCAGCTATACAAACGGATGACCTTTAAACTTTGCCAAAGGACATGAAAGCACTAATCGTTACGTTGCTCCCTTCATTCATTCAACGTTCATTTGCCAGTTGCTTCGATTTCTCCATCAGCTCGCTTGGCTCGACTCTGCTCCGTTGAGCTCTTGGAGCGCTTGGCGGCAACAATTTAAACTTTTCTAATCCGCTGGGGATTCAAACTTCAAGTTGCAGCGCTGGCAACGCGGCGGCAATCTGTCCGCACAATTGTGTCGCTCTGGATGCTGCTGCTGCTGCTGCTGCTGCTCTTTACTGTCACTGCTAGCTAGGAGCAGCAGGTCTGGCGCTGGGGCCAGTTCCCGACCCGGCCCATCAGCAACGCAATCAAGTCGACATTTTTGTTTGTTGCTTTGTTTGTATTTCGTCTCTGCTACTGCGACTGCTGCCGCTGCTGCTGTTACTTTTTGGCCAACAAATTTCCAAGAAATTAAAGCGCTCAACTTTCTGGCCGCTATCAGCAACGCACTTGGCAACTCAACAGCATTTCCGACTTTTGACTTTGGCTTTTGTTCAGGCCCAAAAGCCTAGGCCAAATGCAATTATACAAGGACAAGTTTAATTGCTTGGTTGAGAGCTCAGCTAAAGTCGGCTGCAACTTTAGCGCTGACATTTGCATTTTGTTGTTGTTGTCGCTTTACATTTAAGCCACTTGAATTTATTTAAAGTCAAATTAAGCAGAAAACGTGCACGCCTAATTTTACGTGTGATCAGGCCAGATGGTATTGTGCTCTGAATTTGGCCAGCTCAAAGGACTTGCTCGTTATTGCCCTGCTTCTGCAATTTTATCAATTTTAACTCAAACAAACGCTGACCGTTTCCCGTCCTTTCTCTTTTGAAAAAGGCTAAAATTGTTGCACATTTTCCTTTGGCTTTTGTCTGTGTCGCATACGCAATTTTCTGTGTGCCATATCTAAAGTCTGATGACTTTCATTTCATTTGCCCTGGCACATACACATACACACACACACACATACGAATGCACACGTTTAGTTATTTATCTTGATATTCTCCTTCTCTCACACATACACACGCACATACACGTTCATGTTTCATCATTATCAAACTCATATTGTCGCCAGCTTCGTCTTCGTCTTCATCTGCGTCTTCGTTTACGTCTCTCGCTTTTACGCGTAATTTGTACTTGTCTAACACGTAATGATGTCACGTAAATTGCATACGTTGACGTTACGTTGCGTTGCGTATTTTTAAACTGCACGCCCCACATACACACACAGCTTGGGCAAATTGAGCAAAGCGAGTGAACGGGCGAGTGAGCGACTTAAAGTCAAATTAATATTACTCATACGCAGCGTACCTCAAGCAATGTGTGTGTGTGTGGCAAAGAACTGACACAAGCTGTCTCTATATCTCATTCTTTCTCTTTTACAAGTCCTCTCTCTTTGTCCCTCTCTCTCGTACATAAATAAATTGTGAAATCCGTGCCATTTCCTTGAGCGCAACGCAGATTTATGTTTCTAAATGCGCATTAATTTCCTTACCTTTATCCTGAGCTGCTTCTGCCTGTATATGTGTGTGTTCGTGTGTGTGCATATTTGTGTGCGTTTCGTGTGTCATACGTCAGTAAATCAGCTGACTGCTGCCTGCTTTCCGTCTTGGCTCATTCATCATACTTATAAATATTCATTTCCTTTCCCGCGCTGTGCCCAAAAATGATTGCAAAAGATTAAAAATCAACTCCATATAAATATGCGTATACATACCTTGATAAATTACAAAGTAAATTAGCAAGAGCAGAGAAAGAGGGAGAGATGGAGAGAGAGCTTGCCAGAGAGATTGAGATACATAGAGAGAGAAAATTAAATATACAATTGCTTTGTCAGTCCATCCATCAGTCAGTCAGTCGGAAAACGTATGTGAGAATTCGCCTTTCGCCTTTCGATTTTCTTATCGATAACAAAACAAAAAACTTTGAGCGGCTCATTTTCTGGCTGCGCAGGCAGCCTGATTATTACAGACAACGCCTCATCAAATTGAAAAGCAATGAACTATGAAAAAGCCCGAATAGAGAGAAACTAACCCTAACAACAAGAACAACAACAACGTGCTCCTAATAAGCGACAGGCGCAAAACTTTCTCGGGCAGCGTGGGAGGCGAAAAACTAATAATAATAATACGCAGCGTTGGCTGCAAAAACTTTTCTCATTTGTGCACAGTTTTCCTATGCCAAGCGCCCCTCCATCTGTCGATATCTGTGATGGCTGCTGCTGCTGCCGCTGCTGTTGCCAGTTCGCATGATTACGCATTTGAATTGTATTGGCGCCAATTTATGTTGCCTACTTTTCGGCGAGGCTGACGTTCGCCAATTTCATTATCGACACTTTACCTGGCACTGCTCGCCGGCTTTTATGGCCAACGAAAAACTTGGCTTATTAGCGTGCAACACAGCGGAATGTCTGTGAGTATGTTTCAAGTTAGGCGAATGTTCGCAATAAAAAGAGAAAGCAGGCGACAAATTCAATTGAATTTATATTGTGCTATATGTGGTATATGCTTAGCGAGTAGATTGGAACTTGTCTGGCGCAAGATGATTGGCTTCGGCAGGCGAGCTAAAAGCGGGCGGCGCAAATTAAAAAATTCACCACTAAGCCCAATATCAAAGCCGCACACAGACAAAAGGCATAAATAAGGGCCAAAGAGGCTAACGGCAGCGCCTAAAAGCAGACATTTCTGTTTTTGCTGCTGCTTCATTCATTCTTGCTGTACATCTGCTTGCTTCTAGCCCCCCCGCTCAATCGCAAATTCTTTAATCAGCTTAAATTCACACGTACCAAAAGCGACGTATAGCCATTGATTGGAGGCTTACACGGCCTTACTCCACCCACACAATTGCCGAAAATCTTTATATTTCTCTGGTGTGGTCCCCAATTTTGCTCTGCTTTTGGGTGCTCCTTGCTGTTGCTTTTATCAAAGCCAGTTCAAAGGCTCGTATGTGTATTTAGGCTTTTATTGTTTTTGACCTTTTCTTTTTCTTTCATTTTTTTCTGACAACAAAAAATCGATTTTCACACACATACGCAGCAGCCCACGCACAGCGGAAGAGCGAAAATGTTGAGGAAACACTTTTGCCCAAATAAAACTAAATCACAAGCCTCAGCAGCAGCAACAACAGCAGCAGCCGCCGCGTTTGCAAGTTCAAATAAGCGATAATAAGTATTTATATGCCCGAAAATGTAGGCAACACATTTTTCGTTTCTTTCGGTTTTTTGTGTACATTGTGGAAAAGAGCCTGCTAAATGCGTTTTAATGTTTTTTCAACGCCAGAAAAAAAAAGAAAACAACTTTGAGTCTGGCAACGCCGCAGCGCAGCATCTTAAATATTTAAGCACACTTTTAGACAGGATTTTTTGTTTTGTTGTGCTGTGTTCTTTGCGTAGTTTGTCTGCGCATCATTTTTCTTACGTTGTTGCTTGATTTTTTTACGAGCGACTGAAGCCTGTCAATTGGCTGAATGCCTCCCAAAAATGCCAGAGGCCTAGACGGAGGCACAGCGCAGAGCCAAGTGGCAGCCAAAAACGATTTGTAATGTTTTCTTGGCCGCGCCGGAAACGGAAAAGCACACAAACACAAATACAGACACCGCCTGCCTGTATGTGTGTGTGTTGCTTTTAGTTTGTTATTGTTTTCTTTTCTTCTGTTTGGGGGCGGGGCACTCGCTGTGTTTAGGCCTGCCAAATGTCATCATTAGCGTTTCAATTGCCATTTTAGTCCGTGACATTTGAAGCATTTGCATAAAATTCAAGTCAAGCTGTTGACATTGATGGCTGACATTCTTTGATGTTTGCTTTTGAAAAATAAAGCCAAAGAAGCTCAAATACCCTGCAGCTGGTAGCCCGAAAAGCAGCTGCTAAGCGCAGATTAAAGAGGATTGAATAAAAACGATAAGCCCTACCCATATATTTATACTGCATATGTTGCCAGATTTGGATTGCCAAGTGTTTCGAAAGTTTCTGGTATAAAAATAGCATACACGAAACTGAAAAACCTTTTAAGGCCCATTTCGACTGAAAATTATAGTTAAATTCTTTTATGCAGGGCATAAATGTGGCTGCCTGATCAGTTTATTGTCGTGACATTTTTGGCTCTTTGATTGAAAAGTGTCGCGAGGGTTCAGCCGTGATTTACCTCAGCTCTGCTGGCCTCCCACCTGACCCGCTGGACACATAAACACCACCAAAAATACAAAAAAAAAACAAAAACAAAAAACAACCTGCTGATCTTATCTACGCGGCAATTGTCTGACGCTTTTGCCTCTGCTTTTGTTTGCGGTGTCTTCATTTCAAATGAGAGGCTAGGGGCGGGGCGGCTGGGAGACAGCTTACGATAAGCGACACGCAAGGGCGACAGTCTGGGGTTGGGGGCAGTACAGTCGCGGCCGGCAATCAATAGTGTCAACAGCGCGACGGCTAGCGGGGCGTATGTGTAATATAAAAAGTAATTATTTCTTATGCAATATAGCCCTCAGGTGGAGGGAGCATATGCCGCGGGGGGCGCGGGGTCCAGCCACATGATAAGCATCTGGAACAGCATTTTATTGCAAGCGGCGCAATGTTTTAATTGTTTGTCGTGCCGGAGCTGCCATCCAGCTGCTGTGTAGTATTATTTTGTGTTTCTGTTTCTGTTTTTGTATTTTTACAAGCAAACAGCTCAGCCATAAAAGATTGTAATCTTAATTGCATTTAGAGTGCCTTGCATTGTAGGTTAATAATCATAAATGTTATGGTAATAGTCACCACATGAATGTGTATGTACGTGTGAGGCATTTTGTTGTGGCTGCAACAATGTCTGCTCCATTTGCCAAAGCCCTCGAAAATATAGCACTCCAAACGTAATGCACGGGCATTTGCAGAGTACACACCAGGTGCAGCTGGCAATTAGAAAAATTGATATTGCCGGCCACTACAAATAAAAAGTGCGCCTAAGTGGGCTAATAATATCCGCTAATGCAGTGTCATCAAAACTATTTGCTTATATCAATGTCTTTCCTTTTATTATTAAAATAAGACCCATAATTTGTTCTGTTATCCTGTTGCATTTTAGCATGTTTTTTCAACCTTAAACAAGTCTTGCATATTTATTTTATTTTTCTTTCAATTAAATCAAAAATGAGTCAGTTAGGTCAATGTCTGACTAAATCATTTAATACATTTGGTAGTTTTCTAGAATATAGTATAAAATGTATACAATATATATATAAAAGAACTCGTAAACTCTGGTTTCTCACAGATATCGTCTAAGAGTTCGGAGTTCTCAATTGTTGTTGCTGCTTATTTTGTGACTTGCCAACACGCCATCTAGCCATATCTGGCACACACACACACATGCATACACACAACCCCCACCCCCCCTTGACAACCGTCCTTGACGTGTAAAAGAGATAGATAGCATTTTATGAGCGTCCCACAACGCCCCCTTTGGCAGCACACTTGAGCAGACGGGCACAAAGCGGAGCTCTGGCGTTTGCTTGGCTCATATACTTTACAAATCTTGATAGCTTAATAGCAAGTAAGACGAACTGTGTGATCGCAGAGGGGGGGGGGCTCGGAGGGGAGGAAGTAAAAAGCAAAGACATGTTTTGGCCAGCGGGCGAGCTAAAAGAATTCTGGCACATTAAAGACCCAAAGCGTAAGCCAAAAAGCTGAAATAATATGAAAAGTCATAAAAACAACAGCGGGGCGACTGCAACAAGAACAAAAGCAAAAACAAAGCGAAAAGCTGGCGAGCACAAGCTTTGGGTTTATATTCTTCATATGTGTTTAGTCGCTCTTTCTCTCTTTCTCTCTGTCTCTCTGTCTTTGAGAGTGTGTGTTAATTTAGGCGAAATCAATAGAATCCCTCGCAAGTGTCGAGCGCTCTGCTTAAATGAATGTTACGTAGGTGGCGACAACAGAACTACCTGAATTTATGTTAAGTTGAGTCACCAGCAGCGACAAAAACTATAAAAATTAACGAGCTGCAAGTAATGGAGCATACTTTCTGGCGTTTTGGCCCAGCGAATGGGCATAAAATGCGCTCCGCTGCCTCCGACTCGGCCATTGTTGCGAAATATGCTGCTCTGTCGCTCGCACACTCTCTGCCATCCCTCTCGCTCGCCCACACACTGGGTGTAGTATTATAATGCCATTATCATTTTTATTATTGCATTTTAAATGCATTTATATATTTATATATAAAGTTCGTAGATATGTATATATATGTAATTTTTTGCCTTTTTGTTGTGCCTTCCATTCATAATTTTTAATGCTTGGCCAGCTCACAGCTCATTAGGCAGGCAACAACAATCGACAACAAATTGTGAAAAGTGTCTGCTGCCAAGACGCAGGCGTAGACAAGATTAATGCATTGTTGCCACGTATCCTGCCACCCACACACGCACACACTCACACAGACACATTTTATTTTTTTGAAAGTCGCCTCAAAGTCATGTGTACGTCTCTCGGAGCCAGTGCTGTGCTGTTAACTGCATTTAAAGTAGTTGCTGCTTGTTTTGTTTTCTTGGTTTTGTATTTTTCTTTTCAAGAAAATGGCACAATAGTTGAACAGTCGCATGTGCGCCGAGCTGGGTAAAGCACACGACTGGGCCCAGCCCAGCAAGCGGGGCGGCGGGGGCTAGCAATGAAATTGGGTTTTGGGTTTGGTTTGCCGGATGAAAAGCTGAGTGGCCAACCCCCAAAGCATTGTTATGGAAAGACGCAGATCAAGAGATGGAAAGATGGATGTTAACATTCCTGGGTTGTATGGAAAAAAATATATCAGATTATGTAGAATCATGCTACGCAACAAATATAGGTAACGCTATTAACCAATTTATAGTTTTTATATTTCAATTGAATTAATTTGGAGTTATATCTGAACCACTTTTTAATAGTGTGCGAGATATGGCAAAATATATATGCCAGAGAGGAAGCCATGTTTGTACACCGATTGAACGCTTCACAGCTATAATAATAGTTGTTTTCGTTATAATTCTCTGGCATGTAGAGCACGAATGACCTCTGGCCTAAGATTTTTGTTGTTATTTAAAACACACTTAAAGCTCTGTGAATGCATTACTTCATGCACTCTACACGGGGACTCAGATTCTGCTATGTAGTTTGTAGTTGTTGTGTGTGTGTGTGTTTGCTTGGGACAAACGTGCCTGCAACAAAACAAGCCCTAGCCATAGCCATATATCTATCTATATAGCGAGTCAACCAACTATCCATCCATCCATCCATCCATCCATCTATGCAATGCAGCAAGTCATGCAGCGCAGCTCGCTGACCCGCACGCTGCCTTTGTCTGCCCCCAAAGCAGTCTCTGTTCAACTATCTATCTCCAGCTCTCCCCCATCCTTTTTTTCACTCTCTCCCACTCTCGATCTCTCCACTGTCTGTCCAGCTTGCATGCATTTGGCTTTACAAACAATATTTGTTGTTGTTGTTGTCTTCACACAACAACTACATCAAACTCAGGACTCCCATCGAGCTCTGTCTATTTTGAATCCTCTTTTTCACTTTTGCCCCTCCAACGGCCGTGCAGCCTGTCCAGCCCGAACGCCCACACCGAAGACTAAACAAACTAATATGCTATGCTTAAAGCGTACATATTGGACTTACAGTTGTTGTTGTTAGTTGCTTGTTGTTATTTTTGATGTTGTTTGTATACAACAGCCAGAGTGAGAGAGCAACAGCAGCTATAGCTCAGGCATCAGCAACCATTTGCCGGCTACTACAAAAGGCCTCCCGCTGCTCGCTTCCTTTCTCTCGCTCTCTCTCTCTCTCTCTCTCGCTTACTCTCTCACTCGCTCTGTGCTGGCCCCGGCTGTCATATTTCGTGCTCTCACGCTGCCTACATGACACGCCATTGTGCTGGCCCAAAGTTTCCCACAGCGACCCGCTGAGCTCTGCAGCTGAATTCCCGAGCTGAGCTCACGTTGACGACCCCGCACCCGCCCCCGTCCTGACTCCCCTGCCCTGGCCCCTGGCCTGTCGCACGCTTATCATATAAATTCTCTGGCTTGTTATTTTTTTTCTAATTTTTATTTTTATTTTTTTGCTGTTTTGCTCTCTGATCCAGGCCATAACAAAAAGGCTAAAAATGTTGGCTTGTTGTTCTGCCTGCTATTGAAGGCTTAAGCGCCCGACAGCCACTCAGTCATTCAGTCAGTTAGTTGGTTGAAAGGCGCTTCGGTTATTCGTCCTGTGCCTGTGCTAAGCAAACAAACACTCACACACTCACACACACAAAATCAACGCCAGACAAAAACAACAAAAGAGCCTATCCCGTAGTCCATATAGACTATGTTCGAATAGTTCTCCTCCCACTCTTGTCGTCCCTCCGGCTCTTGGTCTATGCATCAGCTGTAAATGCATTTTACACTTGACTGCTGTGGCGAGCATTGCCTAAAGCTGTTGCCAAAAAATTGTTGACTTGTTTTTATAGGTGTTTGGTCAAAACTATACTGTAAGCAAAAATTACAGCACATGTCAGAAGCAGAAGAAGATGCCCCAAATCTTAACATTTCGAGAGATTTTGCTTGAGATCACATGAGTTTAGTAAGCAAATATTCTTCTATACTTGCTTTAAACAACTAAAATTTTTACATGAATTTTTGCCTGATATCGGACATACGTCTTATCTTTCTGTTGTGTTTATGAATATATGGTATATGCTTCTTGAAGGAGCATTAACATACTAAATACTCATTCTTATTAGCGCAAAGACTTTTATAATATAAAACTCAACCGCTACACACTGGTACGCAGACCATTTGGTAATAATATAAACTCATCAGCCTTATGAAAATTGTCCGAGCCAGACAACAACACGACAACAACAACTCAACTGTCGCCTGTTGTCTTTAAAACTCTATCAAAATGCACGCATGTGTTTAATTACCCGCTTTGAGAAGAGGAGACGACGTCACATTGTCGGATAGTAAAAAATTTACTACGATAATTAAAAATTTCTCAACACAGAGAGAGACAGAGGAAGATAGAGAGAATAAAAGCGAGAGAGATCTAATGAAAAGTGACAAAAAAGATGAAACGATAGCTCCGTCATGTGATGCGTTTCATATAAATTTCGAAACGTAAATACGAGTCCTGGCTGGTAATTAATAACTAAAGCAGCAGGAGCAGCCGGTCCAGAAGCAGGACGACAGCTGAGCTGAGCTGAACGAAGCGCTGCCCATAAAAGTATGCTACACAATTTTCAATGCTGAAAGCGCGATAAAAATGAAATTTTATGTGCTGCTTAAGGGCGTCGCTAAAGGTTATTAAATTCGCGTCGCTTGGGGGTGGGTGTGGTTGCCTACCAGGGTTGTCAGGGCGCTTAAAGCTGTCTCGAACACATAGTTTAATTGAAAACTTTGCTGTGTGACTTTCAAATGACATTCAAATGTGAAGCCAGCATGTAAAAAATCAGCAGCAGAACAAGTGCAGCACATGGTTATAAAATTATGATATGGCTTATAAGCAGCAGGCGACGGCAGTATAGTGTAGGCGGTGGGCTGTGGGCGCGGTGCGGTAGGGCGGTGGGGCGATATAAGGACTCGCATTAAGTGCCATTGTCTGCCTGTTAACATGCTCATTACTAGGCAAAGGCAAAAACAGAAAGGAAACTGAAACTCGCTCATGACTTCACTTCAATTATAATTACGTCAAACAGTGCAACAGAAGAAAATGTGCAACTTGAGGCAAACAACAGATAGAACGTAGACCAGACCCAAACCCAACCGGGACTCACTTACCAGACAGACTTGTCGACAACACAAACAACTTGCAAGTGAGCATTTCCTTTAATGCCTGCCATTGCGCTTTTGCCATGGTTTTTTCTCCTTTTTTTTTATACATATATATATATATATTACATTACGTTTGCTCCCAAAGTGGAGCTCGCTGTGGACGACGATGATTGTCATTGTTTTTAATGCCAAAGAGTTTGGTCTTTGGCAACATAATACGAACAGCCCAGTCAAAGCACGGCAGCAAGCAAAAACTGTCTGAAGAAAACTCATAATTGCACAGCACAAATTGCAAGTTATGGGCTAAGTTGTGCAACGCAGAGCAAAGAACAAGGTACATATGATCTGAACTAAAAGCATTCATCATGTAACTTTAGCGCTAAGCAACGGGTGCCGGGGGTGCTGGGGTAATGGACAAGCGCCCGCCAGGTGGGCCAAGATGCGAGTCCTTTATCTTTGATGCAATTTATGTAATAAATGCCTTAACGAGAGCATGGGATAGTGTCCCAAATTGGAGAGACCACTTTTGTCTTTAGTTACTTTTTATTATATTGTGAATTTTATTTTTATTCATTTATATTTCTACAGTTATTAGCAAACAATAAGAGGTGCAGCTATTTACGGTTATAGTAATAAAATATATTTGGCTTATATGTATTGAACAAAACTATGTTGCTTATAAATAACTCTAAAATATGAACCCTGAGCCTAGCTAAGCAAATATTAATATTTAAAAAATATTTCTTCTAAAGCTCTCAGCCTAATAACCCACTAGTGTATTTGTATAACATGTATACTTACATGTTATATATATTTTTAAATATTTTATAACATACCCAACTGCATTAATGAAATTCTTCAAGTGCCTGAAAAGTTCATTTTCGTAAAGCAGTTGCAGCTGCAATTTAAATATCGTTTAAAGCCTTGTGTTTTTTGTTTTCTGCACGCGGCTGGCCGCCATATTATTGATGTCTTTTGACGCCGCACTCTGGCCCTGGACTGGACAGGACGCTGTGCATCCAGGGCACGCACACAAAACAGTTGGCAAACAGAGAAGAAGCAGCAGCAGCAGCAACAACAGACAACGTGCAGTGTCCGCCGCAACTGCCCGCAGTCCGAGGCAGTTTTCCATTGAAGTCAGTTGAACGTTTTGTCTGCTCCTCTGCTGTCTCCTGGCGCGTCACTCACTGCGCCAGTTATGATGGTGCGAGGTGGTGTGGGATCGGGCAGTTGGGGCTCAGGTTCTCTTCTCTGTGTTCTGCGACTCCAGTTGTAATTTATTTGGGCGCTCCGGCAACGTTTTCTTTATTGCTGTTGCTGCTTTTGCTGCTGCTGCTGCGACCGGGCAAAACTTATTAATTTAGACTTTTTGTTCGCAAATTTGCGTCTGGGTCGTTGCCCAACTATGCAACAACAACAACAACAACAACAGCAATAGCAAAATCTGACAGCAGCTTTTGGTTCGTTGTTGGTTTTTGTTGTGCTTTGGCAACATTTATGCAAATTAGTTTTGATTGTCTCTCGCTACCTCTCTCCCCTGGCATCTTCCTCGGAGCACAGGAAATTGAAAGTTAATTTGCATGCTGTATAGTTTAAGGCGCCGCACAGTTAAATACACAACAATAACTGTCGACGGGCAACGTTTATTGTTGTATATATTTTATTTTATTATTGCATTATCTTTGCATTGCACTCTCATATTTATTTATATCCAGGCCCGAGCGGCCACCCGTCGCCTTATTTAATTGCACGTGCATAATTCTTTTAAAATACAATTATTAAAACGCCTGGGCAGACGCAGCTCATGCAAAATTTATGTTCATTTCGGTTCACTACGGTTCACTTCGGTTTATTCCTTATGCAGGCGGCAGCTTAAGGATGCGCTTCGTCCTCGACGGCATTCGCCTCCACCCGTGCGTATGCTGCGTATTATTATTTTAACAAGTTTTCACTCTGTCCCGGACTCTTTTTGGGGGAATGCGCCTTTAAGGCGCTTACTTGCATATTTATGTCACTGTCGGGAATGTGTCGCCTCTGGTCACTCGCTCGAACGTTACATAAATATGAAGTACACACAGCGTAGAGCAGAGGAGTGCGGCGTTTGTTAACTTGGCTGGTTGGCTGAGCTGCTGCGGCTGCTGTTGCTGCTGCTGCTGCTGCTCGCTCATGTGTGACAGTGGCCAGCTGGCTGAGAGACGGGGCAATTGACAGTTTTGTTGCATACATTTTGTGGGGGTTGCTGAATATGCGAGCATCCAGCAAAGTGGGGCAGAGTTGAGCCTGGAACTGAACTGAACTGAACTGAACTGAAACTGACAGGATTACAGCACTGGGAGTTCGTTGGGTTCTGGCTCGGATGGGCTATGGTAGTATCTGACAAAAATTTTCATACGACACTCAGCTCATCTGTTATCGTTTATGAACATAATGCGAGAGCCATGGCTTTTGTTTATTATCACATATGCATGCTGATAATCTTCCAATAATAGAAACTTATGTTACGGTCTAAGTATATGCTTACATGGAAAGCAGCTCAAGCTCTGTTAAAGCCAGAAATGCCTGCACATTTTGCCATTACCATTTCGTCGGGGTTAAAACGTGTGGCCAGTGTCCTTCAAATGAGCAAAAATCGAGAGTTAGCACCCAATCCAGGCAGTTGCAAGTGGGTTGCTCTGCAGTCAACTCGTTTGTCGCAGCTCAGTGCACTGTGTGCTGGCGAAAAATTTCACAACTAATTGAATATTTAAAACTGCCAAACCGCAATTTCAAATTTATTACCCAGTGCAGCAACCACCCCTTTGCACAGAGTGCAGCAGGCAACCAGCCAGCCGAGCGTCCATTCAACGGCCATTACCTTTTGCATGTGTGTGTGTGTGTGTGCTCCCTCTCCCCCTCTCTCTTCTCCCTCCCTCTTACTCACTCGCCCGCTCTGGTGCTGGTATAAAATGTCACTTAATTGCAATTTAGTAAATTGTTTTCCATGTTGTATAACAACGGCGGCAACAAGCAACTACCCCTGAGTGCCACACCCCATTCGCCTGCTGCCTACACGGGGCACACACATATTAAAACCATAAATTTTGCGGTGATTTATCTTAATTTAAATGTTGCAACAATGCATGCGGCTGGTTGCTGGCGATGTCTGCTGCCTGCCCCTTTGTTTAAATAACAAAGCAGCTAAAAGTATGCAACAATTTTTGCACTCACACCTACACGCAGCCCATTTTATGGTGGTAGAGTTGCTTTTGTATTTTAATTTTTTATTATATTTTTTGTTTAATTTTATTTTATATTTTTTTGTTTTCGGTGTTTTTTTTTTTTGGACGCCCCGGCAACCGCCACGCTGTGCGCGAAAAATCAATTAAAAATTCATCAAATAATTAACAAAAGCACAGCGCAACGTTAAAGGCAAGAAGGGGTTAAACAATAGCTGCTGCTCCTGCTGCTGCTGTTGTTGTTATGTCCTCGTCTCGTCTCTCTCTGGGGAGTGTTTAACTTGGCCCGCTGAGGGACGTAATTTCAATGCTGCCTCCATGTGTGTGCGACTGCGACGCGCAAAACAAATTAAATTCAATTTAGTCAACAGCAGCAGCAGCAGCACTTGGGTGCAGGGGCGATAAGGGTGTACAGGGAAGGAGGAGTTTCTGCAAGAAGGTGCAATTTTGATGGATTGCTTTGGCTGTCTGCCTGCCAGTCGAGTGCCTGGTACAAGTGGGTTTCCACAGGAGCTGGCTGTCTTGTTTGTTGCTTAGCTGCAAAGTTTACGAGTTCCTGCTGCTGCTGATTTTGGGTGCTTGTGTGTGCAAATTTGCATATGTGCTGGTGCTCTTGCATGTGTGTGCGTGTCTTTTATAGTGTGTATGCTGGACCAAAGTTGTGCCCAAGTTAACGCAGCTGCATTTAAACTTTCTACGCATTCAAGTTAAAATACAGCAACAAAAACAGAGCCAAGAACAAACAAAAAAAAATACACGCATACAAGAAATTAAAAACTTTTCCAGCAAATGGCATTAGCATTAAATTTTGGCATACTTTCCAGCGCCTCAAGTAATTTGTAAAAAGGCAGCGAAACTTAAGTAAATAATGGACTTTTATAAACAACTTGAAATTCCATTCAATCACATTGAAATTAAAGGGGCAACTATTGCTAAGCAGCAAATTCTATACTTTTATCAAAGATAATTCTCTTTTTACCCAACTTGTATACTTAAACCTGTGTTAATTTTTCGTTCTAAATTTATTTACGTGCTTAAATTGTTTGCCTACAAATTTGGTAAACCTAAAATCAGGGCCTACCTGCAGTCAATGCTCTGACTTAAGGCCATTTTTCTTGTGCTGGCCCAAAACGAATGACAGAACCTTAAGCCGGCCACAAACAGGCAAACCAAAAATCACAAATTTCCGCTTTTTAATGAATGCCACTGACAGCAAACGGGTCTGCCACGCCCATAAAAAGGCGTGGGTCAAAACGATAACACGTCGTGCCAGCGACAGCGACAGCGACTGCGACAGCGACTGCTACTGCTACTGCTCCTGCGACTGTAACTGTAACCAGTTTAAAAGTTGGCGGCGTGACATGTCAGCGTTTGGCTGCGACTTGCGGCAGTGAGGCGACTCGCACAGAGCATGCAACTTCATTTATAAAAACCCCTTTTTATATTTTTTGTTGTTGTTGCCAACTGACTTTTGGCTCTTTGTAATTTATACGCGCTTAAAGGCGTCATGTCGAGCAACACCTACAAATTCTTTGTTCCCATTGTTTTTGTTGCCATTTGTTTTTTTGAGCTTTTGCATAACGTCAACGTCTGACAAATGTGCCATAAGCAGCAGTAGCAGAAGCAACAACAACAACAACAGCGACAACAATCAGCAGCAGCAGCAGCTTTGAAACTTTTGCGTGCGGCTTTCGGTTTTGGTTTCATTTTTGTGGCCAGCGGTTAAAAAAGTTGTGGCCAAATAAATGGCCAAATGGTAGAAAATGACAAATGACCGTCAATCATGACAGGCCAGACGAGAGCTTCCAGCTGCGGACGGTCTGCAGCTCGTTGGAGGTGGGGTTGATAAGGCTAAGCTGTGTCTGCCACAGTAACCAGCCAGCCCAGAGTTAGGCGCTGGGGCCGGGCCGGGTTAAAGCCAAACACACACACCTGCTGGTCAATGACAGTCAAGGCTCATCATTGGCCAAGGGGGGGCGGGCGGTAGCTGTAGCTGCTTTCTGGCCATCTAAATGAGTGTTCTGCGCCAGATAAGCTGCACAGCTCATATTTTTGTGGATTGTGCCATTAAATGTGTGGCTAAAGTAAAATATATATGAGCAATAAGTTAAATATCTAAATGATAAGTTAAATGGTCGTAGGTAGATATTAAATTATTATTAATTCAATGCGCTAAAGCTCTGCTTATACAAAAATCGAGTGTAATATATATATATATATTAATATTATTCTTGATTACATGTTCTATTAAAAGTTAAGTTGCAGCTACTTTATTCCAGCTACGAGTGTTGCTCAAAAAATTATATTTGGCAGCATGTAGAGTGTGTTAAAAAAGAAAGTTGCAACAAAGTTTTCAGTTCTTATAGAATTCTTAACGCAGCAAAGTTGAAACAATGAAAGTTTTAATGTTATTATTTTGTATATTTATATGACACCAATTTACTTAGTTTATTATGTGTGTCATTATTTATATTGATTGGGTTATTTTATGGAAATAATAGTGTCCGGGCGAACCAAAAATGCTTTGAAGCAAATTGACAAATTCTTCTGGCCGGACGAACGCTGCGTATGCGTAATAAACGTGCCATAAACTTTGGCTGGCAAAAATATGCTTTTGGCCCAGCGGCGGGTAAACAAAATCGTTTGGCTGCAAGAATTTACAATATAAGTTTGCAATCTGACAAAGGGCTACCAAATTGCTAAGACGGGCAAGAAAAATCTTATCAATTTTCCGTATTTTTTTTTTCCATCTACTTTTTTTTGTCTTACATATATATGTATTTTGCGAGTTGGCCAAGTTTGAGAGTTGCTGCCCTCCGAAGTGCCACTGAAAAATATTTTATTGAATATAATAAGCAACGCAAACTTTGGCCAGAGGACACAAAGTTGTAGTAGACGCAGCGAGTGCTCTTCCTGTTTGCCAGAGAGCGCACAAACAATTTTGCCGGCTGTCCTTTGTCCTTGTTCTATACCCTCGCCCATTTTACTTCCCTTGGCGCACTGCATTTATTGCATTCGCTTTTGTGCTGCTTAAGCAATATAATACCTGCGTGTGAAATAACGCAAAGTTTATGCAGCGCTGAAAAACTTTGCGCTTAAATGAAAACTACAAAACATTTAAGTTTCGGGCAACGGCAACCAAATTTAAATGCCAACTCCCAATTGGGCAGCCCTTGAGGGGTTGCTGCTGCTGCCGCCGGGCACTGAAAATGAATTTGAAATTTGAAAAGTCTTCTTATAGCGCTTTTTTCTTTGCTTGCCAAAGTTAAGACTTTGTAGTCGCGTCTTTGAGGTAGACTGCAAAAAAAAAAAAAAAGAAGTGTCAAATTAAATTTAAAAAGTGATTTGCCGCGCTTTCTTTTTGCCTGCCCATTCCTCAGAACTTGTGTGTGTTTCGCTGCTTATTTTCTTTGCCCCGTGGACTGCTTTTTAAATGCTGCCACGACTAAATACCAAAGTGAAAATTCGCTATAATTTGCCTAAAAGTCATTTTGTGGCCCTCTTTCAGCAGTTTATAGAGAGCAAGAGAGTGAGAGAGAGAGAGAGATAGGGGAAGCAGAGATTGAATTGCCCTTATGCTGCGCGTTGCGGCTTACAGAAAGCGGTCGCTATTCTATTTAAAGTTCCCTTAAAGGTAAAGATAGACTTGATTATGAGTAACAGTCATATAGCTCAGCTATAGCATGCAATTATTAATTAGATTTGGAATCTTTGTTGGCAATCTATTTACACTAATGGCACAAAAATGTTGGCCAGCTTTTTGTCTGGGCGCTCAATTAACATGGCTGCTTGTGATTTTTGCTATTCGCCTGCCGCACGTCAACAAATAATTTCTATGCAAATATTTTACACTAATTATTTCAAATATTTTGCATGCGGCGGCGGATTTAAAAGCAACCAGCTAAGCAAACACTTGTTCTGGCTGCTCCACGTCTGCCTATCTGTCTGTCTATTTGTCTAAGTGTTTGTCTGCCTGCGCCCAAAAATAGTTATTTGCTCAAATTAAATATATATATATATATACATCTGTGTATTTGCTCAGCGCAAATATGTCTCTGTCTGATCGTCTGTGTGTGTGCGCGTGTGTGCTTGTGTGGAAAACAAAATTATTTTATGGCGTTTGCGTTGGACAAACAAACTAAAGTCAGTCAGAGCTGTGGAGTCATAGTCAAAAGGCAACTTGATGAGTCACTTGACACGGGGTACAGTCTGTGCTGTCAGTCAGTCTACGGTCTGTCTGCGGCGCCTAAAACTATGCAGCGCACTTGACTTTTTCCTGCTGCTGTCACACTGCAATTTTCCAGCCTTTAGGTGCGGCCTTTGTTTGGACACAGGCGCTGAAATTGATTAAGTTTGTTGCCTGCCAATGAAAAAGGCACTCAATCAAACCGAGACCTGCACCAGGGACTCGGCACTCCACGGGGCAAAAAAAAAAAAAATAGTAAAAGCTGCCATTGAAACAGCACACAAAAAATAAGCGAATGAATGAGTGAATGAGAAGCGCATTGAAAGGCCCTTTTGGTCGGTGTACTATACGCCGTTTTGTATTCAAACCAAGTCAAACGTAAAAGCGTTGACTTTACACACACACACACTCACAGGAAAAGCGCTTCAGAAGAGCGGGATCTATTGATGGAAATGACTATAACTGTGACTTGAAGCGCGCGAAATTGAAAAATTATTCACATACTATTTTCTGAGACAGCGAATAGCTACTTGACTGAATTTAAATAGTGGGCATGTGTTTAACTGATATAAAATTTAGAGAATTTAGAGCTTAATACTTCACATCATATTATTCATATATTTATTCATATTATTATATTATACAGTACCTGATACACCCTTTCATTTATTTAACACCTTTGTGCATCAATCGACAAACGCACAACAATTGCAGACACTGTGCTGATTTTGAATGCCGGCAGTGTAGACAGTGTGACCATGATTGTCAAGACCTTTTAATTAAAAACTATTTTGCTTGCATTTTTAGGGCCTGTGGCGTTGGGCGTAGCCCAGCTTAAACACGCTTCATTTCTATGTCCTTCTCTCTTGTCCCATCTCATTGTCTCTCTTTTTCTATTCTTTGTGTGTCCTGCCACAGCTTGAGAGCAAAAATTTTAGCATTTTAATTTAAATTTAATGTGGGCGTGGCAGCATTGCATGCAACAGTTTCACTTCACTCTGATTCTCACCCTCTCTCTCCGTCTCCCTCTCTCTCACTCATTGCATTAAGTCAAACGTAATCCGCACATGGCCCGGCCACAAAAGGCAAAAGCACACAGAGACAAAGCAGTCGAAATGTCTCCCTAAATCTCTAACCCCCTGTGCACTCTTGCCGACTCTGTTTCCCCGCCCTTACTCTTTGACTTTATCGTTGGTTTGCTTGCTGTTGGTTTTCTGGTCAGGTCTAGTCTACTCGTACTTGGCTTGGGTTTGGGCTTTTGGGGCTTTGAGTACTCTCTACTGGGTACTGGGTACTGGTTACTGGGTGGTATTGGTTCGGTTTGCTTTGACTGGTTGCTCGGCCGGCTGCTGCTGCTGCTGCTGTTGCTGCCGACGTTAACGCAAACGCCAACGCCAACGCCAACGTTTCATTAAGTTATACAATTTAACGCCCTTTCAGCTGGGCAACGTTGTTGGAGTTCTATTTACATTTGCTTTGGGTCAAATTACACAAAATTCTACGGGTGTTGCGGCGACAAAAGCCATTGACAGCCAGCCGGCGACGTCTGCCTTCGGCTTTGACTCGAGTTCTGCAACTGGATGTGGATGTGGCTGTGGATCTGGCATTCGCTTTGGCCACAGCTCTGTAGCCCTGGCAATAGCCTTAGCTTAATAAATTTTATACACAATGTTTACATGAGTGTCGCCAAGCGTTGTTGGTAATTTAAAACTTTTCGCTCTCTTTTGTTTTAACGCCATGGCAAATATTATTGAACTCAGGCCCGGCTTTAGTACTTTGCGACTTTGTTGGCCTGCAGATTGAAGACTTTAAAAACTTTAAACTCTGACTACGACATTTCCGCTTTTGGCAGCCAACTTTGGGGCTTCTTAGTCAAAGCCCAAGCTGACCCAATTAGATGCAATTGCAAACTCTGACTCACCTGGCTGCTGGCTTTGTGTGACTTTCAAATGTGTCCTAGGCCAAAGTTTTGCCAGTGAGTGTATGGAATTTCTCAGATGCTGTTCCCCCGTTTGCCATTATCAAATTGAATTTCGCATGCAAATTGTTTTTGGGGGCCTGGCTCTGAAAAGCTTTTAAGTTTTATGACACGGAAATTGGCTCATAGCAAGTTTTGCTTGGTCAGAATGTTGTCTTATTTTCTATACCCTAGACGCAATTTGTAGAGACGGTATTGTCAAGTCGTTAGCAAAAGAAAGAAGAACACATAGTCACGACCATATTATAAAATATGTGATTTGCGAGTCAGCAGACGCCTATTGTGAATTCTGAGCTCGTTAAAATAAATGCAAAACGATTATTATTTTATTCGCATCAACATTTGATTAGAGGATATATTGTAGGACGGCCTTTCACCTTTTGGCACTTATTAGCCCTCTCCCACTGGGTTATGCGGCAAAAAGTATGCTACGCTATCTTTTTTTTTGGGCCGCCGCACTAATTTCAACGAACGGCTAATTATGATGTCTTTTACGTGCCAACAAACGTTCAAGTAACTTCCCCAGGCCCACTTCAATATTTATTTTACTGTAAACTCAACCTAAAAAACACGACGTCGACTGCCGCAGAAACGCAGAAACCCATTCAGAATTCAAGTGGGCGTGTTTTGATGACATGCTGCCAGCTGCCTGCTGCCTGCTGGCTGCCTACCTAGAGCACGTAATGCGCTGGGGATTCGTCAGTAATAGCTACCCGGTAAAAACAATATTAATAACAGTACCAGAGGCGGCTACAAGGCAGCGACGGCAGGGCCATAATAATACATCAGCTGAGCCAATGCCCCCGCAAGGGTTTCCTTCCAGTGCGGGACAGCACTGAAAGAGACACACAGACGGACAGACGGACAGGCAGACAGACAGACGGACGGACGGACAGGCTGACTGACTGGCATCCCCAGCAGGCAGCTAATAGTCAACGGCTTCGTTCGACTGACGAACGCTTCATTGAAAAGTTTCCAGCGTAATGGCTTTTGTTTGGCGGCATCGTTGTCGGTCCTCGGTCCTCGGTCCTCGGTCCACGTTTTTCGCTCCTGGATCAGAGTCGGGGGCGGGCTTCTATAGCATTAAGTAATTGATTACATCTCAAGGGACTTTTAAGCAAGCAAGCTAGCAGCAGCAGGGAGCAGGCAGCGGGAAGGGAACAGGGCAACAACAAAATGAAATGGCACGCCACTATAAAGCTCATAAATTTCTATATAACTTGACTGCTGTGCAGCGGCTCGGCGCAATATAACGTAAATAAATTTCGCTAAATAGTACACAAAAGCGCAAAAAAGAGGTAGACACAAGAGTCTGGTCGGGTTACAGTCGCTACAACGTCCAAAATATTCAGTCCACCAGCCAACCGACCAGCCGGCCAGCCCTTCGACCTTTGCCGTGTTGTTGCAATAAACAATAACCATAATTTAACCCCAACCAAATGTGTTTGTTAATGTGGTTAGGTGGTTGAGAAAGTTGTATGCTAAGTTTAGCGCAAAGTTTGAAAGAAATGGCTAACAGACCGCGTCCAGGGCTGGGGGCATGTCTATTTGGTAACTGAATTTATGGTAACAATATGCAGCCCAATGATATTGTAAAAGTTTGGCAGGAAATTTTGGGATGATTAAGGGACGCATTGTCTATTGGAATGTAATGAAATCCCATAAATTTTTTTTTAATTACTAATTCTTGAATTAGGAAAAATGTTGTAAGAATTTCAATCTTAACTTAAAAAGAGAATTTTTTCGTCTTTGTTGATCTTGCTATTCAAAATCAGCTCACTTTTAAAATTAACACCCTTCCCCGCTGCGGCCTTTTTCAGCTTTAATAGTATACATTATGTTCCTTGCTCTCTCCGCGCTGACCGCAATTTTCACGCGCATCATTTTTGTTCACGTTTCGTTGTGGATTTTAAATTAAAAATACTGCCGTGTGCGGGTTGCGGGTCTGCAGCAAATACAACAAATGTATGTGCAATAACAATGAAAGACAAGAAGACAAACAACAACAGCAGTTGCCACCTCCTCCACCTTCACTTTGGCTCCGTGCTGTGACCGGGCCACGCCCATCTGGGGGCAACCAGCCATTTTTATGGCGCCTAATTGCGCAGCGCTCTCGCTCCCCAGACCAGACCGACCCGCGGAACCCGATTCCCGGTCCCGGTCCCGGTCTCGACCGGGCCTCGGCTGTTATAATCATAAAATTGCTTTTGTGGCATACAAACCGGTTATATTGCTCCCGTGTGATAGTCCGCCAATGTTTCCAGTTGGTTGTCTCGTTTGCCGGCTCCGGCTCCGGCTACCGCTCCGGCTACGGCTTTGGCTGTGGCAGCTACTTCTTCATTTTGCACAAATGAAAAATGTTGCGGTTTATTTTCATTTACAGTTTTTCCACTGCGTCGGCGGTGGCAGCAGCAACGGCGGCGGTCTAAACATAATTTGTTGCATTAATGTTGGCCACATGCATATGAAAATAGCACACACACACACACACACACCACGCTCGGAAAGCTAAACACACACGCACATAGTTTTTGTTTAATTTCAATGTAAATTACTTGAGCCAGGGAGCTGGAGGCGAGCGGGTGAGGCATGGCTGTTGCTTTGTGTGTGCTCTGCTAATTGCTTAGAGCCCTTGAGCTAGAAATTTTGCGCATAATTAGTGGCAAATTGCATATGGAAAACGCACGAGAACTGTCCAGAACTGGCCGTATTATACGTAACATTGTGTGTGTCTTTGTGAGGCTGTTGGGTTAAAGGATGTTTGGGGAATTATGGCAGCTAAATAGTTGAAATGCGTTCGAAACACGGTGCATTAAATCTAAAAAAAAATTAAATAAATAAAGAGAGCTTAAACTTCACGTAATCCTGAAGAGTAAAACAGCCACCCTCCACCTCCTTTTCCCTAACCAATATCAGAGAAATTTGCCTGTCACATCATAAACCTACTTCTAACCAAAAGGTGGCCGGCAAGGCGGCGCCTGAGCAGGGACAAATAAAAATGTGATATTATAATGCCATTGACAAATATAAAGCCATAAATTATAAATGCGAAATACTTACTTATACACGAAATCTACTTTTCCACAAAGTAAGCAACCTGCGAGCAGCGAAATAAACTGACAGGCAGCAGGGAGCGGGGCAGGGCAAACATAAACTGAAAACGTAGCATAAAACAGAAACCGCAACTTGTTATAAAATTAGTAAAATTTTCTCAGCAAACATTTACATTAACTACAAGACAAATCCCATGCCCACACCCCGACAGACCCCGCCTGCGCCTGGCACTTCAAAAGACCCATAGAAGCGTAGCCAAAGGAAAAAAAATAAAAATAATAATAAAAAGAATATTATAAAATGCGAGACGAGGCGAGGCGCGGCGGGGCGGGGCGTGGCCTCTGGAGGCGGTGGCAAACACAGCCTGTCCCAAAAGTATTAAGAGAGCAAAGCAATTAAAATATGAAAATGTACAACTTTCATCTTTTTGAGCTCATTGCATAAATCATTCCGAATGCCTGAGCCCACAGTTTCGAGTAAGTAGAATGGCACATTCAAAATTTACTGTGACGCTTTTTACTAATCAGCATAAGTCCTTCACAGACACACACACACACACACACACACACACACTCGCACGAGCACACACCCTGCTGCCAGGGTGCAGAAAATGATTTATTTTGAGTTCAACTTGTTACCTGTAGCTACTTTAATGCCACTCTGATTGTGGGTTGGCAAGTTGGGGAAGCGATGGTGATGGTGGTGATGGTTGTGATGGTGGTGGTGGTGTTGGGTATGTTGTGGAGCAGTCCACTTACCGAACCCACCAAATGACAATATAAAACATAATTATAATCATTGCGGCCGTGGTCTCAATTGTAATTACAAGGCAAACTACGTGGCACAAATGGCAATGGCAATGGGATCGGATGCGGGTGCCATCATTTTGGTAATGCCCGCGAGGCAACTCAAAAGTGTGTGTTTTAAATTTACATACAGCAACGCCCAGAGAGACATACGAGCACCTTGCCGAGTGGAAAGAGGGGTGGAAACGAGTGCGAATATAGACATTTGTCGTGTCTTCTTCAATTAAAACTTTGTACAAATTGCGAGGCGCTCCTCGGTTAATTGGGCGCGCAACTGAACAGCATTTGGTCGGGTTGTTCTTGTTGTTGGTAAATATGTCATTACCTAATTGAGCAGAAATAAAAGACAACTCAGCAAGTTATAGCATATCTAGTAGAATTAGAAGTCTCTCTTAAATAACATCGGGTTTTTATTCATTTTTAAATTATTATACATCGATTTCCTAGACAATTGAGACTATTTCTCGGTGTCTTTTAGCTCCCCTTTCTTTCTCTCTCTCTCTGTCACTTGTTATTAATTTCTCGCCACCCCTTCTATTCTTACTAACTATCTCCTCCTCGTGTTTACTCAAACTCAATCCCTTGTCACTATAAATAATCAATATTTGAATCGTAAGAATCGCAAAGAAGGGCATACTTTAATACCTTTTCACCATCGAAATATCAATATATGCTCTCCTGAACAAATCCTGAGAGCCGTAAAAGGAATTTTAAAAATTTGCATATGCTGACTGTCAGAGATTAGTTTAACTTTAATGATTTTGTTGTAAACTGACAACTTACAGCATGTCGCTAACCAACAAAATACTCGACAAAATCAAAAATAAATTGAACAATAGAAATTTTCAAAAAAAAAAGAAGGAACCAAATAAAAAAAATTGTATGCAAAAACTGCGTAATATGCAGGAGCTGAATATAGCCAGCGAGTTGTGCGTATATAAACACAAGTATAACCAATCAAAAATCCAATTAAAATTGAGGAAAATTCGATTTGCATGTAAAATATGGCACAGAAAAAAACAACAACAATAAGCAGAGCAAAAGGAGAAAACGCTATGGTAAACAACAATGTGGGGATTGGGCATGAGAAGCAGCGACGAAAACATAAAAAATATTTGCTATATGTGAAATTGAAAAGCCTGAAAAAAGGGCAGCCTAACAGGCGAGAGAGAACTCAACATGGGATTGATATCCTCGTCTGTGTTGGCAGCAGAGCCAAAAATATATAAAATACAAAGGGAAAAACTCAGAATATAAATAATAAAGTAAAACAAATTTGGTTACCTATAAACGTGTGGCATTTACACACAACAAATATTATTTTTAAGCGTGCGTATGTGTGTGTGTGTGTTTATGTGTGTGTGTGTGTACGTGGCATTGACTATGCGGCAACGCAACCAGCAACACGTTGCATAAATACAAATAAAGTCAACCGTGTTAAATTCCGCGAAGAGCTTGCCTGAAGCTGGTAACGAGGCAAGGTAACCAGGTGCTGACAAAGCACACATCATCAACTTTAGCTGTTAAGCCTTAAAACTAAGATTATACTAAGATTAAAAACTGTTACAAGCGCTTCCAACTAAATATATTTTCTCTGCCCTTTCTCTTTTTAGGTAAGTGCCAGCTCGTTTCTCTAAACAAACAAGCATACATTTATATGTATACTAAACTAAGTTCACAGTAAGTTTTGTTATGTATTAACTAACCTTGGCTCAACCGGTTAAATGAACACAGCTTAACGTAAAAATAATATATGAAAGTATAAAAAATCCTTATTACCAGAGTAAAAGAAATATTTGCATATTTTATTTAATAAGTAGCAAGAACAATTTGTTAGGTTAGTTCTATTGAATTTTAAGCATATTTTAATGCTTTCAATTCACATTAAATATTGTCAATTTGTGCCCATATTTTCCCAGTGAACAAATCCAATTATAAATACTCGAATTGTTGTGCACATTTTCACGCATAGAGGGCGCCACAAATTAAGAAGAAACAAAAGCCTTGTTCAAGCGACTGTTGATTTAATTAGTTTATTATTTCGTTATTGTCGCCGAGTGTGTGTGTGTGTGCTGGTGTGTTTGCGGCTGCCAATTTTCAAATTATTATTGTTTATTTGTTGTTAATAATTTGCGTCGCGATTTTGAACGCAGCAGCAAATTTAATTGTTAACTTTTCTATACAACTTCTATTAAATGCTGTGCGTGTGACTATACTGTGTGCGTGTGTTGGAGAGTGTTAATTAATTTTGCGCTTGAAGCGATGTCAGTTGCATGCAATTGACTGCAGGCTGGCTGTGTACTGCTGTCGCACAATTTTAATTAGACTTCAATTTCCAATTATATAAGCTTTTACATTAATTAAATTTCCATTTTTATATTTGAGCGACTCGCCACGTCTCGGCTAGCCCCGCCCTTGGCCATGCTATGTAATTTGTACTGAATTAATTAGAAATGCCGACTTGGCAGTCTTTGCCCCTGCACGCAGCCACCCCGGTCACCCCCTAAATATCAAATTAAATAAGCGCTGGCACGCAAAATCAGATCAGCAGCGAGGAAGAGTGCGTCAGTGCTCGGGCTAAAGAAATAACTCAAGGTAAATAAATAATTGAATTCATTAGGTAAATGAAAAATGCTGTCAATGTCCGGGCACACGGAACGGGCCAAAGCCAATGAGTTTTCCAGCCTACCCGAACGCATAAATTGACCCAAATCTGTGCTAACAATGCCTGGCAGTCTGTCAATGTATGCATGTGTGCGTGTGTATGTGTATGTGCGTATGTGAGTGTGTTGAAAAGGATAACGACAGCCTGTCAAAGCTGTTAAAAACGTAAACACAAATGAAAAAACAATGTTTACCTCCAACCAAAGTCCTTTAGCTGACCGTACGCCAACCCCGCGTCACGCCCTTCTCGAGTTCGCTGCGCTTTTAACGCTGCTCATTAGTGACCGAAATCGAAGAGCAACAACAAAAGCGACACGACAACGACAACGACAACGAAGCTTAATCAAAACGGAGAGACGAGGAGACGCTGTCAAAAAAAGGAAGAAAGAAATAGGAACCATACAAACAACAACAACAATGGCGTCGACAAGCGGAAGGAGAAGCAAACAATGCGACAAAAATAATACTCGTATGTGTTCACTGATGAGAGCAGGAAGAACGACTAACAACAACAATAATAATAATAATGAAGCATACACACAATACACACACTCACACACACACACACACTCTTGCTGCTGTGTACATTATGGTTGCCTTATAGGTGTTCTGCGGCTTTCAAGTATGTGTGTATAGATTTTTGTTGGTTTTCTGTGGCGTCATGTTAACAAAAGCATTGAAACAGGTAAAATAGTCGCAACAGGGAAGGGAGCGAGGGTGGGTAAACAGGTTCTGATTGGCGCTTTAAGTGCGATACGGGTTCCAAGCTGTGTTGAGTTTCCCCAATAAGTTTTAGCTTTAACATGCACTTAAATGTCCTGCTTTGCTTAAGATAAATGTCAGAGCAAGTATAGACACATAAAAGGCGGGATTCATATTGGCAGCAGCAAGCTTTGAAAATGCTTAATATACCAAGGAAAAAAGAAATACATGACGTTATTATTAACAACAAAGCAAAGTGACACACAGTTTCAGTGTATACGTTATACAACACTATTCATTTACAACTATGCAGCACTGTATAACAATCTCGAACACTGCTTCTATTGCAACTGCCAACACTGGTGCCCAGAACACGTTGCACTCAATTGCACAGTGTGCTCTGTTCTGCCTCCTTGGCCAAATTGCTTCCTAAACAAAACTGAACGTAAATGGGCTAAAAGTAGAAAAGTATTGCTGCACAGACGACTACACGCTTAATTATGCAACAAATTAGGCCCAAGACGTTTGCACAGTCGAGTTAAGGAGTCGTCGACTCTGCGCTGACGAAACGAATTTATGCATTATGCATGTAAATATCCGAGCATGCCTCAGTCTTTATATAGCACTCGGTTTTCAGCTGCAACAGCAGCATGCTCCATTACACGCCAAGAAGACGAGGACGACGACGACAAGATTGCCACAGACACACACACACGCATGCACTCACACTCACACTCAGGATGAGCACCGTCGAAGCAGGCCCATGTTTATTATGAAATCCCGAAACTTAAATGCATGTGCCCCCAAGTGCAGAGAGTGCACTCAGTGCCACACACACACACACAAGCAATCACATACAGTGAGTTATTAACACGCTTTGCCACATTTGCTGCCGAGCTAATGTGGCTTTGGTTTAGTGGCTGCCATGTGGCAACGTCGACAGCTGCAAGTGGAAAAGGATCGGCAACGGGCAACGGGAAGGGGGTCGGGAACTAAAACTGGTTCTGGAACTAGAACTAGGTGGCAGTGGCAGGCTCCAGATTGGAGGCGTTCGTTCGCTTCGGCTATGCCTGTCATTATGCTAAACTAAACGCAGCCAGTGCTAGAATTTGCACCCGAACAACCGGTGAACCTCGCTCCATTCATGTGCCCCTCCACGCCCTTCACCGTGCAGCCAGTACACACTTCGTCCCTGGGCGCCTCTTGGGCCTGCACGTGCTTTGCAGGTAACATTTCCGTTGCAGCTTCCGCTGCGAGCGCTTTATAATTATTTCGCCTGGCGGGCCTTCGTGCTTGGCATATGCTGCCTGTTGCCAGGATTGTCAGGACGTGTACGTGTTGCATGTGGGCAAAGGGAAGCGAAGAGCCACGAACGAGTTAGACAGAGCGAGAGAGAGCGACAGAGAGAGGAAACGCGCAGCGAGACGTCGAGAGTTATAAGCTTCATTAAGCATATGTACAGCACGTTGTAAGCTGTGTGTGAATGTGAGTGGGTGTATATGTGTGTGTGTTGCATTAAGCATATTTAGCATAAGGATTTGTCATTTACGCTAAAGCGCACATAGAGAGATAATTAAATGACGCTTGGCGAGTCAAGTGAGTTAATAAAATTTTTAAACGCTCTGGGGACTAAAAATATTTAGCAATTTGATAACGAGCAGAGTTTACAAGTGAATATTCTGCAATTTATAGAGAAGGGCTACAAGTCTTAAAGACTGACACAAGGAAAGGCGTCTGCAAAGGAAAACTCTTTATAAACTGAACATTTTTGAATATAGCCAACATCTCTACATTTTATGCTGTCTCTATGCTGAGTGCCTCAGGCTAAAAGCCAATAATATGTTTTGTTTAATATGCTGACGACTTACTTCAATCACATCTACCATATATACACACAACTTTCTATGCATAAGCTATCTCTATCTTTCCCCCAGACATTCTCTTCGCTGCTATCTAGCTTTAAAGCTGTTGGCTTGCCTTGGCACCCAATTGTCTGACATTTCTATTAAAAGCCATCGCCCCACGATGAGCGCCTCAAATTGCTTTGACCTTTGCACAACAGCTGCGACTCTCTATTACACCCAGACCCACTCAGAAACATAACTCTTATGGAGACGCAAAATGGAATGAAACGAAAGAATACAAAAAAAAAACCAACAAATTTTACACACGCACATTAAGTCACGTTTTCGCACCATTAACCCATAAAGAACGAGCGCCGCCTTCAAAGCGTAAGAGCGAAAGGAACAGTGGCATCAAGAGCAAGAGGGTATGCGAATAAGATTTACAAATATTGAACTTTTTGCTGGTAGCTAGCTTCTGGTTTTGCTCTTGGCTTTGAGCTTTCAAGTCGTAAAGCAGTCATGAGCATATTTTATAGATTTTAATATGCGAGCTACATAACAGGCCGACTCTCGTCCCTTCCACCCTCAATGCCCCGCTCACGCAACAGCCCGTCTTGCTTAGCAGCCTTTTAAATTCACGCCAAAATGTAGGCAATGCTTTTTGGTGCCGCTCACCCTCATCACAAAGGGTCTCTGCATTTCGTTTAGTGACTTTTTTGTAGCCCTATGACAATGTGTCAACGTGTCTCGCAGTGCGTGTGCCTGTGTATGTGTGTGTGTGTGTGTGTACTGAGTCAGAGTGAAAAAAAACTCACTTGATAAGGGTTTATCAATGCGACACAGTAACTTAGTGATTTGCTCGTGTGTGCGTAGAATGTTTTTTTTTTTTTAATTTTGAAAATTGAAAAAGTGACTTTTGCTTTCTTGACTCCATTTACAATGGTACAACGGCGTGTGACATGCAGACAGCGACAAGGGCTAGGACCAGGGAGGCGGAGACATAGCTACTCGGTTCAGCCCCGTACATAAGGCCTATATATGTGTGCATGTGCGTGTGTGTGTGTGTATATGTGTGTCGATGTCAAGTGCGAGGGCGTTCTAGAGACCTTGACTCGTCAAATATATTGAAATATTTTTTAAAGCTAAATTGAGTTACGTGGAACATTGATAAAACCGATGTTCCCAATTCTGAGAACTCTCTGTTAACTGCGTTAGCTGCAAATAAAAATTCAACCCTTCACAAGCATTTTTTCCATAAAAGCAATTATGGAATTCAATTTAAATTTCTGGCTAAAGCTTAAAATTAAATCCTGTCAACTTTTGTAGAAACTTGATAGGAAAATATACAAATATTTTTGAATGAATCCCTTATTCTCTTTCTTTCTGCCTCTGGCTCACTTATAATACATTTCTCAATTTTTGCTTTAATTGTCATCATCCTGGAATGAATTTAAAGCTAAAATTTAGCTTTCGTTGCAATTTGCCAGCTCAAAAAGCTGCTGAAAAAAATATTTGTGGCTTACACATGTTCTTCCCCACACTTTCTTTCCTCATCCACAGAAATTCACACATACACACGCTCACAGACACATGCTCACTGCCTCTTCGATGGGTGCGGCAAAAATGTGTGTGCGAAAAATCGCTTTTCATCTTATGAAATCATTTTTGGCTTTCAAGGATTTCTGAGCTGGCGCTGCCTGTGCTCATCACAGGCTTACCAGTTACCTGTTTAAAATAAATAACAACGTTGCACACACACGCACACAGCCACACGCACACAAACCAAATAAATTGGTTTCGTAACCGCAAAAGCCAAAAGCGAGCAGAGACGGAGACGGAGACAGAGTGGATTGTCTGAATCGAGTCTGAATCGCAGTCGGAGGAGTCACAGGCGGCACTCACATCAATTCAATTCAATCAAGCATCAAGCATATACGAGTATAAAATTTTCACTCGCAACTCACGAATTATACAATCAGCCACCCAGCTGTAGATCCCTTCACTCTCTGCCTGCTCTTTATCCAGTCTCTCTCTCTCTCTCTCTCTCGTTCTCACTCTTTCTATTTGAAAAGGGAAATAAAATGCGGCAGGCACGTTGCAACACTATTACTTATTTGGCATAGCATACAGACAGGCGCAGACGTCGACGCCGACGCCGCCGCCGCCGTCGACTTTGGCAACTGAAATGAACTACATTTGTTTGTGATTGTGTGCGGCTCAGGTGTGCAGCGAGCGCAGGAGAGCGACAGAGAGAAAGAGAGGGAGAGATGTAGAGGGGCTTAACAGGCGGGTTCTAAAATGCAATAATCTTTCGGCGCCGACGTCGTCAGCGTTTAAACGTGACTTTTAAGCATGATGTTGTAATATTTTAACCTGACTAAGAATGGCTGCACAGTGTGCCACGAACTGGGCGGGGGGAACGGTCGGACGGCGGAACTGTTTCCATTGTTGTGTGTGTCTGAAAATTGTTACAAATGCCCCCAGCGTGCATTTTATGGCCAGTGCGATAAATAAAATGTTGCAGCACAGTTCTCACACAAACAAACACGTGAGGGGCACAAAAAAGCTTGATATGTGTGTATGTGCAAATAATATGGGAGTCCTTTGCCTGTAAAAGGTAGTGGTAGTCCTAGTCCAGGTCCTGGTACCGCCACACCGCTGCCAGACAAACAATAACATAAATTTTGTAAGCTATTTGAGTGTGTGCGAGTATGTGCCAAGTAATTGTGCAATATGTTTTAGAGGCAGCATTCGCAACTACTTAGGTCATGCTAGGGATGGGCCGAAGCCTTGACCACAAAGTCGAAGATGTCAGCAGCGTTCTTAAGGCATGCTGCGACTTGAAATTTAAGGGCGACTTCTATCAGTCTTTCTCAGTCTCTCATTCTCCCCCAAGCTTGCTTAAAGCCTAGCTTTATATTGCCTAATCTTAACTTATATTGTCATAGGGTCCTCACATTAAAGATGTAGCTCTTGCGTTTGGCGCATTCCTCACAAAATTCATAGCATACCTTTTTGGGCGAGTGCCTGAATGTCCGTTATATTGCTAAATGTTTTGCGTACTTTGCCAGCCATTACAATTACTGCTCATAGCATTCTACTTCTGGCACTTGTTCCTACTCTTTGTATTTCCGTTTGCTCTCTTCTATGCGTAATTGTAATTGCAAAAACCCAGCAGTCTTTTGCCCCTCCCCGTACCACCTCGTCGCACTGTCCTCCCGCTTGGCCCTAGCTTAGACAAGTTTGCTGCTAAGCCAATGTAAGACCCGCAAGCGTTTCTCATACAGCAACAGAAACAGCAACTGCAACAGAAAAGTAGATCCAAAACGAAAGGCAACAAACTACACAACTTGTTAGTGTTGTTGTTTCCATTATAGTTGTTGTTGTGGTTGTTGTTGCTGTTTTTGTTGTTGCTTGGGTTACTCTGTTGTTATCGTTGTGGTGTTTGTCTTAGTTAAATTCCGAAAAGCGTAACGGGTAAACGAGCAGAGCGACGTCAACTGTGGCTGCATTGAGTGCGGCTTAAGTGTTCATCGACTCAACCGCACCAATACACAAAAAGCTACCAGCCCCTGGCACAGCCTTTGCGCTGCCCCTGCCACAAATAGTGCAGACCCTGAAGTCTGTCAATAGTCTGCAACTGAGGCTGAGACTGTGAGACCAGAGTCTGAGGCATGTGCTGCAAGTTCAATTAATTGCGCGCAACGAGCAAACAAAATAAACAACAACAGCCACCACAAAAATTAAATTAAAGTCGAGCATTGGCTTCTCTCTCGTTCCCCCGTTCTCTCCATCTCTTTCTCTTTGTCTCTTACTCTCTAAACCGTATATAACGACACCAGCTGAAAGCAGCATATTGGATTAATTTTGAAAAAACAGTTTAGCAAGGCAAATAAAATAGATTTGAGTAGAGATTTGATATGCTTTTACACCTCTTCTCTCTTATAGTTTTGATCAGTTTTTGCAAGTAGACAATAATAAATTAATATGAATTCACAGCTCTTATTTTTCAATATATTTCTTCAGTGTTGGTAAACATGCAATTATAAATAAACTACTCAGCCTCAGCAGGAATATTGAGTGTTATTTTGCGCATTTTTTGGCGTGCTCAAGATTAATCCAAAGCTAAAATATGCTTTTCAGCCAGTATCACAGTAGCTAATTCGATTTCTCTTTTCTTTTTGCATTTCTCTCTCTTTTTCTCTACCTCTCTCTCTCTCTCTTTCTTTATGCCATCTATTTCTTTACTCCTTTCGTGTGTGCGTGTAAATGAGTGATGTGAATTGAGAGCGCTAAAACACTTTTGTTTACTTCCCTGTATGCGTGTGAGTGTTTGTGTGTGCGTGTTTGAGTGTTTGTGCGTGTGTGTGTGTGTGTGCTAGACGAAGATGTATGGTTATTGTGATGACTCTTGTTTTTGCAACCCCACCCCGGAAAATTGATAAATATTGCACACACGCACACATGCACTCTCTTATTGAAGCACACATGCATAGCTACACACATAAGTGTATAAAATATAATTTAATTAAAATGTTTTATGTAAGACATGTTTATTGAAGCATTTTCCCAACTTGGCTAGCAATTTGATTGACGTCTGACTTGAGGTTGTTGTTATTGTTGCTGTTGTTATTTCGTTCATCGGTTCATTTGTTTGCTTGTGGCATTTGCTGTCAAGGTGTTGAGCTGATTCCAACTTACACTTCAAACTTCCAACGAAGTTTCTGCATTGATTTGAGCGTTATTCGAGGCATTTGTTCAGCCAGGCAATACATTTTCAATTAATTATGGGCTCATCAGCCCAGGCCTAGCACATTTGTGTCTTCACAAAGATAAAATCTTGATATTTGCAAATCTATTGACATCATTTTAAAATGCAATATATTTTGATACATTTATTCTACAATGGTTTCTAAATTTAAATCTATATATTAGTCTTTAAATTAGCTAGTTATTAGCAAAAATTCTAGCCCATAAACATAAATATGCATACAATTTTTATATAAATACTATTTATGTATATGCCGTGTGTCGTTGTCGTGTCGTTTAAATTATGCATATACGTATTTCCTTATATATCGTGCGTTTTTTAAATATTCAATTTTTTTTTATACCGAATATCAAACTTTGATGCTTTGACCTTCAGTCATTTAAGACTTTATTTTAACTAGCAGCTAAAACTTAATTAACATGAATATTTCTGTTAAGTTTTGTGTCTAAAATATAATAAAATTTTTATATCTCAGTGTTGTTGTTTCCTTGATGTTGTGCGTAAACAAAATATCTAAAAAAAAAAAAGCAATAAAACGTATATATTTATTAGCAGCATATGCAAACTTATGCTCAATGTTGTGCTCTCTTCTTATTTACCCAAATTAGGAAATTAAAAAGAAAAGAAACATCAAAATAAATAAGTAAAATGCAATTTGTTATTGTTATTGACACGTAAACATTTTCTGTTGTGCGTAATTTGCGTTGCTCCAATTTCCGTAGTGCAAACAAAATGAATTTAAAAACATAAACAACTCTAAATAAATAAATTAAAAGTAAGCAACAACATTTACACCTTCCAACAACAACGGAGATTATAAAAATTTTATTTATTCCTTCTTTTTCTCTTTCTTTTTTCTCTCTTTTTTCGTCAAACGTCAAAATACATCAAAACTTTATAAATACGAAAAAAAAATGAAAAAATAAAACCGAAAATGAAAATTTTAGCACGCGAAATGAAGACATTGAACTAAAGACAGCAGCTGAGATACTGAGAAATGGATGCTCTTGACGACATTGATTGGAATGTGCAATAAAAACCAAACACAATAATACAATATACTATTATATAGAGAATTTAAAAAAGTTAAAAGCCGTTTAGCAGACGTACATAAAAAATAAGCTGACAGCCGACTCCAAGCTTAAAGTTACACGAACTTACAGTAAGATGCAAACAATTGTGGCTTAGAACTTATCTGCCTATATAAACAGTTGTAGGGCAAATAATTGTTGATTATCGCACATACGCCGCGTAGTGCAAAGTTTCGTTAAGAAGCGATCAATTAAAACTAACAACTAAAAACTTAGTTTGCAAACGCGTGCCTGAATGTAGACAGAGCTTTCTTTAGCTTTACACAAACATTAACCTGAACTCCTGTGTAGATTCTCTTAATGTGTTAAAGTATTTAGTGACTTAAGCAATTAAGATTTCAATAAGACTACAGGGATATCAATTATACCAGGTCATTGAATAGCCAAGTACAACGCAATAAGCCCCAAACTAAAACCAGTTTAAAGCAACCCCGCACGCATTCCACAGAGCTACCGAGCACCCGTTCCGAGTATAAAAGTGCAGCAGAGCGCGGTATACAAAGTTTCTAAACGTAAGCATATTATGTAATACATTTAATAAAGTGTTGTATGTGTGACATAAATGTTAGCAATTAGTCGATAAGTTAAGAAGTTATATATGCCCTCTTAGTCTTTGAATACGATATTATTATTTTTTATATACGTATTATTTACATATTACTATTTGTCTGATAATACTACATGCTTGATTTACTGCGTTAGGTACTCGATAAGTTTAGTTTGTAGCCCAACCACAGCAACATTTATAACTTAACGCAACTGAAAGATACTTCTTAAGTGCAGAACTCTGGACTTGTCACTTGAAGTCTCGCACTCCCATTTCTTCATAACAGTTCCTGTGGCCGTTTTCATTGCTGGAATTTATGTGCCCGTCTATTGCCTATTACAAGCAATCTTCAGCCACATCCAAGGCTCAATTCATGGGCAACGGCCCTTCTTCCCTTCAGGCTGGCCGGGTCAAAGCGCACATAACATTCGTTGAGCTATAAAAAAATGCCGGCCATATAATTATAAAGCATACGGCATATGCGACGGGCACCCGTCGTGTGTCGAGTCCTGTGAGTCCTTCTGTCTAGCTCATAAACTTTAAATTCCACTTTATCGTGAGAGATATGCGTTCCCCTTATTAAATGTACACACATTTATATTTTTATATATATGCATATACTTATATACAAATATATGTGTATATATAAAAATGGAAAATCTGCGCACATAAAGCGACAGCCACAAAGAGTCATCCAGGCGCAGTGGGTTGACATTTCTTTTGCACTGCTTTGCAGCCCTCGTTTTTCTCATATTCCTGTACTTCCTCTTCTTCTTCTTTTTTAAACATTTCCCGTGGACAGACGTTGGACACTTTTATGCGTTTGAAATGAAAATGCTATGTGCCATTAACATTATCCCTGACGCGTCACTACTTAAAATAAAAATTTCTATATTTTTTATAGAACGTCGACAGGATAGAGGAGTCGGGTAGGGGGAGGGGGAGGGGAAGACAGCGAGAGATGCGAGCACCTTTTGGTCGTCGTTCTTTGCTTTTATAGCCAATTTCTGGTTACCCACAGTGCAGCCAATTTCATGTCAAGCTGCAGCGCAAAATGATAATCCAGAGGTCATAAAAAAAATTTTACTTTATATTGACTTTTAGTGTGATAGCCAACGCCGGCTGCGGCTGCGGCTGCAGCTCCGACTGTGGGTGCAGCTGCAAAGCGCCATCGCCTTTGGCGGCTGGTAAAAGACAACGGCAAGGTGCACATGAAATGTTAATGGCATGTCAAGATTGCCTTCTCCATTCAGATTCATTCGCCCACTTTCCAGCAAGCTGCCGCTGCTGCATATTTATTGCCGGGTCCTGTCCAAAAATGCAAAAAGAAAGTCAATTCCGATGCCCTTGCAAGGCGAACTTTGGGATCTGACAGGCTGTGAATGCCCTTATGGTATTTATAATTTTAAAATGAAGCTGAGCTATTATTCAAGAAATAGTATCCCAAGCTTGTTTATAAGGACTCTTCTCAGACAGCAAAAGCATTTGCAATTTTTACAGTCTGCACATTATGTGTAGCAATGTATTTTCTATGAAACACTTTCAGCTCAAGTCGCAACTAAAAGAAATTCATGAGTAACTCGAATTTGGTGTATTCTTAACCCCATCATTGTGAGTCTCCATGGAATCCTTTTCAATTTTCATTTGCTTGGCTTTGCACACAAAGCCAAAGTCACACAAAAGTTGATCCTTTTCAATATTAATTAACACTTCAATACCACAGAGTAGAGAGGAGAGTCTAAAGACAAACTTTTGGCGCGTCTTTCTCGGATCTCTGGTGCTGACTTTTGTACAATTTCCGTTGTGCGCCCAAGCCAAAAACTTCGGCTTGCCATGTAAAACGCCTAAAAGAGAAAAATCGTCCATTGAAATGCTTTGCGGCCTCTACCCCAAAACTGTCTGACGGTCCGTTTGACTGTCTGCTGCCACGATGTAAATACTAATTCACGCTGACACTAATTAACAATTAGGCGCATTTTAGCGCTCGTTTTCGGCATGCCAATGCCAATGCCGATGCTGTAAACTCTACAAAAGTCAAAACTCTATGGAACTTTTGAACTACTTACAACGCTAATAACTAATTTACTTCTGAGTTCAGCTGTAGCTGATAGGCCTCTCCCGCTCCCTCCCACCCATTCCAGACCATGGCAAAGATGTTTTATGCCCGGGCTGTTGCTATTCTCGGCTCTACATGTCATTTGCACGCCATCGTTGTCATTCGTGTCCCTAGCCTATGCTCAACTTTGGGCTTATTACTGTAAATTTCAAACTGACAAATAAACTGAGCGCTTTAAGGCCCCAAAGAGACCCAAAGGATTCCATGGCATCATAACAACAACAAAGCGCATAATGAAACACGAAACAGCCAGAGAGAACTTCGGCCGCATAGCCGGGACCCCACTTGCACTTGGTGTCAACGTCTTGGCTGACGCTGACTTATCACTAGTCATATATAAACGTCAGCCCAAGTTTAGACGGTGGTTCGGGTATGGAAGGGTGCAGTGTGGAGTGCGGAATAGCAATTCCTGCCATTTGACAGGGCAGACTTTTGACAATTGCCACACAATTGTCTGGCGACGATGCCGGCACTCGCATTCGCATTCATCCACCAACTGTTTGCCCGTTGTGGGAGTCATAAAGGAAAAATTTAGCTTATTTGCTGTATAAATACTGACACCTCGACGGCTGGGCAGGCAGCCTGCCAGGATTCTGGAGTGCCAGGATGCCAGGCAGACTGTGCTGATGCGAGCCATAAAAATGGTTTCAGAATGCCTGCGCCTGCAGCGACTGGGCGTGGCTGTGGAATGTTGATAGACAGCCGGTAATTATCCCTTAACTAAGCTCAAATTTCTATACATAAACATTAGTTAGATATCATATCTTTTGATTTGATTGGGGGCCAGTTACTAACTGACGATTCGTTTCTTATGGAATACTTTGAGATCGATTTGTGTATTTGTTTTTGCTAATGTAATCCCATGCCCTGACCAATCATAATAAAGAATTGCATATTAATTAGTCCGTTACGCGTAGTTAATGCAATTCTATCATCATCAATCAAAGCACTTAAGAGGTATATAAAGTGCACATGTAAAACTAAAGCCAAGAAACATGTTTACGGGCAGCGTAACTAATTAAATTTGCATTAGCAAAAAACGGCAGGAATAAAATTAAAACGCTGTCAAATACTACTTAATATGCGACTTTGCTCATTTCCCCATTCCTGGCCTAAGTAATTACAATTTCAATAATTTATGTCAAAATAAACATAGACGAAAGCAGATACAGATATAGATACAGGTACACAGACACAAGCGTGGGCTGGGATATTGTGTTTGTGTTATTCATACTCATATTTCAATCAATTTTTGCTAAACAAATGTTATTGGAGCCGCAACTAAGGACGAGTCCTCGCTCCGGTCTCAACTTGTAATTGGAAAACAGCTTTTGCTTTTCCGATTCAAAATGCCCACAAAATAATTAATAACTAAAATATATTTACATTGCATTTGAGGTCTGCATAGCTGCTCCGGCAGCCATCCATCATAATCTGATTAAGAGTTTTCAATATGAATTGGTCGCATTAGCAGGCGATTTCAAGAAGCAGCTTTCAAATTACTTGTGCAACGTCCTCTGTGGGGTTTTTGCGTTCGTTGTGTGCTAAGCTGTGAAAATTAATGGAGTATTTATTTGTTTGCTTAATGATTTATTAGCTACAATTTTGCAGAAACTTGTTTGCCATGTTAAAGGCTTTAAATTGCAAAAATATTGTCAGCGGCAATGTCAGCTGGATTTATTAATAACTCTAAGTGGCTAACGCAATTATGAGTTAAAGTAACAAAATAAGCAAAAAGAAAGCGGGCATTATTATTTTTATTTGTATTATGTATGCTTATACCTCAAATACTTTATACATCAAGAATAACTGGGGGCTCATTATTAGCTACAGTCCCTAATCCTCGCATTAAACTCAGCTCTCTCTCAATTCCCCATTCCCTGTGGCACCTATGCAAATAACTGCGTCCTGCCAGTGCTCGGCTTGTCGCGTTGCCTGGATGAAAGAAACTAATCCTCAGACGCTCATTAGCAACCATTAAATGTCAATTTACATGTCAATTGGCAAAAGTGCCCAGCCAAAAGGCAGCTGTAAAAATAAACGAACAAAAAAAAAGTGAAAAAAGGCAAAGAAAAAATATCAGGGAAAAATGTAGCAGGAAACACATGAGCTTTGAGCTTTGTCAGCGACTCTTTTGCTACAACAGATTCTCATTTATTGCTTTCTCGCTCTTTTGTTAACCATTTCTTGTATAATTTATAGACGCGACATTGCTGGCTGGCCTTTTCACCTTTGGCTAACATTTAAAATACAATTACTTGTCTAGGGCGCATTTCGAGCTGACTGCGCTCGGGGGCAGCCCCAAAGATAAGCAAAAACATAACATGCAACAATTAGTGGTACCTCCATGCAGCTCTGACAACCTCCCATCTGCTGTCTGCTCTGTGTCGCCCTGCAGACAAAAGTTGCCATGTGGTTAACTAATTTAATTTGGCTTTCTTTTTGGTTTTGCTGCTGCTGTTGCCGCTGCCGCCGCTGCTGCTCCTGCTCGAGCATGAGCATCAAAGACAACGACACGTTAATGACTTCTTTTGCCTTGGCAACAGCCGAGGCATAAAATAAAATCTAAAAACTGCCAACACACACTCGTATGGCGCACATGTAAGCTAGAGCCGAGAGCAAACAGAGCAAAAGGGGGCTGGCAGGCGCACGGGCGACACTAAAAAGAGCCACTTAACTTGTCTATATGAGCCTAATGGCCTTTAATATTATTTTCACTGCTTTTGCTTTTCCTTTAGCTTTCGCTTCGGCTTGGCCTTTTGGCCCGGGCCAAAAAGGAATCACTGAAAATTGTGTGCATTTTATGCCGTCATGTTGCCATCGTCCTGCGGCCGCCAGCACCTGTGACTGGGTAATAGTGGAAAATTGCTGCAACAGCGACTAAACATCGTGCAAATCCTTTTTGGCCTGTTCCACCGAGTCCTGTCCTGTCGACCGAGTGGTTTCTTTTGCCTTTTCTATTCACTTTTTATTCTACATTGTCTGCTTTTTGGCGCCGCAACTGTTAACAGCCAGTTGAACTATGCCATTTCGCATGTAAGCGTGTGTGTTTGTGTGTGTGCGCTGCACTATTTTTACCTGCACCTTTAGTCCTTGTTGCCTTTTGAGTGTGCTCCACGTGCTTTACATTTTTATTAAGCTCGCCCCTTTCGACCTTATGTGGGCAACCCTTTTGGCCCCATATCGTTGCCACTTAGGCCCCCTTTTTGTTGTTTAGCATGCCAGCGGCGTTGTTTGGCTTATTGCACGTGCTTAGCCCCAGTTGAGTAGGTGGAAGTTGCTTTGGTTGGGGGCAGGTTCAGTTGGGGACACAAATGCCATTAGGCTTACGCCCCGGCAAGACAATTGCCTGCAGGCCAGTTGAGTCTGCACGGCCGGCTAACGTGTCGTATTAGTTATTTTCTACTTCGATTGCTTTTGCCACTTTAACGCGACAACAGCAGCAGCTGCCTTTCGGCTTGCCTCTGCCTCTACCACAATCATCTCTTGATATTCTCTGTGTGTGTGTGCCAAGGGTTTTGGCAATAATTGAACGCTCAATTTTCGATATGAGACCCAGTTGGGATTTGGGATTGGAACTGCAAATAAGTGTGCGATACGCTTTTGGTTTGCAGTTGAGACTTTTAGCTAAGGCGCTTTATGCTGTTGCCGATAACCAGTTTAGTTGTTCAATATGTACGAGTCAAGTTTTTAGGCTAAGCCAAAGATTCTGTTAATTAAATTAGAAGTAACCCCCGCCAGGTATTACAATATGTACGCACCCGTTAAGCTGCCAATATTTATGGTTTAAACCTCTGAATCGCTATTCTTATTATGTATACATATAGTTTTATAAATATACAATATTTTTCCAAGTAGTGGCTAATATGTTATTTACCTTTTAATGTCTATATAACTTGTAGCTCTGTCGTGTGTGGTCAGTTCGTATGTATGTATCTGCGTGTGCGTGTACGTGTACGTATAGTGCTCCATATAAACATATACATATATATATTTAGCTAATTGTTATACTTATTGTAATAAGAAATTTTCCATTTTGTAAGTTGTAAGTTACATAAAAACCAAAAAAAAAAAAAGTGCGACAATTTTACTAAATATCACCCATTTTTATCTTCTTTTCTTTCCTTTTTATGTAACACTTGTTCGTGCTCTTTATAAAAAAAAAAATAAATATATATATATACATTTATATATGTATTTACGTATATATAAATAATTGAAAACAAAAAAAAACATCAAAATTGGCAAAATTGGAATACTGACAATGTTTATTTTATATTTTAAATTTAATTTTCTTGCTTTTCAATTTAATAAACCAAAATTTGTTAATGCAACCCTTGCAACAAAACACAAAAACAAACAAAAAAAAAAAACAAAACCCTTGGCATATTGCAAAACGTTGCCAATTCCGAAATTGAAAAACTCCTTATAATCCCCTCCACATTAATAAATGTTGTAATTGTATTTGCTCCTTTGGTGTCAAAATCAAAACCAACACCAATACAAAACCAAAATATAATAAACTTCGTTAACTAAATGTTGTTGCTTTGATTATAACTTCGGTTTAACTTTATATATTTGTTTTTAATTATTTGTTTGGTAATTTTGCGCTCGTTACAATTTTTGAAAAAAATAACAATAAATTAAACTAAATTTTATTCAATGTGCCTGCTGCGTTTGTTACTCGTTACAAAACTGTTGCGTAATGTGTAACTTTGTTGCATTTACATCTTTATATATGTCACATATATATTATGACGCTCATATGGCCTGATTTTTTTCGGTATTAACTTTTTTTCTATTTCCGTTTACGTTTCTGACATTTTTCGGTAACTTTCGCTTGATTTGCATTATTGGCCAACTTCTTTCTAATGCTATGGCTTTTACAATTTGATTTTCACACATGCCACTCTTCCATTTTGCTGCCTCTTTTGATACAACGACAAAAAAAATCAAAACAAAAAAAAAAAAAAAATTAAAAAACAAACAAAAACAAAACAGAGCATTTAGATCGCAAGCTGTTCGTTGGCATGCTCAGCAAACAACAAACCGAAGATGATGTTAGACAAATATTTCATCCTTTTGGCACTATAGAGGAGTGCACCATATTGCGTGGCCCGGACGGTGCTAGCAAAGGTAAGTACGCCCCACAGTCACAGTGTGTGCTGAAACATAATTATTTCAATATTAAGTATACGTAACGTGTTGAGCTCGTTATTTGTTGTTTGCCAGTTTTCATTGTGTTGACGTTTTTAATAGTTTATTTTGATATGTAGTGGTAATTCAATATATGACTTTAACTCTCATAAGCTATATCCAAGTGCGTTTAAGTAAGTTTATTCCTGAAGATATAACCCAGCTAAGGAAAAGGTCACGAAATGGAAAAAGCAAATTCATTTTTATTTAGGTTATTTTAAATATATATACGAATCAAACTTAAGCACAATATAAATTTCCTTTTGTGTACATGAATATCATTGAAGTTGCGCTCGCTCAAAAGTATGCTACACATTTCTTGCATCTTTTGTTCAGGTTGCAACTCGAATCATAGCAAATTATTCGCTCAGCAGCAGCTGATACTAGTTGCAGCATTGCTGCAAAACACACAAACACACTCACTCACACACACACTGGCCCAGATTGGGCACTTACGTGCTTTTGTTAGCTGGCTGTCAGATAAAAAGCCAGCTGGAATGGCCCTGGTAACATTTTAGCAGCTGTGCAACGAGCCAAATAATCATCACAAACATAACCATTATAATTAAACAGCTTGGCAAGCAGCGTTTCCAGAATTCTAGAATTCGTATTGTTGGCATACATAATAAAATAAAAATCGGGTAAACAGTTCAATTAAAGTTGTTTGCTTTTCCACACGGCGCTGCTTGCACGCTCACACGCTGCCCATTTGCATTTATGTGAATGTGTTTCTGTGTATTTGTGTGCATATTTTTACACACTCACACAGCAGAAAAAAACAACAAAGAAAGTAAAAACAAAAAAACGTTAGGAAAAAAGTTGCGTTTGTTTTAATATGCAAGTAACTTTTTAACAATAACATTTCATTTTATTATGTCAAAAGTTTTGGTTTTGCGCGCACACACACACACGCACACATCGGGTGTGTGTCCGCACACATTCACATATACACACACACACACACACATTTATTTTGCTTACATTTGCAACATTTGACTGCCGCTGTCGGCATCGCCTATTGTTGTATGTTAATGTTTGTTATTGTTGTTCTTTTGTTGCCGTTTATTGTTGCCATTTTGATATGCATGAAAAGGCGCCGCTGCCAGCGCCTGTGAGCGAGCAGCTGGCCAACAAACAGTGGGCGTGGCACTAACCAGCGACACTTTTCAACAGTTTGTTTGTTTTTGTACTTTTTATATTGCTTTCGGGCCACATTAAAATAACAAGCTTGCACATGATTCATAGTATATGCAAAATAAGAAAAAAATCCTATTTAGATTTGAGTCGGTTTTCAAAATCAAAAATGTGGAGCCCAACTTATTCCTCGTTCTCAGTTTCTACTCAATACGTTTTCTAACTCAGTCCTCAAACCGAGAAAGTAAATTATCATGTAGCATATTCTTAGCCGCTTATTTATTTCCGCAATAATCCAATCATTATCTAACAGCTAAATCGAATTGCTGTCAAATTTTACAAGGATGAGCCAATAAATTTATGTAAAATCACATTTTTATATATTTCTCAGCCTACAGAAACTTGCAGACAACATGATGACAAAACAGCTATAAGAATAATTTGCCGATCTCGACTTTTTTCTCTTCTCCCTGTTGTTGCTCAAAAAGACAAGCAAAAACTTGTCGATGTCGCCCTTCGACAGGGAAAAGTTCAAAGCCGCGAAAACTGTCAGTTGATGTGGTTTTGTGGTCCGCGTGCTGGCGGCTGTTGTGGGCTCTGATGTGGCCCGATATGGCCTGATGGGCTCTGATGTGGTCTGATGGCGATGGCAATGCGAACATATCATTCTTCATTAAAATGCGCTTCAAAGTCAGTCAGCCAGTCAGGCAACGAAGTTTTTGGCGTAGTGACAGGGCGCTAGTCTTCTGTGTAAGTGCCAAAATCCATCAACGTCAATTTTTTCTCGCTGCTGCGAATTATATTCAAAGAAAATCGAGTCAAGCCACGCGGCTGTGGGCTGCGAACAGGGGCTGGGACAGTGGCATGCGGCAGCGGGTGGCAAATCAAATGTGTAAACGGTGCAAGCAAGTAATGAAGGCAAAGGACAAGCAAGAGTTGACTGACTGACTGACTGACTGGCTGGCTGGGTGGATGACTGGCGAACTGAAAATGTATGCAAATGATGATGCATGTGGCGGCAAATGTGGTGAATGTGGAGGTAACAGCAGCAGTAGCAAAAGAATGGGACGAACAACAATAACAGCTGGGCAGAAGCAGAAGCAGAGGCTGAAGCAGCGGCAGCGGGGATGGGCGGTATTTGAAAGAGAAACAGCCAACCAACCTACGCCCACACTTGTCTGTGGCACTCTTTAGGTGCCTGCAATGATGGCGGTAATCAAACTTTCTATACATGAGCAACAACGGCCGTCAAGTGGCAAGAGCAAGTGGCAAGTGGCAGCCGTGCTGCTAAGCATTTGCATAAGTAGCAGTAGCAGTAGCAGAAGCAGTAGCAGTAGCAGTTGCAGTTGCAGTAGCAGCAATACCAGCCCTGACCGAGTCCTGTTGCTGACAGTCTGCTGGCATAAGTTGACGTGAAAACGGCTCGGGAGCCCGTTTGTTTGTGGCCTGCTGCGTGCCGCATATTGCCTTGTTGCCCCCGTGGCTTTGTTGCAGTCGGCATTGAGGCGGCAATTCAAACATTAAGCCTAACCACTTGGCGGTCGTGCAGACTGTCTGCCCCACCATGAACCTGTCATTAAGTAATTGCATCACACGCACTTACACCGATGGGCGTCAAGTGGCCATTTGACGGACGGCACTGATTGGACAGGGGCTACTTTAATTACGGCCTAAATACGTATGCAACAAATTGCTGGCATTCGATTAAAATAGCCGGGCCTAAGCCAGAAACGGAAGCTATATTTTTCTCAATTGGTTGTGTTCGGCGTTAAAAACTTTAAAGGGATCGCCAGCCAAAAGGCAAAATTTAGGACTCCAAAAATTAATTAGACTTTGCAGGACGGAAATCAAGTTCATGAGCCCATCTTGAAGGCATGGCATTGGTGCAAGCTGTGACCCAAACCGTACACAATTATAGCCTGTATCCCAAACACAAGCAATTATTACATATTTCATATGGGTCGAAGACTCTGTGGCTAATTAACTGTGAACGCATTTAATAAAACTAAACCAGGAACACACTCTGATGCACCTGGGCAGGTTTCAGGCACCTATATATCATATGTAAATTGAATTAAAACGCTGTTTACACCAAAATTAATTTGAAATGTCTCGCTTTGTCAAATTAACTTTTAATTGACGCAAAATGCAAACTGCAGAGAGATTTCCCGAAGCAACTCGTGTGCAGCTGACATACAAAAACAAATTTCAATTAATGCTGCTCACACACACACACGTACCGACCGTCAAGCACAGACACCAACAACAACAGGAACACATCCTTGTCATAAAGTAGACTTAAATTTCTGGTGCATTGTCGCCGCAGTCTGGCCCCTCGTCGTATTCTATCAAAAGCAGCGAAAACCCCATAAATGCGAATAATTAATGTGACATATTCGGCGTAATTGAAGCAGCTATGCAGCACACACAGACGCACACTCACACAAATAAGCACTCACATTGTTTCTATGCGCCTGTGTGTGTGTGTGTGTGTGCGAGTTATCAAAGCATTCCTAAAACTGCAGCGCATGCCACGTGGCAACTGCTTGAATGCGTTCCAGTTGCGCTTGAGGCCAGCTAATTGAATTTTGCACATTGCCAGGGAGTCGAACATGCTGCTCGTCGCTTTGTCAGCCACTCAGACAGTCAGCCCAAAAGTATGCAGCTACATTTTGTTTCACTCAGGTGAATTCCGCACATGGTACTCAAAATTTATTTCCTGCAAAAATACGAGGTAGCGAGCTGCGTAATTGCTCTGAGAGCTGTACACAACAAAAACTTTCTTAATACCTCGCAGCAGCAAACGCTTTTTGACAACTTTCCAATGACAGTTTAAGTTGTTTTGCAGTGCCCCAAACTGGGCCCCAGCCTGCCTGGAGTTGTCCCCCTTTCCTGGTCCACTTGTTGTTTAGCCAACAATTTTTTTTTTTTTTTACTGACAGCAAGTGGCATTGTGTCTTCTGTTTGATAGGCACACGGGCAATACACAGACAAACACACGCTCGCACAGACACACACACACACACACACACACACACACAACTTCAGCGTGAACTTGCGCTGTTGTCAACTCTGTCTTTTACATATCATCATTTCATTTCATTTCAATTTCAATTTATATGAGCAAAGTTTTATGAAGTGCATGTCATGCTGCCTGTCGCATCGCCTTCCTCTCCCGCGCCCGCCCACTCACGCTTGTTAGCTGCATTTATTAAATTTAATTTCATTTTCATACTGGGAAAAACTCAGCTCATGTTTATTTTACAGCACTCGACTGGACTGAAAGTTCTAACAAGTGCTGATTGAGTGTTGCAAAACTGTCAAATAAATGTGCACAACAAAACGAAGCCAAACGAAACGAAATGAAACAAGCTCAAATGTTGTAAAAACCAAATTGAATTTTACGCTTATGACATGGGCTTAATTTTACATGAAGAGCCAGCGATGAGATTTGCATTAAATTTATTGCATTTAAAATAATGCTGATTGATTGTCGCTGTGCTCGCAGCGCAGCAGATAAATGTTTTATCAAAAATATTTAAAAAAAAAGATGTTTCGAAAATAGGTTGTAAATAAAGCTGTTTTTTAAGTTTGACTAATTGAAATGACAGATGAAAAAAGTGATAATTAAATTAAAATATATATTTCAGACCTTTGTTTGTCGAAACCGGTTTGTTGTGCTCTGTCCTTTGGCGAAACTTTATAATTTCGGAGCACATTAAAAACACCCCGGGCTATCATAAAGCAAGCCTTAATTAAAATGAAAAGGGGAAGCGAATTTACTGCAGTCAATACACAGCCACAAGAGCTGAACATAACTATTTATTGCGTGGGCGAGGCGAACAAAAATATTAAGAAAAATCTCGGTAATAATAATAATGTAAGTTGTGGCATAAGCTCATAAGTGCCATTTAAGCCAGTCGCCCTTGTTGTTGTTACGGCTGCTGCTGCTGCCAGAAGTCCTAGCCTGACTGCAAAATGGCCCACAAGCTGGAATTAAAATACATATCAAAAGGCGCAGCGGTAACTTTTGCCATAGACCAGAAAACCCCCAAAAACTTTGTCGTCCAAAGTTCTTTGTACCTCTCCCTGTGTGTGCTCATGTGTATGAGTGTGTGTGTGTGTGTGTGCATGTGTTTGAGTATTTGGCTCAGCTGTTTAATGCAGCTTAAATTTAATTGCAGCAAAGCCAAAGTTTCATACACAAAACTAGTACCCAAACTGCCGCCCAAGGCAGCAGCTAATAAATTTTTATCACACACTCGCACAAGTGACAGCCTTGACAAAGGCCTCGCCTCCTGCTTAATGCTAATTAACATGCAACACGCCCGAAACTGTGCAACACATTTCAAAGGTCAAAGCAATTAAACGTACACACACACCAGAAATCCTAGACAGTAAGAGGCGACAGCCTCATAAAAGCCACAATATTGTCAACTTATGGTATCCAAAAGTTGCGACCAGCTGGAAAAATCTGTTACCCTTGGATTAATGTCGAAGTATGCATGCAGCACGATATGAGAATTGTACTTTGTACGTCTTTGCTGAGAGGTTCGACCAATGATAATGATTATTTTGATTTTCAAATTGCCTGAAGACTTAGTTCACGTCATAAATAAACTACTTACTTTGTCAAGACTACACTGGCTTTTTTGATTATATTCGATTCATTTGATTATTTCTAAATATTTATGCAATATTTACTAATTGTATAAAAACTTTGAACGGTTAAGTTTCCCACATCCGAAAATTGCATTTAATTTTTCAAGCTCTCACAACATTATAAAAACTGATAAAGTTTTTTATTTCTCTCCACTTCCAAGTAAAATATTATCAATTCGATCTTTCTTTCTTGACTGTAGATAACTTTTACTCCTTCTTTATAATAAAACCGCTTCTATATATAGAAGCAGACTTCAGTCCAGCTGGTCTTACGACTAAATTTGCAAGGGAAGTAACATACTTTCCAGGAGCCAAGAGGCCCCAGCACGTAGCTACCACAATTTGGTTTCATTATGTGGCAAAGTGGCGGCAAGTGTGCTTTATTAACACATTTCAACCGTATGTGCGTGTATGTGTGTGCGAATACATTTATAGCAGTGCACATGTACATAACTTTTTTAATACCAGTCGCCTTGACTGGCTCGCTGGCAATGCTCTCGGCTTTAGTTGTAATAGTTTAATAAAGTAGTAAAGCTGCGGAAATTAGATTTGACCGCACACCGGCACAGGAGACCTCAGACCTGACTCCGGCATAAAACAGAAGTCTGTGGGCCCAGCTTATTTCCGCCGCAGACAAACTTTCCACAGTCCAAGAACAAAAACACAAAAAAAAAATAAAAAATAAAATAAAGTAAAAATAAATAGCAGAAGAAAATTATACGAGTACACGCCGGCATAGGAGGAAACCCTTGTTTTGAGGTTCTTCCTGCCCTGTCAATAAAAATGTCCAGAAAGTTTGTGGCCTAAGCATTAAGCAAAAGTCCCAGCCGAGGCAGGTTGAAAAGGGTTGTCCGAACGCAACCAATACACATAGATGCGATCATGTAAGCGAAGCTATCGCATAGTCGCATAACTCTAGGACCTTCTGTATGTGTATTAAAGCCCGAACATGTCCTGGCTAAGCTAGTCTGCTATTTGGCTAAATTTAATTAACTCACTTGAGCGCATTCTGTTTTTCGTGGTGGCGGCATTAATAAAAGATTACTGCGTGCCCTATCAGCCATGAAGTATGCCACTTTAGATATTTGTTTCAGTTGGGAGGATTATTGAAAAATTAATGCAATAAGCGCCGGAGGAAATTTCTACCCCAAAACTCATTCAGCTCTGTCGGTTCTCGAGCTGAGCGAGCTGAATTGAGCGCAATTAGGCGAAAATGAAATTGACAGCCATGCTTGACTATAATGGATATTGATGTGCACACACACTCGCATTCACACTCACATACGCACACACGCACACACACATAACGTTATAATATGTTTACGAACAGCTGCCGCATAAAGGTAGGCTTTAAGTTTTTTTTTCTTTTTTATTTTTAATAAACGCCTGGCTGCTTATTTAATGTCAGACAAAACAGCCTTGCCACCTGTCAGCAGCACATATTTTCTTATTATCAGTTTAGGAAGCCCAAGTGTATGCCACACCCACGCAGACACACACGCACACGCACATATTGCACACATTCTGCAGCTCATTTTCTAGCTCATTGCCAGGCCGAGTCGGGGTAGGACATGCGCTAAATTAATTTATTCCACTTTTGTTGTTAGACAATATCCTTTCGACTTGAGCGTAACAGGAGGCAGCAGGCGGCAAGCAGAAGGCAGCTAGCAGCAGCCGTCGCGCAGGCATTTAATGAAAATGAAAATGTCTAAAGACATCAGTGGCCTGTGTTGTTATCCTATTCCAAAACCCAAACGCAAAATGAAAGAAAATAATATTAAACCAACTAGGTGGCTAGGGTGGCTCATGGACGACACGAAGCAGCCGCGTAGCGAGCCTGCCTCAAGTGTCGACAGGAAACTTAGTTGGCTGTCAAGATTTTGCCATAAAAATATTTGTATATTTACTCTTAAAAATAAAGCAGACTTTTAAAAAGGGCCAATAAATACATGTAGGTTTTGGAATATGCTTTTAGGACTTTTTTTTAACAATAAGCAACAAATTCACGCGAAATTAACCTAAGTTAAGACAATAATCCAATTTATAAATCGATTTACTAATAACTTAATGTATTTTCTTATCTTTTTAGGTAAGTGCACAAGGCTTCATCCTTACAACAAAACACGTCATACACGTGGCGGTAAGCAGCTGCCTTGAAATATCTATATATCGTATTCAAATATTTGAATTAGTTTCCGCAAATATTATACAGGCTATATGTGATATTTGATAGATCAATTTTTAATACTAGCAGAACTACATATTTACCTGTAATCCCGTAAGCATTACTGAAACAGAGCATCACCTTATTGAGCACGGCTTTTCCATGATTTCCAATATAGACATTCACACAGAGAAACTCGTGCAATTTGAGCCACAAAAAGGGTTCGACGGGAAACCAAATTGACAGCGAACACTGCATATTAATGCGATTGAGCAGGAAAAGCTTTAATGATAGCTCCCACACAGGACGCACTCAACACACAACACACAACACACAACACGCACCACACACTTGATGTCTGCTCTCTACTCTTTCAATTGTAGGCCTATGATATTTGCATGGTATAATAACTGAAATTGGCTCAAAGAGTTTGCTTTGGTTAGCCACTGGACAGGCATTTTCAATAAATAATATGCCATTTGGGATGGTTCAGATAGTATGCTATGGGAAATTACGCACATGAGCGTGCACAAATAAGATTATGAGACGATGACGACCGAGAAAATGCGTTTTCTCAAATTTGCGAAAAATATATTACCAGCATAAGTAGAAAATTGTCTAAGCTAAAGAGTCGTTCTCCAGTTTTGCTGTGTCTATTCCTGTTTCTGGGCACTCAATCAAAAATCATATTTCCGTGCTGTTGGTCGGCAATGAAAAATTTGCAATAAACCAACACACATACACGCACATACGATTATACACACACAAGCAGTTGCCATGCGGCAGGCAGGCAAATGTAATTAAAATTCGATATACTTGTTTTCACCCCAAAAAAATGGCCTCCAGAGACTGAGAGAGATGACAGCGATGTTGAGAGAAGGCCTGTGTCGGGCTATACAAACACCCTAACAGTATGCACAACCACAACACACGTACGCACACACGCAGCGACACATGTGGATTGAGATTTCATACATCATCATCATCAACAATATTTGCCAGAATTTAAACTTCAATTTAAATTTTTGGTCAGATTTGCACGTACTCAACGCTCCGTGTGTTTTTGTAATTGCATGTGCATACGCAGACCACACACACACCAACACGCACTCACACCCACACGCACACACTCAAACACATATATTTCATGCAAATTGATGTTGCTTTTAGCTCACACAAAGGGGGACCTGGTCATATGGCTCAGAAAAATAGCTGCTGCTGCCGCATTTCGGTTGTTGTCTGTGCTACTTTACAGCTGGCCAACAATGAAGATTTATAAATGCATCACACCCACTGCCTCACCTCCTCCTCGCCAACGCACCAGGCAACATCTGGCAGCGCTTCAGTCTACTTTTGCCTCTGTCAAGTACTCTCTGGTATGGCATAATAGCCATAAATTAGGGTAGAACAACGATTTGGCAACAACAATAGAAATGGGGGCAGCTATACATATAGAAAGAGAGAGGTCGTTGATCATTGGATGATGATTGCAATCATCCTTTGGGAGGAGCAGATTACGTAGAGGTCGTTGAATGCCCTTTGATAATTCTATTAGACTGTTGAAAAAGCAAGAGCTTCAATGTTGATCATCGTATTATACTATAAATAAGAAAGCAGATCCTAGATGACTTTAAACATTAGGTAAGCATATGTTGCAAGAGTTATAGAAATATTTAGAAATGGTAAACCAATATGCCTTTAAAACTATAAAAAGTACCTACTATTGCTAAAGATTTTCCATAATATCTAGTTTTAATGCCAGCTGTCATAATTCAACAACATGTAATCCTGTGGGACCAAAAGGGAAACTCAAAAGACACATATATGTATATGGTTTTCGAAATTTTGATATATTATGTGAACATGTTAGATTTAGCGAATTCTGTTGGGCATAACCATTGGCAGATTTAATAATGCATAATTTGTGGGTTGTTTTGATATTGAATAACTTATGCCAATCACAAAACGAATTATTTTAGCTTTTGCTCAAATTAAATATACGCCATAGAGCAGCAAAAGCAACAGCGACAACAACAACTATATAATCGTACACTCGAGCGCATAGCGTAACAAAATTCAATATCGCTTTTAATTGCATGTTTCCCAGGCAACAGCAGCGACAGCAACAACAACAACAATTGACAGACATTGTAAGCCCCATTGCAAGCTGAGCTGTTGAGTTGCGGCTGGGGTTTCAGCGGGCGGTGTTGGGAGGGGTGAGCCGCTATACGGTTGGTTGACTGGCTGGCTGGCCACTTATATAAGCCAGAGACGACGGTTGGGGCCAACCTGTAATTTAGCAAAATGTTATGTAAACTTTAAATCGAGTTATGCATTTTAATTGGTTGTTGTACAATTTGCAAGCGGCACGTTTTGTTTGCCACATCCACAGGACACGGCCAAAGCGCATTTTATGCATATGGACGCATGGATCCATAGCTAGAAATCCGAGTACACGTTTCAATGCTGCACAGCAACAACAACAACAAAAACATTTTTGCGTAATGCAGCTAAAATATTGCTAAGCTTCAGCAACTATTTCACGCGCCAAACCCACAGCAGTCGTTTGTAAATGAATTGTAGAACAAAATAATCAATTTGCAAGCTTGTTAAAAGAGTACGAAAATTAAAAAATTTTAATTTGTTCACGTTGATCGTTTGTAGTTTCTAAATTTAAGGCCGCTGCAAATGTTGCCCCATTACAATGTGTTACCCTCTAAAGCGTTTCTGGCTTAAAGCCTTTTCTTTTGTTAACTAGATTTAGTATGCCTTGCAAGGGCTTCGCGACTCTGCCTCGAAGCATGCAATGCGCAGTTGGTCGCTGCGCCTGTCAAACGCAGCTGAGGCGGACCGAGGCGGGGCTTGGCGTGGCGTGGCGTGCCAGCAACCACAAGGAGTGCAGCTACCGCAGCTTAAACTTAATCTACCTCTTGGCTTAATTGCTGCCACTACCTGAAAATTGCACCCAAAAGGCCAACTGGAAACCAGACAACCAAACCCAGCGATGTCGAGACGGAGTCCCGGGTCTCGTCTTCTGTTTCTTCTGCTTCTTCTGCTACTGCTCATGCGCTTGTACTGTGCCCACAGCGCTAACTCATTTTAATGATGCCTCCGCCCCGCATCCACATCTGGTAACTGCTGCGTCTTAAGTGCAGCCATGTCGTCTTGTTCTGTCCCGCTTGCCGCTGCTCTAGCCCTGTCCCTTGTCTTCTGTCCCTGGCAATTATGGCCAAGTAGCTGTGCTTACATGTGGCCAAATTGTTGTGGTCGCCTCACGGGCGCATTAAAAATGAATAATGTGCGCGTCTTGGGCGCACAATTTATGCACTGGCTTCCAGCTTTAGTTGCCAGCTGCTGCTCCTAGAGGAACCTCTCTCTCTCTCTCTCTCTCTCTCTCTGTCTATCTCTCTTGGCCTTCCCTTTTGGGCTATTGCTTGCCCTTTTCAATCATACAAATCCATGCAATCTAATTCCGTTGCGCAATACAATTAGCTTCTCTACCTGGGCTCGAATAAAACAAGGCAGCTAGAACAACAACAATAACAAAATGGATGCTGCGTGCTTTTGGGCGCGCACTTTATTAGGCTTAAAGCGTATACAGCGTACCTGCCTTGGCTCTGCCGTCGCACTGTCCTTGCCCAGCCCTCACCTTGTTCTTACGCTTTGATGTTCAAGTTAAGCCGAGCTAAATTGATTTTTCTTGCCCTGTTCCGACTGGCTCTGTTGTGCTCCCTGGTCACACTCCGCAATAAACTTCAAATGAAGCGAGCCGCTATTAAGTTATGCGGCTTTATTTGCGGAGCTTTTGTGTGTTTGTGCTAAATAAGTGCACAAATAAATCGACTAAGGCTACAAGTGTAGCGGTCTGTGCAGCAAGTAAAACAGCCAGGACAAGCGTAGAAAATACGAGGTACTTAACAACAGGTATTCCGTAGAATATATTGACCGCAGCTCAGCTAATCCAACTGGGATCAGTTCAAGAATATCTATAACCAATTATCTTAATTTTATTGAATCGCACTTTCTCACATTTATTTTTTTAGTTAATAAACAAAGGCCTTAAGCTTCAAAGCAAATATTTATATGAATATAATTTGTGAACATAATTTTGATGTTAGTTGTATTCATCCTAATTAATTTGTATGAGTTTAAGGGATAATAAAAACAGGTGTAGAAAATACGAGGTACTTAACAACAAGTATTTCCTGGCATATATAACTGGGATCAGTTGCAGGTTATCTAGTATCAATTATAGTTTTTAGTTTATATTATACATTTTTTGCATAGCGCTAACTGAATACTATTTCATTTGATTAGTTTCAGATCTAGTTTCTCTATCCTCTCGCTTGGCTCGTGCGGCAAGCACAACCTTGCTCTTTTTTAATTTCATTTTTAAAGCAACACTTCTTTATTGTCAGACAACCTACCCCTAAACTCTCTTAACCATTTCCAATTTCACTAAGTCGCTTTAATAGCACGCGCTGCTTTATAGCAAACCCCCAAACTAGTGCCCCAGACCCGGCACTCTGCACTCCCCCAAACTGTGCTCTGCGGCTTTAGTTGCATTTGACTTTGCGGTTTGACGTTGTTGTGTTGCCTGTTTTATTGTTGTTGTTGTTGCTGTTTTTATGTATTTCTTCTTTTTTTTTTTTGGTTGCAACACACGCAACAGCTTTTTGTTCACACTTTCGCCTGGCAAAACAATTTTCCTGCTGGCCGGGACACCAAATCAGAAAAGCTGAACCAGCCGAGTGAGTTGCTGTTGCTGTGTTGTTGTTGCTGCCCCGCATGCATTGCGGTTTCTGTTGCATAATTATTATGTTGCGGTTGCATCCCCACCGACCCAGAGTTGATTTTGTTGTTGATGTTGCTGGAAAAGCATTTACCTTGTTTGTGGTGCGTTGAGCGCTGGCAAAAACTGTTGCCCAGGCTGAAAGCTGAAATTACTTTGGTTTGAGCGGCTTTTAAATCTTTGCTGTGTGAGTTTATTTAGGCGGTTGATTTTTCGCTTTTTGCGCGCATTCGTTAAGCTTTAAAGCGCATTTAAGGTCGGTTTGCCGTTGGGTTTTAAAAGCGATTGCAAATTGTGTTTGTTAATGGCTTTTGATGGAGGAATTCGGTCCTAATTATAAATGCAAAGGAAATTCATCTTATATAAGCGTAAATACATGCTTGTTTTCTTCTCTCTCTCTCTCTCTCTCTCTCTCTCTCTCTCTATGTCTCTCTCTTTCTGTCCTTCTTTCGATATATTTTAATCTTTTCAGCTTACACAGCTCTAATGCCAAAGCAGTAAAGAAAGGGTTAACAGCCCATCAGCCGGTTCGAATCGTTGCCCAAAGCTCAAACCGAATGATGGCCGTATCCCCCGCCCAGTTCTAAACAAAACGGACACTTTTACGTATAAGTCAACGAAATAGTAAATAACAACAAGACAACAACTGGAGACGGCAACTGGCAACTGGCAACTGGCAACCAAACAAGAGCAACAAATTTTTCGGCTGCGCTTAACAAATGTTACACAAAGCGTCGCATTGGACGGACGGTTACGACTCTGAGCCTGACTATTTGGCCAACTGGCTGGTTGACTGCTTCTGGTCTGGTCCTTCGAGTCCTGGCTCTGTTGGTGTCATTTGTTAAAGAGGCTTGTCAACATGCCTTATAACAAGCCGGCTACGGTTTGCTCTCCAACTGTATCTCTGCGCCGCCTGTAAAGTGGCCGGTTGCCCAGTGCCCGATGGCTGTTAGATGTTGGATGTTGTTGTTGTTGCCGAGTGGGTGGGTGGTGGATGGGCGAAAACCCGAAAGCAATAATATTTTAGCTTTTGTTATAGGTTTTTCAAGCTGGCAGCAGCAGATCGTAGCCAACGCCAGTTTGTTTGTATTTTTTTAGCATACTTTTGTGCATTATTTGCACAGCACTTGCAGGAAAAGTCCAGAGCGAAAGACTTGGCTTTTCAATTTGCCAGCCAGGGGAGACATTTGTTTGTCTGTATACACAAAATATTATATTCTTAATTGGTGTTTATTGTGTGTCACACACACTCACACACACCCACGCACACACACACACTCATACACACACACACAATTATTTGAACTGTAAAGGCCAAAGAGGTCACACACACACGCACAAATTTACACACTTTTAGCCGGCGACACGCACTCGAGAGTGCCATAAAAATGTCAACGCTGCATTCTGGCCAAGTATTAAATTGTTCGAGCCACAACAAAAGCCATAGACAACTTGCCTTTGCCTTGTTCAAATGTAATTTGCAGCTTTCCTTTTTCGGAACACCCCTGCGGCCAGCAATTGCAATGGACAAAACTCGGTTTCAGTTCTGAATGCCTGTCCAGCTGCTCTTTTCATATTTTCCTCTCTCTCTCTCTTTCAATGTCGCTCCTTCTCTCTTTTTTGTAGCTCCCAGGCAAATTTCATTCAAACAAAAAGTTGTGTATCTCTCTTGCCGTGTATCGTGTGTGTGTGTGTGTGTGTGTGTGTGTGTGTGTGTGTGTGTGGTAAATTGCTTATGAAATTGCAATTTGAGCTCTGGCTCTGCATATCCTGGTCACTGATTTTTATTTAATTTCGCCTGCGGATGCTACAATATATGTATTCATGCAACACAGAATGAGAAGTGGACTGCGGAAAAGTGCAAAATGTATTACATTACATGAGACACACGGCATAAATTTCAACTATTTTGCATATTCAGTTCAAGTGGACAGCTGAGACATTCAGTCAGTCAGTCAGTCAGTCAGCCAGCCAGCCAGTTTGACAGTTTATCAGTTCGTTGGGCAATAAAATGTATTATGAAGTCAGTCTGTATGGACATGGCTGTAGCCAAGGCTCAAGTTTCTCTTTTTTGCCAAATGTTATTAACTGTTGTTGCAAATCCTGCCCAAATCCATTGGCTCATGCCGGCTCTGTAGGCTTTCACAAAGTTTTTACCTTTTGTTTATATGCTAGCCAAAGTTTTTCCCCTCTCAAATCAAGAATAATGGTCCCATTGCAGATTCTAGATATGCGTGTGAGTGTGTATGTGTGTGTGTAGGAATCTCATATATGCTGTCTTTTTGATTTGTATGCAGAGTGTTAAGGTTCATGTTAAGCCCAAAAGAGTTCAATTTCAGTTCAGATCAGACTGGACAAAAAGGAACAGAAATTGGTTTGTTTGTCTTTTGCAAGTTGAGTCTATTTACAATTGTAGTTGACCATATTGATAAGCTTCCGCAGTTTGTTGGCCGACTTCATTAGACACATGCGCCGCAAAGTTTGTGGACAAAAGTTCAAGCCGAAGTCATATATTGAGCTTGAAATGATTTGTGGAAATCATTTTGGAAAGTGGAGGCAAAAGACTGCATGAGTGAAAGTTTTATTTGCGTCCGAACAGCTTTAAATTCCTTTTAAAACTGTACGTATAGAAATTCTCATTTATAAATTGAAACGTGCAAATAGGGCTTAAGGTAGTAGGCGAATGTTAAAATGTAACACTTGCGGAAAAATAAAAAAACATGCCTAAAATGTATTATTTAATGTCATAATATCATAAAAGTAGACAGTTTTAAAATCAGTTTAATTTACTGCTACAAGCGATTTATCAATAGCACCAGTTCCACGTGAGTTAAAGTAACTAATTCGCTTTCGCCAATCTGATTATTTAGCTTTTTACCCGCATACCATATGTTGACCATGTTTGGTCGAGTTTATTTGATTTTTGTTGTGCGGTCCGAAAAATGTTGCCCATTTATGGCAAAATGCATTCAACTGTGAGTGTCATGAGGCAAATGCAATTTGCAGAGCTGCAATTGCTGCAGTAGCAGCATCAGCAGCAGCAACAAGAACAACTGCTGACATCCTTCTCGTGTGGCATTACCTTGTTTGTGTGCGCATGTAGTTGATACGGTTGAGTGTGTGTGTGTGTGTTTGTGTGTGCGTTGGGTGTGTGGCAGGTCTCATCATTGGAGCACAGTGCCACATGCATCAAACAAATTCGATAGCGTTGCTTTCTGGCTACTGGCCAAGGCTGCTGCTGCATAATAAGCGTAAACGTTGGCTAACAAGATTCATGCAACGCTTTTGTGCCCCGGAGGCAAACATGCAATGGCCATCAACGGGTCCCGTCCAACGTCGCCTGTCCACTTCCAGTTCCACACACACATGCAGACACATGCACACACACTGACAAACACACTCGTCGACGCGACTGAATGGCAAATTGCGAATTGCGAACGGAGCGCGCTTAATGCAACTTTGTTGCTCGGTTGCTGCCGCCGCTGTTGTTGCTGCTTCTGCTGCTGCTGCTGCTGTTGCTGTTGTTGTCAGCTTCGGTGGGGCAGCTGGCAGCGATTGAAAAATCCCACTTGGGCGTTTTTAATTGGATTTTAAAATACTTGTCCCATGCAGGCTGGCAGGCTGGCAGGCGGACGGCAGCTACAGAAGCCAGCAATGACCATAGCCATAACACGAGCATCAACCTCAGCTCTCTCGTTTTGGCACTGCTCTCTCCAACCCTCGAACTGACCGACCAGCCCAGCAACGTATCGACCCGCAGACGATGGTCAGCAGTCAGGGGCTCAACACGCTCGTTATCCTTGTTTCCTGATGCTGCTGCCGCTCCTGCTGCTGCCGGTGCTGTTGCTGCACAATTTGGTTACGTGTTTGACCTGCGGCGATTTTTCATAGCATGGCCGGTTTATTTTTTCGGTGGCAGAGCCCATACATTAATAGCATTCCGAAATTTGTATTGCAAATGTCACTAAGGGTCTGCCATGTGAATCCGTGCCATAAATATAATCGCATGTGTTTTCGTTGCCAAGGAAGGGAGAAACCGCACAGCTTCATTTCGGTCCGTGTGGGATGTGATTCAAGAGTTTGAAAGCTGGTAGTTGTCCTTTTATCTTTGCAGTCGGATTGGTTGTGGATATTTATCTATATATTAAAACTAATATTTCTGGATTAAATAAATCCAAAGTGTGCTTGCTTTCTCCTAATTTCCAAGTAAATGCAGCCTCAGGTTGCAACTGGTCATTACTACTCAAGATAGTTTCATTTAAATGAGAGCCCGCTGCTTTCGCATTATCATTATCATTAGCATATTTGATTAAAAAGTGTCATTAGACTTTGAGCTGAGTACTCGCGCTGACAGTTGGCTGCTTCATTTCATGCTTCAACGGAAGTTGCTTAAGGAAAAAACCTGTCGCTAAAAAACTTGTCGGCAGTGCACACATTTTAATTTCAACTAATTGCCAAGTCAGGGGATAGCAGGCAGGTAAATACTGAATGCAGCAGTTCTGCAGCTTCAGTTTCAGTTGCAGCTGCAACTTGTCGACGCTTAAGTAATTAAAGCGTGCACTTCGTTAGCTTAAAGGGCAGGTCCTACGGCCCGACTCAACTCCTAATTGTAGCAAGTGTCCGGCGCTCTACTTGATTGTATGTAAATGCAATTCAATGTCTTTACATCAAAGCAAAAGTTGACTTTTAGCTCGGACTTTCTCTGACTGCCTTACCTCTTTGCCTGACTAATTTACTTTTAATTATTATAATGACTTGAAGTTCGACAAATTAGCCTTAATGCGAGTTAGTGCGTCAGCGTAGACAAATGACGTCCTGCAAAGGTAAATAATCAAAGAGTCTACGAAAAAGTCTAGCTAAATAAGTATAAGTCGTTGTACTGCCAACAACTTCTATGTTTAATGAATGTTGAAGTACTTTAGTTGAGGCTAATTAGTTAAAATCTCTTCGAGTCGACAAAGTATAGCCTTTAACGCCTTTTATGAAATACAAATTAGTAATGTTAGTTAGGCTTAACAGATGCGGGATATAAGCACAGCTTAGATGAGATATATATTTTAATAGAATACCCTAGCATACCGCCAGCTGAAAACCTTCAAGTTTATCTTTTTTATATGAGAGCACACAATTAACGAAGGTGTTTTAGGATTGCATAACTTACAAAGTATACAGGACCGTAGGAAAATATTTTTCTTTTTGCAAGTTATGCCAAGAAAAATGAATTTCACATAAACAAAAGCGACCAAAAAATGGAACAAAAAGAAAACACAACAAAAATTACAAACAAAGCAAAAAAAATGGGTAAAAAAAGCACACAAAATCAACTTTGATTTAAGTTTACAAAAATGCTTAGCAATTGCTTTGCTTTTTTAGCTTTTGTTGTTGTTTTTTTTTTTTTGTGCTCGGCCTGGCATTTAGAATTTTTTCGTGTATTTTTTCCCCTCTGTTGATCTCTTTTTCTCTGCGTCGCAATGTTGTGGATTAACAGGCAACAAAATATTTTATTTTTTATTGTTTAGCAACGCTGATTTGCCCCCTCGCCTGTTGCCAAATGCCTGGCCCAGCCTGTGGGACTGTCCAACTGTTGTCTGTGTGGCTCAGGATTTGTCACTTCAACGCACACACACACACACACACACAAAACATGAAAAACCCAAAAAAAAAATAAAAGAAAAAACAAGAGTGGCAGCAAAACAAAAATCCACTTGAATTTTTTACACTGTATTTTTTGTACATTTGCAACGCGAAAAAAAATAAATAAAAAATATCTTGTTCCTGTTTGCACGCGAAATTTGCGCTTGTCTGCCTTACGGCTTGTCAGCTCGCATGTTGCATGGTTTTAGGCGGGATTTGTTGCGCGCTCGCACTGCATGCCGCATGCCACATGCCCCACACCTTTTACTAAAGCAGCGGCAACTACAAAGGCAGCAACAGCCACAGTCGCAATTTAGGCAGAACAGCTGCCGCATAGAGGGGGGATGGTATATTTCTGTTTTTGTTTGCTTTCCTCCACTTGAGGGTCTTAATTTTCAACATTGTTGTTGCCCTTATTGCCCACAATGCCCGAGTGAAGGTTAACCTATACGCCGAGATCAACTCCGAAGGCCTAGATTAATTTCTTAGGGCTTGGGCGCCCTCGAAGTGTAAACTTTCTCCAAATGGGAATAAAAATCCCTTCCAAATGGCCAAGTCTTATTATTTTGTATGAAATTTGATTTTTTTGCTGTAAAATGTCAACTTATTAATTATTGTATTACTTAAATATCAATGTTGTATAAAGCAAAATATGTGAATGTCAATATTTAAATTAAAATAATGATTTTCAAATATTTTGCGGAGTTATTCCCATTACTAAAACGGTTACGTTTTTTATATATTTTATTTAATAAATGTATAAAATATACCATTAATTATTTATTATTATTATTTGCCTAGTATTTTCTGCCGTTTGCAACTAGTTTTTGTATTAAATATTTAACGTTTTCGTCTAGAAGCTGTCATCTAACATAGATATATTTTTTCTCGTATTTCATTTAAATCTCATGTTATATATCATTCATTTTGCGAATCGCCTCCCACCATCGCATTTTAAACAAAAACCTCATTTAAAGCAACGTTTCTTATTTGAAACAAGAAAAAAAATTGGCCATTTTTGTTGTTGTACATTTTTGTGGTTATTGCCTGTATATTAAATTAGCATAAATGATTTTTTTTTAATAATTATGCTCATGATGCCCCAATGGCTGCGCCAACATGCTGCCTGGCCACGCCCCATTGGCAGCGCCCCCAAGCAGCTGGCGCACAAATTACAAAATAATGAGCGCCAAGTGCAATGTATTTTTTGGTTTGAATTTTTCATTCACCGTCCGGCCGACTATTATTGTTATATAATGGGCCAAGTGAAGCGCTGCTGTTGCTGCTGGAATGATGCTCGGATGCCAATGCTCGGATGATGGCGCTTCATGTTGGTTTTCCATGGTAGAGCGCACCGAGCGATTCTTGTGCGTTGGCGAAAATGTTTTTTAATTGCACTTAAAATTTTATTTAAATGCTGCGCACATGTGTGGCAGCATTCTGCAACAGTTTCACATGAGTCTTGTCATTAAACAGCTCTCTTAAACAGAAAATGTAGGTTCAAGCTGCTTCGCTGAATATGCGAACTGAAAATAAATCAGTTTTAAAATCCGCAAATTGAATTGTTTTTTGAAATATTTATATTTGAGTGTATACTAAAATATTTTACTTGGTTTACTTTCAGGCTGCGCTTTCGTTAAATTCGGTTCCCAACAGGAGGCTCAATCAGCAATAACCAATTTACACGGAAGCCAAACTATGCCGGTAAGTGCCGCAAGAACATTTGATATAAGTACATACTGAAAATATATGTTGAATATATAATCTGCTTAATGCTTAAATGTCAAGGAAAATTATCAGCAAGTTCTCTTTTTACATTTTATTTTTCAACTTCAACTGACAAATGAAGTATATATATATAATGCCCACATAATTTCAATTAAACTGACGTGTCTGCCGCGAAACAACATTTGAATTTGAATTGGAATTTGAGTTTAGGTTTGAGTTCGAGTTTGAAATTAAAGTTGACGTTGATGTTGAAGTTGTCGCCTTGCTGTCATTTCCCACGCCGATTTGTGTTGGTTGGCCAAGTTGGCAAGTTAAAAACATGAAGACCTAAATATTTGTCGAGCTTATATTTCCTTTATTTTTATTCACGTTTCACACAATTTTATTCTCATTTGTCATGGACATGCACTTGTGTGCCTGTGTGTGTGTGCTTACAATGTCAAACTAATGAAATTTCCAACCTGAAGTACTTAAGGCTCTGCCTGTTTGCTGTACAGCGGTTGTACAGCTCTTTGTACTTTGTTGTTTATTGTTTGTTGTTGTTGTTGCGCAAAAGTACTTAACAAACTTGATTTAAGCTTCAAGTGACAAGACCCCAACTTTGCGTTGCCCGCCTCCTTTAAATAAATTCGAATTAAATTAAATAGCGAGCAGAAATTATTATTATTATATTCTCCTGTGAACCACTTCAATGGAAAATCAAGAGCACACTCGGCTCCAATTTTCTAAAAAAAAGAAAACCCAAGAAAAAAAACACAAATCGCAGCATCAAATTGTTTGACAACCGAGAAGCCGCCTAAAAGTTGTTTCTTGCCTTTGTGCAACGATTTTGTTCCGACGAGTGACTTCATTATACAGACATTTTGTAAGAAAATGCCATATAACTACATATACATTTAAATCTACACACACACACACTTATATATGTATGTATGCATGTCTGTAGAGGCGTGTGTATGTGTACTATGTGCTCTATGACAACGTTGCTTGCTCTGGCCTCATCGCGGTGCGGGAATTATTTTTTCTTGTGCGAAAATAAATGAAATTTGCATGACACTTGAGTTATTTTGCACGTAAATTGCTTCTTTTGACAAACAACACAGGCAAATATACAAAACCAGTCAACGAGCGTGCGCCAACGGGCGGGGAGGGATTAAAGCAAACTGAAATGGTTGCCATTGTTGTATTTTTGGTGTTTACATCAGTGCAGCGAACAGTTCGTTTCCAAGTCAACTCTCTTTCCCTCTGCGCTCTCTTTCTGTGTGAGAGTGCAGAGCAAGTACTCTGTACGAGTATCCTGGCCGCTTTCTCCTCTTTGGGCTCATCCTCCAAGTCCTGCCTGCTGCTTTATTTACCACTCAGATTGCTGCCTGGCTTTACGAAAGGCGAAGGCGAAGGCGAATTTTCCATTTTCGGTTTATGTGATTGTGTATATGTGTGTGTGTGTGTGTATCTATTTGCGGGCTTTGCTTTCGCTGCCGCCTCTCTACGCGCTTCTCAGTCGTGTTGCCCAACTCGTTGTCGCATTTAAATTCAAATTCAAATATTGTTGATGAAATTTGTTGCTTAATTTGCAATTTAGATGCGTTTTTAAACAAACGACCCGGCTTGCGCTGCCTGCGCCCCCTAGCCAAATCATGTGTTTGCTTAGGCGGAACTTCTTGATGATAATGAAGATCCTGATGATGATGATGGCGCCAGCTCAGCGCCGTCGCGTAATTACAGCTGGCTGACGCCAAAGCATAGCTTCGCTTGGCTTGGGAGGAATAGCAAAATCAATGCAACCATGCCGCAGGACAAACACATTTTTTACAATAACACAACTTTCCGGTAAAACAGGCAAACAAACGCAACCCCAAAAATGGAGACTTCAGGCAATACGATGAGCGATGCCCCTGCCGCAGCGTTCATCAGGCATCAGTGCTTCACAAATATACGGGTAAAAACTTCAAAAACATAGCCGCAAGTGGGGCGCAACTACAATCCAATATAAATAAAGCCAAGCAGAAACGGCAATGCTCAGACCCAAATATAAATCCAAATGCAATCCAAATCAAGCAAACAGTTGGACCCCGGCTTAAGTCAATTTCAATTCGTCAAATTTTACAGCTGATTGCAGAAAATCAAAGCGTGTCCCGAGGTGTTGTGTGTGTGTGTGTGAGTCCGTTATAACCGATCTAATACAACAGTAATTTTATGCTGATATCCGACTTTTCTTTTGCTGAGGCAACCATATGCTCTTCATGGCTATTTTTTATGCTCTGACATGCTCTGCTTGCCTTTTGGCTTCTTTCTAATTAACGACTCGCAACAATTCTTGCGCTAGACGAGGGACTGACCCGACTGGTCGCTAACCTGCTGCACTGCTGCAGGCCTACAATCAACTGCACTTCACTCTGAATTATTCCCAGTGCCAGTCTGGCCGGGAGCATTACATGAACTGCTGCGCCCACACCCAAGCCCACGGGCCGTACAGCTTAACAACGACAGCTGCAATTTTTCACCTGGGCAATTTTTAAGATGAGCAGCATCAGGAGCAACAAGAACGCCCCCAAAAGACGACTCTGGCAAATTGCTAGCTAGCGTGAAGGCAAAAAAAAAAAACTGAAAGTGTGCACAGAGAGGTTGGAGAGGAAGAAAATGAGCGCAGCAATTTCTGTTTTTTATTTTTGTAATTTTAAAAGCGCGTAATTTTGTTGTTTTTTTCTACTTATTTCTTACCTGCCTGCACATTAAGCATTTTAATGTCAGTTAGGCATGGCGGGGTGTGCGGCTGCCAAGTTGGCAGTTGTAATTGCAATTTGGCATTACGACTCTGGTCCTGGTAGCCAGGTAATTAGCGCAAAACGACGCGGCAGCTGTTGTATAAAATTTTTAGTAGCTTGCCCAAAAGTATGCTACACTTTAGCTCCTGCATATATTAATTATACAGAGCCAAATTGCCAAGTGCAACAACAACAACAACATGAGAACAAAAAAATTGATTGCCTACCTGCAGGCGTCAAAGTTGGCACAGCAGCAGCAACAGCAGCGGCAACAGCAGCGGCGGCAGACAAGCCGCAAGTTAATTTCAAGCTTAACAAAGTTTTTTTCGGGCTCTACCCGCCCCGCCGCACCGAACGTCCCACATCTCATCAGTGCTCTGCTCTGGTTTCGACGAACAGGCTTGGCTTTCATGTGGATGTACCACAAAAAGCTTTTAAAAAATTTTTGATTACGCCAAACCTTAAGCAGCTTATGGACGCCACGCCCCCGTCCCCCGAGTCCCACTGACGCACATTGGGCAACCACCACTCATTAAAAAGGAATTTACAGTCCGGCAACCAGATCTGCTCGGCGCTGGGCAGCATGGACAGTTTCTATTTGGCCCACCCAACATGCATTCGGCTTGCCGTTAATCCTCTGGCACTCAACATGTTATAAGTCGCTTTTAGTGCGGTTTGCAAGCGTTTTCTAAACAGAAGCCCTCTCAGAAAAAAACTGCACAAAGCATATATTGCGCCAAGCCGAAGCGTTGCATACTCTTTTTATCTAACCAATTAAAGTAGTTGACCTCGAAGAAATTTTGATGCTCTTGTTTGAATGTTGTTCTTGTAATGATAGCCATATTGTATATATTAATATTAATACCAAGTTTAGGGGACAGCTTTGAAACATGCATTACAAATAAATTCTATAGTATTTCATTCATATTGATGTTAAGTTCTCGAAAAGAGCTCTATATAAAAGCGAGATGTCTGATGAGTACCATCAATTGGTCTGCTTATACTCTTGCTAAAGTGATATTAAAAATAACTGTTTATGATAAATCCTCGAAAGTTAAAATATCTAGTAGATTGCATCGATTCGTATGCTTGACCTGGTCGCATGGTCTCTGTCTTGTTGTAGGGTATTGAAAAGTTTACAGTTGTAAACAATAATTTCGTATTCACTCAGCACAACATTCGCTTTTTTCCACACATTTGCATAAGCCGCTGACGCGATTTTTTTTGCCCCCACTAGGTGTCTGTGTGTGTGTGTGTGAGTGTTGTGTGTAAATGCGGCTTAGAAGAGCGGACGCTTTGGCAGTGGGCGTGGCTGCTTGTTAATGAAAGCGCGCGCATGCATTAAAGCCGGCTCTCTAAATGCTTTTGATTGGCGAAGCGCAAAAGCGCCCAGCAAAAGCAAAAATGGCCATCAGCCACAGCAACAGCAGCAGCAGCAGCTGCAAAGCAATCCAAGCAAGTGACTGACCAGCGACGCGGTGTGGAGGAGAGTTGAGGGTGGAGAAATACATAAATAAATATTTTAAATTACAGCCAATGTGACACAAAAACTTAGAGCGAAATGCCCGCACATTGGCTGTGCCAACGCCGAATAAATTAGGCAATTAGCATTTTTTCTTGCTCGCTCTTGTTGTTGGTTTTTCTGGGCAGTAATTGTTTGCATTGCAAAGTGGGCGCGGTCACAAATGGGTTGACATTTGCTTAGAACATTTGCATTCGCCAGCTGGTTGAAAGTCAACAAACCAACTGTTTACTTTGGTAGCACAGAAAAAAAACACTTGAAATTCACTCAAATTACTCAAAGGTAAAAGCGCGTCTGCTTCAGAAAACATCAAAAGCGATGCGAAACTTTCCCAAGATTATAATAAATTAATAAGCTCGGATATGCGTAAACGGGAAGCGCCTAATTTGTATCCAATTACAAAGGCAACAAGAAATAAATACGAAGCAAATATTATTCGAGTAAGCAAGTACTCAAGCCAAGGCCCTGATATACCATGCCTCATTATATGGATTTGCAATAAGTTCTATAATTATATAAATACTATCAAATTACTTGCTTAAGTTTTTACGTAGCTGCATATCAGGTGCTTTAAGTGGGTTCGCGTGTATGTATAAGGCGTTGCTTGTTTTTACTGCAGAGATTTAAAAATTGCTTAAACGCGTATATAAGCATGCTTTAGAGAGCGTCAAGGAGAATAAAATACACACGCTAACACACCCACACACCCTCACAACTAACAACAACAATAACAGCAACGATAACAAGAACGACAGGGCCGAAAACACAATCAGGCTGGCAGGCAACAGCGAGGCGTTGTGAGTTTTCTCCTGTTTTCTATTGTTCGCAGCTGCTGCACATTAGAAATTCAACTTCGTCTACTTTTAGGCGCTCAGCAGCAACAGCGAACAACAACCGACAACAACAACAGGCAAACAATGGCGTGTGAATTAAAATAGAAACTGAGTCCGGGCGTCTGCTGGTCGTCATCTTGGCTTTGCCAAGGTGCGAGTCCTTGCCAAGATCTATATGTGTGTGTTTGTGTGCCGCTCAAGCGTAAAGACAGACCGCCCCAGCCCTGCCCCATTACAGCCCACCCCCAGCCAGCCGTGGCCGCCCACTTGCGCCATATTGGACGCCATTTTTGTCAAGTCACATTAAGCGATGCGTCTGCCTGACGAAAATTGAACGCTTTGCGAGTCGAAATTGTTGTATAAATACAAGCATAATTGATGCGAGCTGAAAACAAAGCAGCCCAAGCAAAAACTGTAGCATAACACTTGGCGCTTGGCATATGTTGCGCCAATTCAGCCATGAGCCACAACGAAAACTATGGCAAAGCAAGTGCGCAACTGCTAGATACCCTGTAAATTCTTATTGATTCGAATTAAATGTGTCGTGCTTGGATGAGGTACTTAAACGATCTTCTCTTGAGCCTCTTGACTACACACCTTCCAACGAGCTTAGCTTAGGAATACGTTTTCTCTTAATTAAACTTAAATATTTTATATTCTATAAAAGATAACATTCAATATTTTAAGCAAGGCCATAGAGACCTGATTATCAAATCTCTGAAACGATAACGAGAGACTGTATATTTCTGGTTTCTTATTAAACCCGTTTTTATGCATTTTTGCGTACTGGGTATGAAAAAACAGCACGAAACTCGCGCAGAAAAATTTGTTTCTTTTGCATATTTTATGGCGCTGCCGCCGCTCGTTTCTGACTGACTGCGAAAACAGGTTGGCAGCGCGCATATCATTTTGGTACGGACCCCTCGGAACGTATTTACGTGCCGCGATGCGTTGGCATTGGCATTTTTTACATCTTTTTCACAGTTCAGCTTCAGTTTCTTTTATTGCCCTGAAAACGATGCCTCAGTTCTCTGGCCCAGTCTCCAACATTTGTTTCTCTCGCGCTCTTACAATATTTCCCACTCAGTTTTTTATTCTGCAAGTTGTCAGCTTGCAGATTTGCTTCTGCTTTTTTTTTTTTTGCACATGACGATGTGAAATTAATTTGAAATTTAAATGCGCGTTTTGGCAGCTGGGAAATGTCTTTGATGATAGCCGTGCAGCATTTCGTTTGCCTTTAAACGGCATGTGTTACACGTATTTGTATTTGTATTAGTAGCTGTAACTGTATTTGAGCAGCATAATGAGCGCGACGTGACAAAATTACTCGTTGGATATTTTTAAGGTGTCGCCATTCATTTAGCACAAAAGCTGTTTGCCTGTTTTTGCTGTTCGAAAACCATTTGATTTACTTTCTGTTTGAGTTTTATTTTTTATGTTAAACTGTTTATAAATCAGACCAGAGTTTTAGTTTAAAAGCTTACAGCTAATAGACATATTAAAATAGGCATGTTTAAATTTATTTCTAAAGAACTCTAAAGCCGAATTTCAAAACTCTTTCCAACAGGCAAGTTGGTATTCACATATATAATATACCTTAAGCTGCATTTGTGTCGTAAGCCCGACTGCACAAGCTTAATATTTGTATTACATTATGCTGAGGGTCTAGATATATTTAGCCCATCTTCTATATATGTGTTTATATAGAAACTCTTATTAATCGAGCAGTTAGCTTACGTTACTTGCATTTTCACAACTCATTTGTTGCTGCTTAACACATTCGCAGCGCCTGAACATATGTTGGCACAGACTTGGTGGAGTACATAAATCTTGCGGCATTTCGCCCAGGGGCGTGGCAGGACGACCACCAAAATCACCATTACCACCACTAAATCAGTGATGTTTAGCATATTAGACACATGCAAGGCGGCCAATCTTGGCAGAACGTACCCGATACCAGCGCAGCCCCCCTCTCTGTATTGATTTGGCAGCGTTGAGATTCTCGCTCAGCCTGCCATCAATTTCAATTTTGCTCCAGCGGCGCAAATCCAAACAGCGGCTGCCACATACAATTTTCTGGCGCTGCCTGCAGACTGGCGCCTCTGCATTCCACCCTGCTCGGGCAGGCGTCTAGCAAGAGCAGCCTGCCTAAAGCCACTTTTTCGGTAAACTAATTTTCTTGCTTCAATATCTTGACAGTGAAATTGGCACGACGCTGGCAAAACGCAATCAAACCGACACACACACATTCACGCACACACAAGCCAGACAGTGTGTGAGGTGTGCGCGTGTGTGTGTGTGTGTATTGGTATATAAATAAGCACAGTATACTTTTAGGTGGCGATACCTTTGCTACCTTTTGCCAAACTGTTTGCTATTGACATCACGTTTCGTTTAAGCCAAAACTGAACCACTGGCGCGCCCAGCTCCTCCTTATTACTCGATCCTTGCGGCAGCAAACGGAGTCATAAATTTCTGGTTTAGTCACCGGAAATTTAAGCCAAGTCGCCAAGTTGCTTATTAAAAACTTGTCGCAAAAAAAAATAAAGTAGAAGTAACTGAAGAATATCTGGGGAAAAAGTGTCCTTTGCGCGAAATAAAAATCTCACATTTCCTAGGCGCATAAAAGGCACATCGTAATGGCTGCTGCTTCATCATGCTTCGTCGTGGACGCGGCTCATAAAAATCTGATGGCTGCTAAAAGCGCAAAACTTCCGGCTTTTTGTGTAGGAAACGCGCTGCGTGCATCATTAAAAATGACATGGCCATGACGCGTGCGGCAACCGAAAAAGTATGCAACATAAAAACGGTTGCAGCTGCGCTGCAATTTGTTGCCATTTTCTACTTGCCACCGGCGACCTGTCTGCCCAACTTGCCAAACAGCACGTTATAAACAATTTTAATAGACTTGCTTAAGACCAAGGCATTGGCCAAACAGCCAGCCAGCCAATTCAAGCTACCAGCCCACCATGCAGCTGCCCCTCTCCAACAATATTGTCGAATGTTCGCTTCACCAGCTGCATTTACGTTCATTGTCTTTTGCATACATATATATAGTATTTTTTTTTTTTTTTTTGTATTTTCTTCGTTTTTTGCTTGGCTCCTCCTGGCCGCTGTCTACGTGCTTGAAGCTGCAAACTAGCACATAGCGCAAGTAGCGTCCGACGCGGCGGCTACTTAATTTAATGCACGTCTGTTTGCATAAGCCCAAACCTTATTGAATCGACAACGGCGCGCACTACAAATGGCGGCCGCATCATCAATGTATGGGCACGTTCCACTGCCTCCAGCAACTGCAACAGCAGCCGCTGCAGAAGGAGCAGAAACTGCACCAGAGACCAGAGCAAATGATGAGCAAACTTCAATTCGGATGCGAATGCAGACAACGTCTGAGCATAAACTTTAATGAGGCACACGAACTTGCCAGAAATTGAATGCTGACGTGATTTTTAAAAAAAAAAAAATAAAGGAAGCCAAATAATCTGTTATGGCCTCAGAGCATTGGTCAAATATTTAACTGGCATGAATGAAAATTAAATTAAAGTATTTTTCAAAGTTGATATGAGGGTTGCCAAAACTACCTAAATACATTTTGAAGAATATATTTAGTTAAAATAACTGAGACGTACATGTTAGATCCAGAAATTTAGTATTTTCATGGCTTTAAATAATTGTACATCTATTTTTGAACAACTATTGTACATTGTAAGGAAAACATTTCAATCCTTAAAATCAACAGAATACTTTGGGAATAACTTCAAGCAGGAACACGAACTCCTTCGATATCATTTCCGGCATAAGCATTTTATTTATAGTTGAAATAGTCTGCTTTTTGTCCTGATTTACTTCACTTTGCCAGGCCAACAAAAAAAATGTTGTCAATTTTTGTTGCTATTCTTCCTTTTTTTTTTTTTTTTTTGTGACAAAAGTTTTGCGGCATTGTCTCTGCGCTGCTTGTCAAGTTTACTGTGTTGTTTGTTCTGCTGCTGCTGCTGCTACTGCTATGGCTGCTGTTGCATACCTTGAGGCGCTGTGGCACTGTCAGCTGTGCTGGCTTTTGTGGCATTGCTTTTAAGTTAATAGTGCTGCATATTTTGTGGAAACTAGTCCCGCAGGTGTTGCACACGCTCTTAAAGCTTCCAACTATGCTGAAGCCCAACCCTTTTTTAATTTTTCGGGCTTATTGTTGTTGGTACGCCTTGAAGGCGGCTTTAGATTTTTATCGCGCAGCCAAAACACTTCAACTTTAAGGGACAGCCTTTTTCCGGTCTTCCGCCTGCCACCTTCGCTGTTTCAACACCCCGCTTACCCCTTGCCCTTTCCTCTGGCCACGTTTACGTGCCAATGATGACAATTGCTTTTCTTTCTAGCCGCGCACGGCTTCGATTTCGGTTTGGGCTATGCCTTTGCCTTTGGCTCGTTTCTTTCATTCTTTCACTGGCTTCATTTTATTTTTTTCTGGTTTTGTTTTGCACGTCGTCGTCATCGTTTTCGTCGGTTTTTCGCCGCTTGTCTACAATTTCAATAAAATTTTATTAACGAATTCCGGCGACGGTCGGCGGCGATGACAAGGCAGCATTCGGCAGGACTGTTACGTCCATGTGAATTTTTATACCTTCAGTTAGAATGCCGAATCGATATTATTATTACAATAACAACAACTGGAACAACAACAGCAACAGCAAAAAAAAAACTGTAGCAATTGCCTGTCAGCATTGTACTTGTCGATTTTGCAGCTTACTTTGCTGGCATTGCATACTTTTAAGGCGCTTTGACAATTCTTTTTATCTGCGCCAGGACGACGACGACGTCGACGACGTCGGCGACAACAACGAGAACGAGGACGTGGCCGAGCGCAGAGATGAGAAGGCGGACGTCGCTTGTTTGTTTGTCATTTACGCCCCACACCCACACACTTCCACACCCACACAGCCATTGGCCCCTTGTGGGCCAAGTTGAAAGCCCGCAGTTCAATTCTCAATGGCGCAGCAGTTTTCTTTCTTTCTAATGGCGGCATTTCCGCTTCGTGGTCGTCGCCAGCGTTGCCGCCGTCTTCAAGTTTTCGTTGATTTTCCACGCTCCGCCCGTGCTCTTCTCTTGGTTCTCTCGGCTTACCGAAAGTTGACATCAATTTTTGTTCGATTTTATTATTTTCATCTTCATTTTCGCAGCGCCCGCGCTCAAATCTATAATTGTATTTATGTCAACTTTTTAAATAGATGATGTGCTTAGTGCTTCGCTCGCTCTCGCCTCCGACACTCCCTCTCTCTCTCTCTCTCTCTCTCTCTCTCTCTCTCTCTCTCTCTCTCTCTCTCTCTCTCTCTCTCTCTCTCGGGGGTTATTTGGCATTATAATAATGACTTTGCCTTTGTGATAACGACTTACGGAAACGTTTGGGCATGTCATTAGCATTGGCCCCCACTACAAATTTGTCCCGAAATGATATTATTAATAGAGTGAAACACATCGACCGAATTTATTGGGCGCCAGCAAGCGGCTAGTATGCAAAATAGCTGGCAAATTTATGTGCAAAGTTCTAAGTGCAATATAAATTAAAAGTGTAAGAAGAAAGCACAAGCCAGCCCTGCGTATGAGTAATGCGCGGTCTACAACCTGAAACGGAACAAAGGGCTTAAATCTGTGTAAAGCAGAAGAAAACTGTTTGAATGAGGCTTTCAAGTGTTTTGTTAATAATATTATTCTCATTTAATTAAAACTATTATGCAAGCTTAAGATTAGTTAAACGTTTTTCAAGAACCTTTGAGTTTGTCAAGTTCGTTTGAAAGTGCATTAAATTTATGAGGTGTGACAGTCATTGTATCTACCTGTCTTATTTTGCACAAAGCATATTTGACTGCAGGTTTAACCCTTCATGCAAAAGCCAAGCACCGTGCAACAAAATGCAATGCAAAGCATGATTTCAATTTCCACAAGCCGCAGCCCCGATTTGCAACGCTCACATGCAATTAAAGTCCCTGCACTATCTCACCAGTAACTTTGTGTCCGAACTGTACACTTTCGCAACCATTTTTGACTTTTAACATACACAAAAAAAAAAAAACAACAAAATAACAACACGCAGTCCGAAAACTATCAACTGTAATCAAGTTGCCTAGCCTAAAGCTGCAGAACACTAAAAGGAAAAGCTGCTAAAAAGCATTAAGGCGCTGCTGCTCCGGGCAACAGCAACAACAACACTAAAAAACTATAGACGGAAGTCGGCAGACATTAGTGCCAAAAGTGCGTCACAAACAATATTTCCGTATCAACAACAACGACAACAACAACGACAACCACAACAACAATGGCAAAAGGATGCGCTGGGCATAGCCTAGACACTTTTTAAGAGATTAAATTTTGGGGGGCTCAGTGTCTGCGTCCAAAACTGTACAGAAACATTTACCGTAAGCACATACACACACACACACATACACACTCAAACACACTTACACACACATGAGCCGCTCGCAAACTTTTGCCAAATAACAATGGCTGACAGGATGGGTGCGGTGTTGTGCAGGGGCTTGAGGAGGCGGGGACTGCAACTAAAATAGCCAGCAGCATTTTTGCGTTTGCGTTGTTTAAACATGCGCAAAGTTCAGGGCTTGAACTTTTATCAAACATACGCCATGCCAAACCAGGCACAGAATACTTTTAGGGTTACAGCAGCAGCAACAACAACAACAACAGCAGCAAAAACAACAACAATAACTCCATCATGAAGAACAACAAGAACAAGTGGAACAACAAGCCGAGCTATGGGAACGTCCATGTAAAGCAACTATCAGCGCCTGGGGCTCAGCTTGTTATTTCAGCTTGGCTCACTTCCTTGCTCCGGCAGTGCGACGCACAGATACCAAAAAAGGACATTAAGGAAATTACCAAAAATTAGTTATATCAGAGTATAAATTACCGAGCGGGAAGGCACAGCAGTCATAGAAGAATTTCACTCATCCTGAATTTCAAGGCAGCAACAAATCTCTTAGCTGTTCCTCAAAACACGAAACACACAACACTCTCAGCCTAAGGCATAAAATTAATTAAAAAATGTTACATAGAACTTCTTTCTATATTTAAAGTACCGAATCTCCCATTAAAATATATGTTTATATTTGTATGCAATTGGCGATTTAAAGAGCGCCCAGAACCGAAACCAACTAGAAATTAGTAGCGGGAACAACTCAAATAGAAAATTAAAATAATTTGCCGTTTTACGCATTTTTGCATGCCATAAATATTTCATGAGGCGGCAGCCACAAAAACTGACAGCTGTCAAAACGCGACTGTTTCAAAATGTAAAATGCGAGTGTGTACAAAATTCAGCATGGAATACATTAGGGGCCCTGCGGGGCATACTTGTCTTTCACATAGCCCGCTTTCAATTTTCATTTAGCCAACTACAGTGCGACAAACTTGATGACTGTCAAAGCTGTTACTGTTGTTGCTTGCTCTCGTCTTGGGCCCTGTGACTGACTGCGTCCCAGGCGATTAGAGGCGGCGCCGCAAAGTATGCAACAAATAACAAAATTTTTAACAAAATCTTTTAATCCCAATGAACTGTAGCTGTCCATTCGAGTGCCTCCGACTCGACTAGACAGCAACGTGGATTTCGCCTCATGTCCAAAACAAACGTCGCAGGCATTTACTTAATCGACAAGGGATTAGATTGCACCAGCAGCTACCAGCTACTGCAGAGGGTGCAGGTGGTTGGGGAGGGGATGCTTCTGGCGCGGAGCGGGGGATCGGCAAACAGTACCGGAGCGTTTGTAATGTTTTCATTTGTGTGTCTCCGTTGTTGGCCACTTTAAATTGAGAATTATTGTCGCAAACAACTGTCCGGACGCAGGCACAGGACGAATCGTAGCAGTGAGCACTGAAGCAGCGGGCCTTGATAAGGATATATTGTGTCTCACGCAGTTGGACAGCTTTAATCTGGGGTTACGCTGGCCCCGGATCCACAGCGTACGTGCTTAATTTTGTTTGCACTTTTAAGCCCAGCCTCGTTTCCTCGCCCTCCCACTCCGTATCCTGTGCCGCCTGCAGTTAGGCTACAAAAATCACGCAGCAGGCGTTGCCGGGGCCAAAAGGAGCGCAGGATACGATGCCAGCAGCCGCATGCGCTTGCCAAGGATTAGCGCTGATTGAAATTGCAAATGAAAATTTATTTTTACTGCGTACTGCTGCCAACCCAAACCCACGTTGTCCTCTTCCAGGACAAATGTTAGTTTAGCTCAGCGCTTGGACACAACGCCTGAGTTGGGGGCGGGGCGAGACGAGCCGGCAACCCTGGGTCGAAGCGCATTGTATTAAAATTTAATTGAGTAACTGACATTTTATTTTTGTATAATTAAATTAAGCCCCAGCTTAGCGTTTGATTTTAATTTGTGCGACATTTGTCTGCTGCAAGCGCCGAACAGTGCCGTTCTGTCACAACAATTGACCGTGTCACGCCCCCACGCCTGCCCATGGCACGGGGTTGGGTCTGCAGCTCCATTATTTTGCCATTAAATTTGTTTATATAAATATCAATTCGGCGCCAGAACCGGCCGCAGGATTAGTTGCAAAAATTATGTTAAGTTCGCTTCTCTTTTTTATGTTGTTGCAAAGCCTAGACGCAGGCGTTGCCACATAATTTATTGGTCCGCCGTTTGGGCTCAAATGCGCAGCTGCGTTCATGTTGTAGGCATTATTGGCCATCAAGGGCTTAACAAATTGATTGGCCAGCACCGGCAGGCGATCAGCGAGGGGCACTTTACTGAATAATATGCAAATTAATTTGATGTGCAGACAACATCTGATGGAAAACTAAAGCAACAGCAGATTGGCAGCTATCAGTGTTGTAAAACATCGCCATATTGTTTCAAGTGTTGGCAAGTGATGAATAGTAGCGTTAATTTATTGATTTTGTGATAAAAAGTCAACGAAATTTCCCCTTGATTTAAATTTCTTAAATTTCTTGTACATTAACAGCTGCAAAACCCATTTGCAGTCCAAAGCACATTGCTGATTAAGTAACTTATTCCACAAAGCACACTCATTAGCTCATTCGACTGTTTGACCTATGGATAACATTACAATATAATGTCGAGCGCTTTCTGCTGACCCCCTTGCTAAGCAAATATTGGCAGCGTGCGCAGCTTGAGCGTTGCCCACTTTTTTTTTTTTTTTATATTAAAAATTTCATTATTTTAACAAACAGAGCGCGCTAAAATTATTAGCACACGAGACGGGCTGGGTGGTCGTGGGGCGCCGACGACTTACAATGTTTTTAATTAAAAAATCCTTTGGTCAAGCAATTATGAGCTACATTAAAACAAACACGAAACGCGCACCCCCAACGGAACTGAAGCGGGGGGAAGCTATATTATTAACAGCAATATGTACGAATCTTATATTAATTCCAGCAAAGCTTTCATCTCGCATTTTGTCGGTCCGTGGCCTGACCTAAGTAAATATTAATAAAACATATTAATAAAACGTAAATTGGGACGGCGAACCCGACGGCTATTTGCATGTAATCCCCGTAATGCATAAAACCTTTGCAGACTTTTAAACGTCGGGGCCATCAATATGCAAGCTTAAGACAATTTGAAATATTTGCATAGCTTTAAATGCGACTTAAGCTGTTGCTAGGCCTCTGAACAGAGCAGAGAAGACCGGGGCGGGAGAGAATGCGATACGCATATCTCATGTGGCCATTATTTAAGTGCCCGGCCACACCTTTAAATGACTTTTGCATTAATTTATTGCATACTTTCAGGCGCGCTGTCATTACAATTAAGCCTGAGTGTGTAGGAGGTGTGTGGCTGAGCAAGAACGTCCATTTCGCAGGCTTACTTAAAAATTACATAAATTTTGCTTTATTGTGCGCAGGGCGCAGCAGGCATAAGCCAAAGCCTAAGCCTCAGATCAGATCTTTGGCAAAAACCCCATACATAAAGTATGCAATTAAATTTTCACTTAAACGATTATCACATAAATCCAGAGGCCAAGCCAAACGTGTTTGCATTTAAATTAAAAGAGCCATTTTTCTTCGTGCGTGTGTGTGTGTGTGCTTGTGTGTGCCTTTGTGTGGGCGGCTGGAGAAAGGGCCTGTAACCGCAAAGAACCCGCCCACCTTATGATAACACCATTACAGCAGCAAGAACACGTATGCTTCATGTGGCTGGCAGTTATCTGCCTTGAACCGCAAACGCCTAGCACGTAGACACACATACACTAGCAAACACACACGGACGCAGTCACACATACTGACTGTGAGAGGCGAACCCGTTGTATATATTTGCTTATGTTAATTGCCGTTGAATCCATTTCCATTAAGATGCAAGTCCTGCCACTGACGATAATTCCACACCCATTCACCCACACACACACACGCGCGCAGCAGCATAATTGCCGGCAGGACAGTAGCCCCTGAAAGTATGCCTTGACCACGCCAACGTTAAGCTACGTCCACTGACGTCCTTCGCCCCGCTGTTGCTTTTCAATATGCACAGCAATATCCTTTGGTAAACACACACAGAGTCCTGGACCAAAGACCCAGCCTGCGAGGCCGTGCCCAGGCCTGGTCTAGCTTCAGCTCCAGCACTAGTGCCCGGGTCGGAGCCATTATATTATACAATAACAAAAAAAACCATCGCATACCAAGTGGGGCGCTAATGCAAGGCATGTTTCTTGCGCCACCCGCCTGCACGTCGATCTATTCGCCCTCTTTGGTACGTGCTCTTACATATTAGTCAACTTCATAATTTTTAATTGATACATTAAATTTCGTTCAAATATTAGCAGAGTAGTCGACGGTCTCTTGAGTGGGCGATGGTGTGCCCACGGGCGTCTTGAGTGACAGCTTAACGTTGTAAAGCCCAGTTTATTATGCATGGGACGACGCACTGGCTTGGGTCTTGCCTTGGATTATCAACGGGCATGGAATCTTACGTTTTCCTTTCAATCTTGTTGGCGACATTCAAAAGTTGGCAGCGTCTTGTTTGATCTGCTGTCGTACTTTCGGCAGACTTGGAAACAGTTTTGCCCCAGCTATTAATCTCAGCCATGTTTGTCTAATATAGAAATGGAGCTAAAAGTCGGATAGCATTCGATTACTTACAGCTTACTTCATATCCATGTTCGACGTGCAATACAAATGTAGTCTATTATGTTTAGCTTTTAATGGCTATAGCTGAAATAACTTGAATTTGTAGGTATCCAAGAAGTGTGAAGAAATCACCTATCTGAAGCTTGTCTGGTGACTATTGATTACAACCTACCCGTTCGCCAACTTTTAGTACTATAAACGGGACTATGAACTAAATTTAACTAAAATTTCGGCAAGATTTCATTTATAGCAGGCTACGATTTAAAAGCTGTTGCAAGTCTTGCGCCTTAGTCGTTGAGCCATTCAATATGCTCATGATCCGCCCCAAAAAGTAGGCAACACTTTAGACATTTTGACTGTTTGCTTACATTTAGCGCGTCTACGGGCTGCGACTCAAAAGCAATTTTTTCGGCTTGTACAACGACTTCAGTTTACCATTTTCAACTTTTTTCGGCACTCTGGCAGCATCACAGTGCTTGGCACTCAACCGCAAATGCATTTCAACGTAAAGTTTTTAAACAAATATTTGCACAACTTGCTGGCAGGATTGGATGCGGGGGAGGCGTGCCAGCAACTACACGGTTGATTTTCTTGTTTTTTTATGCACCGGCATTCAAACAATGCACAGCCAGGCAGGCGAACTGTGCAAAGGCTCGAGTCCAGGAGGAACCTGGTAGCCAGCCATAAAATGAGCAACGGTGCGCCGCGCGGTATGCAACAGTTTTTTCTGTGTCTGTTGGTGTATCTGTGTTTGTGTGCGCGCCTTTCATATTTACGCCCACGAGCACTAGCATCAGCAGCAGCAGCGAGGCAAACAAATGGCACAAAAATGTATTTGCAACTGTTACCTAGCGGAGTTGCCTGCCTCCTCGCTTCCACAGGCGGTAACTCTATAAATGAATGTCCTTTTGATTTTGTTCAACGAGCCTAGCGAGTGACTCAATTCAGCGGCGCAGTTCCGGTTGGCCTTTTGTTTTGGCCAGGGCCGTGCATTCTTTTGAGCCAGTGTGTGGTGCACGCCTATAAGGGATGTCTTCTGCGCCTTTTGTGTGTGCAATATGTATTTCCTGAGTGTGTGTGTGTGTGTCTGTGTGCGTCTTGCAGTTGTGTTTTATTGTGTGTGTCCTCGGCGTAGGAATGTTTTAATTTGTTTTCCTATCCGCTTCGCTCGCATCTTTTTATTGCTTTGCCACAGGCTTCGTTTCGATTGTTTGTTGCCTGTCACTTGCATTATATTCCTTTACTTATACATTTTCTTGTTTTTTGTTTTTGCATTCATGGCACGACATACGCCCTCAAGTATGCTACGGTTTCCGCTTGCCATTTGATATTTGTCGCTTGGCTGACATAAAATATGAGCACATATTTGTATTATTGTTTGCCATGATGATTAATTGAAGTGGCATAATATTGTAAGAATTTTCATTGCTATTGAACAAATAGAACGTACGTTCATACATATATATACCACATTAAAAGCCATTTAATTAAAACATTTTACTCAACTATTTCTCTTTCTTCGTTTGCTTGCAGGTAAGTGGACTTTGCTTGTGCCATAATAAACAGTAAGTCCTTTTGCCTAATGAACAAATCTACTTCAGACCAGCCACAGTTTGTTCCGCTTCTGTTCTGTGGTATTGTCTTGTGTATTTAATTACAAAGCAACTATCTTTCAATTATTTACACCTGCAGCTGCCCAACAAAAACACAAGGCAGACACGTGCCCCAGCTGCGACTGAGTCGAAGGTTTTGTTTCTGTCTGTTTTTGCCTGTCCGTGCCTGGTTCCGTGCTGCACTTCTTGGCCAGCCAAAACAAAATATATATCCACTCTTTACATTGATTGCCCTGAAATTCGCGCGGAGCCGCCCACGTAACAGATAGCCAAGCCCCCGAGAGGCAGTCACTTACTTCCGCCCACTTGACGACCGCGCCCACTTTCGATAATTAATTGCAGACATCAGTTGCAGCAGGGAGATTTGGACTGGGCTTGCGGCTTTAACCGAGAGCAGCAGTAGCAAGCAGCAGCGGCAGCAATGAAGCATGCCATCAATTTGTCTCACTGTTGTAGCATACTTTTAGGTGCGCTCGCAATTGTTTTGCCAGACAGCCAGACAGCGGGCTATAGTCAAACCAAACTGAACCCAACTAAAGTGAACTGAAGTAAAGTAAAGTGCAATTACAAATGCAACTCAAGTGCCAGTCACACAACAGGAAACAGTTGAGCGCCGATTTACCTGCGCTTACAGCGCGAAATCTAGACGAGACTGGCGACGTCTGAAGAAATGCTCTTAGTTTTGGGAAGTGACATTGGCAAATTCAGCTGTGACAGTTGCTGTTAGAAAAACAATTGATGAAATAGATCGAAATTAAGCGAGCTAGAAAAAAACTACTTGGTAAGGTTCCAATGACAAAAGTTACCAACGTTTCGAATTGCACAGTTGAAGGAACTCTGCAATTAATATTCAACACAAAAGTAAGAAGAAAAATAAGGTAACTTAAAGCATAAATTAATAGGTTTGGTAAATAGATTTTTAGCATAACAAATATGTGACACTGCGCGATGCCTTGTTTCTTGCTTCCTTCTGCTGCAATTACCCTTGCAAATTCTGTATTTAAAAAATGGTAATATAGACACTTTAAATTGTCGGTTTAGTACAATACAAAGCTTTCAAACTAGTTTCGAATTCCCCTCCCAAAACCAGTTTCAAATCAGAGATGTAATCACATAGTTATCCCCCAAAAGTATGCAACAAAATAAATAGCAATTAATAAATGTTTGAGTTCCATTTGAACCCAAAACTTAAGTTGCAAAGCACCAGAGCAGTCGATCAAACGCACTTTCGCTCTCAAGTGCAAGACAAAGTTGCCACAACCCGCCCCCGAACCATGCCCCCATCTAGGGCATGGCATTTAGCGTAGTTTTTTAAAAGCTTAAACGTGTTGGGCATACGCACACTAGTCGAAATATTCTCAAGCGCTGTGTCTGCAGCGACACACTCTGCTATGCTAGCTCTCTGTCTCTCTCTCTCGCTCTTTCTGTGTCTCTCTTTCTCTCTCTGTCTCTCTAACTACACCTTGAAATTAAGTTGGAATTTCAAATTAGCCACACGCAAACACACATACACGCACGCATACACAGTCTGAATGCCACACAGTGAGACGCGATAAAACGAAGTCTACTTTTGTGCTCTCGCAGAATTTAATTAAAAGAATTGTAAATGTTTTGCGCTGCTGTTTTTACTGCTTTCCTCTCTCGCTCTCTCTAGTTACACCGCTGGGCAATTAAAGTCAGTCGCAACAGCAAATAGCATATAAATTCAACTAACTCATGAGCTAATGCGCTCAGCCCCTTACTCTAAAAGTATGCACTGACTAATTGCATTTTATGAATATTGTGCTTGGCGTGTGACGTGGCCCAAAAGATAAATGGCCAACAACTGCTGCTGTTGGCCAAGTGGCTGGCCAGCTGTCTGATTCTTGTCTCAAAAGTCGCTGCCCCACCCAGTTGTGTTCCCAAGTGACCACTGCATTAAATTAATGAAACATATATATATATTTGTGTCTGTGTGCGTGTGCGTGTGTGTGTGTACCAAGTTGGGAAACCCTTTTTTCCAATAAATGCCAAATTAATTAAAAAATACAGCGCAAAGGCAAACGCTGGGTCCAAAAGTAAAGAAAGCCAACTCAAGCAACCCAAAAAAACTTGAGACACAATGAGCAATTTTTTTCGCATCTTTTCTCTTCTATCTTTTCTTATATCGTATCTATGTGCTTTTTTATTTTATTTATTTTATTTCATTTTTTTTTTAGCTAAGCGCGCGCCCAACTTAAAAGTGTTAATTAAAAATTGTTTCACAGTTTAGCTGCGAAAATGAAAATTGAAAAAGGGCCCGGCCAAGCAAAGCTTCATATTTTTTTTTTCTATCCCACTCTTGCCTTTTTTTCATTAGCCGCTTCAATTTAAGGCAAAGTCCAAGTGTATTTATCTTAGCCCCAAAACTTGTAGCTGTAATTGTGACTGCTCTACCCACAGCGCCGGAAACTTGGCCATATCACGGCATTGGCCTGCCCTAGCTGCTGCTGCTTAAAGTGGCCAAGTGGGTTTCCATCTAACTCGCTCTGGCTAAGGCCTTGTCTTGGCCCTGGTCCTGGACCTGGAGCTGGTCCTGGCGCAAAGTGCAGCTGCAGCTTGTTAACGCAAGTAACCGTTGAATGCTGAGCTCTCCATGGAGCTCTGCTCCGTAGTTCTCTATCTGCATCTACGTAGTAATTGCACACACTTAAACCGCTTCGCTAGTCGTTTGATGGCCAGGCCAAGCAATTGTTACACAATTAGGTTGCTTCTTTTTCTTTTACTTTTCTCTCTCCGTTAAGATAGGACTTAAAGTGCCAGAGCTTTTCCTATTTGGGATAAATAAAAACTGGAAGGAACAAGATTTACTTTACAAAGTATGCTTTATACATATTTATTAAAAGTTCAAAAATATTTAAAATAAAATTTTATAGAAATTATTAAAAAATTTCATTTATGTATTTACATGAATTATAAAAAATTTTATGAAATCGTTGTGAATGAAAAACTGAAAGTTGCTTTTTACGATCACAGACATAGCTCAGGGATCGGTAGTTCACTTTGCCCGTCCACACGAAAATCCAACCCTTTGCCTAAGCGGCTTCACTGCAAGTTTTTATTTGAGTTTTTCATTAAAACGCTGAGTCCAAAAAAAATAATATATATATATAGCAACTCGAGGGTTATGCTCCAGTAGAAGCTGTAGCTTCAACTGAGGCTGCTCTTCAACCGGAATTGGGACGGGGCTGGCATTTTGTTTGCCTTGCACTGCTGCGTGTTTTTAATTTTGCGCGTTTCGCTTGTTCTAATTGAAAGCCGCGTTGTGTGTACTTTGCCAGTTTGTACATGTGTGTATGTGTGTGTGTGTGTGTGCGTTGTGCTTGTATTGGTTGTGTCTGTCTTGTGTTTGTCTTAACATTTAGACTCGCAAACCAAACCAACGGGCAGAGTATGCCTTGTGCACTTCCAATTTCCTCTCGCTGTTATACATACTTGTAGATAAATAATTTACTTTTTGCGCACTAAGGCACAAACAAACAGGGCTGCGACGCGGGCAAGGAGCGGCAACTAAATGCGATGATGTCGACATATCTCACACAACAGCATAGCAAATATTTATAAGTGCGACACATATACATAACTCTATATACATATACCATATATATATATATACTTTTATATTTATGTATATGTTTGCTTATGATGTTCAGCAAACGAAGGCGAACGCAACAACAACAAATAACAATTTTTTCAGTTGTGCTGTTTGTTGATTTTGCGCCAAGCCAAACTTTGCACATGAACCCTTTTTGGATACCAACCCCCAGCCGTGGCACGGCGGAAGGGTTCGAGAGTGCTGAAATTCGGGCCTTGGCCCTAGGGGACTGGCTACGCAGTTTTCTTTGCTTTTACTTTGCAGTTGGGAACGGCTAAAAATTAAAAATCCGGTTTGCTTAGCCCCGAAAAGCAGGCTTCAATATTCAGCTTCCGCTGCCCTTGAGCCATGACCTTGTGGGCGTGGCTTGGCATGTTATTGCCCCGTAAACTATGCGACTACCAAGCATGCAAATGTTGCAGGCCACACAAAAAACAGAACCAAAAAAATAAAATAGAAAAACACTGCACAGCATAATTTATGGCGCTTGTGCATAGTTTTTTGTCAGCGCTGACAATTTGGTCCGCTGTAAAAGCGTGTGATTTGTCTTTGGTTGCAACTTTTGTGAGCAGCACACAAAAAAAAAAAAGAAGAAAAAAAAAAGCAAAACTAAGTTGAGGGGAACATTCCCTGCGGTAGTTTTTGGCTGGCAAATGTCAACGGCAGACGACGTCCAGGCTCAGGCTCAGGCCCAGGCCCAAGCTCCAAAAACGCCTGTCGCTCTTTTGACGAAATAGACAAATTTGCGTTTTGCTGCAACAAAATGCCCAGAAACGGCAGCAGTACCAAGAGTCCATGTCCTGGCTCGGCACATGCATTTGCATGCAATAAATCATATGCAGAGAGACAGCAACAATAACAAACCCGCAACAACAACGCTCACTGCTCAAATAGCAACACACACACACACACACACACACACACACGCACACATACACACTTGCATACAGGCAAAACAATGTTGTGGCAACAACAAAAAAAGGTTGCCGTTGTTTTGCCTGCTCGCTTTTCCTTTCCATTTTTCTAGTACTTTTTTTGTCACTTGCCTGACAAATACATAAATTTGCCAAAAATGTCGCCGCCTTTCAAAAAATTTGAGCTGGCAATTGGAATTCAACGCTTTCTACATACAATTTCCACCTCAACTCATAAAGTTTACCAAAAAAAAAACAAAATAAAAAATAAGAGTCCCCACGTTACGTTATGGTCATAAATCATATGAAGGCGGCACTAAGTTTTGTTGCTCCATACGCTTACCTGGACGAAACTCATCAATTTTTTAGCATTTAATCTGTGTGGAGCATTTGGGTAATTCTGAGTGAAAGTGTTGAAAAAGATAAAAGTTGAAAGAAAGGATTGTATATATTTTTTAAGAAAATGAGGAAGCACTGAATCTTTCTCAAGAATACTTTTTTATATGAATACAATTTTTTTACCTTTGCTGCAGATAATTTCCACTTTTTAATTATTTCACTCATAAATCTTAGTCTCCCCCATTTATCTCAATTACACTTTCCAAATTGTAAGCAAAAATATTTTGGCAAGCATCAATGAATATGCATAATCTTGGACTGACACGAATATTTGTAAGGTCACTAAATGTTGTTTCTTTGAGCGTATTTGTCCATGTCTCGTTGTGCAGCGTGTTGCCAAGCCGCACAGTTCACATTTGGCGTTTACCTACGAGTCATCTACTAAGTAGTCATGCAACGAATGTTGCAGCATTGTTCGAATTTTGCTGCATTCGGTTGCAGCCATTTCTTTTGCTGCCTGAACAACTTTTCATGCTTGCGTTAAATTAAGCAAAAAATAGTAATTTTTTGTGACGCTCACTCAACAACAACAAACAAAACAACAACGGCAAAAAAACTGCTGATACATAATTCACATGGCAAAACAGCACGAAATGTTTTGCATAGCCGCCCTGCGCTGCGTGTGGTGGGCGTGACTGGCGGCAGACGACAACAAAGTGGAAGCCATTAAATTTCATGCAAGCAACTAGTAAGGAAAAAAAAAAAGAATTATAAAAAAAGAACGCAACATATCTGCCACGCCCATGCGCTTGCACCAACAAAATGAGTTTGCACTTTGTTATGCAAAAAACGCAGCGCCAGAGGCAAACTACGAACGAGACGCGACGCGGGCTGCACGGCTACACCTGCAATGTTGCACCTTAAGGAATGTCTGGCAGGGAAATAAGAAAAGTAAAGAGGGGCCGGACTAAAGGGGAACATAAGCAGGGCGGCATAAGAAATGCTGCTGAGACAGCAGCAGCAGACGCAAACTTTGCATGTTTTTCATATTTATCCTGGCAGAGAGGAGTCAGCGCATTCCAGACATAAACAGAGAGACGGAGCATTGGAGCGACGTCCCGTCCCATTGCATCTCATCCGACGCCATATACGATACTGTCCCGTCCTGTCCTTTGCTGTCCTGGCTTGGACCAGCGAAGGGTTAAAGGATGCGTGTGTGCAAATTATTTAGAGGCCAGAGTGTCAGAATGCCAGTTACCTGGCTACAGTCGCGTCTTGAAATATTCGTGCTGCCTTATTTATGGCACAAGCTCACACACACACTGACACTCTCTGCTGTGCTGGTGTTTGTGTGTGTGTTTGTGTGTGTGTTTGTGTGTGTGTCAGGTGTCAGTGGCGGAAGTTATGAAAATACTTTGTAAACATTTCCTATTTCTATTAGCGCCCTAGCGCACTGAAATCCAACCTGCCCTTCTCGTATAGCTGCTGTCCCATCCACAACAATGCAATGCGGCCTTCAAAAACTATGCAACAATGTTTGTTAGAGAGAGAGCAAACGAGCAACTTTTTGGCCATAAGTGTTTTGCACACAACCTTAAAAAGTATCTTACGAATGTGGCCCTAAAAAGTATCTTTTACCTTATCGACGCGGCGCGCGTTGAACCCGCGGCTATATGGAAGGCCATAAATTATATTTTTTGAACTTCAAGTCTGAAGTAAGGCAAAAACAAAAAACTTTTTGGCAGTTATTACCAAGTGTTTTGTCGTCGCAGTCGCAGTCTACTGAGTCCCCGGAGTATCTCTTTCTTTCTCTCTCTCAACTGCACAACATATCAGTAAACATTTTTGCGACTTTACAACGACTTTGAAGCGCACCTGAAACGAAAGTTTTGAAACACCTTTAGCTCCCCCAGCTGCCAGTCAACTTTAGCTGCGCTTTTTCAATGCACGCTTCTTCTTTTTTTTTCGTTTTTGCGTTCTGGGTACCTCTTTAATTATTTTGTGATAAATGATGACATTTGAGTGGGAAAAAAACGTAGCGAGTTTTACAGCTTTTAGGGGATTTCGCTAGACTACTTACATTGGTATTGTCTGCACACTTCATTAGCACCTGGTCGTGAGTGGGAACCACAAGTTGAGCTGCTGCACAAGGATGCCGGGCACACAGAACCCTTAAAGATGCCAAGCATCCTTAAGCTTGACAAGCCGAACATGAAAATATTAGTACATGTCCCCAGCAAACAACAGCTGACAATGACAAGGCACCGAACCGGACGAAAACAATAGCCAGCCCAAGTCTTGTGTGGCACGCCCATCCATCCCACCTCAGTTCACCCCCATTTACCTCTAACTACTTAAAAGCGCTTTAAACTGGTAACAGGCTCAACGAGCATCTTGGCCAAACAAAGGCGACCGTCGTCTGTCGGAGCAGCATAACTTGGACGCTGTCGTCCTGCGCTCGTCGATGATTGATGATGGCATGTGACACTAATGGTGATTGTTGCTATTTTTTATCACACGTACATCGAAGCACACTCACACACACACACACTCACATACAGCACAACTAGTGCGGCACCTGAGCAGGGAGACTACAATACATTTTTAATAAATATTTTGTTGCGCCTTTTTGTTTCGATTCAGTTGAGTTCACTTCGGTTCGGTTTAATTTTACATTTTAATAGGGTTTTATGAGCGCGCCTAAAACTATGCAACATGATTTATGATGTGCCACGACATAACCCCGAACAATTACTCAAATTTCATATTTTCGCTCCTTACTTAGCAAGTGCCCAAATCAACAGAAGCGAAGCAGTTGTGGCAGGAGTTGCAGCAGGCTGTGTTTCCAGCCAGATTAAATATATTAGCTAGGTGCGTCCCCTTTTGGGCATTTTGATTAATGTACCAAATAGCGCCAAAATGGTATCCACGCAGTCTCCAGCGGATGGGAATGCTTAAAGAAGCGAATCTAACGCAAGCTTAGCTAAGATCATTTGCAATTTAGTTAACCAGATACTGAAAGTAAAAGCATTGCTCAATTTGTTCTTGTCTATCAATCTTGTAACAATATTCGCAGCAAGTGGAGCTTTAGTTAAAGTATTGTTTTATATTTTAAATACTCAATTAAATCCCCGTTTAATAGGCTGCAGCAAATGTTATTTAATTGCACTACATTAAAGTTATTGTTAACTAACTTACATAGTTACGCATTTTTCTGTATTGTTGCCAACTGGCTGAGCATTGAAAATTTCAATAAGTACATATACCACACAGAAAGTACGCACACAATCGGAAATTATAGATATGCATTAGCAATTGTGAATACAACAAATGCATTTAATGTAATTTGGCATTTATTTATGCATTTTCATTAAAAACAAATAAGCGAGAAATTATAACAATAATGGAATTGACAACGACATGATTTTCAACAGCTATGCAAATGCTGCTGCGCCATATAAAATTGATGAGCCGCTCATTTAATCATTCTGAAATGTATTTAATTTCTTCCTGTTTTTTTCGCTGGAATTTTTTGTGATTCGGCTACTATTTTGCATTAAATAATTGCCCATTGCAGTGAACGGAAGTCATTGCCTAACAATATTCATACTCCATCTATTTTATTATTTATTTTGGCGCCTGCTCCGTTGTGCAATAAGAGATTTAGTTATTAATATTTGCTTTTAGTGTCTCTTAAATGCATTTCGATTTCTGGCGCGTTGCTTGCGGCCATTGCATTTTAATTAAAAATCAAAAATAATTAGCTATTTGTTTAATTACATGAAAATCATTTGCGCCATTAATATTTATTCGCAATATACATATATGTATTATATGAGACTGTGTCTGTCCCCGCCCCTTCCAGTCCCCTTATAGACCATTTGGCAGTGGATTTGCATTATTTATTTACATTTCAAACATGTGTCAACATGTCCGCTGGCCAAAATGCGTGCAAATATACACAAATGAGAGCTCTGATAAAATATATTGAAAATGACATAAGTACATATACCCACAGATACATATGTATATATAGATAAACTAGTAAATGCATAGATAGATAGGATATGCCACATTCGCGCCAGCCCATAAATGCATATTTAATTACAAAATTAATTAACATGAATATGAAAATAAGTAAGGCAAAAGCTATGCAATCAACAGAAAAATAAACAAAATAAAATAAAATAATAAGCAATATTTTTAAAGGGCAAACTGCTGCGAAGCGAAAGATATTTAAGACAAATATTTTGGATTTAGTGTTTTTCTATATCTATAATGATAATTTTCCTATAGGCCCTTCGTGAAGAAATAAATGTTAGCCTTAACGTTTTAATTTCTATTGAAGCTAGTTGCTGACTTTAAACTTTTTGTTTATTTATTTTTAAATATTTATCCCTGATATTCAATGAATCTAGCAAAGAAGTATAATCCTTTGTACTGCTGCTGAGTTAATTTGAGAGGCCTTCTAGGGTTTGCAACAAATTAGTGCAATAAACATATAATTAAATACATTTATCCATGTCTCGGTAGGTCTGTCAGGACTCAATACTTGTGCCTGTACCAAATGTGCTCCAATCAATTTTAATTTAATTAATTTTCTCAAACAACCCTCTGGAAACAAATCTGCAAACAAAACGAACGAACAAACAAACAAGCAACCACACACCTATCATCAAATGCTTAAGCGTCAAAGTTTTTCCAGTAATTTGTGCCATAGCACGCACTTAAACCGAAATGAGTTAATATTTGTACTGGCATGTAAGTTGATGCCCCCGTTACCATCCGCCCGCTCACCCGCATCCTCATCCGCATCCGCACCCGCAACTCAACCAAGTTGTATGCCCCGGGCAAATATCACTTACTTATGTTTAGTTGTTGCTAATAACTTTTGCAGGCCGAGAGCTGTGGCGCCTGCTGTTAATGACACAACCGCAAACAAAGTGCACACACACACACATAGAGACATAGTGATCGAGAAGGGGCTGGGCGACGGGCGGGCTTGTTGTGTAATGGCAAAGCTCATTAGCTTTGCACGCAAACAAGTTTTAAAGCATGCATTTAGGCCCTTTGCGGTTTGACAGGCACTGGGATACATACATATGCATGCATGTAAGAAGAGCCGCACTTTGCCTGCAGCCTCCAGAGCGTGTATGTGTGTGTTGACAGAACAATTAAAAGCATTTAAAATAAAGCATAGCCTAGCAATAGGCTCACTGCCAGCCACACGCGTTCTGCGGCCTCAGCGAATGCATAAATTGTATAAGCGTTTGTGTGCGTGTGTGTACGTATGTGTGTGTTCCACTAATTACCATGTCTTTAGCTTTGGCATGGCTAATGTCATTGGCACTCGCAGCTGGCGACATAGTAGTTAACGCCTTTTGTGCGGGGCCTAATAGCTGAGTCATTGAACTTATAAATTGAAAAACAGTTGATAAAAAGCTTGACAGAAACCAAGAGACTTAAAATAATCAAGATTACAAAGTTGCCACTTGTTTTAGCTATTTTTATATATTAACCAGATAATGAAATAATCTAAAAATAATTTAAGCTAGCTTGTGAATTTTATATAATAATATATTGTATTATTATATATTCCCAAATGGTTTATCCCAAAAAATTCAAGTTAAGTTTTTATTTTATTAGTCAGCAAGCGTATTCCGCATTCGACTTTAGACCGATTGTTGTGCTAGCTAGTTGTAGTTATGGCTTATGTCAAAACCAAATGTTGTACAGCCGTAATTATGGCATGTCCACTACGCCGCCCTGCTCACCCCCTCCCCGACACGCTGATGCTAGTGAAACTTTGATTGCCCGCGGGGCGTTTGGCATTCGCCAGTTAAACTAGCTGGGTGCATTAAATTTCAGTGCAGCGCCTGACAAACAACAAATTTCACTTCAAACAAAAGACAAATTGCTACAGGGGGCAACAATTTTTATTTTTCTTATCAGACGCCGACAATCTAACGTCCTGCCAGGCGCACTTAACTGAGCGTCAAGTGTTTGCCAAAGAAGCAAAGGAGCTGCAAAAAGTTCGAGCTGTTGAATTTAGCTGGCTGACTGCTAAATTGCAAACACATGCTGCACACAAAAAGGACAAGAGGACAATGGACAACGCCAGCGACAATGGCCAAGTTAAATCAGCCGTGAAATCAAGCAGGTGTTTCAATTTTTACTAAATTGACTTGACTTTGACTCTACCTGACGACCGCTCCTAAAACCTGACTGCCTTCAGACTTCAGACTACAGACTACCGACTTGCCCCTCACAGTTGTTTGGCACTGTTGATAAATCGTAGTTATTGTCGTTGTTCGCTTTGCTGGCCATTGGTTGATCGTTGTCAGGTCGTCTCATTAAAACGTTTATTATGCATTGCATTTCTGATTATAAAACCGAATTAAAACTTATTTATGCAATGCCTCGCACAGTATATGATAAAATAATCATTATTATTATTATTGCTATTATGTGGCAGTGGCATATAATTTTTCATATTTACCCTTTGACAACAAGTACGTACGCAAGAAGCTGACTGCTCCCGTCAATTCAATGTACAATTTCGAAAAACAAATTTAAAAATATCAGCAAAATTAATTATACGCAACAAAAAATTTAAATTTGCATAACAATAATCTGGACACGCACTGATTTCGAATTCCAATGAATAAGTAATTATTATGTAATTATTTTTAAGGAATTTATATCGATTACACAAAACTGCAAAATTAAATGACAATAAATTTAAAGGCATTTTACATAAAATAAACTGATATACAGTTATTTGAAGAAGTCTTGCAAAACTTTTCTACTCTATTATAAAGAAAATTTTGACTTCATATAAAATGAATCAATTTATTTAGATTTACTTGACAAATGTTTATTAAATTTCCGATAAATTTTTTGGACTTAAGAACCCAATTAAAACAAAACCCAATCAGAATCAAGCTGCATATATTTATATGAACACCACCGTATGCTGTACGCATACACGTACGCCTACTTGCTGCTCCCTGTGCGCTTCCCTCGATCTGTGTATTTTTTGTCAAGCATAAATTGGCATTTCAACTGGATTTGCATGTTAATTAAAATGCTGCACGCACGGACAGCTGAAAACAAATGCAGAGACAAGGGCATTAAAGCACCCAATAACGCCTAGTGGTATGCAGCACATAGTATACGAGTAATGCAGTCTGGTACTACAGCGCTTAACAGCTGACCGAACATTGTAAGCCTTTTGTGGCGCCTCCACAGTGGCAGTGCCAGTGCCAGTGCCAGTGCGCCCCGTTGGCCCGGCTTGTCCGGGTTCGCCTTGGCCAGATCGATGTCAGACCAGGGCCCAGCACTTCACTGCTCAATGCTCGACGCGGCTGGGCGCATTTCATTTTGAACTCTATTTACTTAAGTGTTCGCCGAGAAGCGTAAAAATGGAGACGAAACTCAGTTCTTAGTTCGAGCAACAACAATCAAGTTGATGGCTTGTGGTGAGGGTTGAGGTGAGAGTAGAGAACTCTATGCGACCCGACCAACGACCTACACTTGACTTAACCAGCATTGTCGATTGCATTGCTCGGTGTGAGTTGACGGTACACGCCCACAAAAACTGCATGCCATCGTCAACGCCTACGCTTTTTGGGGGCAGGCGAGACTTTAATGATGATTTCCTTGGCGCTTAAGTCGTTTAAACTGCGACCCGATGACGTCGTTCCACGACTGACGAGTGCCTTTTCTGTGTCTGACTAGTAGACGCGGGCGGAGTTTGCTTTTTTATTGCTTCAGCTGATTCTATGCCCTGCCCTGCTCAGCCCTACCCCGCTCGGCCCTACTCTGCCTGCCATGCCTGACTGACTGGAGTGACTGCGTCTGCAGCTGCTTTCATGTGCATTATGAAGCACTCGTCATCTGCTGCTGCCTCTTCGCAGTGCTCGTCGTTCTCTTGTGCTGCTTTAAGCACTTGACTTTGCCTAGAGTGCAGCCCATGGAAACGCAACACACAATCCTGCAGCACAGACTCGCTCGCCCCCCGTCTCAACCTGCTGCCCTGCGCCATGTTGGCTTAAAGATTTTTCGCAGCTGATGGAATTATGACAAGTGCCATGGACGAGTGCTGTGCATAGTCGTAAAGTTCAATATTTTTATAGCATACTTTGGCTTCTACCCAATAACAATAATGCCTAAAAGCATGCGAATGCCAACTCTTCAGCTCAGCTTCTTCCAGCCAAATACAAGAATTTTGCAACTAGTCTTATAATTAATTGCATTTTTTGACAGCATGCAATATGCCATTTGAAATGCTGTGATTGCACTTGAAAACAAAACTAAAAATTAAAACCGCAACAGACCCAACGAAACCATATTTATTTACAGATTTTTACATTGAAAATTGCGTCTGGTTGCAAAACATTCCATAAATTCCTAGCATTACTTTTGTTACCATCTAATTCCTATTGTGGCCTAGCCATTTTTTGGCCCACCTACCAACTCTTTTATCGACTGTGCAATAAAATTTGTTGCATTTGTTTAATTTATGCCGCTGCCAATTTTATAATTTATTATAAACAGCAGCCGCCTGGGCGGACTGTCAGCGCACCCCCTTCCCCAACACGGCCCCGCCTCGGCGAGCATTTAATTGACATATTTAAAATATTAAATTGCATCCGTGTGCAGAAATTGGTTTGCCCGTTAGGTATTTGCTATATTTTTTTTTATTCATTTTAATATATACCGGCTCGGCGTCAGCGCCGTTTTGTATGCAATTATTAATTTTTAATCAAGTAAATAACTGTACACACAAAAACGCCAACGGACCTGGACATACGGACAGCACATAATACACACACAAACACGCGTAGAAGTAGACATACGTGTCGACAGGACTCGAACCGCAATGTGCGTGATTTCCGCTTTGCGTTGCACAAAGCCAATGACAAAACAATAGAAAAAACAGCCGCAGGCAATTGAAAATTTTCGTAACCTAAATACCGAATATCCTACACACTATATACACATAAATATGCATATATAACTATTTGCAAAAGATTGTGTGGATATATTTTAAATTTAATGTTTTAAATAAATTAATATAGAATATTTCAGAAATCATTTGCTTTAGTAGTTTCCGAACCGAGAAGAGTGTGCTAAATATTCGTTGTACACATTTTTCTAATACTCTTCTTTAGCTTAATTTATGTGGCAAAAAATACTGCAATTAATAATAACTATATATTAAACAATTCCCGCCGTTGGGCATTTCGGTGTTATTATTTAAATGTCGCTTGAAAGTACACTGGCAAACACGCGCTTAGGACAGACAACAACTAAGCACACTCACAGATTCTCACACACACACGCACAAATGCATATATAATTATTATATTTTTTATGCTAGTCGAAAATTATTATCAGTGACAGGGCAGACAGACAGAACCTGGCTCTGGGACAGGACTCGCTGACTCGTTGACAAAAATTAATAATAAACTAAAAACCGCAGGATATTTACACTGCACTCGATTGTAGGCTTCGACACGTGTGTGCTGGCATGTGTGTGTGCTTGACATTGCAACTATGCTGTCGAGCGCATTGTAAATTAGTTTGTCTCTCTAATAATTTTTTTCAACAAACGATTTTTTTTTTTTTGACAAAATTAGTTGGCTGCTTATCGCGGAACATTCGCCAACGCAAACGCAAACGCGGATGCGGATGTTTGTTCATGCGTAAAATGCGATGATTTGTGTTGCATAATTTTGTGAGCGCACGTTTGTTTATTTAGCTGTTTTTCGTTGATGCCTAAAGGTAAACACACTCACACACACATACAGTCACAAACAACCAAAACGCTTTGATTTATTATGGAAGATTCATGTCAAGCCGTAGGCAATAAAAACATCGCTTTAAAATTTAATATTTGCCGTGCTCTGAAATTGCTCGACCTTTGATGTATGTCCGAGCTGCTGCTAAGTGCAAAGCATGCTTCTCAAATTGACTGGGCCCAATTTCAGTTTATTATTGACATAATGCTGTGGGATAGAGGTTAAATAAATCCATATATTTTTCATGTTTAACTAAGTATTTGCAGATTTATTTATAATTTATGTTTGCTTCAATCCTATGTAAATCTGTATTCTAGCTATTCCAGCCCTGGGTTAAGCATTATTTATGGATCTCAAGCACACTTGACCCAAAAGTGTGACACATTATTTGAGTTTAATTCAAATTATTTATGCGAGAATTCCATTTGGCAAGCCTAAAAGCTTGCTTTAAAATGCAAAATGCCAAAAAGCTTAAAGTCCTGGCTTGCAAATTAGGATATGCTTCATTGACTGCCAAAAGGTACATAAAGTACGAATGTCTGCGTGTGCTTGTAAAGGTTCTCTCTTTCTCTGTCTCCATCTCGCTACCTCTCCCTCTCCCGCTCTCTCTCTCTCTCCCTCTCTTGCTCACTCTCTCCCGCCGCCAGTCTCAAGCATTCCCTGGCATATAAATGCTTGCTTTGTCATTCGTTCCGAGTCATTTCATTTTCACTTTGTTGTTGCCCCATGCAATGCCACTTGCTGCTGCTGCCTCTTGTGCTGCTGGCTGGTTCTGCTGCTGCTGCTCCACAGTTCCAGCTCACTAGTTACCCATGGCACTGCCTTAAAATGACAAACAACATTTGGCAGTTCCCTCGCCCAACTGCTTGAAAGCGAAAAATGCTTTGCAGCAGCACCAGGGGGCAGCAAGTCGAGGGGCAGGCTGCGCGTACATGCCATTGCACAATCATTGGATTCCGAAACATTTCTAGAATATTTAATAAGAAAACTGAAAATCGTTGAAATGCCAGCAACACTCATAATATCATCGCCCAGTCGCAAACGCCCCCTTTAAGCCAGTTGCTCCCATCTTAGAGCAGGAGGCATCAGCTCCAGCAGTTCCTAGTCAAAGTCTAGGTCGTTTGTCGGTTGTCTGCGTGTGTGTGGATGTGTGTATGTTTATGTGCGTGCCGTGTCACCGCCCCTACAATTTCTGCCAATGCATTTTCTTGATAAAAGGCTAAGGTCAAAGACAATATTGAAATGCCAATTGAACTTTTTGCTATTATTAAAATTTTACTGCCTTCGATAGAAGCGTTTTCAGAGAGTGCCCAAGCACCAGTTTGTAAATGCCTCTCACAACAATTTAGGCAGCTTTTCATAGTTAAACACATTAGGGCCTGGCCAAAAAGGGCATACCAAACTGGTTGCGTAATTGATTTTGTTGTTGCAAAGCTAGTGTTCAATTATTTACATTTAATGGCTGGCATGATTTTGGCAAAAGATAAAATAATGCGATTGTATTTGTTCTATGAGGCTATATAAAATAAATAGTGCTAATGAATTGTTGTTATAGAGTAGATCCTATCAGTGATCATAACTACTTAATTTATTTATGAAACTTTTTTGAGCCATAATTCAATGTACACAAACCCTTTCAAGCTATGCAATTTATTCAATTTTTATATCAATTCCTTGCACACATCTGCGTGTTCCTCTTATAGCCAAGACTAACCCTTGGCGCTCGACCCTTAATCATAAAATTTGACATTTCTTGGAAATCCACTTAAATGGCAACTTACTCATATTTATTCTCTTCTTCTTTATCTTTACAGGTATGTACTACAAATTTGCATAACACAAGCAAAGAATAACCCCTTTGGGGCATCCTTTATGTAAGTGCAGTGTCCCAGACGAATCCTGGCAATCCTGGCAATCTATGCACTAGACACTGAAAAATTTGTATAGCTTATTATTAATAACTTTGGGGTGGCTGAGATCAAGTAGCTAAATCTTGAGAAGCATTTAAGCAGCATGTCAGAAACAAAACACGAACGAAAAAAAAAAAAATAAGGAAGAAGAAGAATGGTCGACATTGACAGTGATTACAAGCTAAAAGTATGAAAAACAGCAAAAACTACTTAAGCACAAGAAATAACAAAAGACGACCAGCCGGGCCATAGACAGTAGACAAATTTTTTGCATAAACACAGACGACAAAGCCAACTAGGGGCTGCACTTAAAACAAGAGCCAGTGCAGGGAGCACAGGACCAGTACAGGACCTGTAAAGGACATGGCAGGGACGGGGAAAGGGACAGGGAAAGGCCAAGCAAATCGAAGCCAAGCGAAAGTCATCGAAGCTCAGATGCCCAAAGAATTTTCTCCATTTCAATTTTCTTTCCATTTTTTTTTTCCTTTTTTTTGTCTTGATGTGAGATGCGAATTTTTCAATAAGTGCGACAGGACGAGGGACCAAGGCGCAAGTATAATAATTTCGGGCGGATGGAAACGACGGGTGCGACGACGCGACGTCGTTTAAAATATGCCGGATTGTTGGATCCTGGCTAGCGTCAGGAAGCATACAAGTAGAACGGCTCAAAATGCAAAGTAGACGACATCCGCTTTGAGATTGGATGACGTTCGTCGCCCAAGCCCAAGCCCAAACCCAGGCCCAAGCCCTTGCCCTGGCCGTAGTCGTAGCCTTCGCCATCGTCAAGTATTAAAAGCAAATAAGTAATAAAAATAATAATGGAGCATTTTTACCATTTTTGCTTCTCCGAAAGAGCAAAGGAAAAAAAGGATAAGCATCTTAGCGCAATTTCTTGCTGCCTTCTCAATATAACAAAAGGTCCTTGCGTTGGGCCAAATGTGCCGAAAATGAAGAGCTGGTGGAAGGGGGCGGGGCTTGGCCATGTGGCAAGTGGTTGGGGAAAGGCACGAAGCTCAGCTGCTGGACCTGGTCTAGTACGGGCCATGCTGCTGTTTTGTCCTTTATTTCCATTTATTTCTCCTTTCCTTTTTTTTTTTGCCTTTTGCCGCTCTCATATTTCTGGCCGCGTCCCTAAAGGACAACAACATAAATGCAGGAAATTTGAATGGACGAGCGCAGTGAATGAAATTTGCAAATATTTTTCAAAAATTGAACTTCTCTGGCAAATTTTTTGCGTCCGCAGGCTGCCCAGATGGACATGCAGTGAGGGGTCGGAGGGAAGTGCCGGCTGGCGGTTTATGAAAATAAGTGAAGAAAATTGATTTGAAGTACTTTGAAGTGCAAAAACGCATAGCGCCGAATCAGTGAAGAATGCTTTGGCATATTATTTCGTTTTGACGGACTCGGACAGTTTTTTTCTCTGCTCCCCCTATCTCTCATTTTTTCATCTTTGCAAGCCAACTTTTGTTATGATAAGCAAGTCAAGCAGAAGCTGCAATGACTCAAGAGACAGGGGAGGCGAGCATGCAGCAGAGACAGAAACTGAAATCATGGACCCAAAAGCAAAAGCATGTGCATATCTGTGCACGTTTGAATAAAGTAACAAACTGCAACTGACAACAACTATTTAGGCAAATGTCTATTATATAATCTTTAAAATGTAAAAAATCATTTTATGCAAAGCTAGGGACAGCTACTTACGCAGCACTTCTTTTTAATAAGTATGTTCTTGGAAAAAGATAGAAAACTCTTCACGAAAGCTCAGCTTAAATATTCGCATTTTTGAAAAAAAGACTTGCAAAATATGTCGTACTGCTAAACATATAAGTCCAAAATAATACACATTTTGCTCAAACTTAAGCTCATTTTAGTAGACGATAAGCATGTTCGATCATGAGTAGACACATATTTGAACATATCCAAATAGCTTTGCTTAAGCTGCAGTACAAGAAATTGATTTCTAGGCTTCATGCAGCTTAACGACAACACTTACCCAAAGGCTCGGTTTAAGTTTGAGACTGAGCCTCCGTCTGAGCCGCAATCAGACAACAAAGGAACATGTGACTGTATAAATTGCCTAGAAAACTACAGACTACCGACTGCCGTCTATCATTTCCGCAAGCAATTTGTGAGGTATAAACTTTGTGTTCTTTTTCTTTCCTTTTAAGAGGAAAAATTGTGAAAATATAAACCGCCAAGCACTAGACTAGCAGGTAAGCGCGCGGCAAGTGCGTTCGCCTTGACGACACTCGTTTATCAAGACGGCAGCCAGAGAACAGTTTGCCCAAGTAAAATGTTTCACGCCAACGCCTAGAAGTATGCAATGGCAGGCAGACAGTCGTTTTGGCCAAATATATTCATTGCAAGATTTGTTGCCAGTGGGTGGAGCTGTTTTTGCATATGAAACTGCTCGCCGCTCCTGCTCCATCCCCGCGCTCTAGTTGGATGCCTGGATGGCAGGATGTGTGCATGGCACACTGGAGACTGCCAGACTTATGCTTGAATTGCAAATAGTTAGAAAAGATTTGCCATGATTTTGATGTTACTTTTCGTTTTTCTCTCGGTTTTGGGCAAATGCATTTCTCTTCTTTTGGCCAAAGCTCTGCGGCTTGCGCCTCAGCGATTGGGAAGGCATGCCAAAGCGATTTGTGCTTACTGCATTTGGGCGGGACACAAATTTCGCATGATTAAATTAAGGCAGATAGTGCTTCCTGCACGACTTTGATGTCTCTTTTTTCCTTAAGCATGGCTTAAACTGGGCATTAAATGAAATGTTATATAACAATCAGAAATCAACGCACATGTAGCAAATAAAAATATATATAAATATACGTATAAAACATTTGCGGCCATTTGCCGCTGGCAATTGCACGCACGCATACACACACACACACACAAAGAGAAGCACACACATTAGTGTGCAATTTGGCCAAATGTCGCCAACGTGGCAGCCTGTCCCCGGCCCTGTCCGGACACTCGGACAGGCGGACACCCGGACGCCCCGGACTGTGCCCGCCTGTCGAACTGTTGCCGGCTCGCTCCGAAAAACTTTCACAATATTTCCGCAAAACAAATTGCGCGTAAAAATGGCAATGCAATTTTTGGTCGTTTGTTGCGGCGGCCGTTGCCAAATGGACGCCATGTTGCATCCACATATGTTTCTGCTGACCTCCCGTCCACGCTGCCTCCCTCACCCTCTATGTGTGTGGATGTGTGCGTGCCTGTCCCATGTTTCTGTAATGTTTGCCCAATTGAATTTAATAATATTTTCATTTGGATTTTAGTTTTTAGTTTTGCGAGAATATTTTTGCGCAATTTTCACCAGGCCAGTAAGCTGCAGCTGCAACTGGCACTGCCATTGCAATTGCAACTGTGTCCTGCGCCTGACGTGTCCTTTGAAATGTTTTGCTGTTTGTGGCTGAAAATTGGCACGGAACTGGTCAGCACATTGCACACCACATGGCAGGACACCGAAAAAGGCAACCAAAATGCCCGAAAGAACTCATTGGTTTAGTTATTGGGCTAATTGGATCTAGAGGCGCGTGTTGTGTAGCCAATTTAGTTTATGATGTTGTTTCATTAGCCTCGGCCATTTGGCCAAAGGGCTTCAGAGCAAAAACCTATAACTAGATTGTTTGCTTTTAATGTGAAAAGCCTCCTATTTAAAAACTATGTATATGGCTCATACTATAGGGAAATCTCCCTTGGGTGGACAGCGACCGTCGGGTAATTTTTGTCCGCGCAAAAGGAGTGTGTGCCTAATATTCTAATAAAAATATCCTTCCAATAGGCATGTCCACCTAATAGAAGTATCCGTTAGTCGAGTTTCTACCCGATTAGCTTTTAACATTATTCTGCTCAACATATATAATTATTATATTGTAAACATCATGACGTACTTATTTGTAGTTCAGACGGTTTTCTAATATCCCAACTAAACTTACCAATTGATAGTCTTATTATGTTCCTTACGTTTTGGCAAATCCTTCCCATAATTGGTTTACTACTATATTGCGTTGTTCCACCGATAAACTCTTAGTGCTTGCACGTGAATCGTAACCTTTTGAAAGAGTTGCCCTTTATGTGAATGCCACCGATTACTGCCCAAGCGTATAGCTGAGACTATGTAAAGAACCCCCTTAAAGGGCACTTACCGCTGTGCTTATCCGTAGCTGGCAAAAACAACTATCGCATCAACAGCTCGTAAAACCAAAGCAGCAAATTAAGCTGGCAGCATAAAAAGCCAACGAACAGAAGGGATAGACAGAGTTGAGAGGGGGGAGCAGTGTGCTGTGTTGACCACTGACCATAATACTGACCATAAATATAATATTTGATAATTTTATTAACAATTTTCGACTGTAAATTGTTTACGACTGCGATTGCAGTGGCCAAGACTTGGCTGCTTTTTAGGCGTCTGCCAGGCGTTAACTGTGCGCTTTTTATGCGAGCCAACTCCAAATGAAATATTCATGCGGCCCAGTCTCCCTCTTCCTCTCTCTCTCTCACTCTCTCATACACTATCTCTCACACTCTCTGGTAGAGTCGTAAATTAAATTTGGCCCTGGCAACATTCTGTTCAATCAAGCACAAAAAACGCAGCAGACAGTCTGAGGGCAGCTATCCTGGCTATCCTTACGTTTAGTTTAGTTTCTCCTCTTGCTTTTTTTTCCCAGCTGTGAACTGTGTGAACGCACTTTGATTTTAAGTGCATTAGAGAGGCCCAGTCCTTGCGACTAGCAAATTCAATTTGTTGCAATCCTATGCTAAAATCAGATCCCAAAAACTTTTTGCCCCGTTTTGTCGACATTAAATTTATGAAATTGTGAGCTTCCTCTTTTTGCTGGCCTGCCCGTGTCCTTATGTACAAATGCACGAGGAGTACTCGAAACTCAATCATGCTTGCATGTAATATCCTGGCTGTCCTTTGCTGCCGTGTTGAGCCAGCCATTTGCTTGAGTAAACTGTGCGGTCCTGACGACATTTATACCCATAACAACAGCAACAACAACGAGAACAACATCTACAACAACAACAACAATGATAACAAAATGCCAAGTTCATTGCATGCGCTTAGCTCCCAGTTGGAGCTTCTAAGGAGCTCCTCGGCTGCGCCCTGAACTATGCAAGACATGTGCAACAAGGCATGCGAAGGACAGATACGACAAAATGGGGCGTATTCAAGGCGTTATTTAGGAATTGTCCTGTCCAAGCCAAGTTTTCCAAGTGCGGCAACAACTTGCATTAAAACTTTTCTGTCACATTCTTCGCATATCTTTGTGAATGTGTGGCAACATTTTTGTAGCCTGTTGATTGCTTATTAGGATGCCACTTTAAGCCTACTAGAAACAAGTTTAAGATAAATCAAAAATGTACTTTCTTAAATATTTTTTTAATTTAAGTCTTTAAGCTTTTCGACTTGCTCCGATAGTTTTTTCGCTATTTTTCGAAACATTTCAGTGCGCTTGATTGTTTATTAGGCCGTCGCTTTTAAAGCGATTGCTAAAAGAACTCTCAGCGCCTAATTGAATTAAATGGCTGGCTGTGGCAAAAAGCAAAGTAAATTAAATAAGTTTTTCATTTTGGCCACGTTGCCAAGTAAGTTGCATTGTCAACGCCGTTGTCGTCGTCGTCGTCGTCGTCGTCGTCCTCTTCGAATGGGTCGCGCTTTTTGCTTGCCCGCATTTTACGCTTCGCCTGCGGCTCCATTTGGCTGCCTTTTGATGCCGACCCGCCCTGGACCCGGTCGAACCGGGCCGGACCGGATCGGAGCAGGCGGGCCGAGGCCAAATGCAATGAGCCAAAAGTTGTTTAATGTATGCAACGCCTGTCTGCCCTGCCTGCTTTGTCTGTCCGTCGCTCCTCGATCCCGCTTGGCCTGGCTCTGCCTGCCCAGCGCTGCGGTTAACAACGCGTCGCAACTTTGGCCGAAAGTAAGTAACTTTTCGCATAGTACGTACATTTTTTTTGTCCTCGTCGGTTAATGCATAGCATACTTTTAGGTAGCTTAGTGGCATTTTACACTAATTTGACTCGCAGTCAGAGTTCTTTATTATTTTTTCTCCCATTTTTTTCACATATTTTCTCTCTCGATGGTGTGATTTATTTGGCGGAAAAGATTACTTACTCGGCTTGTGGTTTCTGTGGTGCGTTTGAGTTGGCTTTCCCCCGGCCAGTTGAAGATTTGTTTTGACGCTGGGCGGATGGACTTGCCCCGCTGAGTGGTCTACCCTGCTCTGGCTGATTGCTGCTGACTGCTCGACTGTTAGTTGGCTCGACTGCAGCTGACAGCAAAATTAAAATCTGAAAATGAATTTGTAATTAGTTTTACTGCTACTTTTGCCCACTTTACAACTGCCATTGAGAGTTTGGTTTGAATTTGTTGTTCCTTTAAATAAGTGAAAATTAATTGAAAAAGTCGCTGCCAGTTGCTGAGCGCTTGTTATTTCCATCGATTCGCAGGGACTACAACGAATATATTTTAGGCGTAGCTAGAAATGTTAGCAAAAGACTAAAATAATAGTGTATTAATTGGGAATCACAATCTTAAAATAATACGCCTACAGTTCTGAGAAATTAATATTAAAGAAATTTGAATTTCTTCTGCAGTCTTTAAGCGAGTGAATAAAAACTAATTTGATCTAGAAGTTATAGGCTCAGAAGCGAATCAAATAGATCTTTTGGGCGGCAGGTCATAATCCGGAGTACTCTGGCAACTCATTAATATTAATACCACACAGCTAATTGTTTACTGACAATCTCGTATAATTTAACACCTTTAAATCATGCTTTCCATTAAGCTTATATATTTTATTTTGAGCCCTTGAATGGCGCAGCTCAAATCCATTTGGCTCTAAATTTATGCGCGCACATTTTTGTGTTAAATAAATAAAATCAACAAAATGAAAAGTATTTATTTTCTTGTCGCTGCTTTAATTGATATATAAAAATGGCTGGCCATTAAACAAATGCGTGCCGGGCCAATTCATTTAGCAATTAAAACAAGCTGCGGCCGGCGGCTGCTTAAAAAATAAATAATAAAAAAAAATTATAATAAAAATAAACTATTGTATGCAAATCATGCACAGGCATATACAAAAATATATGCAAAAAAAAAAGAAGCAATACGCATACATATATAATTCATTTGTTAAAACCATTTGCCGCCCATTTATTTGCTAGTTTTTTATTTATTTGTATTTATTTTGTATTATTTTGTGCCGACATTTTTCAATTTTTTTGCTGTGCTGCAAATTGAGAGAGAAATATGTTGTCCTTTTAGGCGTTGACAAATCGACGCTCACAGTCGTCGCACAAAAAGCGCCATCGAGGCGGGAATAATAATTTTTTGGCACGACTGCCATGTTAACATGTCCCCAGACACGTAAAGGACTCCAGTCCAGGACCGCAGGAGCACGTTGCAGTTTATTATGTGTGTGTGTGAGTGTGTGTATTCTGGCTGCCTGCATATCAGCGCCCGTGTAAGCGTTCCGCTTTCTAGGCTATAGCGCCGTATGGGGCAGGAGTTCAGTGCTTGCGGCTTGTAGCCACCATTAGTGAACACGGCAACAGGACTGCCAGCCGGGTAACTGTGATTACAGTCATGTCTGGAGGGCCCCAGAGCCCAACAGCCAACAGGTTTATCATGTGCACTCGTTGCCGCCTGCCCCCTCCCATTTGTGTCCTCCCTGCTCGCGTCTGTGTGCCGGGCTTGGCTGCATTTGCATTTAAATATAAATACGTGCGCGGCTTTTCGGGGCGGCTGGCAGACAAATTACTTTTTAAATGCACTGTAAGCCTTCAATTGTAATTGGCCAACGACAGCGTTGGGTTCACTTAGCTATTGGCCTTGTGCGGTTTGAAACTTTGCCAAAAAATGGCCAAAAAACTGGCAAAAACTTTGAGCAACGCGCATTAAAAAACAATAAAGCGAAAAAAATATATATGTATATGTATATTGCCAAGTGCCAAAATCGTAAGGCCTCAGCACTCCACCCCGCTTGCCACTAAGCCAGAGAGAGGCCCAAGCTAATGGCGTCACGTTTGCAGGACCGTGCCGCAAAGCAAGTGGCATGCAACATGCGATTGCTGCCAAAAGTGCCGCCTGGCACAAGTCCAGAATTGACGACGGCCTCCTGTTAGTAGTTGGGCTTGTTAGTTGCCAGACGGCAGTCGACAGCAGGCAGCCGGCAACTGGCAACCCGCAGCCTGTTGCATTCGAGTCAGTAGAATCAGTCGTCCAGGGCCAGGGCTGTGCCTGCTGCTGGCGCGTGCTGCTTGCCTTCAGAGTCGTGTTGAATTTTTCATTTCATTTGGCGCAGCAATTCACTTGAATGGGAATTTCGTGTCGTCGTCTTCAGGAAACGGAAGTGCCAGCCAAACAACTGCACACATAGCATATAATAAACGTTCATATTGACTTGGCTGACTTACACAACCCAACGAAAGCAAACATAATTTCCAAGTCTGCACACTGCCGGATTTTAAGGGGAGGTAAGAGGGTGAGGAAGAGGCGGAGGCGGAGGGGCCTAGCAAACCAAATTGGCAACCGCCCGCCACAAGGCATGCGGTGCGGGGATTATAAGGCTATCAAATTGACGTTAATGAATTAATTTATGAGCTTTTGTGGTTCCATGCGAGCCGTTGCCTGTTGCACTATTTGTCTGGGAGATTGAAGAGCTGCGCTAATTATAGAAGCTAAGACATTGGAATAGGGGGTAATTAGAAATTGAAAAGATAGGCAAACAAAAGTGAACCAAATGGAATATTTGGGATTGGTTTATATATCTAACTAGCTATATTGGAACAGAAATTAAAATAGCAAAAAGCACAGCTCACAGAAATGCTTACGATTTCAAAATTGAAAGTGTGAAATACAGAAAAGTTGCCCAAAATTGTGTCAGCTTTCTATAATAGGCCTGTCCCTCACTCGTGCTAGATAGGTGCTCGTTATTCGGACCTCCTCTATAATTTGTGCCCCTGCAACTTCAGCGCGTGGTGCAGTGACTGTAATTTGTGCATTGCAATTTTCGTGCAACATGTCGAAAGATTTACAAGTGCTGCGACAGCTACATTGTCGCTCAGCACTTCGATTGGGGCACGTTCTGTAGCCTGCCACTAAAACGCCTAATGACGTTTACACGGCCAACATAATTACAGTAATAATGTGGCTGACTCTCGACACTGTGCAACAGCAAATGGTGATGACATTGGTGAGGTGTCATGCGACAATTTAACGAGACGACGTTGTTGAGCAGGACGCGCCTTGCATATACGCGCGAAAAGGATTCGCCTTTTGTGTGCCACATGCAACAGTCAACGGCAATTACAGCAACAACGGCATCGGCGACGTCGACGGCAACAGCTACTACAAAGCACATTCGTCACGAAATGAGGCAACAACAACAAGAACAACAATAAAGAAACTCGTGCGTGTGTGTTGGCCACCATTTTGTATGCTTTTAAATTAGCCAAAGTGTGAAAGTGTCATGTTTCGAAATATGAAATTAACAGGCAGCCAGTATAGCCAGGGCGCTGGGGAATGCGAAAAGCGCTCATTGTTGCCGCCACATATGTGTGTGTGTGTGTGTGTGTGTGTATATGGGGTGTGTGTGTCTGGCATGGCTGCTGCTGTTGTTGATATGCTGTAATTTGCTGGCGAAAAATTGAAAAGAAGTGCACTTCAATAATTGTGTGCTTCTGTTGATTCTTCGTTTAAAATTACATGCCAACAGTTTCACGAAACCCATCAGAAAATTGCTCAAGTGGGCACAATTGAAATTTTTGAATGATAAATACCAGAATTGCCTTTAGGCCGTCTTTGTTTATGTTTGCTTCTGGAATATTTATAATAATTTTATAACTTAAAGTTCAGTGAATGTTGCTTTCATATGTTTTAATGTATATTCATCGGGTTTTTAAAGATATTTTTCTCATTTATATTATGTTTAATGATGAATGCATATACTTTTAGCATTCTCTCCTAGTGCTGGCTTCTATTCCTAAATAACGTCAGTTTTTGCCATAAATGTGCATTTATAGCCAAGTATTCAATTCTTAAAGACAATAGAGACCCTTTGGATATAAAGACCTAAGCGAGTAACTAAAACATTCGCTATTCAGCAACAGATTCGACTGATAAATATAATCGTGTAATGTCTAATGTTCACTGGTAGCTCATTAAAGCTCATTACAAGACCGGGCCAGAGATGACCGTGATTGCTCCAGGCTGCTCAGAAATGCGGAGAATATAGTTTCACATTGCCGGCGGTGTGCCTCCAGGCTCCTGGTAACTTTGCTGTTCCCTGAATGTTTTACCTCGTATCATGGCCTTTACATAAACTTGAGTTTCATATTTCATTAATTAAAATTGTGTGCAAGGCTCCTAACTATATACATGGAGCACCTGTTTGGCTTTAGTCTCATTAACGATACACATACTTACACAAAAACAAACAGAGCCTGGAAAAGGGAGAGTGTGGGCGACTAAAATTATGCAACATAATATCATTGTTACATTGATTAATGATTTGCAAAATCATAAAAGCTGTTCTCTCCCCCATTTCCCAGCCTCCCCCAGTAAAGGTTTCGTATTACAAAAACAGCCAACTCATCTGCAAAACGTCTTAATTATAACAAAACAAAATGTCGAGGCACATGAAATGTTGTCGTCGCTTCAATTGTCATACAGTAGACGTAAAGGGGGGGCCTAAGTGGTGGGCAGGAAGTGCGAAATGTGAAGCGGCCATTATTATGCTAATTAATTGACATCAAAGAACGCAACAAAGCCAAAGACAGCGCACTGCACAGCAGAGCTTAGGCGCCGTCTTTGTTGAATGTGCCCAATATTTCGAAATCAATGAGAGCCGACAATAGATAACATCATGACTCAATGTAGATGCCTGAGATAGGGGGCTACATGGGTAGAATGTGAGAGGTACTTATATTATATTATAAAGAGCGAACAGCTTGTAAGCCGATTTCAATGGAAATGCAAATTGAAGTGCGTTGCCAATTATTTTGTTATTTACGAGTATTTTTGCTTTTTATCGTTGCTGTTGCTGTTGCTATTGTTGTTGTTCTTGTTTATCACAAAAGCATATAAAATATAATATGATAATAATGAGCAGTGCGCCTCGCATAACAAAAGCCAAATGGCAAAGTGCACAGCGGCGAGCAGGGCAGTGGGGTGGCAGAGAAAGAGAGAGAGAGGGAGAGAGACAGGTAAAAATAAGGCAACGTTGGCAACCCCCCAACGTCAACGTCAAGTGACAAGGCACAAAAGAATGGCCTGTAATAGGATTTCCCGCTCGCTGTAGCCTGCGCTGGCGGGAAACGGAAAAGCCGCCAATAAATATGCAATGCCACTCACTCACTCACTTACGCACTGACTCACTCTTTGATTCCAATTATTTTCAGGGTGCATCCTCCAGCCTGGTTGTCAAATACGCCGACACGGAGAAGGAGCGACAAATAAGACGCATGCAGCAAATGGCCGGTCATATGAACCTATTGAATCCGTTTGTCTTTAATCAATTTGGACCGTACGGCGCCTACGCGCAGGTAAGTACCCTCCTCAACCATACCCGCCAACGGCCCGTTCAGCACGCCTCATCACGTCCCTTTTTATATTCCCAAAAAAAACAGCAACAACAGCAAGCGGCTCTGATGGCTGCCGCGGCAACGGCACCGGGCTCGGCAGCTGCCTATATGAATCCAATGGCTGCATTGGCAACGCAAATACCTCATGGCCTCAATGGCACCGGCCAGCCGCCGTCGCTGCCCTCGCCAACGATGCCCAACTTCAATATGGGCGCCAATACGCCCAATGGCCAGCCCGGCGGGGCTGCAGCCGCCGCTGCTGCCGCTTCAGTTGCGGACGGTGTCTTCACGAATGGCATTCCACAAACGGCATTCCCACGTAAGTAGCCCCACAAGTCTATCTATCCTATATTGTTTGTGCCAAGAAACCAATGATTTTTTGTTTATCTTACTTTTTTATTTTACATAAATGCATTTAACAATTTCAGTTACCAGCTAACAAGGTTAACCAATTATGCCTTACACTCTATTATTTCATCTAGATCCGCTGCATCTGACCATACCACCACAAGGTTTGCCAAATGGCGATGCTGCTGCACTGCAACATGCCTTCCCTGGTTTGCCACCATTTCCAGGAGTTGGTAAGTTCCCAAACTCGGGTTAGCCATAGTCTGTAATATGCCTTATGCAACAATATGCCTAAGAGAACTACGTATATAATTGTGCCCAAATAAAGAAAATTTAAATAGATAGTACAAGTTCCATACGCACCAAATGTTAATAATTTGAAAAATTGTTATGTCATTATTAGCCCAATTTATCATACATACTCCCGCTTCCCCTCTTTATCTCTCTCGTGCATTATCTAGTCATTTTATTTCATAAATCACCTGTCAGGTTCTCTCATAATTAGCGCCAAGATCTGTATTATCATCGTCATAAGCACAATGCCGCTATAAGGCAGGCGATTCACATAACAAAAAAGAAGGAATTCAACAACAACAGACAGCATAAACAGTTCAATCATTTATAATTGTTTTTATTGAAATAATTAATAATTGTTGTGTCATGCCATAAATATATATTGTTAGTAAAGTGTTATATATAACTCTAACTTCTATATATACATAAATATTTAATTTGTTTCAAAAGAAATACAGAATTCGTCTTAAGTGTAGCAAAAATCGTTGAACCTTCACCATCAATCTTTACCATTTATCGCTCTTCTATGCGCTTCTCAAGCAAAGTGATTGATTGCCACACTGAAAAACAGTTCTATATTTCTTTATATGGCTTTTCTGTTTAAACTCGTTCTCCTAGTTTGTTCTAATTATATGTTGAATATTTTCAGATCTTCTTATATCCAAATTTGTTGTTCAATGTTAAACGTTTAACAATTCTTTGCGAACACACGATATAAAATTCGTTTATTATATTTTCTTGTTTTTATCATAACAATGTTTATACGAACTTTGAATCTGTCTAAATTCGTATTCACATGCCATACGTAAAGTCTATATTTATAACTTTATGTAACACACGCTCTAGAAATCCAGTTGCCCACTTTGGCTGGTATATCTTAATTTTCCGATGTTATTTCTGACTGAAAGATATATAATGGTCGGATCTGGTCGTAGCCTGTCATCTTTGATTGTAAACTTATTATCGTTTTTTGTTCTGTTTATACCTGGTTTAACTTGACACCAAAGAAATCTTAATTAATTTAACATAAATTATATACGTATACTTAACTGTTGTGTTGTCTTTATAAATGTTTCGGATTTTGTGTAAAAACCAAAAACAAAAATTATTTATATATAACGCAGCCTTTCCCGCCGTCTATGGACAGTTTCCACAAGCTTTACCACCTCCCCTAGCGGCGGTTGCACCCACTCAGCGTGAAGGTAAGCTTTTCATTATTATTTTGTCGGTTGTTCTCTCTTTAGTTCCGTTTCTAACTCTTTGTTAGTTTTTCTTTTTGTACTATATCTCAATATTGTGTTTGACTCTTGGCTTGAAACGAATAACTCATGCAAAGCGAAGGGTTTAGAATTTCGTTACTCGTCATAAATAAATGTTTCCATTTATATATAAATAAATTAACCATTCAGATACACACACACACACACCCACACAAACACGTACTCCGTAGACAAATATATATTGAATATCGTAAGCAGTTCGGTGGGTCGATAAAGCCAATTTAATAAAATAAATGAATTTTCTTTTAGCGAACGTATTTGACTAAAATGCCCATAAAAATTAATTACTTGTGTTCTTTTTATTTGGAATTCTTACTTATATTTTGATGCACTGAACAGGGGCAAAATCGCGGAACCCCTTTCGAAAGGGTTGCAGAACCAGAGGCGTAAATCGTTTTTAATGGCTGCATTTAAAGGCATTTTATGTGAGATCGTAAAAATTGCATATAAACTGCTTAAAATCACATAAAAAGCGTCGGCGTATATTCAAGATATTTGCCTGAAACGCGCGGGGATCGGATGGTCGAGGGCTGGGTCCGGCACATGAAAAATCATAAAATTTTATGTTACTTTGTTTCGCTTGGTTTTTTCTTTTTTTTTTTTACTCAGTTCCTTTGTCTTTCTTAAACTATGTAACGGTGACGAGACAAGATACAAGCACACCATTAATAAGGCGTACATAAATAATGTCTATATATACGTATCTGAATTATAGTCAGCTATATAGATGTTCCTATGTGTATGTGCCACTCTCTCTCTCTCTTTTTGTATGTATGTGGGTGTGTGTGTGTGTGTGCCTGTGTACCACATTCTTAAATGTGTATACTGTCTATAACTAACCCTTACTTGTTTGTAAATCTGTTATTCATTTTCAATATTTGTTGCGCGTAGTTAATTGTATTTTTGATATATTTACTTAGTACTTATCCTGCATGACACACACATGAAACTCGGCTATGCTGAACTCATATCATACTATTCTTGTATAGGGATAATCGCAAATGGGGCTATAAAAAATATATATATAAAATGAGAATAAACAAATAGAATTTAATATCATAAGCTAAAATCTTAAGTATTTTATTGCTAGAATTATAGAACTGGTAGCTCATTAAGCATTTTAGATTACGAATATGTCTACATTTATATTTTAGCCTATGCAAGCGTATTTTGTTACTGTTCGTTTGTTTATCTTTTATGTAAGAGTATATTTTATCATATTGTTTGCTATTTGGTTTTGCAGTTTTATGAAACGCATTAGCTTTAGTTAAATCGTCTACAAAATCAGTCACGAAACACGAGACACAATGAAAAAAAAAAGGAAAATAAACTCAAAACCAGCCAAATACAGCAGACAAACTCATAATGTTCTAACTTATGATTTTGCTCATCGTTTAATTTCTTTTCTCTACTTTATTTCTTTTCTTGTAATGTCTTCTTTTAAGATTTTCTGATGTTCCCAGGATGTTCTATATCCGGTCCGGAGGGCTGCAATCTATTCATCTATCATTTGCCGCAAGAATTTGGTGATGCAGAATTAATGCAAATGTTCCTGCCATTTGGCAATGTGATCAGCTCTAAGGTCTTCATCGATCGTGCTACAAATCAGAGCAAATGTTTCGGTAATTCCAAATATGCCCATATATATATATATATATATATATATATATATATATATATATATATATATATATATATGTGGAGCATCGATTTCAGGGACCCCAAAAAGTGGGGGTTTTCTCTTTGGGGAATCATGATGGAACTTCTAAATTAACCTCTGGGAAATTTTAACGGTCTTAGAAGCATAGCCTCGTGACTTATGAGAAATTTTATATACAACCATTATTTTGGGTACACACCATGTAACGTGTTTTACGAGGACTCAGTTCCCGAAATACTCTCAGTATATAACATAAAAATTTTCCGTATAATGAACTTTATATATAAGGTCAGTTTTAGGAACAAAAACGCAGGGTTGCCATATGCAGACCTTTTTGCATAAGCAACGTGTATTATAAGGACACAGGAACGATGAGATTTGGTCCAGTTCACACTTCAATTTAGTAAATAACAGTCAAATAGCTGTCCCCAAAAACATACTGATTTTATATAAATATAGAGACTCATATATAGAGGTTATGAGGACTAGGGAACAGTGAATTTCGATAAAACTCACTAAACTAAATAAATATAACGCTAAACCACGTAAGACTCAGCAATATTTTATTAAATTTATACATTTTAAATTTAGTGGCAGACTGGCTTAATTGAAATTAAGAGTCAAATTTATTTTGAATGTAGTTTTGGATCACTTTAGGTTAAAGTAAAATTAATAATGTGAATTAACATAAATGACGTTATTAAATACATGCATTTAAAATGAATTTTTTTTTAATTCCAAAATTTTTTAACATAAATTAATATTAATATACGAAAAAGTATAATCCACTTATTTTAAATATGGTCAACATATTTATTATTTAATCTATTTGCGGAGTTCCTTGATTTAGCCTTGCGCTGATTATCTATCCATGTTTTTACTTGCGCCGGTGTCCTACATTTTAGATATGTAGAATTATTTATAACTGTGTTGCATTGATTAAGTGACGGCAATCCTTTAAGCGACAACAGGTCGCCAAAAGCCTGGTATATTTCTTCACGCTCTTCATTCGACCACCGGTTTCTTATCGTTTTTCCAAATGATGATCCTGTTAAATAATAGAGTTTAATACAATTTAGTGTGAAAAAGAATAACGTTTTAGTAATATAGAAAAATATTAAAAACTTTGCAGTCGGTTGCAACCGTCGCAATACTCAATCATAGACCAATAACAGATTAATACAGCCTACCAGAACAATTTATTAGGTGATATCAATTTTAAACATTCGCCACGCACCCAGTCAATCGTAGGCAAACTAATTTTTATCGATCTTCAGAGTAGTCCATCAATAGTATTCATGAAAAAGTTAGTCAAGCTCTAAGATTCTGTAAGATTTGCGATTGTGCAATTTAAAACGATTTTTAGGATTTACAACGCCCCCAGTGGTCGTCATTATATAATTGTAGCACTTTACCTATCGTGGATATATACGTGTATATATTTCAAGCCCAAAGTTTCTAACTTCAATGGGCCCGCAAAATAAGCACGATATATTTTTTCACTTTGCGAATGAGGATAAATAGGACAGACTAATCGCAATGCATGTAAGCACGTGACAAAAATATGTAGGTTGCAATTCAATACTCACTACTTGGACGCTTTCCTTTTGCATTGGATTTTTCTACAATTTCATCATCGGAAATATTAAATTCGCTTTCTGATCGCTGTTCAGAATAATCTGATTCCGAATCCTCTAAAGGATCATCTGCAAAATACATTTTAAGTATAATGTAAAAACATTGACAATAGGGCTTATTGGATAAGTAATTATTAGATAAGTTAAAATATTATATTCTACACAATAACTACACTTAGTATCACTCACAACCTTGATGAATATATTTACTCACTTTCTTTTAACTGATCAAGGGCTACTGTGTTTTCATCCTCAACATTATTTCCAAGAGCTGCCATAAGCATCTGGGATACTTCGGCAATCTCCGCTACTGTTACAGGGATTCTGTAGATTTCTTTGTGTATATCTTTATGATGACCCATAAAATTGGCAAGCCTATCAATTTGGACATCTTCGACGTTAAGCATCGATGTATAGGTAGCTAAATGCTTTCGAAGCATCGTTCCCCTTAAGGCCCCTGGGCAGCGAGCCCCACACTCCAGGGCAAATCTTTTTAGAATGGGGCAAGCCCGTACATACTGCTTTGCTAAAGGCTTGGCGTTAGGCACGCTAAATATGTAATCATTATTTTTCTTAACACCAGCTCTTTTACGATATTTAAGAATAGTTTCAATACAATACTTGTCAAACGGTGTGAGCAGCACTGGCACAGTTCGATTTAGTTTTCCACGGATAGTCAACCTTGTGTATTTTTGAGCAATTTCTCTAGTTTCTTTCGTGAGACGGTCGAAGTTTTCTTTATCCACATTTTCATCGATGGCGTGGCCTGTTAGATAGTTCTCAATTGTTAGTCTTTCAATTTCACCAGCTCTACGGCGGTTAAAAATTTGAAGGCCAATTAGTGTGCTTTGTATTAACGATGTCCATGACAAAAAATCAAACTTAATTTTCAGCACACTAAGAGAATTTTCAGACTTTTTTATCACATAATCAAAAAGTTTTTTGATGTCTTCTTTACATGGTAAGATAGTTGGTAGAGCTCTCTTTTTCTTTGACTGATCTTCTATAGCTTTTTTGTTTATAAAAAGAGGGATTTCGGTTTCCCATAGAACAAGAAAATCTTTAATTATTTTTTTTTTTTCATGATTTTGTGTTTTTATGCAATGAGTCCATAATATTTTTGCGCACTTTTTAATTAAAGTTGTAAGGTTCGTTGCGACTGAAGGTGTTTTAAAAAACAACAAAGAAGAGTCCCACTGAGCCACTTTTCTGATACAAGATATCATTAAATCCAAATGTTTGGGATTAATGGCGTCTTTAAGTTCCTGTATCTCATTGGGTTCAGATTTTTTTATTTCACATAATAGTCTGCTTAGCAATCTCATGTTTGCTCTGATCATATCGTACTGAAGTTCGCCGTGCTTCATAGATTCTGCGTTTGCGAATAAAACAATCAATTCATCATATATCAGATTCCGAGAAATTGGATCATCATTTAAAACAGGCATTATTTTTGTGCGCACAACGTCGTTTGCACTTTTATGCATAAAGCCGGTTTTGGAGCGACCTTGTTTAAGCAAGTCACGAGTTCCTTTCTTATGATCGCTGCCTTTGCAATTATTAATATGACTTCGTATTGTGCTTTTGGGAAAAAATCCAGAACATCCCTTGCAACATATGAAATCAACAACTTCATTTTTAGAATTAACTCGCTTTTGACGGGGCACGATTAGAGTTCCATTATTTAACGATGCATCGATATTATGGATATAATCACCATTTTTTCTAATTTCATCAATAAGTAATCTCCGAGTTTTGTCATTTTTCGGCAGGCATATGAATTTTTGTACTTGCGGCTCATTTTTATGAACAAGCTGCAAGTGACGAGCGAATTTTGTTTGCAACTTATTGCAAAATAAGCAAAAATGTTTCTTACAATTTTTTTGGGTTTTCGCAGTTTGAATAATCAAATCCCTGACATCACTTAGTGGAGTTTCAGTTGTGTAAGTAAAAACTTGTTTATTGGTTGAATTATTTAAAATGCTGGACTGGTTAGTTATATCCGGAGTATAACTGGAATCGAATCCATGAGTGGAATCTGGACAGTTAGTATTAAGCGATTGAAATGTATCATTTATCGTTGAATGATTTTGATTTTTTGCCGATGAATCTAGCCTATCATAGCCAAATTCGTTAAGTAGTTCCAAAGATCTTCTATTAGTCGATGAATTTTTAGTTGTATTGATAAATTCTTCGGATGCATCTATTTGAATATATTTAATAATAAATATATAACGAGGAATCCATATTAATTATTACTGGACATAATTCAATATTTTAAGTAAATATTTCGTATCTAATATAGTAGCACCAGGAGCTGTGCCTATATACATATTTAAGAACATTTATTTTACTTAACTTTCAGACCTGTAAGGATGTGATAGTATGACATAGTGTATACCTCCACTTCACTTGCAGTTAATTAATCATTCGGATGTGTCTCTATTACATCTTATATTTTAATGTATACAATTATTTTTATATTACGTTAAGCAGAATGAACGTTATTAAAAAATGTATATCTGTACTGATCATGATAAGCATTTTATTTATATATAGATAAATATTTATATTTTTCATTACCTTTACTAGAAACATATTAATATGAGACGAGAACAAGACAGCTGATAGGAACACAAACTAGCTGGAACGAACACGAATCAGTTAACAAACTATAAATTGGGTGATGTCAAGTATATAAAGTTAGCATTAGTAAATAAATATTAAAATTAGCAAAAAACGGTTTAGATATGTCGGGAGGCATATAGCTTAAAAGAGAATATACTAATCCAAGTAACGCAATGACGGATTGTTTCTTTGATATAGTAATTTTATGATAAGTTAATCAGATCTTACCAATATGAAAAATTTTTAATTCATAACATATAAGGTATTGAATCTTTTAATGTATATCTTCAGATTCTGGCTTTGAAACTGTGCTAATCAAAATTATACACATTTAACGCTTAAAATTGTGAAGGATTGCATTTATTTGCTGTGTCACTATTTGACTTATCTTTAAAAGTCAAATTTAACATTAGAATTTTAAACGGACATTAATATTGCAAGTACTGGATTTATCTTCATTCGTTGCTGATTCACTTTCATTTAATTTAGTGCCTGCTTCTAGTGTCTATAAATATTTTAGGTATAAGGGAAAGTTTCCTTTCATTTTTGTTTCATAATTTTGTGTTTAATTGCAATGAGTCCATAATATTTTTGCTTACTCTTTTATTAAAGTTGTAAGGTTCGTTGCGACTGAAGGTGTTTTTAAAAAAAACTTCGAAGAACTGAGCAACTTTTCTGATACAAGATATTAAATCCAAATGTTTGGGATAAATGGCGTCTTTAAGTTCCTATATCTCATTGGAATCCGATTTTTTATTTCATGTAATAGTCTGCTTATCAATTTCATTTTTGCTCTGATCATATCGTACTGAAGGTCGCCGTGCTTCATAGAGTCTACGTTTGCAAATAAAATAACGTCACTTGCACTTTTATGCATTGGGCAGGTTTTAGATCGACCTTGTTTAAGCAAGTCACGAGTTCGTTTTTTATGTTCGCTGCCGTTGCAATTATTTATGACTCCGCATTGTGGTTTTGGGGAAAAATCCAGAACATCCCTTGCAACATTTGACAAAATATTAGTCTTTAGAGTTAACTGGCTTTTGACAGGGCATGATTAGAGTTTCGTTATTTAATTATGCATCGATATTATCGATTTTATCGCTATTTTTCCAAATCTCAATAATAAGTTATCTGCTAATTATATCATTTTTCAAGGGTCATAAAAATGTTTTTACTTGCAGCTAATTATTATGTACGAACTGCAAGTGACGAGCTAATTTTGTTTGTAATTTATTACAGAAAAAGCAAAAATAAAAGTTACAATTTTTTGGGTTTTCGCAGTTGGAATAATCAAATCCCTTACATCACTTAGTGGAGTTACAGTTGTGTACGTTGAACCTTTTTTGTGTTGGAACACTTTATATAGTGCTGGACTTACTTATATCCGCAGTATAGTTGGAATCAACTACTTGGGTGGAACGTAGATAATTAGTACCAAGCGATTGATATGTATAGAATGCTTTTGCTTTTTTGATGGTGAGACTGGCCAACAAGAGGCCAGGCAAGGGATAAGTATTTTATTTATACATTTATTTCTTTTACATATTAATATAAGACGGACACAAGACAGCTGAATCAAACACATAATAGCTGGAGCAAACACAAAACAGGTAAGAATCCATAAGGTGAGTATTCTCAAGTATATAAAGTTAGCTTTAGTTAAAATATACAAATATATATAAATAATATATAATAAGGATGTACGTCAGAAGGCATATGGCGTACAAGAGAATATTCTAATTTAAGAAATGTAATGACAAATTGTGTATATTATATAGTATTTTTATGATAATTTCCTCAGATGTTGCCAATATGATTAACTCATAATACAATTTAAGACTGAACACTCAATAATAAATATATCACAATATATAACTCTGCCAGAAATTTTATGCAAATGATTTTTTATTTAGTCCTATTGGGCTTAATTTACTTATTTGCATACATACCGAAAGCTTCAAATTGGCCCGGGTTGCACTTATTTGTTGTGTCACTTTCTAAATTAAAGTCTGCTACTGGCGCGCCTTTAAAAGACAATGTTAATTAATTAATTTTAATATGACGTTAGTGTTTTACTTACTGGATTTATCTTCGTTAGTTGTTGATTCACTTTCACTGAACTTAGTGGCTGCTTCTAGTAATTCTATAAATATTTTATGTATTATTAATTTAAAAGTAACAAAATTGTTATATATGTACACACCATTATTAAGTTTCTGACATTGCTTCTCCAATATTTCTCGATCTTCTAAAGAAATATAAGAACATATACATACAAATACATATAATTATTGAAGGGAGAAATGTCAAGCCCAACTTACCATTCGAATCAATAATTTCCGCTTCAAAACTGCCTTTGCTGAATTTTGCAATGCAAATTTTACACCCTTCGTCTATTTTAATTTTTTTTTTTGGCAATACATAATATTGCTCGCACTTAATTAAGAAATACATCCTCTCGCACGCTTTCCAGAAATTTAATGGCGCCAAGTTTTCGAGCTACGCGACGAGTCAACACACGACAAGTCAAGTCATTTCTGTAAATATACTTTTAAGGCAGCTCTGCACTATCAAATTGAATACTCGAAACGCGTTCATTTTGCTCGTTTAATGGTAATCGATATTTATGCAATTAAAATAAGAGTAAAATAAGATGTGAGAAATATATTTGATTGATGATGGATGGTGATCACGAAAGCGGTCATAAAGAATAACTGCTAGCGGAAATAACTGTTTTAATTGGGAAAAAAATTAAGCCCTTTTTTTGTTAATAGATTCTTATTTTCATGCTACTATCGATATCTTACTTACATGTGAAGCAAGGTTTGTATTACGTCATAATACAAATAGAAAATACATTTTACTCTTCATGCATTATTATTAAACATTTCATGTTGCTTAATTAAACTAAGTTAATAATAAAAATTACCTATAGATGCCCGATTAATTGTAAGCATTTTTAACTAAAGACTCTAACTTAAAAATACGTTTTACATATATGGGCCTTGTACGTGATTTGAGTTAATAAAAAAACCAAGCTTATAAATAAAAAATTTGTTTTATTTTTTTATACTAAAATCACGTACAAATATATTTATAACAAAATTTTATTAGGTAAGAGTCGATAGTTAAATTTTCTTACGATAACTTGACTTTGGTCAAGATATCTTGAAAAAAAAAATTATTTTTTCTTACAACTTAATTATCGACCAATCGTTCCTCTAGCAATTATATGTTATAATGTTGCTTAATTAAACAAAGTTAATAATAATGCTTATATTTATAAAATACATGTTTGTCTAAATTACCGATATATGCTCGATTAATTGTAAGAAAATTTACCTAAAGACTCAATAAAATATATTTTAAATATATTTGGGCATTTTATGTATTCTGAGTTTATTGAAAAATAAAACAAATATTTTATGTGTAGGCCTTGTTATACCCTTGAAGAGGGTATTATAATTTTGTCGTGAAATATGTAACGCATAGAAGAAGACATCTCCGACCCCATAAAGTATATATATTCTTGATCAGTATCAACAGCCCAGTCGATATTGCCATGTCCGCCTGTTCGTCTGTCTGTTTCTATGAGAACTAGTCTTTCCGTTTTGAAACTATTTTTATGAAACTTTGCAAAAGTTCCTCTTTCTTATGCACGCAGAACATATGTTAAAACAAGTAAGAGGCTCTAGTCGGAAGCTCCCGACTAGGGAATACCCTAAACCATCTTCTTTCGACACAGTAAAGGGGAGGGGGTGATATATATAAAACGAAAAGATACTTGATATATACATTCTATTCTGCAAGCTACGAGTCAATTTGGGGACTATAGCTCTTATTATTTGCCCAATTTTCTCAAAAAATCAGACTTCGATATCGATTTTTATCGATTACATGGAAACGCGGCATGTTATTGAATATCGGAAACAAACTCGATCTGCGCGGGACCTAGGAGGTCCAACAGCAAAAAATTTCAAATCTCTAGCTCTTACAGGTTCTGAGATCCTTGCGTTCATACATACGGACGGACGAACAGACAGACGGGCATGGCTAGATCGACTCGGCTATTGATGCTGATCAAGAATATATATACTTTATAGGCTCGGAGATGCTTCCTTCTGCCTGTTACACACCATAGGAAATATCGGTCGAAAATTACGTTGTTGTATGGAAAACATTTTTGTTGTTCAAGATATCTTGACAAAACTCGGCACCTATTAGTTTGACTAACTCCTCCTCAAAATCATGTTAACATAGGAACATTTTAACATATAGCAGCCATGGGGACGATCGGTCGAAAACTAAGTTGTTGTATGACAAATTTTTTCGTATTTTAAAATATCTTGACCAAACTCGGCACTTATTAGTTATACTATACTCCTCATATATACGCAAAATCATGTCAACATCGGACCATTTTAACGTATAATTGCTAGAGGAACGATTGGTCGATAATTAAGTTGTAAGAAAAAATAATTTTTTTTTTTCAAGATATCTTGACCAAAGTCAAGTTATCGTAAGAAAATTTAACTATCGACTCTTACCTAATAAAATTTTGTTATAAATATATTTGTACGTGATTTTAGTATAAAAAAATAAAACAAATTTTTTATTTATAAGCTTGGTTTTTTTATTAACTCAAATCACGTACAAGGCCCATATATGTAAAACGTATTTTTAAGTTAGAGTCTTTAGTTAAAAATGCTTACAATTAATCGGGCATCTATAGGTAATTTAGTGAAATAATTATTTAATATTTATAAGCATTATTATTAACTTAGTTTAATTAAGCAACATGAAATGTTTAATAATAATGCATGAAGAGTAAAATGTATTTTCTATTTGTATTATGACGTAATACAAACCTTGCTTCACATGTAAGTAAGATATCGATAGTAGCATGAAAATAAGAATCTATTAACAAAAAATGGGCTTAATTTTTTTCCCAATTAAAACAGTTATTTCCGCTAGCAGTTATTCTTTATGACCGCTTTCGTGATCACCATCCATCATCAATCAAATATATTTCTCACATCTTATTTTACTCTTATTTTAATTGCATAAATATCGATTACCATTAAACGAGCAAAATGAACGCGTTTCGAGTATTCAATTTGATAGTGCAGAGCTGCCTTAAAAGTATATTTACAGAAATGACTTGACTTGTCGTGTGTTGACTCGTCGCGTAGCTCGAAAACTTGGCGCCATTAAATTTCTGGAAAGCGTGCGAGAGGATGTATTTCTTAATTAAGTGCGAGCAATATTATGTATTGCCAAAAAAAAAAATTAAAATAGACGAAGGGTGTAAAATTTGCATTGCAAAATTCAGCAAAGGCAGTTTTGAAGCGGAAATTATTGATTCGAATGGTAAGTTGGGCTTGACATTTCTCCCTTCAATAATTATATGTATTTGTATGTATATGTTCTTATATTTCTTTAGAAGATCGAGAAATATTGGAGAAGCAATGTCAGAAACTTAATAATGGTGTGTACATATATAACAATTTTGTTACTTTTAAATTAATAATACATAAAATATTTATAGAATTACTAGAAGCAGCCACTAAGTTCAGTGAAAGTGAATCAACAACTAACGAAGATAAATCCAGTAAGTAAAACACTAACGTCATATTAAAATTAATTAATTAACATTGTCTTTTAAAGGCGCGCCAGTAGCAGACTTTAATTTAGAAAGTGACACAACAAATAAGTGCAACCCGGGCCAATTTGAAGCTTTCGGTATGTATGCAAATAAGTAAATTAAGCCCAATAGGACTAAATAAAAAATCATTTGCATAAAATTTCTGGCAGAGTTATATATTGTGATATATTTATTATTGAGTGTTCAGTCTTAAATTGTATTATGAGTTAATCATATTGGCAACATCTGAGGAAATTATCATAAAAATACTATATAATATACACAATTTGTCATTACATTTCTTAAATTAGAATATTCTCTTGTACGCCATATGCCTTCTGACGTACATCCTTATTATATATTATTTATATTATTTATATATATTTGTATATTTTAACTAAAGCTAACTTTATATACTTGAGAATACTCACCTTATGGATTCTTACCTGTTTTGTGTTTGCTCCAGCTATTATGTGTTTGATTCAGCTGTCTTGTGTCCGTCTTGTATTAATATGTAAAAGAAATAAATGTATAAATAAAATACTTATCCCTTGCCTGGCCTCTTGTTGGCCAGTCTCACCATCAAAAAAGCAAAAGCATTCTATACATATCAATCGCTTGGTACTAATTATCTACGTTCCACCCAAGTAGTTGATTCCAACTATACTGCGGATATAAGTAAGTCCAGCACTATATAAAGTGTTCCAACACAAAAAAGGTTCAACGTACACAACTGTAACTCCACTAAGTGATGTAAGGGATTTGATTATTCCAACTGCGAAAACCCAAAAAATTGTAACTTTTATTTTTGCTTTTTCTGTAATAAATTACAAACAAAATTAGCTCATCACTTGCAGTTCGTACATAATAATTAGCTGCAAGTAAAAACATTTTTATGACCCTTGAAAAATGATATAATTAGCAGATAACTTATTATTGAGATTTGGAAAAATAGCGATAAAATCGATAATATCGATGCATAATTAAATAACGAAACTCTAATCATGCCCTGTCAAAAGCCAGTTAACTCTAAAGACTAATATTTTGTCAAATGTTGCAAGGGATGTTCTGGATTTTTCCCCAAAACCACAATGCGGAGTCATAAATAATTGCAACGGCAGCGAACATAAAAAACGAACTCGTGACTTGCTTAAACAAGGTCGATCTAAAACCTGCCCAATGCATAAAAGTGCAAGTGACGTTATTTTATTTGCAAACGTAGACTCTATGAAGCACGGCGACCTTCAGTACGATATGATCAGAGCAAAAATGAAATTGATAAGCAGACTATTACATGAAATAAAAAATCGGATTCCAATGAGATATAGGAACTTAAAGACGCCATTTATCCCAAACATTTGGATTTAATATCTTGTATCAGAAAAGTTGCTCAGTTCTTCGAAGTTTTTTTTAAAAACACCTTCAGTCGCAACGAACCTTACAACTTTAATAAAAGAGTAAGCAAAAATATTATGGACTCATTGCAATTAAACACAAAATTATGAAACAAAAATGAAAGGAAACTTTCCCTTATACCTAAAATATTTATAGACACTAGAAGCAGGCACTAAATTAAATGAAAGTGAATCAGCAACGAATGAAGATAAATCCAGTACTTGCAATATTAATGTCCGTTTAAAATTCTAATGTTAAATTTGACTTTTAAAGATAAGTCAAATAGTGACACAGCAAATAAATGCAATCCTTCACAATTTTAAGCGTTAAATGTGTATAATTTTGATTAGCACAGTTTCAAAGCCAGAATCTGAAGATATACATTAAAAGATTCAATACCTTATATGTTATGAATTAAAAATTTTTCATATTGGTAAGATCTGATTAACTTATCATAAAATTACTATATCAAAGAAACAATCCGTCATTGCGTTACTTGGATTAGTATATTCTCTTTTAAGCTATATGCCTCCCGACATATCTAAACCGTTTTTTGCTAATTTTAATATTTATTTACTAATGCTAACTTTATATACTTGACATCACCCAATTTATAGTTTGTTAACTGATTCGTGTTCGTTCCAGCTAGTTTGTGTTCCTATCAGCTGTCTTGTTCTCGTCTCATATTAATATGTTTCTAGTAAAGGTAATGAAAAATATAAATATTTATCTATATATAAATAAAATGCTTATCATGATCAGTACAGATATACATTTTTTAATAACGTTCATTCTGCTTAACGTAATATAAAAATAATTGTATACATTAAAATATAAGATGTAATAGAGACACATCCGAATGATTAATTAACTGCAAGTGAAGTGGAGGTATACACTATGTCATACTATCACATCCTTACAGGTCTGAAAGTTAAGTAAAATAAATGTTCTTAAATATGTATATAGGCACAGCTCCTGGTGCTACTATATTAGATACGAAATATTTACTTAAAATATTGAATTATGTCCAGTAATAATTAATATGGATTCCTCGTTATATATTTATTATTAAATATATTCAAATAGATGCATCCGAAGAATTTATCAATACAACTAAAAATTCATCGACTAATAGAAGATCTTTGGAACTACTTAACGAATTTGGCTATGATAGGCTAGATTCATCGGCAAAAAATCAAAATCATTCAACGATAAATGATACATTTCAATCGCTTAATACTAACTGTCCAGATTCCACTCATGGATTCGATTCCAGTTATACTCCGGATATAACTAACCAGTCCAGCATTTTAAATAATTCAACCAATAAACAAGTTTTTACTTACACAACTGAAACTCCACTAAGTGATGTCAGGGATTTGATTATTCAAACTGCGAAAACCCAAAAAAATTGTAAGAAACATTTTTGCTTATTTTGCAATAAGTTGCAAACAAAATTCGCTCGTCACTTGCAGCTTGTTCATAAAAATGAGCCGCAAGTACAAAAATTCATATGCCTGCCGAAAAATGACAAAACTCGGAGATTACTTATTGATGAAATTAGAAAAAATGGTGATTATATCCATAATATCGATGCATCGTTAAATAATGGAACTCTAATCGTGCCCCGTCAAAAGCGAGTTAATTCTAAAAATGAAGTTGTTGATTTCATATGTTGCAAGGGATGTTCTGGATTTTTTCCCAAAAGCACAATACGAAGTCATATTAATAATTGCAAAGGCAGCGATCATAAGAAAGGAACTCGTGACTTGCTTAAACAAGGTCGCTCCAAAACCGGCTTTATGCATAAAAGTGCAAACGACGTTGTGCGCACAAAAATAATGCCTGTTTTAAATGATGATCCAATTTCTCGGAATCTGATATATGATGAATTGATTGTTTTATTCGCAAACGCAGAATCTATGAAGCACGGCGAACTTCAGTACGATATGATCAGAGCAAACATGAGATTGCTAAGCAGACTATTATGTGAAATAAAAAAATCTGAACCCAATGAGATACAGGAACTTAAAGACGCCATTAATCCCAAACATTTGGATTTAATGATATCTTGTATCAGAAAAGTGGCTCAGTGGGACTCTTCTTTGTTGTTTTTTAAAACACCTTCAGTCGCAACGAACCTTACAACTTTAATTAAAAAGTGCGCAAAAATATTATGGACTCATTGCATAAAAACACAAAATCATGAAAAAAAAAAAATAATTAAAGATTTTCTTGTTCTATGGGAAACCGAAATCCCTCTTTTTATAAACAAAAAAGCTATAGAAGATCAGTCAAAGAAAAAGAGAGCTCTACCAACTATCTTACCATGTAAAGAAGACATCAAAAAACTTTTTGATTATGTGATAAAAAAGTCTGAAAATTCTCTTAGTGTGCTGAAAATTAAGTTTGATTTTTTGTCATGGACATCGTTAATACAAAGCACACTAATTGGCCTTCAAATTTTTAACCGCCGTAGAGCTGGTGAAATTGAAAGACTAACAATTGAGAACTATCTAACAGGCCACGCCATCGATGAAAATGTGGATAAAGAAAACTTCGACCGTCTCACGAAAGAAACTAGAGAAATTGCTCAAAAATACACAAGGTTGACTATCCGTGGAAAACTAAATCGAACTGTGCCAGTGCTGCTCACACCGTTTGACAAGTATTGTATTGAAACTATTCTTAAATATCGTAAAAGAGCTGGTGTTAAGAAAAATAATGATTACATATTTAGCGTGCCTAACGCCAAGCCTTTAGCAAAGCAGTATGTACGGGCTTGCCCCATTCTAAAAAGATTTGCCCTGGAGTGTGGGGCTCGCTGCCCAGGGGCCTTAAGGGGAACGATGCTTCGAAAGCATTTAGCTACCTATACATCGATGCTTAACGTCGAAGATGTCCAAATTGATAGGCTTGCCAATTTTATGGGTCATCATAAAGATATACACAAAGAAATCTACAGAATCCCTGTAACAGTAGCGGAGATTGCCGAAGTATCCCAGATGCTTATGGCAGCTCTTGGAAATAATGTTGAGGATGAAAACACAGTAGCCCTTGATCAGTTAAAAGAAAGTGAGTAAATATATTCATCAAGGTTGTGAGTGATACTAAGTGTAGTTATTGTGTAGAATATAATATTTTAACTTATCTAATAATTACTTATCCAATAAGCCCTATTGTCAATGTTTTTACATTATACTTAAAATGTATTTTGCAGATGATCCTTTAGAGGATTCGGAATCAGATTATTCTGAACAGCGATCAGAAAGCGAATTTAATATTTCCGATGATGAAATTGTAGAAAAATCCAATGCAAAAGGAAAGCGTCCAAGTAGTGAGTATTGAATTGCAACCTACATATTTTTGTCACGTGCTTACATGCATTGCGATTAGTCTGTCCTATTTATCCTCATTCGCAAAGTGAAAAAATATATCGTGCTTATTTTGCGGGCCCATTGAAGTTAGAAACTTTGGGCTTGAAATATATACACGTATATATCCACGATAGGTAAAGTGCTACAATTATATAATGACGACCACTGGGGGCGTTGTAAATCCTAAAAATCGTTTTAAATTGCACAATCGCAAATCTTACAGAATCTTAGAGCTTGACTAACTTTTTCATGAATACTATTGATGGACTACTCTGAAGATCGATAAAAATTAGTTTGCCTACGATTGACTGGGTGCGTGGCGAATGTTTAAAATTGATATCACCTAATAAATTGTTCTGGTAGGCTGTATTAATCTGTTATTGGTCTATGATTGAGTATTGCGACGGTTGCAACCGACTGCAAAGTTTTTAATATTTTTCTATATTACTAAAACGTTATTCTTTTTCACACTAAATTGTATTAAACTCTATTATTTAACAGGATCATCATTTGGAAAAACGATAAGAAACCGGTGGTCGAATGAAGAGCGTGAAGAAATATACCAGGCTTTTGGCGACCTGTTGTCGCTTAAAGGATTGCCGTCACTTAATCAATGCAACACAGTTATAAATAATTCTACATATCTAAAATGTAGGACACCGGCGCAAGTAAAAACATGGATAGATAATCAGCGCAAGGCTAAATCAAGGAACTCCGCAAATAGATTAAATAATAAATATGTTGACCATATTTAAAATAAGTGGATTATACTTTTTCGTATATTAATATTAATTTATGTTAAAAAATTTTGGAATTAAAAAAAAATTCATTTTAAATGCATGTATTTAATAACGTCATTTATGTTAATTCACATTATTAATTTTACTTTAACCTAAAGTGATCCAAAACTACATTCAAAATAAATTTGACTCTTAATTTCAATTAAGCCAGTCTGCCACTAAATTTAAAATGTATAAATTTAATAAAATATTGCTGAGTCTTATGTGGTTTCGCGTTATATTTATTTAGTTTAGTGAGTTTTATCGAAATTCACTGTTCCCTAGTCCTCATAACCTCTATATATGAGTCTCTATATTTATATAAAATCAGTATGTTTTTGGGGACAGCTATTTGACTGTTATTTACTAAATTGAAGTGTGAACTGGACCAAATCTCATCGTTCCTGTGTCCTTATAATACACGTTGCGTTTTTGTCCCTAAAACTTACCTTATATATAAAGTACATTATAACGAACAATTTTTGTGTTATATACTGAGAGTATTTCGGGAACTGAGTCCCCATAAAACACGTTACCCTAAATGGAGTTTGTTTCATTTCATTTTCATTTCGTAGAGTTGCCACATCGACCAAATGAGGATATATACATATTAGTAAAAAACATATATTATGGGAGAACTAGCGTACGAATTGTGTTTTGTTCTTTTTTAATGATCAAATGCATGCAAAATAAACCTAATCAGATTACATCATAGTTATGCAGATGTCAGCAAACGCATTTAAAATCTGTGTTCCCGAAAAATCTTCTCGCCATAAAGTGGACCAACTTTAAGATAATATAAAAATTATAGTATTTGAGGTACAGGCAAAGTGCTGGTTGGATAATGTTAAGAAAAGGTATTGTTATTTTTATTAACCCTTAGGTTTCTTCTAAGAACTAAGAATTATGAAGAATTATGAAAAGTCCCCAAAAGAGACATTCCAGTCCTAAAAATTTTAAGGTCAGTCCCCAAAAGAGCGAATTGTCCCCATAACCAACGCAGCATACAAAAAATGTCCTTATTATCGATGCTCCACATATATATATATATATATATATATATATATAGCCATTACTTCAAGTTCGATTGCTTACATTCAATTTTGAAAATTTTTAGGTTTTGTTTCATTTGATAACCCCACCAGCGCTCAAGCAGCCATTCAGGCCATGAATGGCTTCCAGATTGGCATGAAAAGACTGAAAGTTCAATTGAAGCGGCCAAAGGATGCCAGTCGACCTTATTAACAATCGGAGTTCCTTAAGCGTAACTTACTTCAACAACAACAACAACAACAACTGCAACAACAACAACTGCAACAACAGCAACTGCAACAACAACATCTGCAACAACAACTGCAACAACAACAAATGCAACAACAACAAATGCAACAACAACAACTGCAACAACATCATCTGCAACAACAGCAACAACAATTGCAACTACAGTTTCAGCTGCAGCATCAACAACAACATCACCATGCGACAGCAGCCATGACAACAACTTCACCAGCTACAGCTACAACAACGTCTGCAAACAACCTCAGCAACAATTTTAGGCCACAATTAACCAATGATCGTAATACAAATCGTAATACAATGCCCTATACATTTGCCAGCTGGCGCAACGGCACCTATTGTTATCGCTATAGCACCAACAGCAGCGGCAATAGCAACAATAGCAACATCATCAGCAACAACCACAATAATAACCACAACAACAGCAACATTAGCATGAACAACAATAGCAGCAGCAACAACATGAACAGCAGCGACAACAATTCCTGCTCTAATGAAAATAATAACTATTCCAAAGTTGAACTGGTCGAAAAGCTGTTCATGTGGCAACAACAAAAGCGAAAAGCTTAGCAACAAGAACAAAAAAAAACAACCACAACAACAACAGCATGGATCAACTTTTAATGGGGTGAGCTCAAAGCACACACGAACTTTACATTTCATTTATAAATACATTTCTATTTATTTCTATTATAATCAATTCAATCAGAATCTTGTTAGATGTAATGCCAAGAGTATGACACTACATGGTTTACCTTTGTTTTTTTCTTAGGTTTCGTAACAAGTTGCTAGAATTAACATTTTAACCTTTCACATTTCAGATGGACTTTGGCAATGAATTTCCACACGCTATGTGAAGCAAAGCCCCTGCAAAAAAAAAAATAATAATAATTATAAAGATATACAAAAATCCATATGGAGAATAAAAAACAATTACAAAATAGCAAACAGAAAATGTAAAAAAAAAAGTAAGTCAGTGCAGAACAAAATTATTTATTGATATGATAGATATTTATGTATATGTATATATACATATGTATTTATACGGGCAGCTGAAAGCAGTACTTAAAAAATAGAAAAGAAAAACACAAAACAATTTTTTGCCAAAATGACGATTATATGTATACATATGTACATAAATATATATCGACATGCATATATATATTTATAGAGCAAGCAACAAACATTGATATTGATAGTTTTGTTAACTACAAAAGAGCAAACATCAACTGCACACTTACACACACTCAGCCACACACAACAAAAACACACAACAAACTTGAGACAAAAACTGACTGGTAAGAGACCAAAATTATCTGGGTTTTCAATAAAAACAAAAATATATATGAAATAATAATCTAAAACAAAACAAAAAGCGCAGCAACCATTTTTTATACAACATATAAAAATTGGTCTATGGAATTTATTGAAATCTAAAAAACCTGAGAGAAAATAATTTCACACGCTGCTTAAAAAAAAAAAACACAAAAAAAAACAAGAAAAATACAAACAAAAAAAATAAAAAAACAAAACTGAATCTGTTAATTGGAGAATGACAAAAACCTTTGCATATGAGTTGGCAGTTAGAGGAAAAGTTAATGATGGAGCGCAGCAGGATAATGAATGGTATGTAGCTCTGCAACTTTTTAGCATTTAGTACTAAGCAAAATGGCAAAGGATTATATTATACATAAACCTATATAGCATATGCATATGTATGTGCATATACATGTGTGTATAAATAAAAATTAACACAAAAATTCGAATTTAATTAATTTTAAGGACATAAAAGTTAGCACTAGGTGAAAGCAGCAAGCAAATTAATATGCGATATGCTTTGAGAGAAGTACTGTTAAGTCCAAATTAAAGAACCACAAAAGGTTTTTGCGTAGCCTGCAACAAACAAGCAAAAATATCATTTTTTATTATATGTAAATGGAGAAAAAATAATAATTAAAATATAATAATGAATTTGTTAGAACTACATATTAAAAAGATGAATACCTACAAAATAATTGTGAGCAAATTAAATGCTGTCATTTTTGTTGCCCAAAAATCAAAGCATGTTGGCAAATTATTTTCAATTTCTAAGAAAACACTTTCAGTTAGGCAAAGGCAACTAGAAACAAAAATCGTAAACGATTTTATAGCATTAAAATATATTACAAATATGAAATCAAACAAACTTTACACTTAAACTTAGCTGCTTGCAACAAAAACAAATACAGGTACTTACAAATATACAACAAATATATATATATATATATATATATATATAAGTATGTATACATATATATTTGTATATATATATAACAAAATAATGTTGAAAACAGGTGTATAAAAATATATATGTATATATATTTATATACACTCATGTATATATGAGCAAAGGTAAAGGCTACAACAGAATCATTTGCTACGGTACATATATATATATATATATATATGTACGTATGTATGTATATGTATATACAACAGACAATTGAAAATGTTGGCTACTTATTTTCACAAGCTCCGATTCACCCCGATTAACTAAAGCTTACTAACAAGAATGAAGTTGACCATAGCGCGGCCTATCCCTGTTAAAAGAAAAAAAACTATGCTAACTCATGAAAAACCACAAAATTGACACATTATAAAACAATTACGAAATAAATGCATAAATTATTATTGATGATGATATATACACACACATATATATAAACTAAATTTAGAATTTTTTATATAAAAAGAAAAAAATTTTTAGCAAAACTAGAAAATTGAACACTGAAATTTGTATATTTAATAATTTATGCCTTTTATTTAACACACTACTGAACATACTTTTATTCACACACAAACACACACACACACACAGACACAGACATGCATGCAAGCAAATCTAACTTAATACATTTGTCACATGCTAAAAAACGAAAAAAATCCAAGATTTACTCAACTGGAATCTGTTGAACCAACTCATTAAACATTTTGACTTTATCTTGAAAAGTTAGCAGAAAAGAAGAAGTATCTGTACAAAATGAAGTTAAAGATTGTCAAATCTACAGCTAAATATGCCAAAAATGAACATAAGAGAGAAGTAAAAATTAAAAAAAAAAAATTAATAATTAAAATGTAACAATTATTTAGAGTTTGTATAGTGTAAAAGAAAAAAATACGTTTAGCGCCTAGTCTGTGGGTTTGCAACACAACTCACGACACATATTTGATACTAATGATAAAAACAATTAATTATTAAATAATAAATATATATAAATATATATATATACATATATATATATATATTAAAATATAAAAGAGGATTTAAGCATACAACAAATTGTTATAAAAGTTAAAGTTAGTTTTGTTACCAGTGCAATATATACTTTTTGTGCAAATACTTTACTTAACTTTTGAGTTCAAAATATGTATCAATAGTTTTGGTTTTTCACATTTCCCTCTCACCATCCCCTTCAAAAAAATACACAAGAAAATAAAAACATTGCCAGTTAGCCGGAAAGATATGGACAGTATTAAATAGCTTGCGGTTTGGCCAAGATAGTTATATTGAGTGGCCCCATACATAGAAGTATTTGCTAATGGTGCCTAGCTTAATTACCCTCGAATTCCTTTTTGGTTTGCAACCGTCTTTTCAAAACAAATAAAATAGAATAAAGAAAACAAACTATTACTAAAAGTATTCAGTTTTGATCAAATTGTTTTACCAAATGTTACGCCTAATATCTTGTAAATATAAACAACACTTGAAGGCGGAGGAAAGTCCCCCTAAAATGCAATGAAAAATAGCATGGAAATGCAAGCCGCAACAAAATGCATTATATACAAAAAATACTTACATATAACTATATACATACATACATACTTAAATTTAAATGCATAATTATTATCAATTGGGTTTAGCGACTATTCCGTAGTTAAACAAGTTGAAAAACTGCATTGCCCCAATTCTTACAGCTTCAAAATGCTAATCTAGATTTTTACTAGAGCAACACACATTCAGACACACAGACACACACAGACACACAGGCACACACACGCTCATTCACACTCTTACTATATGTATTTACGATCTTGTATGAATCAATCTAGTCAAATTCAAGTTAATTATTGCATAAAAACTTAAAACAAAATAATAAAAAAAAAACAACCTAATACAGAGTCAAACTATTAAGATAATAAAAAGTAATTATTATTATGTATTATGAATTATTATCATTACAATTATGATGCATTATGATTTTGTATTGAAAATACGAACACGTATTTAAACTAATTATATAAAAACAAATTATTATTATTATTCTATGCTATTATACAAAACGTTTTAGACTATATACACAATATTTAAATAAAAATAATAATAATAAAAAAGAACTTAGTGCAAAAAACTGATTTTGGCAAAATTATGCAAATTATATATCAAAAATGAAAGAGAAAACGAAAACATAAACACAAATATACTAAAACTTAAATTATCATACATATTATTATTTCTAATACGTAACACGGTGAACTAAATCAAGAAGAAGCAGAACAAATAAAAGCGATAAACAAATTGAGAATTACAAAATACCAAAGAAAACTTGTTTTATTTTCATTAATTATTTTTCAAGTGTGATGATGTGGCTTGTGAATTGGCAAAGCTTTGAGCTAACTGAACGGACCTACAGAACTATGGACAGAAAATTTGGCACATTTAACCCATATCACTTTCTATAACCAAATTTGTTATAATTTCATCGCATTTATAAACTTGAAAACAAAAGAAAAACATAATAAGGGCTGTGACTTGAACGTTAAAAAAAAAAATCAAATAAATTGTTTGACTTTTTTGTTTATCCTTAGTTCATAAATCAGCTAGTTTTGCTTAAAATAACGAAATATTACAAAATATTACGTTTTAGTTTTCAAAAGCGGTGATAACAAGCAACCAAAAAGCCAAATCAAAATTAATGCATACAAGATACATAAAAAATAAAAATAAACAAAAAAAAAAAAAAAACAAAAAAACAAAATAATCAATAACAAATAAATAATTATTGCTAATATTGAGAGGTTATTTTAAATTCGAAATGAAATGTGATGCGAAACGTTAAAAAAAAAGAAAAACATATGTCGAATTGAATGAATTAATGAAACTAAACGAAGAAAAAAGAAAAAACAATTGTACCTTGAGCATAGAGCGTAAAAATTGGAATTACATAAACCAAGAAATGCTGGGCAAACTCAATATAAAGATTCGCCCGGTTTCGTCCAATTTGTTGTAATGAGGGCAGCCACGAGAGATTTCAAATTGGCACTTGCATTTGCAAATTTTGCCAAAATACAGTTTACTGCTCAAATTTCCTAATCATTTTGTTACAAAACAATCTACAGCGCGTTCTAAACACATTAATAAACTTAATATACAAAGCACATCATATCAAAAACAACGCGTATATCGTAGATCTTTAAATATGTATGCATTTTTTTTTCTTAAAGGAAGGATCATGTTCTCAATCTAAAATAAAGCTAGCGCTCTTCTCGGCGCTTCTCAAAGATGTTACTTATAGTAACAGCTTAGAGCAGACATTGTAGCCTATTTTGGTAGATAAGAATACAATACTTCTGTGCAATTAATAAGCTATTCAAGCTGTTGGGTTCCAAAAAATTCGTTCGCATATCGCATAGTTCAATTTAATTTGCTTACTTTGTCCTAATTTGGTCATTTACATTAAATTTACTAAAAACAAAATTTACCTTAATATTAAGCATTGTATATTTACTAAAAGAAAATGAAGTCTCTTATCGATGATCGTTCCTTAAACTTAAATCATAAGATTAACATGAATACTTACTTATAATGGCTACATACACTTAGTCCTAAACATAAAGTATTTTTATTATGAGAGCATTCTTATAGAATGTTTATTATTTATAGAAAATAACTAAAATCAACTTACTAACTTATTAATTAATTAATCTATGCTAGTTAATGACAAGGCTAGACAAAGTAGTGAAAGAAGCTTACAACACTTATACAACAACAAAAACAACAAGAACAACAACAACCAAAAACACATGAGTCCAAGTTTAGAACTTAATAATCAAAAATATATTTAGATACACTTTTCTGCAGGTATTTAACTAAAAGAAATTATACTAAAAATGACAGTACGATAAATGATAAACGATTAACGATAGAACTAGAGCAAAGCACATTAAAATGACCCCACCATAACCATGGACTACTAAATTTCATACACTAGTTTTTTACACACAAAACCAAACAACTAATACAACAACAGCAACAACAACCCAGTTAGAGACACACATACATAGTTAAACGGGCCCAATTAGAAGGGAGGGTGCATATCTTTTTCGCTAGGCCTAGAACATTTTGCCTTGATAGCATTTGGGTTTGTTTAAATCAAAACACGAATAACTTATAGGATACAGGGTAAAACATGCAATTAACAATTATAATAATAATGATAATAATAATAATATTAATAATAATAATAATAATAATAATAATTATAAAACATAATTTAAAATAATTATTTCTAATATATTATATTATTATCTTTTGTTACATTTCCCTCAAGCTTTTGCACTAAGTACGTTTCTTTTTAGTTTTAGCTTGACAACATTAAAGCTTTGCATACACGTAGAATTTGCATAAATATATATATACATATATATATATATAGGTCTTTAGAGCAACAAATGGGCATAGTCGGGACAGGAGTGCAGTAGTAGGAAAGTATATATTTAAATATATATATGTATATACACGGATACATATACATAGGTATATGTATAGGAACAGGAGAGCAACAAAGCAAGTTGATAAAAAACAAACAGCAACAATAATTGGCGGCGCTTGTAGGAAAGCTCAGAAAGTGCATTTAATAAATATGAATAAATATTATTGAAAACGAAAACCAAACAAAAACTTTTTAAGCAAACAAAACATTAAAAAGTAAAGAAATCTTGTCATATTTATATAGGCGATGAATTATATATATATATATTATATTATGATATATATGTATATATATATATAAATATATTATGACAATTATTATTATTACTATTAACCAAAGCAAAGATTTATTAGCGAGCTAAGGTCAACAAGCATTATAAGCCAATTTTGCAATTATACAAGTGAATGAGGTGTGGAAATGCAACTGAAGAGAATGCCATGAAACGAAATGAAATTGAAATGAAATGTAAAGGCCCCAAGTTATTTTTTGTAGATAAAATGTTATCTTTTAGAACTTAGCCAAATATTAGATACTGATACAGATGCAAGAGGCAGGTGCTAAATGCACAGTTGAGAGCAGGCTAAGTGTAATAAAACAAAAGGTCAAAGCGAATTTATATTGTATATAGGTAAACACAAAGCCCAATGATACTTACCTAAAAGGGTTTAATAATATTACAAATTATAAATTATTTAATGATAGTTGCTAGTCTAGAATTTAGCCTGCACACACACTCACACACAACCCACACCTTTGAATTGCCATCTTAAAGTGCAGTCTCAGTTGCGTTCGATAACTATATCCGCATGAAGCAGCTTATTCTTGAACACAATATTTTATTTCTGTTTAGAAATCCGTCCGTAATTAGCAGTATGCACTATCGCACACACACACACACACACACATAGACATACACTACCTAAGCAAATTGAATAACTTGAATTTAAAAAGTCAAACTCAAACTCTTATTTACAAAGAAGAATGTGTATTTTGAGGATTGTTGGATAATTAAATATGAAACCGACATACTGGTTCCTCTTTCCATCCTCAATGCTACATATACTTTTTTTTAATTTAACATGGATATTGTGCAATTAAGACACACAAGATGCAACAAATTATATTTAAATAAAATTGAATAACAGCAGTTAGGGTATTATTTGACATTTTTGAAGAGCACCTTTAACGAAAACAATAAGAAAATTAGCAGCAAAAAGAACTTAACAATAAAAGCAGTTAAATGCCATATATAAATAAGAAAAGAACCTACCCAAACTTGCACATAACATTTGTAGCAAAATGTAAATTTGACAAATTGAATTTGACAATTTCATTCTTTCAAAAAAGTCTGCAGTGAAATTAAAGAAAGCTTGCCCCCATAACAAAATGAAATGATTCTTATGCTTTCAACATGCTCTAAAATAAACAAAAACCTATAAATTAACACAACAAAAATTAAATATTAAATGTAAAATGGTTTCAAAATCAAAGTAAAACACACAAAAAAACAAAAAACAAACAAACTAACAAGTGACATTAAAAAAGAGTATAGTTAAAAGAAAAGAATACATTTCCAAAACATTTGCATCAAAGTTCAAATATTTTAAAGTTGTTTACACAATTCAGTGCAAGCTTTTTAAATATGTACTTACGTATTTTTAGAGCACAATCTTTTTAGGCATTTGCTAGCAATATTTAATAATACTCAATTATTGGAATATGTTTTCAAATCGGCCAAAGCGACAATTCAAAATTGATGTGCTCTGAAAAGTTCTTAAGTTTGATATGGGAAAAATCAACTTAATTCAAGATTCTTAGAGCACAGCTACATGAAATGCACCAGGTATCCAATCTGTATTCACAAATACATACGTATATTTCTAACGACAATTTTTGAGACACATCCATTACCAGTTGAAACTAACTTAATATGCACACAGCTACATACATAATATACACATATACATGCATACATACAAGTACTTACTTATATTACAAAATTTATATTTATACATACATACATACTACATGCATACATATAAAGCGCAGATGAAAAAAAAGTAACTAATAGGCAATGTAGATGAAAAGAATGAAAAGAAATACTTACGAGTATATAGAGAAAACTAAAAGGAAACACAAGTATTGAACAATTAAATAAAATAATTTAAAATAGCAAAGAAAAGGTCTTTATATATATATATATATATATATATATATATATATATATACTACATATATACTATACATATGTGTATATTAAATACAATTTATAAATAATAACAACTCAATGGCGAAGTGTGTAAAATTTGTGCATTCGTTCATGAAAACAAAAGGATGAAAGTAAACACCGAAAAACATTACAAATATATCTATATATACTTCATATATATATATATATATATATATATATATATGTATATATGTATATATATATATATATATATATATATATGTTTATATTTACATTCAATTTAATTTTTCGCCCAAGGTCGCGAAAAATTGTTGAATCCACACATTAAAAGCTATCAAATGAACTATTAATTAATTATGAAAGCAAGCAAATTAAAACAAACAAACTATGCAAATATTTTAATACTTAACAGACGTAAAAATGCATTACCAAATCTAGTTTAACATTAAACATTATTTATGACATACAAAAACATACATAAATAAACCCAACATATTTATAAGTAACTATATTACAAACAAAAACAATAACAAATAGTAGAGCCAGCAAAAGAACTAACTACATATAAACATAATTTGCGCCTTTTTATCAAATTGTTGTTTTTTATACCCATTTTCCTTTCTTAACAATGATAACACAGTCTACGAACGACAAGCAACAGCAGTTAGGCCAACCGCGCGGCAAAAGCTAACAATAACATCATTAAAAAAAAAAAATAAAAATATATATATATATAAATAATATAATATAAATATCAAGAAAGTCTAGGCTAAATTTTGACAGTTTTAAAATGGCGAACATGTAAACTTTGTTTCGTTGGCCAAACTGGGCGTCGTATATGGACGGCATATGAGAAATATTATGGTACAGGACGAACAGAAAATTGAGAATGGAGCAAAGCAAAAGAGAAATTATAAATGAACAAGTAAACGAGTTATAATTACAACAAATAAATTATTATTAATAAATAATTATTATACATGACAACTTATGCAAATGTAATAAGTAAAAAAAGAGAAATTAAAAAACAAAAAAACTGGCAAGTTTAAACAAAAAAAATTGAGAAAAAAAATAAAACAAATGGTAAAATTACAAAAATGCAGAAAAATATATATTATATATACTTTATAGACATTTAAACATGAAAACAAAAGGCAAAGAACAAACTAAAAAATAAAGTTACAAATAATAAACTTTTACCATAAAAATAAAAATGTTATTTTTCAATAACTTAAATGGATTTCAGATTTGACATTAAACACAAAATGCAACCTTCATTAACATATCTGGCAGCTTGGTCGATGTTTCCTAGACACAACTGGCAATGGTAAGTAAAATGCGCACATCTGGCAGCACCGTATTTGCGGTTGCCTGGTTGCGCTACGCCGTGTAGCAAGTTATTTAGCTTTCGTAAATAAGAGGCAAGTTTAGTTCGTAATGACTGACCAACTGGACCAACTGGCCACCGCAGAGCTGCAGCGTCTGCAGCGCCAGCACCGTGCCCTGCAGCTGGACCTGCGTGGGCTGCTAGAGGAGAAAACAAAACGTCTGAAAAAGCAAAATCACATGATTAACGTTCTGCAGGTGGAATATGACAAACTTAAGGATGAAATGAAAACCCTGGAGGGCGGCACTCATGCACGTAAAAATACCAACAAGGAGAAACTCTTGGCAACCCTGCAAAATCAACAGTCCGAACTGCAACGGGTGTACCAAGGCGAACGCACCAATTTGTGGGAGTTAGAGGGACACATTCGGAAAATGGAAAAAGAAATAGATGCATTGCGTCGCAACGAAGTGCCCGACAATTGCTACAAGGAGACCATTTGTAAGGTGCAAAAGAGCGTAGTCAAACTAGAGAATCGCCTCGACGTGGTCAACAAAAAGTGTTCCGATGTTCTAACCGAGAACGGCAAAATGCGTGACGCCATAAACCATATGCTTCAAGATCGGTAAGTGCGTCTTAAAAAATAGCGTTTCTTCTTAAACATCACCCCGCACGGAGATTGGTCGTCTGTACAACGCCTGGTGTAAAACTTTTTTCATCCTTAGCATTCAAAAAAGCACATTCTAAATTCTTGACCATAAATGCAAAAAATTAAGGGGTTACATCACGTTTTTTGCCAAAAACAGATTCTGTTCGAAAATCAAAGCTTTTTCGACAATTTTTTTTTAATATCTCGGGTAAATACCGTCTGATTTTGGTATGTTATACCGTTTGAACTTCGTGGGGATCCCTATTATAATTGAAAGTTAATTACACCATCAATCGAAGGAAAGTATAAACAATTCTGCCAAAAATCCGTTCGGTTTAGATGTTAAACTATTCTCATGATTTTGCGGGACATCTCTGCAAATATTATTTTGCAACCGATCTCGGAATGATATACCATTATGGACTCGAACGGATAAGTACTATCGATTAGCATTCAAAAAATCGAATTCTAAATTTTTTCCCAAATAGTTTATCCTTGGTAATTCCATATCATAGATATAGTCCTAGTGAACCTAAAAAATCGAGTTCTCGCAAAATAAGCAAAAATATGATCAAAAAATATCCTTTTTTGTACAGCAGCCATCCCCCTGGGTGGTTTCTAGTTGACTAATATATCCTTGATAATTCCAAATCATGGATATAGTCCTTGCGAACCTAAACGACCGAATTCTCGCAAGATACGCAAGAACATGGTCCAAAAATATGTATGCGTTTCTTTAACAGCAGCCCCCTGGATGGTTCCTAGTTGACTAGCATATCCTTGATTACACCATATCATCGATATAGTCCTTGGGTACCTAAAGGATCAGATCCCTGCAAAATGTGCATTAAAATGGTCCAAAAACATGTATGATTTTTCTTTTAGGAGCCCTTTTAAATTAGCTGCAGCTGCAGCTGTTGTTTAGCAGCCGCCTTACAGCACTCATTTTACATAGACTGCTAATTAACAGCACTCATTTTAATTGAGTTACATTTTTGCCCCTTAATGCTATGCAATGAAAATTTTCATTCAAACCACTCGTCGACCTTCTGGGAAGCTAAAAATATTTGATGTCGACCTTCTGGGCATTTCTGTTCGCCTGGTATTTTGGCAGATTTTAAGAAAAATCTCGGCAGCCAGCGGTTGCCAACGGAGATATGACGTTCCAAAACGACATAACTCCAGCGCCAGCGGTTGCCGATGGAGATATGACGTTCCAAAACGACATAACTCCAGCGCCAGCGGTTGCCGATGGAGATATGACGTTCCAAAACGACATAACTCCAGCGCCAGCGGTTGCCGATGATATGACGTTCCAAAACGACAGAGCTCCAGCGCCAGCGGTATGCAATGGATTTCTAAAAACCGTTGATTTTTGAATTTTTAAATAAAAAAACAGGAATTTCGCTTTTATTTTAAATTTATTTATGTTTCAATTTATAAAATTGCTGTTTTTTATGCTTACAAAACGAGCATAATTTATAATTTTAGCTTATTTAAACTTAAATTAACTAAATCTGGCCTTAATTAAGTCCGATCCTTAAAAAATCTGCTTTGTCACTCGTGGAGGTCCTTAGAGGTCCTTATAGTCCTTAATCTGGCGGTCTGAAATGATAAAAACACATTTAAATTAAATATATAGATAATTCTATAAAATCGGAAAATTGGCCATAACTCGGGCATGTCCTTGCAGATTTTCAAAGGACATGGTGCGTTAGGATCGCATAGACCCCATGCATCGATCTGCATCAAAAAAATATGGGGTCATCTAAGAACCCCAGGACTTGTATTTTTACTTGTGAAATTTTCATCCCGGAGCGCACGGAAATGGCCCGAAAACACAAATCCTTGAATATCTTCAAAACTAGCAGGACGATCATAATGAATTTTGGCCAGTTGGTAGTCCTGGTTAATACAATTTATTTGCCGCAGGACTTGTCAGGATACGCCAGGATATGGCCAAGCTATGGCCTATTTTCTCTTGCAAAAATTGTCCTAAAAACTTCGCCATTTGAAGGACTTTCGTCCTTTTTGTTATATTTTCTTAAATGGGAGGTCGAGCACTATCTACTGTCCAAAGGACATCCCGATAGTCCTTCAAATGGCCAAGTTAGTCCCGAATTTTTCGATTTTTGCCACTTTTGCGACTAACCCCTAGGAAAATTTTCGGCAAAATTTTTTGTCGAATCTTGGAAATCCTTGAATGCCAATCGATAGTCCTGCTCTCCACGAGTTCAACACGGTATATCCTTCCGATATCCTTAAGGATTTAGCCGAGCTATGGCTAATTAAAAAATGTCCTTTTTAGAAAATTGGCCATATCTCTGAAACGCAAGGACGATTTTGTTGTCCTTTGGACAGTTTAATGTCCTTGTTCATACGATTTGTTTGACACAGGACTTGTCAGGATCCGTAAGGATACGGCCGAGTGCTGGCTTTGATAATTTACGACAGAATTGTACTTATATCTAGGCTGTCTGAAGGACTTTCGTCCTTTTTATTAAACATACTGAATTGGGACGATAAGGACTCACTGTTGGCAAATGGATATCATGATCGGTAAGGATACGGTAAGGATACGGCCGATCTACACCCTTTGATCTTTGCAGGCAAAAATTACATATTCTAAATTGGCAGGGCGAGGACATGTTATCCAAAGGTCATCAGAGTGGTCCTGAAGGTGACCAATTTAATGTCCTTTAAAAAGAAAAGATAAGGACGATTTTGATATCTTTTGAGCAGATTACAGTCCCTGTCCATACGAGTTGATTGACACAGGACTCGCCAGGACATCACAAAAAACGTGATGTAACCCCTTGCTATTTTGTTGAATTTTGTCAAAAATTTCGAATTTGAATTTAATGCTAATCGACAGTACTAATCCTTACAGGTTCTGAATGGTATAACATTCCAAAATATGACATTAATTGGCTGAGACACTCCAAAAAATGGTTGACTTCACAAAGGAATCCTATTTTGAACATTTGGCGTAAATAACGTCTGATTTTGAAATGTTACGCCTTTTTCAATTGCTATCGATTGACAATCAATCATATTGACAATCTTGAGGTTACATCAACATTTTGGAGAATGCCTAACAACTTTTACCAAATATAGGGTAGGCTCTAATATCGAAACTTTTGTAATACCTGTCTTGCATATATTACATTCGTTATTTAAACAGCGCAAACTTTAACGACATGTGGCAATCGATGGTTACACAATTCAACGACGGAAAAAAGCTCATCATGGATTTAATTGATCAGTCAACAATGGCCTTTGATCAACGCCAAGAGCTGTGCACGAAGTTATCAGTGCTGAAGGACCGCAACGAGAATGATAAGGTGATGCATATACAGGAAATGCGAGAAATGCAGCGTCGCTTGGAGCACGATGCCAAATTGCAAAAGTTCTTCGACATCAAGGGTCAGAAACGCGTCAATCCCGAACTGGAACAACGTGAGCTGGACAAGAAACAGAATCAAAAGGACAACTATGAACGCCAGCTATTTGAATATAAAGAGATAATTGAAAGAATTAAACAGCTTTATGGTGAAGATGACACGGAACGACTGGTGGCACAATTCAAGCGCCAGGAAGATGAAAACTTTGCGCTCTTCAGCTACGTGAATGAGTTGAGTCACGAAGTGGAGGTACTTAATGATACCACACAGGATTTAACCGATCAGATTGGTAAGTCGATGCATTATTGTCATAACTGTATAATGGCTAATGATTATAATATTGCTGCGTTCCCAGAGCGCCAAAAATCGGAGCAAACAGAAAAGGAACTGAAGCTCAAAACAGAGGCCTTGGATTATTTAAATGACGAACTGGTGCGTATTGAGCAACTGGCCAAAGAGACCAGCGAAAAGAAACAAAATCTGAGCACGCGATTGCAGCAGCTACTCAAGGGTATTGAGGACATATTCAAGTAAGATTACATAAGTCCACGTAGGGTACTACAAATTGAAGGTTTCTTAAAACATACAGATTACTGGCCTGCGATGATGCACCCATACTAAATGTGCTCAGCTCCAGAACCTTCCTGACTGTCCATAATGTGAAGCTATTCGTTGGGGTCATTGAGCGTCGTGTGAATATAATTATCAGTACGATTAACATTGAGGATAACTCCAACAGGATATTGGCAAGAAAGGACCGTGTGCCCAAATTTAATATACGGGAATCGGCTAAAATGAAGCATTAGCTGAAATACAGAAAAGGAAAATACCATTAACTATTTATTTAATTAACTTGAAAATAATGCACATAATATAGCAATCTGAACAATTGTGACTAACTTCATGTTTAAGATTATTGCATTGGACGTTAACTTATTAAGTTCAAATTGAGTGTATAAAATAATAAATTACAACAACTTTTATACAAATAAAATATATAAACATAAAGCTTTGGAGTGCAATGTCCATTAGTCAAACACTGCACAAAATTTTTTGCAATTAATAATATAATAAAGGTCAACAGTTCTAAAAATACACTTAAAGTAATACTACGAAATATTCTTTCAATAGTTTTAACAGGCTTCGTTTTAAACATCAACAAAAAATATAGAGATATATATGTATGTATTTATATGGACTACAGTTAAAAGTGGCCAGTGGCCAATTGGATTCCACAAGCGCGTCTACCAGCTTCTTCTCACGTATGATACGGTTCCGATGTAGCAGCGTCGCTGGACATGGATGGTGGCACGGGCGTCATCACATCGCGGCTCTCGCCATTGAGCAAATACACAGGTACATTACTGGAGGCCACTTCGATCTCATGTGCGGCAATAACACTGCTCGGTTCCGCCTCTCGACTGAGCGTGCACTCTTGCGTTGTCATTGCGTTCATCACTGCATCCTCTTCGCTGCAGGACTCGCCATTTGTTGCCAATGTTACATAGGCGGCAATGCAGTCCGGTTCTGGCGACGCGCAAACGGCGAAATCAACAGGAGCTGCAGGAGCAACAGAGTCCGTGGCAGGAGCAATAGCAGAAGTGGGAGTTGGTGGAGCAGTCCAAATTGCAATATTTTGCTGGGCCAGCTTTTTCTTAACATTCTTAATCCGGCTCCAGCCATGTTGCTTTCGTCGTCGGCGTCGTTTGGTCAACTTTAGGTCCTTGGGCCGAGCCAATTCCTCCTACGCATACAGAATAGGTGTGTGTGTTATGAGCATGTTATACGTAAAGGAACAAGGCATGCATCACTAGCTTGCCGGACAGGCTATCAACATCCCCCGCGGGGTCGGTTATTTCCTATCACTATTGCTATAACATTCTATGGCCTATTTCAAATTTCTATAAGTTTTTCATTCAATTTTCCCCCTTTTTTGCTAACTTATTATATTCTAACATAATAAGTTACTTAAGATTATTTTTATTTGTATGTAATACATTTTCTTCACTTCTAATAGTTTTCATCTAATCTGTAGACTCTAAATCACGTCTCTGACAAATTTAGCGGTGAAACAAGGTTAGTTGGCCGAACGGTTGAATAATATACCTCCATCGTGTCGGTGATGATATTATCGGATATTTGTATACTAATTAGGTTTAAGTTCTTAATTTTGCTATTCTTTTGTATTAATTATTTAGGTTGACACTCGTTTTGTCAACTATTAATAAATAAAATAATAAATATTAATAAATAAATAAACATTACCGAGTCTTCAACGTGGATGCGCTTCAGTCTTACAACAGGCATTGGCATCGTTGTCTTCTTTGCATGCACCTGCGCCGCAAAGCTTTTAATGATTGCCACCTCATTCTCTAGCCTCTCGATATCCTTGCGTAGTTCGATATTCGATGCATGCAATCGCTTTCTGAGTTTTGCATCTAAGTCTGACTGTGACTTTATAACACTGGATCCTCGCTTCTCGTCTAGTTTCCGGCGTTGAAGCTGGAGCAGACTATTGTAGAAATCGACATGCTCCGTGGACGTATCAGCAAACTTGCGCCGGTTAAATTTATATTTTCTGGCCAATGCCTGCACCCGATCAACGTCTATAGAGTTATGTGCGCTATCAGTCGATCTTCGACGATGGCATGTCTCAACCGAGCTGTGCGTGGAGGCGGGTGGTGTGGGCAGGGAACGTTGTGGGCCGCGAGGCTGCTGCCTCTTCGGTTGTGGTGTCGGTGTGCCACTAGAAGCATTGCTTGTCGTGGGCGTAAGCTGACTTGTGGGCGTGGGCGTGTTCGCGATAGCGGCTGACGGACGTGCCTGCTTAACCTGCCGCCCACGTCGATTGCAGGAAGACAACGATTGAGTAGTCTTTTTATCACAGATTTTCTTAGATTCCAATTTGCTAAACATGCGCTGGCCGGCGAGTAAATGTTCTAAATATTGAGATAAAGCTTTTAGTTCGATATATATATTTAAAGATATCAACATGCACTTACCTTTTCGTCCCATCCACTTGAGAGATTCAATAAAGTCCATGGACGAGCTTGGTGTCAGCGACGAGAGTGATGTGTTATTTAACTTTTTATAATTTTTAATTGATGGCTTAATGGTGTTAAAGGATTTGCTAAACTGGGATCTGTTGGAGGCGCCCAAATGCTGTACACTGAAAGTGACTTGCTTTTTGTGCAGCGACGCCTCGCTGCTATGGCTATTACGACTAGATGATTGATGACAGTAGTGATTGTCATTGGGTTCAGCTATATTACTGACATTGATGCTTATTCTGCGGGGAAATAAGGCTTTGTAGTGCAGTTTGGGGGTTGAAGTGCTGGCGGAGAGCTCCTTATCGGAGTCGGAGTAAAGCATGCAACTAGATATGGCATCATCATTCAAGTCCAGCTCCTGCAGCTGTTCCTCTTGTTCTAAATGTTGTTGTGCTTCTGCCTCCTGCTCGGCCGTTTGCACGCACTGATCGACAAGATGTGGCGGCGTTTGTGTTGTAGACACAAGATGCAGACTATCCCGACGGCAGCTGTAGCTGTTGACGATACGCGGCATTGTGTAGGTCGCAGCAGGCGTAGACGCGGTTGCGCCGCTGCTTGTGGCGCGCTGATACGTTCGCAAATTAATGGGATATATGCGCGTTATGGGCACATAATCATCTTCCCCAATTCCCGCCGCCTCGTTCGAATTGGAGCCATTGCCATCCACATTAGCGGGCACGCTAAAGTCTAGTGAGAACATTTCGTCGTCATCATCCGATTCACAGAGATCCACAACTTCGCACGTGGGATCAATGCCGCGATACAAGGCCGTAGCGCGCTTCACTGGCTCCAAGTAGCTGGCATTGCGGCAAAGGCGCTTTAGAAAGTCAGGCAGATCTGGAGCTGGCGGTGGTGGAAGCTGTGTTGCCGTTGACGCTGACAGCAACACACCGACCAACCCTAAACTGGATTCAGAGGCTGTATCCTCCTCATCGGAGTCAAGTATCTGTTGTGAAAGAAAGTGTATCAATAAATTGCCTGGCGATGCATTGGACTTTTAACATTAATGTGCTTGTACTCAGATAAATGTTGAAGTCATTTTATGGGCAGCAGAGGCACGCCCGCCTTCACCTGGCACGCGACTAACTGCGTGGGGAAGGATAACGTGCACACTCAGCCCAACTCAGACCTTTTACTAAGACATCATGGTGGTCAAAGAATCACACATTTGACTTCTGATAAACAACTTACTAAATCTGTTGGTTGCAGCGTTCGATTGTCCATCTTGCTGGCAGCATGCAATCCTCTGCAGCACTTTTGAAGGCTCAGATGTTCCAAAATGCAACGTGTGGCCGTGCTGGGTGATCTGTATTTAGGCAAATGCTCTATGTAGGCGGGGTTGTAAGGTAGCGTGCATGCGGGTCGCATAAATTTGATCGCAAACTCAAAAATGCGCTGCTTGGTCGACTCATCGCGCTCCAGCCTTTGCCAGTAATAAAATATGATAATATATTCGATGTATATTTTATCGGGCAACTCCGCCTGACTAAACAGGCCCGATGTTGAGGACCATTGCGGAAAGAGCCGTCTGAAAAGGAGTCAGCATATTATAATATATAATATGCAATAATCTTATTGTCTTAGCATATAAAGCCAACCTGTAGAAAACTGTGATGATGTTCGCCTGGCCATACAGCTTTGGTATGGCGATAAGCGTGAGCAGCGTCTTTTCCTTGTGCACAGTAGAGCTCGTATCATTGTCGTCAACATATAGACTGAGCATGCTGCCGATCCGCTCAATGATGCACTGCTCCTTCTCCACGCGCTCCTGCGCGGCACACAGCTCACAGGCAATGTAATTAGCTACAATATAGCACCAACGGTCACAGGAAGGATGCCAACTGCTGTTGCCCAGCATACGCCGGCCCTGTAGGGTGTAGATAAGGTCGGTGAGACCGATTATACTGCGCGCCAGTTTGCGGCATATCAACGGTGAGTTTTGTGCACAATCCAGCTCCTCTCGTATGGCACTGTTAGGTGGGGTTGGGCAAAGAGATTAATTGAGAGAATGTGAATCAGTCAGGGCCATGTACTTACCACTCAAATTGTCGGAGCAGTCGATTCATAACATTGTTGAAGCTGTCATCGTGAGTGGCGGCAATCGCTCTATAAATACACCGACGCGTCTCAGTCAGGTGCACAAATTCCGGCATCACGGTCGACGGTGTCGCGCCGCCGCCGGGATTGGCTGCGACAGAGACGTTTTCATCAACATTCATGCAATTGTTTCGTGTGTTGCTCATCATTCTGCAATGCAAGAGAAGGTTGCAAATCAACAAAATTTTGACTTTTTTGAAGAGAAAGTCCCGTTAGCATTGGCTGGCCCTACATGCATATGTATATACCTGCACATAGACACACACACACACACCTACCGCAAAAATGTTAACTGTAATGAAGCAGCGGCGCGCTCGCAGTACACGCTACACTACAAATGTCGCTGGTGCACACAGTCCAGATACGAATTCACAATGAATTTGTTGTATTTTGCACATTTTTTACATTACTTTCTGTTTGTGAATTGGCACTTGTTTGTTTTTGACCATTTCAGTTTTAGAATGTTGACTGCTAAAATACACACTAAAATGCATTTAATCGGTCACACTTGGCCTTAAATTCGTGTAAAGTGTGGCCGCAGTACGAACATATAAAAATACCAAATACGCCACATAGTTCTGATGTTACAGTGTTGGAAAGTGCAAACACAAAACCGCGAAATACAAATATAAAGGCGGGTATTCCAATTGACTAAAAATTCAATCATTATATCTAATACATTATTCAAATGGATAAAAATAAAAAATATATATGAATATTTGTTTAAAACTCGCCTAAATATTTACGAATATCTATTACACATATCAATAAACCTTGAGTCTTAAATATTACATTCATTTCAAAATACGCGATAGCATGAATTCATTTGTTTTTAATGTTGTTGCCAACTTTATTTATTAAGTCCTTAATCAGTTCTTTCTCAATGCTTCTACAAATTCAAAATAGAAAACTTAGAAGATTACACATTAAAAATTTATCAATTTGATTTCTCGGTTACCGCTTCAATAAAACTGAATTCTAAACTACGCATATCAAAAACTGAAACGCGGCGAAGGCGCTGCCAAATGCATCGCGCTACCATGTGAAATTGCGTAAATATTTGTTGTTGCAAATCACAACTAAATTAAGTTATTTATTAGGCAAACAAGTTGGGACTTAAATTGTGCCACGGCCAGGACTGGGGGCAATGACAAAAACTCATTGGAATTGGATCCACGACCGAAGACAAGAATAAACTACAGAATGTACGTTGCTATTTGTTGTTGCTGTGTGGTTGTGTGTGTTGTTGCTGTTGTTATTTTTCTTGGATTAATTGTGTTGTTGTTGGTTTACAACTCGTCCTTCTTGGGCGCCGCTTCTTCCTCCTCCTCGCTCTCCTCAGCGGGCTCGGCATCGGCAACCTCGCCGTTGGCATCGAGGAACTTGACAAAGTCATCTAAGGTCCTGTCCAGGTTGTAGTCGATGACCTTGTTGTCGTCCTTACGGAAGTATTTGATAGTTGGGAAGGATGAGATCTTGATGTTCTCCAGCTCATTGGCAGTGGAGTCCATCTTGGCAATGACAATGTCGGCATTATCCTTGTATTTCTCAGCCAGCTGATCGTAGATGGGGGCCAGCTGCTTGCAGTGACCGCACCATGGTGCATAGAACTCAACCAGCACAGACTTGCTCTTGTCCAAGGCAACGCTCTCGAAATTGCTCGAGACGAGCACCTTGACGGGCTGTTTGTCCCAATCTTCAGGCAGCTCCTGTGACAGCAGATGCTGCTTCAGTTTACCGTCGAGGAACTTCTTGAGGAATGCCTCAATCGACTCGGGTGTCAGATCGGCTGATTCGGGCTTGTACTTGGCCATATCCTCCTCCAGCTTGATCAAGCGAATAGTGGGCACCTCCTCTTTGTTCATGCCGAAGAACTCAAAGATGCGAGTATGATCCTCCTCATCAGATGAGATGGTAACAAACAGAATGTCCTCGCGGTATTTCTTGGCAATCTCCTTCAATGGATCAACATGGGCCTCAATGTGGCCAGCCTCCTTGGACACGAAGAACAACAGATGCGATTTGATGGAGCCGCCGAAGATTTTGGATGCCGACTCATGGTTGAAGTCCACAATCAATGGCAGGGATTGCACCTGAGCGAATTTCTTAAGGCTCTCCTCACTCAGCTCGCCCTCGAACACCGATTTCTTCTCATCGAATGGCTTGAACAGCACGACACCATTGTCCTTGGATTCGTATTTGGCAATCACATCGGCATTGCTGCTGATACCAAAGACAAACGAGTCCAATGCGTTGGCGGCCTTAGTGAAGATCTTGGCCTCCGCCGACTCCACATCCTTGAAGAAGCCAATGATGGCAATTTCATTGTCCTTCAGGAACTGCTCGGCTTCGGCAACGCTGGTCAAATCCTTGGCTGGTGGGCCAGTCTTCTTGGTCACCCAGGCAATAATGTCAGCGGCCTGACGTCCACCATTGTACTCCACGGGCGAGCCACTGCGGAAGAACTTCAGCGTGGGATAGCCACGCACTTGGTACTGCTCGGCCAGCTCACCCTCAACGGTGGCATCGACCTTGGCCAGCTTAATGGGCGACTCCTTCTCTGCCAGCTGTTGGGCGGCCTTGGCATACTCGGGCGCCAGTGCCTTGCAATGACCACACCAGGGTGCATCTGCAACAAAAATTAAACAAATATTACAAAATAAGTAAATATTTCACACATTTATTCAAGTAAAAATAAATTGAAAATTGTTGATAAATAGTTTAGAGCGTGTCTAGTTTAACTATTACGATGCACTCTGAAACTAAACAGACCGTTAAATTTCAGTTTTTCAATGTAAGCTCAAGCAATTAATAAATCTATTATAAATAGCAAATATTTATGTAGATATGTAGAGTACTTCAGATACATATATCAATCTCGCTTAAGCGAAGCGTTCGCATGGAAAATCGAATTGTCGCAAATGTGTGGGTGTTGGGCGGGCGTGGTGGGGTATTTTTCACGCCAGATTTAACATGGAACAGCAGCTGTTGCATATTATGCAAATTCCACGTGTTGAGTTGTGAAGAGCTGCAATTTTATACGCATATGGCGGAACACAGAGAGAGAGAGAGAGGGAGAGAGATAAATATAGAAAGACAATGACATAATGCGAGTTGACAACGTCTTACACTCTCTTATCTGCGGCTTAAGCTGACGTGGCCTTGGTAAATGGTCAAATGAGCGTAAAAGTTGCACAGATAAGATTTGCAAGGTGAATCAGGGAGGCATTATCTGTTCGTGGTCAAGTATTGGATCTGCTGACGTTGCCAGATTTGTGCGTTTTTGAAACGTAGCGTAAACACACACACATGAACTGCTGGCATAAACAAACCGCAGACAGGGCCGCCGCCATATTGATGCATTGTACTGTTTAGCACGCGCTCAAAGCGCAACAACAATAAAAGCAACAGAAACAGAGAGCGAATACAAAATAAAGAGTTGAATGAACTTCTGCCGCTGCGCAGGCGCGATCGCATTAAGCAGCGGCGTACGGTGTTAAAAAGGGCAAGGCAGAATAGAAAGCAGCGCAAAAGAGACAGAGATTCTTGACGGAATAGCGGCGAAAAGTTGTTTAGCTAACCCAGTTTCAAGCGACAGTTGCCTGACAACTTTTTTCTATTCTAAAACCATATTGATGAAGCGGATGTAAGAAACTAAGCAGCGAGTAGGCGGAATATAGCCACGCCCGGAACAACGCAACAGAGTTGCATTGCCGTGTTGATAAAACTGAGACATATGGAAATAGAAACTGTTCCGACCTTATCTCGGTTTGAGGACGCCGCGCGGACCCAAGAAGCCAAAGATAAGAGCAGGAACGCAGCGTCAGCTTCAGCTGGCAAACACCAACCGCGCTGACCCTGTTGGGAAATGTGCCGAAGAATAATCTTCACTGATTATGATGACGCGCAACTTTTGCTTAGCACTTTAACATTTAAAAACTTACGCGCAACAAATGCCAGCACAGCTGTCGGCTCGCTTGCGCACAGGTGCTGGCACATTGCGTGCAAGAGGGATGGTCGTATGCAAGGAGAGAGTAACGACAAAAGTAATGAAAGATAGGCAAGGAGAGGGCAGAGCGCAAGCCAATATCCGCAAAATCATCGATATGCGATAAACGATTAAATGTGAAAACAAAAAAAATATATATACAAATGAATTTTCTCTCACAACTAAAACTTCTGTTCTCTTCCCGCCTTCACAAGCCAAAGGAAGCTTGCCAACTAGCAACAACAATCCGACTGGTGGCTAAACTGCCACGCAGACATATCTTGTTTCGGAGCATCACGCTGGGGGCTTGCTCACAAAAGACCACGTAGCCCCTTGGCGATTTTCATGAATCACCATGAAGCGGCAGCGGTTTAGCGGCCGGTACGGCACATTTTATTTATGTAAATTATGTTGCAAATGAATACTCACAGAACTCGACGAGCACAAATTCGTTGTCAGCAATCACTTGTTTGAAATTGTCCACCGTCGCTACGATGACACCCTCCTCCAGTTTAATATCAGCGGCCGCCACGTAGGACGCCGCGAGTAGTGCACAGATTAGGAATTTCATCGCGGGCACTTAATATTTAGTATATATAAATGCCTATTTGTAGGTAGAAGTCTATCACACAGACACACACTAGCGCAACTCTAAAGACAAAAAATGTCTACCGTACAAGTTGCAAGCCAAATTCCAAATGAAATCGTCTACGTCCAAGCGACAGAACATTGGCTCCAAATATGTATCGAGTTGTTCGGAATAAGTTCGATTACACGAATCACTGAACTAAAAGAACGACTGTGACTCATTTAGTTCATATATATTTTATGTTATGTTGTTGGCTTAACATTGCGCTGAACTGTTAACAATGGCGAAGAAAAGCTGCGATATTTGAATTAATTGTTCCTTTTTTTTCTATAAATACGGAAATCGTTGCGGCTGTATCGACATAAAACGCACTGTTCCTCTCGATTTAAGCAACAATACTACAAAACAATGCATGTACAATAAACCTGTCGGCACGTAGAAATTAAACAAAAATAGACTAATGTAATAAAAACGTATTATCTAGTACGTTATCTGTTTATATAAAATAACAAAAGGAGCTGAAGAGTATTGCCATGCATATACTATAGAATTCAAAAATTCCTCATAACAATAAAGGTTTTTTATAAGCTTGCAACTGTTCATACAAATAGTACACTGACAAAAAATACACTAATCGAATACTTTCACTGGGATCCACAGGCAGCTAATTGCTCTACACATTGCATAATTATTTTGGAAAGAATCTCTGATGTTTGCGCAGAGCTGAAAGGCTTGTCAATGGGCGGAACATGTACGAACAAGGTCCGCTTGGAATCCACGTCTAAGGATTTTAAATAGATATAGCCGCAGAGGAAGCCGCCAGCATTTTTGGACGCCTTCGTGGCCTCCAGAGCCTTATTGTTGACTGTTCGCGCCGGGGCCACACACTCATCACAGGTTAAGTTTACAGCCTCCACAATCTTATCAACGTTCAGGCCGCAGCGCAGAACATTTGCGTTTCCATTGTAAGGCAGGCAGCAAGTGCTTTTGCTGAGATATTGGCCCGCATTATCGGGTCGTCGAAACTGATGATTATAGGCGAGTTTCTCCACATAAACGCATTTGGCCACGCCAGAGACACCTACATGCACGACCAGCTGCGACGAATGTGGGGGAATGATGTCAGCGGCGCTCAATTAAATCGAATATATAAATGCTTGCCTCTGGCTGCCGCTGCCAAATTTCTGTTACTGCCTCATCTACGGCCGCATATTCCACTGGCACCATTATTTTCTCCAGCTGGTAGTCGGTGCCCTCGTAGCTAAGCAGCTCGGGCAGCAGTTGCACAGCCTCCCAGCTGGCGTTGACCTCTTCATGGCCCACGAACGGACCAAATCCAGTGACCACAATTAGTTTACGCTCCGTCGACGACATTGTAAACACTGCCGCCCACTACAGCAGAGGGTATTGCGCATACTTATGCATGCACATGTATGTGTGCTTGCCCGTCTACCCTTCCTCAGCTAACTTTCTTGGTAACCAGTGTTTGAAAATAGCAAATTAGGCACAGTACGGTGATAGCATACGACGGTCATCAAAATAATCAAATGAACTCAAGCAAATAAACTGAAGCAAACGCTTCATTTACATAGGTAGGCATTTAATTACAAATAACTCGCTGGAACTCATTAATTCCCTTGTGTAGTTAGTGTTCGTAAACACAGCTGACACAGAGCAGTGCTGTACAATCTTGTGCTCACTGTCTCGCGGTACCAAAACAACCCTGTCCAAACAAGCGCATGCCAGCCCTGCTTGGGCGCAAATGCACAAAGAAACCCAGACAAGTGTTTTAGTGCTCAACAAATATTAAACTGAAAGTTTAGTAAAAGCGAAGGACAAAACCAACAATGCTGGCCTAAAGAGAGAGACACTTAATATAAACCCACATTTACAACACATTCCGCACGCGCAAGCCGTGCATAAACACGACCAGGAAAAGGGCCGACGTATTCAAAGTTCCAAGCCGAAATCAATAAAAAATTTCTTGACACTTGGGGCCGGGCCGCACTGGAAAATAAAAGCAGAACAAACACGGCATAGTTGTCATCAAACATTTTACGCAAAGAATTTGTGAGTATTTCGTCGGTGTTAGGCTAATCTAATCTGTTCTGACCAAAGTCACCGACGTGGTCGACTCACACTAAAATATTTGAACTTTGTACATTAAGTATTCATATTGCAGGGGCGGTTATATAGGCTGAACGCAGAGGCAGAGGGGAGGCAACGGCACCTGTCGCGATTCCCAAGAAGCGCCCCGATTAAACTTTAAAGGTTTTACTAGTGTGGAGGACAGGAGCTCATCATGTTGTCGCGCCTGCAAGATTTTCTGACACGCCATCGACGTAAATTCGTTGTAACTGGGGTTCTGGTGGGAGGCACCATCTATGCGGCACGTTATGCGCAGCGCAAGCTCGTGGAGTATCAGGAGCGGCAGGCGCGCGAGTTCTTCGAACGTTCGCGACGTATGCACCATTTCGAGTCGACGGAACGTACCTGCAATCAGGTGATACTGGGCATGGGCGAGGAAATGTGCCAGGCGGTGTTACACGAGTGCAGCACGGACGAGCTGCTCGAGCAGCTGCGCCAGAACCCTACCAACAAACTGGAGCTGTGGGAGCAAATGAAAATTGTATCATTCACGCGGCTGGCTACCTTTGTGTATGCCTCCTCGATGCTGGTCATTGCGCTGCGTGTCCAGCTCAACCTGCTGGGTGGCTACATCTATCGGGATATTATGACGGAACAGCGGCAAATAACCGACGAACTAAAACAGCAATACTTGTCCCTGATACGCCACTTCATCACGCACGATGGCATCAGGGATCTGGCGCGATTTATACGCAGTCAAGTGGTGGAAGTGCTCAAGTCAATGCCGCTGACGCGTCAACTGACTTTGGCCGATACGGAGCAGATATTCTGGTCACTGCAAATGTCCATCAATGGCGACACACGAAACGATCCCAACTCCAAGATGAGTAAGTACCTGCTGCCAGATCTAACCCGCCTGCAGGAGAGATTCAATTGCTCCCCGCTGCTGCAGCAGATGTACAACGAGACGCTTGATCTGCTCGAGAGTGAGGATTGCGTTGGCGTGTGTGCGCATAACGTGAGTCGCGGCTTTGTGCTCAGTTGTGATGCCATTGCGGAGTCCATGGGTGACACACTGCAACATTTGGCGCCCGGTGAGCTGCAGCAGCAGCAGCCCATTAATGGCCAGAGCAAACAGAGCAACAACAACAATCTGCTGGACGTTAATAGAGTGCTAGTCGCGCTGGCCAAACTAATACCCATTATCAGTGGACTTACATCGCACGGCTACGACAGCTCTGCGCGGCCACACAATCTGCCCACCCAGTTGCTTAGCTTCTATGTGGTATCCGAAAAATCGAAAATGTTGGGCGCGAATGTTTACGAGACCTTTAGCTCTGGCTAAGCTATAGCCACAATAGATATAAATAGTCTAAGCTAAAGACAATTGCAACTAAGATTATATTATAGACGTCTATTTTTAAAGAGGAACATATTTGAACTTTAAAGGGAAAACAAACAGTGTGTTATGTGTGTGTATGTATATCTTATATTTGTACTATACCTAAGTCTTAGCTAAGTCAAGAGTATTCAATTGAAAATTTGCGTAAACCTGCTCTTCGCAGTCTAGTATAAGTGATGTGAATTTAACTCAATATACAAAACGATCAACGTGAAGGCCTTTCAAATTAAGTATCTTAATGGAATAGTAATTAACAGCAAAATTTTATAATAAATTCAACAAATTATATATTCGAATATTACACTTTTTTGGGAATAACTATAAAGAAAAAGGGCTCAGCTTGGAATAGCTCTACTTGAAATTCGAATGTAATTTCGAGAGCGAACATTTAGCTAGTACACAAACCAACATGTTCAACATCAAATGGGGTGGCGCAAAAAAAAACCGCCCTATGCCTTGTATTGATAAGGCGCGCAGTCACCGACAGCTGTCGACGTCTCAGCCGCGGCGTCGCTTGTTTATTTGATTGCTCATTCTCAGCGTGGCCCTATCGCTCTCTCGCTCTCTCTCTGTCTGTCTGTCTGTCATCTATAACTTTCAAAGAGCGCGAGCAGCGCATGCGCCTCAAGTTCCAAACAAATTGCACAGTTATAGACATGCTGCATGAATACTTCAATAATGTTAAAGCATCTTTTAGGCGCAACGGTGACCTAAGCATAAAATCTGCTCATTAATGTTATTGAACATAAAAATCTGGGTACACTGGCGCGGCTTAATGAGTGGCATCTTTGCCCGCTCTCGCTCGCATCCCGCTCTTAGACTCACTCTCTCTCTTTCTCTCTCTCCGTCGCTCTTGCCTACTGCGGCTGCTGCCCAGCTGTCTGGTTGAAGTCTAATTATTATGTACATTGGCGGCGCAGTTGCAAAAGTTACGTGAAAACGTAAAGGACGAAAGGCGCGCCTTCTTCTGCTACGGCGTGTGTATGCTCGCTTGTGCGTGTGTTTGTTTGTAGGGTGTTGTGCAAATAGAAAAACAACATCAAGAAATGTACAGAAACGTGCAAAATATGTTAAGATTAAGCAAAGATCGTGGCTTTCATTAACTAGAACCAAACCAAAACCTGTGCTAAGCCAAACAAAAGTCGCATCAAACAGCAATTGTGTAAGTTGAGTTGTAAACCTAATACAAAAGGCTATTAGAAAACAGTTAATGACCTTTGAGGTTAAATGTTTTGCTTAACCTACAAGCTATAATGTTAAACAACGGTATTATTGATTAAGACAAAGCAAAAAGCCATTTACTCACGCACACATGACGCAGCCAGACACATGTGCGTGTGTGCTACCGTTACCGTTAGTTCCCACAGCTGAAGGGGTGAGTGAGTCGCCAGTCTCCAACAGAACTCGGATTGCAAGTGACCAAGTTTATTTATTCTGCTATGCCCAAAGCTGCCTATGTTGCACTTTGCTGGCGTTGCCACTGGCAGGGGAAACCCCCATACTGTAAACGGGAGAGCGGGCGCCATAAATTGTGCGTAAGCCGCATTGTAATTATGCTCACATGTGCGACTGTGTGTGTGTGTGTGTGTGTGTGTGTAAAGCTAAAAATATAAGCGTATTACAAAACACATACACACACGCTATACACAAAACTAACAGGCCTAAAACGGAAGCCTGTTTCCCCATTTGATTATTTGCCTTTCAGACCTCCCACAGGCGGCAGAGTCGAGTGCGACAACGTGCAAAGTACAGACAACAAAAGGGACACTCACCATGCCCCATAGAATATTTATACGACAACAATGCATGCAAGTCAAGAGTTGGCCGTCTATATGCATATTGACACACTAAATGCAGGGTATCAAGTGCCCTGACAATGGGCCGCACACAAACCACACACGAGCTGCAACTTAATACAAATAAATATAAATTGAGCGAGCTTTGGAGCAGGTGTTTTTGCGGGGGGCTAATTGCCGCTGCAGTTAAAAATAGGGCTTCCAATTGGAGCAATTAGGAAATGACATGACATATCGAAACAGCTGCCAGGATTAGAGTGAAATGCCATGGCTGTTAAGGATTTGATGTGCAAACAAATTTCTCTGTTTTCAATTTTATCCTCAAAAATGTCACTCTTTTTAATTAGACCAAAAACTGGCAGTTGTTAGGTCTTCATCTAGACAGATCGGTGCCTAACATATCTTTGGCAGATAAAAGCTATGTTTATACTTTATTGCTTGTGTGTTCCAAGTTCTTAGAAATGAATAAATATGGGCATTTCGTTAAAATGTTTTTGGTTTTTTTCTTTTCTCTCTTTTCCTATGTTTGTAGTTACAAGCGAGAATTCCATAAGCTGATTAGATGGGTGCAAACGTGCTGAAAATGTTTTGCTTTAGGCGTTTCTTATCAAATTTGGGCTTGAAATTTCAAATTGTATAGTTACGATTAGAGCTGGGCGAAAAATCGAACGCGTAGAGTGGAACTGCGAAACAAATAAATTAGAAAACAGAGGGGAGCCTACAATACCTGTTAGTAAAAGGCATCGTTCTAGTATCTACAATCATCAGCCACCAGAAAGCAGAAATCACCCTGACACACACACACACTCACACTAACACATAGACGGGAACATATTTACGAACGAACATGGTCTATGTATATATCCCTTCCTTTGTATGCGACATGCCACTAAAGTCCTACTTTTGCAACATGAATGAATGGCTATAACTACATTTTTGATGAGTGTGGAGTTGCTTGGTTTCTGGGCCTGGGCAATATTCTTCGTCTTCGTCTGTGTGGCCTGTCAAAACCGTCAAAACGTGCGATAGACAAGCAGACAAGAGCCTCCCCCTCTCCCTTGCCATACTCGCCCAACTTACTCGAGTGCCTCGCCACAACAACCCCCAACACGGAATGCAGCCCACTGCAACCCCAACAACTCGTTGCAACCGCAGGCTAGAGCATACAGTCAGCCTCGAAAGAAATATGTAAAATAGTGCCGTTACTGACGTTTGATAGACGGATGGATGGCTGGTTGGTGGTCTGAATGGATGGCCAGAACGCAGCTTGGGGTTTGCCTCTGATTAGTTCAACGACTTTTATTGCTCAATGCCTGTAATGAAGCTGCATAAGCTGTTCCGTATCCGGGCAAAGCCCTGCTCTGCCACTGTAATTAGTTGCCCGCGGGGTGACTCATAAAAAGCTAAAGCTTTCGCTTTATCTAGCCATAGTTTCTTTTATTGCGCATACGCCCCGTTGCTTTATTTGGCACATCTCCTCGAGGCAGCTGGGACGGACAGACAAATCGAGAGTTATTTACTCGAGAGTGCCGCTAAGGAAGACAGAAATCCAGACGGACATTGCTTTGGCCTGATCAGAACTCGAAATCCCTAACAGAACTCATTATGCCCTCTTTTACTGTAGGGTATGAAGTAATACGGATATAAGTCCCGGTTGGTTAAATGATAAAAATGCGTTAAATGAAGCGTGCAAAATCATGACTGTTGTTCGCCTAAATAGAAAATAATATTAGCTTAGACATTTTGTACTTAATTAAAGTTCGTCTAGAACATATCTAGAACTCAGCAGGAAATTTACTTAATTCAAGAACGAGTTCGCCGCATTTCTCTCAGTGTAATTTTCAGTCCCTCCAATTGGGCGCTAAAATGCGAGTTCATTGCATAAAATTTACATACTGCTGAGGATTTGCCCCATCTATAGGAAATTTTTAAAATTTATATATACATATTTGTAGCTTGAAGCACCTGGGGGAAATTTGAACACAGACAGATACACTCCCAGGTTTCTGTCAGCTGTAACGACATGGAAACTGCCAGCTAAGGGCAGTATATTAGAATTATCATAAGGTCTTGAAACGCCCCCCGCCCCCTTTTGTAAATGTGTCATAATTTTGCAGATAACATGACGCAATTGAGTTGATGAAGCGGCGCCAAGCCACGACAACGAGTACCAACAGTTCGACTCGATATACTTTATAGGGCTAAGCACAGTTACTCATGTGAACGCAACCGAACAGCAAGTTGTACTACCATATGACTAAAATAGATCGACAGAGCAGAGCCAGAGCCAGAACCCCGAAACAGAGGTACACAAACGCATCGTATAGCTGACAATACAGATCATTAACATCGGTAATTAGTCGGGAACTGTTGTTATTATAATCGAGCGCTGATCTGTAGTATATATATAAATCATATACGCGTGTATGTAGTTATGTGATTTCTATAATTTCTCAATGTTTACAAACATTTTACAGCAAAATGACCAAGTTAACTGGCTGAGTCGGTGGTAGCCAGTTCAAAGCCCAGCAGTCGGTGACCTAGTTGCAACGAGGAAGGCGGAAACACAGACAGACAGACAGATTAAGTCGGGTGGTGTTGGAGTCGGTGCTAGGAGCGGGGCTGATTTTTCAGAATGCGACGACCAAAAATATCGCTCAAAAAGTATTTCTATTTTACGTTGATCTGTGCGCTGCTCCTGATATTCGGCTTCAATCTCAAGTGAGTTCCCATTAACGAAATGAAGTTCATGTCAGATGTTAACTTATCACAACTTTCAGGGAATATGAGATATGGAAGTCGAACATAACGCGACCCGCCCTGACAGCTTCACAGCAGCAGCAGCAGCAGCAGCAACAACAACAGCAGCAGCAGCAACAACGACATGTCTTTGGCGTGGAAACAAATGAGGTGAAGAGTTGGTCTCTGGAGGAAGCCACCTCGACATACGCTTCAGCGCCGCCGGCTACGCCTGTGCCTGGCCCTGAACAGGCCCAAAATCCGCTGCAGCAGCAGCTGGAGGCTGAGGCGGGCGAGGGGGAGGAGGAGGATCCCTCAGCGGACAAGCGTGGGGAGTTGGCGGCCACAGCCAAGCCCTGGTTCTTTCGCAATGGCGAGTACTATCCCAGGCCCGCAAAAGCCTTCAGCAATCGCAAGGCACGCAAACAGCATGCGCCCAAACTCTTTCCTCACCAGGATCCGCACAGCGATCGCGTCGTCAATCAGCTTATGTATGTGCCGCACAATTACGAGCAGATCAAGTCAAGTGGCAAGCTGAAAACTATCTTGTTGTACAATGGCTTGGGCCCGTGGAATGTGAAAAAGGGTCGCGAGGTCTTCCTGCGCTCCAAGTGTCCCGTGGACACTTGCGAGCTGTCAGCGAATCGGGATCTGGCCAGTGTGGCAGATATGATACTCTATAAGGATAACTATATACCCACGGGCATACGACGGCCCAGCAATCGTAAGCAGGTCAGCATGATGTACTATCTGGAATGTCCATATCACACACAAAACGTCAAGGTGCCAGACGCCATCAACTGGACGGCCACATATAGGTAAGCTTTGGGATTATTTTTCGACCAATTAAATTTTGCTTTTATGTGAAACTCTTAAATGCCTAACTTGGAGGATATATATTGATACACACAAAGTTTACTAATGCAAGAACTTAATTTTCGATCGATTATTCTTATGGAACCATATTATATAGTAGTCCGAATCGAGCAATTCCAAGAGTTTTATAACGATAGCTTTAATTAAGATCAAGCGATTAGAGATCTCTTTCGATACAAATCTAGAATACCTATATCTATAAGGAAAACACTTGACCTTCTTTCCCTTCCTTTCTTTCTAAGACGTGACAGCACTGTGATGGCCCCATATGAAAAATGGCAATACTATGATGTTAAGGTGCAGCAATTGGAACAGGATCACAATTATGCGCTCAACAAGACGAAAAAGGTTGCCTGGTTTGTGTCCAATTGCGGTGCACGCAATGGCAGATTGCAGTACGCACATGAGCTACAAAAACACATTGAGGTAATTATCGGAAAAGTAGACCTTAACTTCTAGAGAATGTCCTGAAGAATGATTCTTCAGCTGTTCCCAGAAGGTATTCAGCTTGTATAATCGGAAGCATTCCATGAAATGAATCTTGATTTCAACTCGGTATATTCTAATCTCTCTAATATTTCATTTTTATAGGTGGATATATATGGCGGCTGTGGGAATTTCAAATGTCCTCGAAGCACCGCTGACAAATGCTTCGACATACTCGACAATGACTACAAGTTCTATTTGGCATTCGAGAACTCCAATTGCAAGGATTATATCACGGAAAAGTTCTTTGTGAATGCGCTAAATCGCAAGGTGCTGCCAATTGTAATGGGCGCCCGACCCGAGGACTACGAGGTGAGTGCTCCACGTCGATCCTACATACACGTCGACGAGTTTGCCTCGCCCAAAGAGCTGGCCGAGTATCTGCATATACTCGACAAGGACGACGAGCTGTACAACTCGTACTTCAAGTGGAAGGGCACCGGTGAGTTCATCAACACGTACTTCTGGTGCCGCGTCTGCTCCATCCTGCACAATGAGGATCAGCTCCGCAAGTCATCCTGGTACACCGATGTCAATGATTGGTGGCGTGGCGCCGGCGTCTGCACCTCGGGCTCGTGGCGGAATTTCAAGGCGCGCATGGATGTGATTAGCGATGAGTGAAATGGGGTCATCGTCCAGATAGTGGACGGCGCGGGTGTCATTACATAATCAAAAAATCCAATACGTGTCGCTATATATATTTAAGTATATATTGTTGTTGTTGTTTTTGTAGGTATGTTTGTACTAATGTGTAAAAACGCGCCTTCGCTTTTAACGAAGAACCGGGTCAGAACCGCGAGTAACGTACTTGTTTTCTAGCTAGAACTAAGTGCAACTAATCGCTTCAAATACAAATACATACATGTATGTATATAGATATATGTGTGCGTGTATTAAGCATGAGCAAATCGAAAATCAAACGAGCATGGGGCAAAAGCCTCGGTATAAATCGAGGAATAAACATGTTCCTTCCAGGATTGATACAACCGCTTACGGACAGTTCAATACAAAGAAAAAAAAGCGCATAGAAACTAGCCTATATATAGACTAAAGATCCCGAGCAGATCATTGTAACATATACAATACCAAATAAATAAGAGAAATTAGCCTAGTTATACAAATGATATGATACTTATGTATATTTCAGTTGTTCAAAGAGCAAGTCCAATTTAGCGCCTAGGCCAAAGACGAAACGGACACACAAATATATGTTCAGTAGCGGAATATATATATATATACATATATATATATATATATATATATATATAAAGTAAGCTGAGCATAGAGCATACATACATATATACGAGTACATATATATATATATAATTATAAATCGTTTTTTAAGCATTTTTGTAAGCAACAAAGTCAAGATACTTTTAATTTGCCTGCTTATAGATAGTTTCGATTTAGACCTTAGTTCCAATAGCTTTGCTTTTAGTTGGATCAATCGTTGTAGTTAATAATATCGCACAAAGTCGCGCAGTATTCAGCTTAGGCTGAGCTGAAATCTGGTCGTTAGCTTTTAGACTGCAACAACAACAACATTCCTATTTTTATACACTCGCTGAGAATAACATAATTTTTGAAAAATAATTGTTTGTAAAGCTTTTAAGAAGCCAAATCTATATGCTCAATATCTAGCCAGGCTGTGCAAAGTATACTTGTTATAAATGGCATTGGTTGGATTAGGGCATTTAATCTTCGGTCTGCCGAAGTCAGCAGCTTGGCTCTCTTAGTTTTCTTTCGCAATATTATTGTATTTAGTATGTACTTAATCCACGTGTAACTCTTCTCATTGTTTACGTTTTCAGTCATGTGTATAACTGATCATTTTAGTTGTGAACTTGAATTGAACTGTGTGTTTTTACAATTCTTGGCAATATTTATTCGATAATGTTTAATTTGTAAGCATTTAATAATATCATATGTGTATTTTGATTGTGAATTCAATTAATTTTTAATTTTTACTGTGATAAAAAAAAAGATGAAAATAAACAATGGCAACAAATACAACAAATGGCAAACGTTTTTATGAATAAAAAAAATAATTATAGTTTTAATGAAAATACTGCATAGTAATAAACAGCCTATGGCAATAATGCGGAATTTCATGGGCTTTAGCAACGTATACGTAATATTTCTCAAACATCTAAGACAGCAAAACAAGCTGTGTTTATATATGACAAGAAAAATGAACAAATGTTTGCTTAACTTTTCTTTTGTGAGCCTCCTCCGTAGCTGGCATCTAGTCGAGGGTTAATAATACATTTTGTCTCTAGACATGACACATTTTCAGCTGCTGCAGCAAATCTTTCAAGTTATTTAGTTTATCCGGCTTTTTGTTTACATCACCTGCAGCTGCTGCTACAATTTTAGCTGTAATTTTGCGCTGAAGTGCAATGGCCTCTACTTTTTTGGATAGCTGTCGTTTAAGTAATGAGAGTTACAATTGCAATTGATGCGAAATTAAATCCACAACTTACCTCGTAGGCACGTTTGATAATGCCGTGTGGCATGCCTGCCAGCTTAGCTGCATTAAAGCCATACGATTTGGGGCAAGCACCCGCTGTGTATTTGTACAGGAAGGTGACTGTCTCCTGTGTGGGATCTGTGTTGTCCTCATTCTCAACCATGCACGCCATATGGCCCAGTGTAATTCTTTTGTCCGTGTGAAAGAAGTCAATCAGGTTGTGGTAATGCGTAGAGAACAGCGTGCGACACTTCAGATTGGCCAAAAAGTTGACCACAGAGGCGGCGATGGCGGTGCCATCGTAAGTGGCCGTGCCGCGTCCCAGTTCATCAAGCAGCACCAGAGAGTTGCACGTAGCATGCTTCAGTATAAGCGATGTTTCGTTAAGCTCCACCAGGAAGGTGCTGTGACCGGCCAGTATATCATCCTGTGCGCCTAGGCGCGTGAAAATGCGATCCACAAGCGAAAGCCGGCAGCTGACAGCAGGAATATGAGCACCCTACATGACATAACACAAGAGTTATCAAAGCATACAAGTGGGGGCCAAGTGCTACTTACAATTTGTGCCATGATAACCAACAAGCCGAGCTGTCGCATTAGCGTGCTCTTGCCGCCCATATTGGGGCCAGTAAGTAACGATAGCGGTGCCTCCGAGTTGGTGCCCAGCTGCAGGCCATTGGGTATGTAAGTAGATGGATTTGCGCATGGATGATAGCCTTCCTCCAGTTCTATGAAGGGCTGTGCCTGCTGTGCCGAGACCAGCTCCGGCACACAGATGACCAATTGCTGGCGCGCATATTCCGCCAGGGCGGCGAGCACATCTAGCGTGGCCACACAGTCGATGCACTGCTTCCACTGTTGATAGTGATTGGAAAACTTTTCAAAGAGGCGACGAGCCAAATCCTTGAGCACCGTATTGCGCGCCTCTTCCGCCTGCTGCATATCCTTCAGCAGCGCTTTTGTTTCCGCTGTGGTGTACCGACGCGCGGCCTTCTTTCCCTTGATCTGACCCTCCAGTGCATACGACTTGTTGGCCTTGTGCGCATGCGACTCTGGCACCTCCAGCTGATATCGTTTTTTATCCGAGCCAAAGTATACCACACGACAGCCAAAATGGCGTTCCTGCTCGGTAAGATAAGCCTTCAGGCGTTCCTGGACGTCTGCTATGCGCTGCTGCACCTCATCGTAGTCGGCATCCACGCCAGGCTGCGGCGCAATTACACCCGTCTTGTCGGCTGCCTCATGATCGAAGGCATTTTCAAAGAACTTCAGCTGCTTGCTGAGATCGGGATAAGTGCCCCCATTTGGCGGCAACTGGGTTAAACGCTGCATTAGCTTTGTCTCGCATTGCTGAAACATTAACGGCAATTTCATAAGCGTCTCGAATCCCTTGAGTATGCTCATAAAGCTGCGCAACTTCTGTTTGTTGTACAGCTTCTCCTCGAAGAGTATGGCCCTGGAGTCTGGATGCTCTGTTTGGGCAATGCGCTTACTGCCAAACAGATGAATCTGAGCCAAATGCCGCTCAAAGTCCGGCATGGGCGCCAGCAAAGCCCGCAACTGCTGCAGTTCATCGGGCTGGCGCAGCAGCTCCCCAATCGCCTCCTGTCGCTCACGCAGTACAGCCAAATCACAGCTGGGCGCGCATAGCCAGTGATGCAGCAACCGCTTCCCAAACTTGGTGCAGCAATGATCCAGCGTCGACAGCAGCGAATGCTCCTCGCCCACAATGCGCAGATTAGATAATGTAGTGGCATCCAATACCATGTGAGAGCGACGCAGTGTAGCAGCCAGCGGTTGCTTGGTATTCGCTTCCTGCTCTTGATCGGGCGGCACATATAGCTGATAACGCGCCATGGGCAGCACTTTGGGTTCCAGCTTACATTTGGCTATGTAGTGAATGCACTGACCCAGAGCTTTAAGTGCCAGCTTGTAGGGCTCCGCAGGCGTGAGGCCCAGGTGATCCGTGTCCGACTGCATTGTGCGCAACACCAATGGCCAGTTATCCTCAGTGCCATTGCCAGCATAGTAGCGCTCCGCTAGCAACTTCAGCGTCTTCTCAGCACTGCAGAGCTGGTTGCCAGCACAAGGCAGCTGCTCCTTGAGTATGCCGCCGAGCACAGTGCGTAGAATTTGTTGCGTGCGAGAGCTAAGCGCTGATTTCTCGTGAAGCAGCTAAGAATGGGATAAGGTTTCGATTGGGTTACTCTGTCAATATAATGAAATTGTACTCACCAGGACAGGCATGTGATGGGAGATAAGCGTCAACAGGCGAGAGCAGCTTTTGTCATCCTCGAATTCGCCCACATGGAAATCACCAATGGAGGTGTCTATAAAGCAGATGCCATATTTGCTACTCGTGCCCGTATCCTGCTCCACTATGGCCAACATATAATTGGGCTGATGATTGGGTCCAATGGCGCACTGCGAGCCAAACACTTGGGTGCCACGATCCGTTATCTGACAGATCTCACGAGCGACAACCTTGTCGAACTTTGTGGCCTTTATACGTTTGCAGCGCTCGATCATCATGTCCGGAGTTTCGGTTTGCTCCACCCGTGCCACCTAGGCAGAGAAGAATAATTGTTAGATTTGTGTTTAGAATTTACTTTCTGTGCTCACCTTATAGCCCCTGTCTATCAGTATGGAGGACATCTTGTCAAAGGAGATTTCTGGAAAGCCAGAGTGGGCAAATTCGCCGCGCATGTAGGTAAAGCCCAGCTCATTTACGCCCACATCGGCGTCGCCGTGATACAGCTCATAGAACTTGCCCACCTTGAAGAAGAGCACACAATCGTAGTTGTCCGACTTGAGTATCCACCACTGACGCACGCCCGGCGACAGTCCATTGAGAAACTTCTCGGGCACGTGCAGCGTGCTCTTGTCGTAGTCGGGATGATCTGGTCGCCTGCCGGCCTTGTCTTTAATCTTGTCAGGCTGCAGGAAGTCCAGCTTCTGATGTGGCCACACAACTGGTTCATCCATATTTGATGTTGTGGTCACAATTTCATCGTACGCAGCGTCCTTTTTGGCATTGCTTTGTAGCTGTTGCAGCTTTTCCATGAACGTGCCACCGGCAGCCAATACAGGAGCATCAATCTTGGCCTTCTTGCTGGCAGGCTCATCGTTGTTGTTGTTGTTAATGTGTTTTTTCGAAGCCTTTGTGCGCTGCTTCTTGGGCGTGGGATCGTCGTCTGTTTCCAACTCGCTGGGCTCCGCTTCCTCGTCGCCACTTTCGCTCTCCTCACTGATGGTGGCGTCTTTGCCATCCGGCTCATACTCGGAGCCATCATCGGAAAAGTCCGGCTCCGATTTGGATTCGTATTCTTCTTCGCTTTCTGATTCGGGCACTATAATACGTTTTCGCTTACGTTGGCCTTTCTCCTGCTCCTTCTCACTGTGCTTATCATCAGGGCTGGCTGAAATCGGCAACTTGCGTTTGGCAGCCGGCTTGGACTCCTTTTTCGCACTCTTCAGATTTCCATTCTGCAAGTTCTCCTTTTGTAGCTCGCTGCCACCGCCGTTGCTGGGCGTGAGTTTCCTTTTGTCAACTGCTGGCGATTTGGCAAAGTAGTTAAACAGAGTGTTTTTTGGCGTGCCACCAGCGCTAGTATTTAGTTTTTTGGACATTTTTCAAGCGCCCAGACTGGCGTACTAATCTCGACTACCAAGAAAACAAATGACGCCAAAAATCTGCGCCAAAATTGAGCGGCAATCAATAGCAGAGCAATAACAGCGCCGTAACATAATACAGCTGATATTCAACAAAGTGGCAACGACGAATGTGTGGCAACGCTAAAATAAAACATCTGTTTACTGTCGTTGGCAACGCATAAAACGTTTTGTTTACAACGAAAGTAAAAAACTATCAAAAGGCCGGAAAAGTATAATAGTCAAAATAAAATATGTCGCTAGCGGATGAACTACTTGCAGATCTAGAGGAGGACAATGACAATGACATCGACGATGCCGAAATGGCCGATGCCGACGATGTCGAGCAGGCAACACTAAACCACGAGCTCGCTGAAAAGTTGCTGAAGCCTGGGCCTAATCTCATGGAAGTGGACGTAACAGTCCAATCCGTGCGGGAGCTGTGCAAGCTGCGCGACTCGGAACGTTTACAGAACACTCTAAAGCAAATCGAGCACTATGCAAGGCGGCAGCGCAGCGCCGCCGAAATGTTGGGCAGCGTGGAATCCGATCCGGAATACTGTCTGATTGTGGATGCGAATGCGATTGCCGTGGATATTGACAATGAGATATCTATAGTGCACAAGTTCACCAAAGAAAAGTATCAGAAACGCTTTCCGGAGCTCGACTCACTAATCGTGGGCGAAATTGAATACTTGCTGGCTGTCAAGGAGCTGGGCAACGATCTGGATCAGGTCAAGAACAATGAGAAGCTGCAGGCCATACTCACTCAGGCCACCATCATGATAGTCTCGGTCACTGCATCCACCACGCAGGGGTAAGTAATAGTTCCTAGTACCATATAGCATTTAATCGTTTGCGTTTTTTTCATAGCACCATGTTAACGCCCGCGGAGAAGGCAAAAATCGATGAGGCCTGCGAAATGGCAATTGAGCTGAACAATTTCAAATCCAAGATCTACGAGTACGTAGAGAGCCGTATGACCTTCATTGCGCCCAACCTGTCCATGATTGTCGGCGCCTCCACAGCTGCCAAACTGTTGGGCATTGCTGGCGGCCTGACCAAGCTCTCCAAAATGCCGGCCTGTAATGTGCAGGTGCTGGGCTCCCAGAAGAAGACGCTCTCGGGCTTCTCGCAGACACAAATGTTGCCGCATACGGGCTACGTCTACTACTCACAGATTGTGCAGGATACGGCGCCGGATTTGCGACGCAAAGCGGCCCGCCTTGTGGCTGCCAAGTCGGTGCTAGCAGCGCGTGTTGATGCCTGCCACGAGAGCGTGCATGGCGAGATTGGACTGAAGTTCAAAGAGGACATCGAAAAGAAGCTGGACAAACTGCAGGAGCCGCCGCCGGTGAAGTTCATCAAACCGCTGCCGAAACCCATCGAGGGCAGCAAGAAGAAGCGCGGCGGCAAGCGTGTACGCAAGATGAAGGAACGCTACGCGCTGACCGAATTCCGCAAGCAGGCGAATCGCATGAACTTCGGCGATGTAAGTGCATTGGCATGGCAATTCGTTTTGCTTGTTAAATTATTAACAATTTATCCCACTTGCAGATCGAGGAGGACGCCTATCAGGGCGATTTGGGCTACTCGCGGGGCACCATTGGCAAAACAGGCACTGGCCGCATTCGTTTGCCGCAGCTGGATGAGAAGACAAAGGTGCGCATCAGCAAGACCCTGCAGAAGAATCTGCAAAAGCAGCAGGTCTATGGCGGCAATACGACCGTGAAGCGTCAAATATCAGGCACTGCGTCCAGCGTGGCGTTTACTCCACTGCAGGGCCTGGAAATAGTTAATCCTCAAGCGGCGGAGCGATCCCATACTGAAGCCAAGTATTTCTCGAATACATCCGGCTTTCTATCCGTGGGCAAGCGAACCATTTAAAAGGACCGCGAGCTTCTTATAAAATTAAGCATTTTTATTTAGCGATTTGTCGGCATTGTGAGATATTCCATGAGCTGCGGAATTTGTTAGGCCTAATAAAGCTGGAGAGATTCTCGAAATAGTCCACATGTTGATTCGCTAACTGAGTTTGCCAACTTCCAGTTTACGTTGAAGGGCCTCCCACGAGTTGTTCAGGAGCACCGCCAAAATGCCCGCCACGGTGAAGACGCCGCCAACAATCGAGCAGCAATTGGTGGCAAAGTGGCCAAAGGAGCTGCAGGATATATTATTTATGATTACCGACTTCTTGAATCCTAGATCTTGCAATTACTTACACGTGCCGCTCGGCGTACTTGACCATCAGCGGAGAGAGCTCGTAGCTAAAGAAGATGCCCGGCATGCCACGCTCTCGATCCGTTAAATCCTTGCGATGCCGCGTGACCGAGAACTGATTTGTATATATGGGCTGGCCGTCGCTGTGCCGCTCATAGAGCGTCGGCACAATTTTCAAATAATAGTTGAACATTTCACTTTTCGATTCTACAACGATACATTTAAAATAATATCACTTTGTCAAAAATTCAAATTTTCAAAACTTATTGGCATTGCAAATTATACATAATAATTGCCGTTACAGTAGAGAATTTGTCCATCCATTTAATTGAAGTGTCATTCTGCTATAAAGACCAATGCTCACAAGCGCTATCTGGCGGCATAAAACTGAAGCTCAACGCCAGGGCTGCTTTGGCACACATGTTAACCTTTTGACAGCTACAATTGGGATAACAAAATTGTTTTTTAAGTCGTCGCCGACAAAACATAAAATTTCATTTTTTTGGGCAAATTTGGAAGACGAATGCCTAAAAAGCTCGGAACAAATTCAAGTCCGCAGATAATTCTTGCAATACGAACAAGACAAAGCGCAAGTCGCAGAGGAGATCGCCAATATGCCGTTGCCCAGCGGTTCCTTCTCCCAAAGTGGACCCACATGCTTTGACAAAATGAAGACTGGCTTCACCATTGGCTTCTGTGTGGGAATGGCCAGCGGTGCTCTATTTGGCGGCTTCTCGGCACTCAGGTAAGCCTCAACCAACGTGCCGTTGTCCATGCGTGACGCAAGTGTTGCACGCACTCAGATTATGTAATTGCCGGCTAATTATATGAAACTGCAACTTTTAGATATGGACTACGTGGACGCGAGCTAATAAACAATGTGGGCAAAGTAATGATTCAAGGAGGCGGCACTTTTGGCACCTTCATGGCCATCGGTACGGGCATACGTTGCTGAGAGCTTCCTGACCCGGATTGCATTTTGATTGATAATAATTACACTTCCCCCGTATCCCCAAACCCTCAACATAAGCTAAGTTTTTAAGTTATCTTAAAATGAATGAATGCTTTAAAAATTACGCTATGTATAAGTTATTGCAATAGAAGAGTTGTTAAGCCAAATCCAAGCACGACCTTTGTACTCACCCTGAACTTCCACGCGCAGCCCGTCCAGTGGATGCGTTTTGGCAAATTCAATCTTCTCGCCGAAAGAGAGGTGATTAATGGTGTGGGAGAGCTTCACATTGGTGAACTGAAAGTCGTGTATGTGAAACTGACGTATGGAGAAACTCTTGCCGGGAGCAAAGTGGAAGCTGCCTGCCATCTAAACGAAATACAAAAAATCTATATACATTTTCGTCCGGGTGAGCTGTTGTCATGACTTACCCGGTTCACCTCTAGGTGGCCCTGTATGCGGCAGCCTTCCTTGAAGGCATCTTCATCGGTGCGCTTGTATTTTCCTTTGCACTGCTCGATTTTGTCCACCTGCATGTTCCACTTGCGCACCCGATACGCATCCAAAACATCCTCGCAGGTGTTGCAGCAACTAAAACAAGAAGTGGAAATGGTTGAAGAGGAAGTCAGCGAGCATCCACTGTGAATATACTCACTGTGTGGCATTGTGCTCGGCACCGTAGCAGCTGCCACAGGTGCTGTTCTTATTGGGCGGCGACACGGCCACGATTTCCTTGATGGGCGTTTCCTTTAGGGGCTGTCCCTCGAGATCCAAGCGATGCTTGAACACATCGTGGTCCACGCGCAAGTGCGTGTCACCTGAGGAGTCCATTGCATCCAGAGATATATAATTGCATGCCAGATTGTGCAGCGTGACGTCCAGGTTGATGCGCAGCTTGTGACCGCGTGTCGTGTCCACAAAGAGCTCCTCGCTCAGCATCGGCTTCATGTAGTTGAGGAACTCCAAAAAGACAAGCAGGCTTATAATGCTGCTACTAATGATTGTAACTATATTACAAAAAACATTTTTAGATTATTTGTTTATGTGGTCCACAAAACTTGAAACTTACCGGCGGCGCCGCCCACTGTGCGCACGCTGAAATCATCTAGGGTGCGCGGATACGCATCCAGACGACGTAAAACATCGGCGAATTTCATATTTTATAGACAAACACAAACAATTGAAGAGGAAGTTACGTTTAGAAGAAAATTTACATGATTTTTATAAGCGGCAAGCGAATTGACGATGTGACGTGGTTGATAAACAGCTGAGAGGCAACAACACAAAACAAGCGGCTAGGCTGCCACCTAGTCGTGGTGCTGCCACATCACTGAAAATATGTTGGTTCTAATAAAGTGCGCGCTTTTAACGTACAAAGGATTTGATTTACAAAGAAGTGGCCTGCACTAGTGCTGCCCAATCGCTAAAAGAGAGTTGCCTGCTACTTTCAAAAAGTTTTTTTAATGCTACAAATATAATATAAATAGTCGAATGTCTTAACAGGCTTAGTTAGACGCAGACAAAAGAGATTAAAGAGCTTCGAATGCATTGCGTTTATGGTAAGCGGTGGACCATATGCCTGCTTCTTGCTTAATTAACAAAACACCCCAGCGACCCATGAATTCACCCACTCTGTGCATTTGTGGGGCAGGGACATATTGTTTAATAGTGTTGTCATGTCTTGAGGCTGTGGTTGCGCATACATTTGGCAGACCCTGCGGGCCACGCCCACTCAAGCGATGGTGTGGTCTACTAGACCGCGTCTAATTTTATAATACATGTTAAACAGATGAAAGGTTAATTGAAGGGAACCACAAGCTTCGACAGGCCACGCAGCGCCTAGCTTTTAAGGGTTGTTTTTGTTGTTGCCGCTGCTCAAAGCCACCGAGAACAACAACAATAGAAGGGAGAGTAATCGGGCAGCCAAGGGATTTTGGTTAAAGTTAAAAGTTTGCGCTTAAATATAAATCACCAATACGACTTGACGGCTGACTGAAAGCCAACCCCACATGAGCGCGGGGCGATCCCAAGATGCGGATATGCATACCGCGAATTTGTGTAATTAGCAATTAAGCTCAAGTCCGCTAAAGCAGCGTTAGACCCGCAATTCCTTTGTCCCCTATTCAGATGCCTGAAACTTGAAAGCTCTTTGCATTTACTTTGTCCAGTAATCCCAAATCAGGCACGGCACCAGATGACAAAGATTAGCTACTTGCAATTTTTCTCATTTCTGTCGAGCAAGCATAAAGGTAGGGTATTAAAAAGCGCACATACCTAAGCTGTAAGAAAGGTAGTACCGAAAGAATCGCTATTCGCAAGAAAAACTAATGGATTTCATGTTGATTTACTTAAGAGAATGTTGACTAGGATTAGTTTCCAACATTATGAAAGATGATTGCTCAAATTGTTCAATTTCTTTTTGATTTCGGCGAAATCTTCCCTTTGCAAACTGTCTTTCTTTTTGAGATTTCTTAAGCTAAATAGAAACTTGCTTCTGTGGGTCAGTCTTAGAGTATTTGAGCTTTGCCATGTTACCATCTCCCGCCCCAAATGGCTGCTTATCTGCCGTGCTATCGCTAGCCGCACTAATTTGCATTTCTAACCATTTCGTTCTAACCAATTCGCGTCGTTTCTCATTTGAAACAATGAACCCAAGAACAACGAGAGTCATTGTGCTCTGTCCGGACTCCGGACAATAAAAGCCAAGAGACCCAGACAATGAGAGAGAACGTGGAATGGATGGAGTGTAAGAAAGTTGCCAACTGTAAAGCAGAAAAGAACTTGGCGTAAAGCAGCTTAAGCAATCAGGACCGCCTAATGGATATTGACACTTTAATGCCCAAGCCCATGCCCACCGACTGCTCCTCCAGAGAGCAGGGCAACCCGTGCAGATGTCGTCCTGAGATTTGCCTCAGTTTCTTTTTACTTTTCTCTCTTATTTTTTCTGCTGTTTTATGCGGCATTTTGTTCTTTAAACAAAAATTGCAGTGCCGAAATTAATTATAGAGCCGCTTGGCCATATTTAATTAAATGTGGACATTTTAAACTTGCTTACCAAACCCCTGCTCTATCTACCTCTCTCCCCCGCCCGCCCAATCTGAGTGGGGCAGACCAAAAGGCGTAATTAATTAGTGGAGACGTGCCAAATAATTGCGGTAAAAGTAACTTTTCTTTTTGGTCGGACTTCTTTATTTTTTGGTCAAGAAATGTTTCAATTACGTGTATTACACGCCAGATGGTAGTCCGGGGTTACCGGAGGTAACAGGAGGGCTGCCAAAGTTTTGGGCCATTGCGCTCAGGTGGAAATTAATTAAATTAGCAGGCGTCACTTGAGCGCGCAATTAAGCAAAGTGTCGTCCAAAGACTTGAAATATTTTTGCCAAATGGATAACACACCGTTCACTTCCTCCCCCACTTCCACCCCCCTCACGTCGTCGCACATATTTTTGCATACTTCTCTACGTTAGCCCCACCCGCCCACTCACTTCCGCAGTAAAAACCGAAAACGTCATTTCCGACAAATTAGCCCAGTCAACTGACAACAACGTAATATTGTTGCACTACCCAATTTGTATTCGGATTTCTATGTGTATTTGTATTTTAACTGCCAGCAGCAGCGACTAACAACCGACACGGCCACATTTTGAGCATATTTCCTGTGTTAGACGAAAAATGTGCCCGATAGCAATTGCCAAACTGACCACCTACAAAAGTTTCAGTTACGTTACGTTTGCGTTTTCACAGAAATATTCATTCAATTTCTGAACTTTATTCAAATTGTAAAACGAACATAATATCTTTGTTCACATCGCGTCATTTGCTTGAAAAAGACAAAAATATTGCTATTCTGTCCATTTTTATTGTACATTTACTAATGATATATATTAGCATGGAAATGGATCGCGATGTATGCCCTTTTTATGTTTATAGCCCCTTTTCGAAAACGACTTGGACTAGGAGGTACATGTTACCATTATGTTTCGCACCCTCAACTGAATATTTTTCCACCCCTTCGTGGGGCTATACAAAATGACGGTGCGGCCCTCTACCTGTTCGAAAGCTATCTTGTGTGCCAATCTTAACTTAAATTAAAGCTTTTCCCCCCTGTGTTTCCTATTGGCACGTCGCGGCGTGTCGCACGTCGGATGCAGTGCGTAAAGTTCCAATTAATTCCATCACATTTCTTCTGGCATTATTAATTGTCAACGCGCATTAATTGCATTTGTAATGCGTCATAATTACTGCAAATTATGCGCTCACACCATGAGGAACAACTTCACGTGTGTGTATTTTAGTTTTTTTTTTTTAAATGATCAAGTTGAAGAATGTTTTATTAAACATGTAAAAGCTGCCTGCAGAAGCTCAATGAATTTTTCTACATTTAGAAGTATTTTGTTTTCTTTGGCATTCAATATCTTATTATATATTATATATTATATATTATATATTATATATTATATATTATATATTATATATTATATATTATATATTATATATTATATATTATATATTATATATTATATATTATATATTATATATTATATATTATATATTATATATCTTATTTATAGTTTTTATTAATCTACACTTTTACTAACTTGATTTCTGTTTCGCTAATTATTTTACTGTTATACTAGTAAATAACCCGTGGTCAGTTCTGAATTTCCTTAACTTATATTCCTCTTTATATGTATGTGAGTATATAATTTACTAAGCCGAATAAGCACACACGCACGCACGGTTAATTTATTGACAGCAAGAGAGTTAATTAGAGCGAGAGTGTGAGCAGAAATAACGTTTATTAGGTTGGCAACACGTCTTGTTTACTTTAACAGTTTATTTTACTATCACAGCATGAATAATTGGTAGCTTTACTAGGATTTCTGAGTATCGCATAGAAGGGCGATGCTTTAAAATACTTTTGTTAAAATTTGCACAGCAGGGGTAGCTTCACTTGACTCCCGTTTGGCATAAGGATTGTAAGTACAAGCAAATGTACATACATGCATATACATACATGCATATATACATGCATATATATTTATACATATGTACATGTATGTTAAACATGTATGTAAACACATTTTAGACAAAACTACGTACATATATAAACGCATGCTTATATTCATATTGTACATATAAACATACATGCATGTGCATACATTTTACACACACATATGTACATTCATACATGCACCTATGTATGAAAAAAAAGTGCATGCATCTATAAACATAAATATTTTTATATATATACAAACATATATATACATTTAGCACACATATACGTTCATACATACGTGCATACATATGTACATACATTTGAACATGTATACATACATATGTACCTATAAACATACATGTTTACATGCATATTATTTTATACACACATATGTACTAACAAACATGCGTATATACATACATACATATAAGCATAGATGTACATCCATACATTCATATAAACACACATGTACGCACATACATATATATAGAACATGCCTACATACTGTATGCATAAAGTACATTATAATAATATTGTTACTTAAGTAAGTTCTTCATTGATTTTAGGCTTAGATTGACCCAATGTCCAAGTTTTTAACTTTAAGCTGTCACTAGAAATTGAATATTTTTTCAAAGTGTTAATTGCAGTTTTATTGGATTTTGTCGGCTGCACCTTTGGCTTGTGATGTATGTGCGGCAAATGCTGCGAGTGGGGGAAATCAAACTTTTTGGACCTTTTGTGTTGGGGGTTTTATTCAAGGGGTTAAGAGGCGTAGGCGGACGGGCAGGGCAGAGTGGACTCATGGTCACGTCAACCAAAATGCATTTTATAAATTCTGATTCTTTTTGTTGTGTCCTTCGCTGCGGCTGCTGCTGCTGTTGCTGCAGCAACACGAAAAATTATTTACATAAATATCCGCGCTGTCAATTGTGTGTTGTGGCATGTAAAGTGACAGAAGCACACAAAATGGCGCCGACGCCGCTGCTGCTGCTGCTGCCGCTGCCGCTGCTAGCGTTGACGTCGCTGCCGTGTACGTGACTGCACATTTTTTCGCTGCGTTTTTACGAGTGTGCAAAGTGGGCGTGGCGATCAAATGCAAATGTTCAATTGTCTGCGTCTCCCTGTATGTGTGTGTGTGTGTGTGCGCATGTGTGTGTGTGGGCATGTGTATATTGGTGTGCAGGGCATGGCGGTCAGACGTCAACCGTTATGGCTGCCAAAGTTTTCAATTTTCCACTTAATTGCTTTCAATTAAGCAAAGAGTACTCTTTAGTCCCGCACACACGCACACACTCACGCACACACACTAACTCACACACACACACACACACACACACACACAGAGTACGCAGCCCCGTTGCGTTGGTTGTTATGTCCGTTCAATTAAATTACACACTAAAGCGGCGTGTCCTTAGTCCTGCTGCCGCAGCATGTCAACCCTCAGCGCCAGCGCACTCTTCGCATTGTATGTTATCATTGTCAAGAAGTTGCAGCGCCGGCATCGCCAGCGTGTTGCAACATTTTTCGACAGCTAACCACAGTGGTCACAATTCCAAATCAATGACAAGAAATTTCAATGCAAAACACATTCAAGCTCTTGCAAATTATAAAAGTTGTATATGTACTTATCAAGACTGAGAGCCTAATAACAATTTTGTTTGGTGGTTCGGTTCACGGTTCAAACCCATGTCTTGCTCTAAGCTTAGGTTCGTTTATCTGGCTTCCATAAAAATGAATCCATTATTTTGAAGTTTTTTAGTACAACAATTACGAATCATATACATATATAAAATATTTAAGGTCATATTTGCATTAACTGCTTTTCAATTGGGCTCAATTCGCAATTTTTTGTTTAAATAATAAATTTTCTGTAAATATGGTGAGCGCAAGGTCAAAAAATATTAAATTTGGCCAAACAATCTTTTGAGTACAAAAAGAACGTTTTTTGAACCAAAGCATTTATAAATGTTTGACTCATTCTTGGTTAGGCTGGACTCATCGTTACCCTATTAAACAGGTTTAATTTGAATTCTTGATAACCCTAACTCTGTTTTTTTTTTATTCGGGATTTTAAAGCTGTTGCCACTGTGCGGCTGCCACAACTCTGAACGCACTCAACGTTCGTCGCTTCTCTTGTGCGTTGCATGTTTGTTTGTTTGTTTGTTTGGCTGCGTGTTTTTGACAGTAAGCAGTTTGTGTGCGCCTTGATTGTTGCACTTGCCTGGCCAAAGGTCAGGCCCGACGTGCGTGCAGAGAGGCCAACAAATAAACAAACATTAACCTGCACCAGCAGAAACAGCAACAGCAGCAGCAGCAACTCTTTTGAGCTTCACTCGGATGTTGCCTCGGCTCGGGCTTTTCCCATTGCACAATATGCAAAAGAGCGTGTAATGTGCGCCCGGCTGAGTCTGAAAGCAGCAACAAAAACAACAACAACAACAGTTGGTGAAACAACAAGTGCAGCAACAACAATAACAACAACAGCAACAACAACTGGCCTCTGTGGTCAACTAATGCCACAGAATGGCTCACACATTGCCCAGGTGGACTTTTCGGCGCCTTTACAAAGGATATTTTAATTACATTTACGCATATTGTGAAATTGAATAAGGCCAAGCGTTGGGAGCCAGGGCGCCCAAGCCTCTAGAATATGCATAAAATGTGTTTAATGGGGTGGGGGAGGGGCAGGGAGAGGGTGGAGTATGGTTTAGTTAAGCTGCAATGTAAACAAGTGAAAAGCATTACCAAGGCAGGCGCAAAGCTGTTTAAGGGCATGCTAGAGTATTATACGGCTCGAGTTGTCATTGTGTACCATATTATGATTACGGCGGGGTAATCGTGCATTATATTATTGCTCTTTTAGCAGGGTGTCAAGTGTGCACGACAATGCAGGACAATGCAGGACAATGGCGAGCTTATGATAGATTATTTCCCAAGTGAAGGTTTCTTAACTGAACTTATGCTTATTAAAGAAGTGCACAGCGCAAGTCAAAGGCTTTTGTTAGTATTATGTTGATATATTTCTATTCCATAATTTAGTTACGGCAGCTCATTATCTAGGAACCAACTTAATTTTGGTTCTAGCCCGGTTCTAACCAGGGAAATAAAGCCCGAACCTAACATTATTTAATCCAAAAATGGTTTACTGTGACAAAATTTAAAGATGTGCACATGAGCCGAACCTAAAATCAGGGAACCAGCAACTTTTTTGTTATCGCAGCCCTGATATGAACTTTTAGGACCTTCAGCTCAGAACTTTGGTAACTTTGTACAATTTTCCAAAATATATATTTTAGTAGCCAACCGCTCAATTAGCTTTCTGCGCTCGGCAACTTTCAGATTAGATTTCTCGTGTTTATAATAAGCACATATATAATTTTGCACATAGCCGGATAAGTTAAGCCGAGAAAAGCAGTTTCTATTTCTGCAGTCAGTTAATAGAGAAAATTCCATACGTGTCTTTGGTAATGCGTAGGTAGGACACATTTCAGCACTCAGCACTTGTCCATTGGGGGTCTTAGTTAGCCCACTCCACACCTACATGGCGCACAGCAGTTGGCCAATCCAGACCACGGCCGCAAGGCTGGAGCCTAATCGAACACGTTTTATATGACTGCGGCGCTAAAGATTACATTTTAATCTCTGTGGCCCCCCCTCGAATGGGGTTTCATGCAACTAATCAATGCCTCGTACTTGATTTTAACTTGCTTGTAATTGGGCAGCGATGGAGATTGGCGCTAGAAGTTTGGATCTCGTCGACAGGCGGTCATGGAGCTGGCGATAAATGTCCGAAAAAATTCCAGGCGCGTACACGGCGCTCTCTCTCTCTCTCCCTCTCTCTCTCTGCTTCTCTCTCGCTCTGTCTTCTTCTCTTGTTGTCTAATGCGCGGCGGTGTGAAATTACCGTTTAATGAAAAAGCTGCAGACCCACCGTTCAACCGACCAGCAGATACAAATACACAGATACAGCTATAGATACAGATAGAGCTACAGATACAGATACATAGCTGGCGTAGGTAGTCAGATATTTCTTTTTGCTGAAATGCTAGAAATTGCCACCGCTGCCAACGCTGCACAGCACGTGACAAGGTGAAATAAAATGAGAAGCTATCAGCGGACAGCGGCGGAGCCTGCCGCTCGCTGCCTGCCCCAGTCGAGAGATACACCAATGCCCCAGGTTGAGCTGAGCAGCTCCTCCTGCTGAAGCAGCAGCAGTTGTTGATAGCTCAGTGCAGCTACAAGATGCACAGCGAAGCAAGAGATACAACATCTTATTAGTTTGCAGTGCGAGAATATGTTTACATTGTGAGCCAGAGGTTAGACCAGCAGCAGCAGCAGCAGTAGCAGCACCTGCAGTAGATTTGCATATGGCATTTAGCAGCTTTGAGCTGCATTCTAGTGTTTTCTTGTAATCCGCCTGTCCGTTAGCTACTGGCTGTGGTCCAACATAGTACACACAACAACTGAGCTGTGTTATAAAGCATTTCAAATTATTTTGACATTCAATTTCTCTAAAGATTTGCAGTAAACTACTGCTCTACAGTTAAAGGCTGGTTGCAACTACTGTTGCTGGGGATTCTAATTCTGTTACCGAGATTTAAAGATAACTTTGCTTCTTTTTTTAGAAACCATTCAGTAACTGATGCCAGGTGGGTTGCTTATGTTTTGTTGCTGCAACTGAAAAGTTGCTGTGGGTTTTCACAGCTGCAAATATTTGATTGAAAAATGTTTTTTATAATAAGTAAAGAGACCCGACCAATGCATTTATCTAGCCGTATGTTTGCTAGTTGCCAATTGTGGGTGGAAGATTAAATTTAGCCCGTATCTTGTATATGAAAATATGTACAGCTTGAAATATTTTCAGTACAACGGGCAAAAATGGAATTGTTTCTTTAAAACCAAGCTTTGATCCAGTTGGAGAAGCCCAAGCCAAAGGCAAGCTGCTGGTTCAAACTTTTTAAAAGTAACATCAATTGATAAATTTATTTTGTTTTTGTTGCGTAATTTCACTTCTGACTGCTGCAGTTAAATTTGAATGTTTTAATCAGTTAACTGTACTCAGTAAGTTTCTTATGTTTATCATTAATTAGTTACAATAGTCATTTACTAGAGTCGACTGCAGTTAAGCGCGCAATGCAGTAATTATTTGTTTTTAATTTTAGCCCAATAAGAGGCCTTCTATTGAGCAGTAAATTAATCTACTTCCTGTCTTTCAATACTTTCAGTTCAGTGGAGTTACTGTTGACATTTAAGTGCAGTCAATTAGCATATTTTCAAGTTTCAAGCTGTTGATAACTCACTTGCACTTCCTGCTGTTAGTGCACTGGGTAGAGAGAAAAACCCTATTAACCTTTTAAATTTCGAATTTTAACTGGAAACGGCAGGGGTGCTGCTGCTGGCCAAGTGCATCTGAAATGCTGCTCTATGGCCAGCCTGGTGGCTGTTTCTTGGCCAAACGCTGTCGCACTTTGCACAATTTACGTGCACATAAATTACCATTAATTAAATATTTCTGCGCTAATGCCGTCGACCATCGGCCGGGGTAATCACAGCACCTTTTGGGCCAGCTACCCGGCTACCTAGCTACCCAGCTACTGGCCGTAAAGCGACCGACAAGTGACACCAACCAACACCGACAACGAAACCGACACCAACACCGACACCAACACCGACACCAACACCGACACCAACACCGACACCGACACCGACACTGACACTGACACCAATACAACTAAACACGTTCATTAGGCTTAATGTAGCAGAGCAAGTTGCAACAGCAGAAAGCCAACGATGCGAACCGGGCCAAGACGTTTGCATATGACAAATGCAGCTTTAAAGCAGCGCTGCGCTGCAGCCGCTGTCCAAGTGGCAGGCGCGTGGCCAGACCAAATGGATACTGGCTGGGTCTGGGCCTGGGTCTGGGCCTTAAATTTATGGAATTATGAATAATATTTTAAGAGGGCCCCGAGGGCGGCCACCGGGCTGCAATCTGGGCAGTCAATGTCGGAAGAAGGGCCAGTTAGTTCTGCTGGCTGATTGCCTCGGACGGTGACGAATCGATTGATGTCTCGCTTTGAGTTATCACGTCGCATGTCTTCAAAAACTTTAACAAGCCATATAGGAAAGAAATTATACGCAGCTACTACATATATACATATATATATTTTGTATCTGTATTTGTATCTGTATCTGTATCTTTGTCGTGCGCTGCATTTTTGATGAAAATCACTTATAATCCCATCAACATTCCCATGACTTGGGCTCCGCTGGCCTCCTCCCTCGAAAATCAATTGAAAGTTAATGTCTTGTGTAGAAACCCATCTCTACATGCTGTTCTTCTCCTGGTTGTTGTTCTTGTTGTTGTTTATTTGTTCTTCTTCGTTTGCTTTTTATTGATGATGTCTTTGTTTATGTGTGTTGTCGCATTGTTTGTTGTTGTCGTTGGACGCGCTCCAGCAATTTGTTGTTATATATATCAAAAACCAAAACACATCAAACGCCAAGCAGAGCCAGGGAACAGCCAGCAGCGAGCACTAAATAATTACCAAACAACATCCGGTGCCCCGGGAGGACATAAGGCGGCTGTCGGTTCCATTTTCACCCTACCTCCCGCCCTTGTTGCATGCTCCCCATGCCCCATTCACCGCACTCTTAAAAATCCCTCCGTCGCATCATCGTCAACGTTGTTGTTTTGGGTTGACAAAGTGCTTCACTTAATATCGCATGACGCCTCGTATGATGGCATTGAAGATGAGCTACTCAATGGATTTTATTTTGATTTGTTGTGTTTTTATTTTGGAATGCTGAAATTATATTTATAGCTGGTGCGGGATATGGTTATTACCTTGTATGTGACGTGACAAACTCAGATATAGGTTTTACACTTTGCTCTATTGCCAGAAACAAGTTGGCATGTATTAGATGGATATGCAAGGGGTTTGAAGCAAGCTGTTTCGAAATCGGAATTTTCAAAAAAAAATATATATATGTATATGCTGAGCTTTAGGAAACCGGTTGAAAAATAGTTTACCTTTAAATAATTTGTAGATTAAGAACTTAGCTGGTAAACATTTCACACACTTAAAGATTGCATCTTATGTAAACAAACTACAAATTTATCATGTCTTATTGCATTTGGAAGCCAACATTCATTAAGATTTCCTTACTAGCCAGATGATTATCAAAAGATCATTTCCCAACCAAATATTGACATTTACGCCATATGAAAGAGCTCGCAGCATGCGAGAGCTGCTAATTGCCAGCTACATTATCCAGGCATATCAGTGAAGTATTCGCATTATATGGCATTTGCCATGCCCACTTTTCATCTATATATGTATATGACAACAAATTGTTGTCTGCATGCCACGAAAAACCCGCTCATTCCAAATATGTTTGGCACTTTTTGTTGACATTTTGCCGTATGATTTCCATAAGCTGCCACGGCTGCCATAGACAAGTAGCTGCCCTCATCCCCTCGTGCAATTACACACACACACGCGCACACACACGCGCACGCACACTCGCGCACACATGTTGCTTTTTTTAGGTTATACGACAGCATACAACAAATCCCCAACACCGCAACGCACTTAGCGCTGGCTGCGCAGTCGGCGTCAGCGTCTGCGTCAGCGTCAGGCATCGTCAGAGCCGCCAGCTTGCAGTGACAATTGTCAATGAAGTTTCCGTAATAAATTTTCGTCTTTTGGTTGTCTCTCTCCCCAACCAAAGCGAGCGACTAACTTGACACGTTGCTGTGCGTGTGTGTGTATGTGTGCCTGGTTGCATGCAACGCTGTGGCAACACTAAGGCAACGGCTCGTTTGCCACGCCACACGGATTTGGTGTCGCGGCTTTTTATGAGGATCAGCTGCAGTTGTTGCCATATAAAATATACAAGAAGCCCCAAATTGATCTCGAAGATGCCGCTGGTATAATACTCTATTTGGTGATTGCAGCTAATCAATTAACTATATATAAGTACTAATTAAATTAAAATATTTTCTTAAAGTTGCATCACTCAAAGACGAATATCATCAGTCAATAATAATAAAAATAATCATAGTAATAATTGTACTAATAATAATAATATTCAAAATAAAAGTAATAATAATAATTATAAAAATACTAATAATAATAATAATAATAATAATAATAATAATAATAATAATAATAATAATAATAATAATAATAATAATAATATTAGTAATAATAATAATAATAATAATAATAATAATAATAATAATAAAAATCATAAAAATAAGCAAATTAAAATTTTAAAAATAATAATAATCAAATAAAAGTCCAAAACAATAAATTATTTGGATGAAGTATACGAAATAAAGAAAAAAAGGTATTTAACATCCAAATATGGAACCCGAAACTTTTAGATGATTGCAAACATTAAAATCCACTTTAGATTTGTCGCAAAAAATCACTTAGTCAAAATACCCACTGGAATATAGTTAAAAAAAAAACATTCGATGGCTATGCGCTTGACTGCCGCGGGATGGTGATTCTTTTAATATGCAAAATTCACAGCATTAATTACACTTGCCGCGCATCGCTGTTGTCTTTGAAGCAGCTAACAACGTGGCAGGGTCTCAGACTGAGACTCAGCCGGAGAAACAGACACAGATGCAGCAGCAGCATCACAGTCCGAAGTTGCCACGTTGCACGTTGTTGAGTTGCCCGGCTACCCGTTGCGTTTTCCCAATGTGAATAACATTTCCCACTCAATTACCCTGACGCTGCGGCCGCCCGCTTGTCCGCCCGTCTGCCCGTTCACCCCGTTCGCCCGCCGAGGCATAAATCATTTACCATAAAAACGTCGCCTTGTCTACACTTTTCCTTTTCGTATGCCAAAAATATAAGCGAAACGCTTACGAAACACTTGAAACATGAATCGGCGGCTATTGGGCATAGTCTCTGCGGTAAAGGGGTAAAAGGGGCCGTGTGCGGTTGTGCGGCTCTAACACCCACCACTGCCCGTGCCCCCATCCTCCAGCCATTCAATAATCGTCAACAGTTGCGAGATTTTCGAGTGCGCTGCCATGTTTCGATGTCTATTTTTGGGCGTCGCACGTTTAGCTCGACTCTTTTTTTGGGCAAATGCCTGGCTGCGGTCCGGGGTACGCGGACCGTGGACCACAGGCATATTCATAAATTCCCATGTGAGTGCTGAAAAGTTGCCGCCGAGCAGGCCAACTGAATGTTTGTGCCACAAATTGTTGCCGGCAATTTTGCAAGTTTGCAGTCGTAATTCAATTAATTAATAACATTATTTGATTGTCCTTTGTTTGTCTAGCCGTGTGCTGCGGCTGCTGCCGCAATTAATTATAATAATTAGAATTTAACAACCATTCAAAAAGCAACTTGTTGTCTCTGTTGTTGTTGTTGCCGTTGTTCGACTTCATCTTGCTGTCAGACATTCCTGCCCAGCTGTTTGTCTTCCATTATTATTGAGGAGAAGAAGGAGGAGGACAGACGTGCGCAGCTTCATCGATTTCTTTTTAAGTGGAGCTGCCTCAAATTGCGTTTGCTGCCAAAGGTCACAAATTTTTACCGGCAGGCATCCAATTCCCTTCGCATCGATGCTGTGCGTAGGCGGTGGGACGTGAGGAGGGAGGAAGGGAGAGAGTAGGAGACGCCTTTCGGGAATTCCGTTCAGTAGTTTGTTTTGTTTGTGCTTATTTGGCGTAAATTTATGGTGGGAAAGAAATAGCCCTCTCAATGTTGTTTATAAATATATCAAAAGTAAACAATAGCATTTGGAGCTCTGAAAAATGTGTTCTTAATAAAGATGCTAATAGACTGCCGGATCAATGATGCATCCAAACGATTTAGTAAAGGGGTCTCAGCATATCACTTACAACAATGTTGGGGAGTCGCCTGAGTAATCCCAAGTGTATAAACTGAGAGTCTAGAATCTAGAGGCGCAATGTGTGTGGGAAAGATGTGGTGACAAATATGTTAAGACATATTTTGGATAGAATCTGAGGAATCAATGGGCATATCATAAAAAACACAACGAATGCAGCTGTAAACTTTTTGCTGCAGTAGCTCCCCATGTTGGGTTTTTTAGATTCAAATATATTTTCTTTTTGGTTTTCTCTACACCAAACTTCAGTTTAGTTTTCCATCTATCAGTAAATTAGAAGAGACTACTGAAATTTTCACAGAATTAACCGATCTGTGATTACCCGAGAGCTCCTTGTCTATAATTTAATGTTTACTTTCTAATGAGCTAACCATTTAATTGATATAAATCGAAATTCACTGAAGGATTTAACGTTTACGGGAAATACGAAAACCATTAGGTTTTCATGATGCGATTACAGCTGTCAATTAGATAAAGATCTGGCTATCAGCAGGAATTAAAATGAGAACTCGCATGGAAGCGAAGCCAAGTGTTTCCTTGCCGTGTAACTCGTTAACAGCTTGATGTATTGTGGGCCTCACTTGAATGCTCGGTCCGAAGAAACTCGCTCCTAACTCATTACTGACTCACTTAAATGTTTTGGCCTTTTGCCTGTTTGCCCAGCAACAATAAAGTGCTTTGAAAAGGGACAAGACCAGTCGAACAGCTGGCACACTCCGGTTAGGTTGTAGATCAGTCCCTAAATGAGTTACACAAAAGGCACTCGGAGAAGTAGGCAACGCCCTTGCATGATCATTTAAGAGTGGGTTCGTTCTGTTGCTTTTGCTGTTGGTCAATTGGAAAAAAGCACGCCGAAGACTCAATACACTACATAGAATTGCTTTTAAGCTAACGCTTTATGATATTATATTTCGGCTTTGGGAATTTCTTGGAAGAATACTCAATATATCTTAAAAGACACGAAAGGTTTCGACTTATTTCTCCTATTAAGCTACGTGATACATTGGTACAATTCTGACCAGATTTGGTGGAGAGCATGGTAAAAGCATGGCCTATTCTGACATGTCTACCGCAGAAAAACGGACATACCTTTTAAACTGAAATAAGTTTTCGTAGTCTTTCTAGAAACAGACGCCAAAAGCCGCATCGCCTGATCTAGAAAATATATACTATATGCGGTGCATGTTTCGTGAACACATTACAATACCCTCTACATATACAAAAAAAAAAAAAAACATAACTTATAAAGTTAACTGCCATTAAAATGTCCCACTGCCGTCAATGGGCGACTTCCGCACCGAAGGTGACAACTATGAGGTGGACACTGAGGGTGCGGCTAGAGGGACGGAGGAAGGCAGGCAGCCAGGCAGGCAGAAATCAAGCCATATGTTCAGTGAAAACGACAAACACTAAAACTTAAAAAACAGGCCGCGCTAAAAGCAAAATTCGATTCTTGCCATTTTCACTGACTAACAAACAACCGTTGCGAGCGGTTCCAGAAACAGCCCCGGACTGGGACTGAGACTGGGTCTGAGACTGGGACTGGGACTTGGACTGGAGTTGGACTGGAGTTTGGAGCCAGTGCCAAAGTCGTTGCATGTTTCTTACTTGATTTTCTGCTATAAATTAAAGGACTTTAATGACACTTTGGACGATGGCGGCAACGATCGCAGCGAATTCGAATTGTTTGCTAAAAGTACGCATAACAGACCAAGAGAGACCAAGGCCAAGACCGCGCGCCAAGAGCAGCAGCAACAGCAGCAGCAAGTAGGCATCCATGGGTGCGAAAATGCCACGCAATGGACAACAGGGTTCGAGCATTGTATGACCAATAGAATGCGGCTTTACCTCCACTCCATCCCACCTTACCCCATCCAACTTGAGTCCACACCAATCCACTCCAGTCGACTCGTTACGTCTCATCTCGTTCGGCTGCCTTCAGCCAGGGACTGCAGGAAATTCATTAAGTGTATTTATTGCTTCGATTAAGATGGACACTTCTCACCTGCAAGCGACACTGGACCTGGACTTAAACTCGAACTGGGAGTGCGGCTGGGCCGGGCTCCAACTTTGGTTCGGTTCGGTTTGGTATTGTACATAAATTTTGGTCGCGCACAATGTTTACACAATGTCGTCGTTGTTGCTGTTGTTGCTGTTATTGCTGCCCGGAGTCGTTTTTTGTTGTTGGCTTTTTTTTGTTTGTGCCATCGCAGAAATATGCAGATGAAATCACCAAAACATCATGCGTTGATAATTAAGGCAAAGAATTCAAACTGACGCAGTCTGTGCCTTGAGCCTTCTCCGTCTCATGTCCCTTATGTGACAGAAAATCCAATCCAATCTTTTCACTTTAATGGACTTTGATGTTGTTCTGTGGAATATGCACGTATATGGCCCGGATATGAAGGCAAGCACTTAGGATGCGTTGCTTGAGCGGACAGAATATGTATATATATATATATATATATATATAAATTCGTTCAATAAACGTTTATGTCAGGATCATTAACAGACCCGTTACATTAAGCTGCATGCGCTTAATTCAATTAAATTAATCGGCGTGCAGATACAATTCTTCGATTGAATGAATCAATATTTATATTTAAGTTCATTTCATTCCAGCTAAAATGTTGGGCCTGTCAATGGACTATCTTAATTTTAAGCAGCTTGCGGGCATTTCTTTTCTTATTGACATTAGGGGTATTCCTTGCTTAGGAAATTATATGAAAATACTGCAGCAATTAAATCATAATTAATATGATGAATGAAGTCCAGTTCTTGCATTCGCATAATTTGAAGGGATACAAATTTTAAGAAAGTGGGGATTGTATAGATTGCTTAACGAGCCTTTGTTAATCCTTTTTTGTTTATAACGCAGAGTTTGTAGTCTTCGTTAAATGTTACAGTTTAAAATGTGCAATACTTGGCCTGGCCTTTGCTTTGAAAAACTCTAACGAATGGAGGTGCCTCTCAGTCCCTTTCCATTGGCAATTATTTTATGTGCCTGTTGTTGGTTTTATGACTCAGCGGCTGATGCCGCAGTAAATTTTAAGTTGCAATTGTTTTAATTGTCCGGGCCCGTCGTGCTCGCATATTTATGGCATAACGGAAATGAGTTAATAACAAAGTACAAGCCAGCCCCAGAGTCCAAGTCAAGTCCAGCCAGATTTAATACCTGACAGGGATAAACGTTTTGTTGGCCACGTTACCCTCTCACGTCTTGCGTACCACCCCCTGACCCCCTAACACCGCCAGGCACGCGATATACCCGGCTTGTTAGTTAGCTGTATGTGGACGAGAAGCCGGAATATTGCGGCTGGGGTGGGCGTGTGGCGTTGTCATTTAAATGAAATTACTGTCAGATTTTACAGAAATAAAATCTCGAAATTGCGTCTGTTTTATGTACTGCGCTCTCCGTCTCCAACTCCAACTTCAGATCAGTCTAACGGGTCTGTTCTATGCTTTTCCCCAACCCAAAGATTGGCTAAGTTGCGTATCTCCGTGTTGTGCAGAACATAAAAATTTATGACCATGCATTGGACAGCATAATTTTGTGCGGACTTTCAAATGTTTTTCTATTTTTCCATTCTGTAGCTGAAAAACTCTTTGGCCCGACGTGGATACGAGATAAGTCAGGTTCTAGCCAGACACAGATTTCGGTTTTGCAAACAGTTTGCTGTGAGGTATTTAAGCTGGTTGAAAAGGTAAATAATACATTAGCAATTGGCTTAATTAAAGCAATGCGAAATTAATGAATTTCTATTATAACAAGCAGAACAAAAAACATACGTATTATATGTCAAGGTATTTGTGATATCTGCTGCATAGAATGTCAGCTGTTCGTAAAAGCTGTTTCGTCAAGATATTTCTGTATTTTCAGCCGATTTGTTTTTTAAAACATACAAAGGCGCACACAGAATGTGTATCAGATATCAAAATGAAGCAAAACTATTTTTGTCGATTTAATCAGGGCCTGATGAACATAATTGCATGTGCCCTAATTTTAACTAACTTCATTAAGAAGTACTTATATTTACATATATTTAAATATGATTTTAAAGTAAATCTAGGCGACTCAACCTCATAAATGTGAAAATGTCTCAAATATGCTTACAATTTTTAAAGGTAAAACAATTTTGTTTATTTTTAATGTAACATATATATAAATTAATAAATGAAATTCATTAATTATTATTGAACCTTTAATAAAATGTCGACTTGTCTGCCTATTATAATTGTGGTCAGCAGATTCTGATATACGCAGACTCAATAATTTATGTTATTATTTTTTGGCAGCCATCTGAGCGGCTATCTTTAATCAAATCAAAGCAGCTTAAGCTACTATAAATCTATTTTTTGTTGCTATTTTTAGAGGTATCGTGTACCTGTAGAGCAATAGTCAATCAGTGCGGACGCTTGTGTGACTTCTTGCGGCATAGAAGCGGGCTTAGGTCGAGTTAAGCATTGTCTAGCTTTGAATGAGCAGAGCAAAGCTCCGAATTAACTGCTTACAAGCATTACACAATTGGACATAAGCCCTCGCAATCGGGCCACGTTTCATATTGAGTTGTTATTGCTGCTGTGAGGGCATTAAACAAATCCATTGGCGGGCAGCCACACGCAAATCTTGATTGAATCAACTTAATTTAGATCAGAACTCAGTGATTCGTGCGGTCGTAAAAAGCGCGACATATTGGGCCACGACTTATCACACGTGTGTGTTGGCCCCACCTAACCCACCCACACACACACACGCACACATACACAGAGGCACACACATGCTACTGACCCAGCGACCTGTGCCGGCCAATGGTAACGGTAACAACTCGTGCCATGGCTCGCGCTCTGTTCCCGTGTCTGTAAACTTTTATGACACGTGCACATTGCTGGAGCGGAGTTGGCAATGTCCAGCAACAAATAACGCCGGGGCACCGAGAGTTGTTTAATAATAATAAAAACAAATGAAAGAGCACGTAGTTGAGCAACAATAGCAACAGGGTACAGGGGTGTTGGCGCTGTGAGGGGCAGCGGGGCAGCAAATAGTGCCGGCTGGTTCGGTCTCCCATGTGCTGGGCATGCCATTTTGCATGTGGCCGTTTTAGTTGTTGTTGTTGCTGTTGTTGTTGGTGTGACAAAGCAGCAACCAATTACCAAATACGAAAAATGACAACTTGCAACAACAGACAACACACAGCATACAGCATACAGCACACAACAAAACCAAACCAAATCAAACCAAACAAAACACAAAGCACTAAAAACCAACAGAAACCAGAAAAGTACAAAAACAAGAAAAATTGTTCGAACAACGGCCAACAAAATGCAAACAACAAGGGAAAAACTTCAACCGCAACTCAAAACATTATCCTGTGCCACCAATTTGATTTGATAGTTGCACAGCCGACGTCCGAGCTGTGCCACCGCCGCCTCCACCACCCTGCACCCTGGCAGTCTGGCCCACTCACTGTGGCAATTGACACGTTAGCTTGCAGCTTGGCAGCAGTTGGCACTACAACGGCCAGTGACCAGACATTCAGCTGGCTTGTTTTACGAGCATGTTGCACCTACCCAACTATGCACAAGCTCAACTACCTTTACACACATGTGTGTGCCTATAAGATGTGTGTGCAACACACCACACACACACACATACATCTATAGTTGTTGGTACGTGATTTCATCAAACCTAACAATACAACACAACGGACCCAAAGAATTTTGTATTGAATGCAAAAATTGTGCAAACTCGTGAATACAAAACGTTTGCGACTTGCGTGGGCCACACAAACACCCCAAAAACATGCCAAGAACTAACTATTTTTATTTGTTATGCCACCTCTGTATATCGGAAAACTTAAAACGAAATCAGAGCCAAACGCCAAAACCAACGATGACCAATTTTTGGCCAGTGGCAAACTGAATTATATTTTGAGTGGTTTTTGAACAAACACAGAGACTCCAAGCTGGAGCTGAGCGCGTGATTCATATTCTCAACAAAAATTGCTAAATATTATAATTGGAAAATGAAATATAGCTTAACTAAACTGTTTAAAATAACGCTGGCTACTCTACTTTACTTGTTGTGGATTTGAGCCCCGACTATGGATGGACTGTAGATTGCCAAATATTTTACCAAAAATAGATTAATAAACTCTGCTCTGGGTAGATAGCTTGCCTACATAAACCAGATTACTTTCAAATTTTAACAATTGAACAACGAGGGTCCAAGAATCCAGATTGAAGCCTAGGCAACTAGATATTTTGATAGTGTTGATATACATATAGCTAATTTTATCTGTGAGCTATATAAAAAGTTTGATTGATAGTTTTTATCTTAGTGTAGGTCTTATACTCATTAAAATAATGAATAACAACAATTTATCTTAAGTCATGTTTTCGTATTAAGTTTTTCGTGTCACGACACGCGTTCGTCCCTTATCTGCTCCTTGCATAGCCAATCGCACACAAACAGATAGGATATGTTTTTGTGTGTGTTGTGATGTTGTCAAGCAATTAAAAATTTTGCCAATACAATAATATAAATTTTGCTAGTTTTACTGACATTTATCGTTCATTTAGTGCGTCCTCAATCTGTGAATAACTGCCTGAATTGCAATTTAATTTCAGCTCTTGTGCGCGTATGTATGTGCCTGTGTGCGTGTGCGTGTGTACGTGTGTACGTGTGTGTGTCATTTATGATGAATGCATTTTCGCTTGGGAGCAACAGCTCAAAATTGCGTTCATTTGGGGAGTGTTTCAGGAAAAACACAAAACTTTTCAGCAAGTGCTTATGAAAGTTCTCTGGTTCCAGTTTAGTTTTCGTTTATTTTTTATATTTTTCTTTAAGCGTTTCCTCACGTATAATTGAGTTGGTTAACAGAGACTCTTTCTGTTTTGATTCCGTTTATATATATAAATTTTATTTGTCAAAAACTTTATTTGAAAACTCATTAGGCTATTATGTTTTTATGATATCATAAACGTTTGCCCTGCGCTATTCGGTATGTGGCCATTGGAATTTAGTGTTTATTCTTAACCAATCCATAGAAACCGCACTCAAAATGCGTTTAAATTTGAGTCAGCAAAATCATTGCCATCGCTTTGGCTATTATTCCCTGCAATATCAACGATCAACTGTTCGGGGCTACCTGTAAACACATTTATGCCTATGCCCCCCATGGTCAGGTATATATAGCTGCTTGAGTGTAAAAAAAGAGGAAGAAAATCTCATACCAACACAAACTTAACGCAAAACTTCATTTGCGGTACGCGAAGGTTGCTCTCTAGAGTCTCTGAAGTCGTTACACTTTTTATGAGCACCGCAAATCGCATTAGTTAATCCGACAGATACACATGAGAGCTGAGAACGTGCAACTATAGCTACCATGTGTATGATAATTTCATTGAATTCGTTTCTATACCCTGTACTTGCGAAAGTTGTCGGGTTTAATGATAAAGTTGTGTAAGCAGCAGGAGGTATGCACTATGCATTTAAAGCAACTGTAGAACAAATAATAAAGCTGAAAGGGCTAACGGTTTAAAGGCATTTGAATATTAAATGAGGAACGAGGTTTTTGTAGAACAAGGGTAAAATCGTTTACAGCCCCAACAGAACTGCAAGCCAGGTTTGAACCCAGATGGTTCAAATCTACGATTTTAAGGTTTGTTTCCAACAACTACGTTTGTATTAGCAATTGCTTGTATGGAAAACACAAATAAAAATGAAAATTCACAAGCTTTGCTTAGAGAGAAGGCACTGGTTCGAACCGTTAGCCAATTTAACGACAGTTTAGTTTTGGTTTCGCAGTCAATATTGCAGAGCTTTTGCACAGGGTATCGCCCGGTTTAGAATTGTTGTCAAATGATGATGCAGCTCGGCTTATTTAACTATTTACCACTTCCTTCACACATGGCAGCAGCTGGAGTTACCAGTGGATATAGTCGATGGTTTCAGCTGATTTATTGTTTGTCATACGGTCTGAAATTGCGCTTTAAATTTTGCGCTGGCTTCAAGTTGCAACAATTACATGTCCATGGCTTTGGCCACGAGGCCGTGGCAGGCACTTGCATTGTTATCTTTTGCATGGCTAGGAGTCGCCACTTCCCTCCCTCCCTGCCAACCTGCCCCCACCCCTCCAGGTGCCACTCGGTGCACTCGTCGTCGCCGCTATTGACTATTTTTTTTCGCGCTTAAGTTGTCGTCGTCGTTATATTCCTTCCTGTCTGTTGCCGCAGTCGTCAGTCGTTGAATTCCAGAGCCGGTCGTCGTACCTGTGATTTATAAAAGCACAGAAGGTAGAATGATTCTTCGACATACGTACGTTCGTTGGGCCCAAAAGAATTTGCAGCTACACACACATACACACAGCAGCAAGAAACATGAAGAAGCTTTTAACGAACTCTTTTCATTTGTACTCGTACTCGTACTCGGGTATGATGACAAGGTTGCTTTTTATTTTTCCCATTTTTTTTCTGTTTTTTCATTTTTCCAGCTCTGTTGTTTCTGCTTTATGCATATGTATCGTCTGGGATCGCTTCAAGCAGCGGCTTCGATTTGGTTTTTGTATTAAAATTTTGCTAAACTAAAAAATGTGTGTGCAGTTTGCCTGAGCTGGACGAGAGGAGGCAGCAAAAGAACCTGGCAGTGGCCCCAGCTTCGGTGGCGGGTTTTTCAGGCTGTCGCACATACAGGCGCACACACACACAGAGAGAGAGAGACACATTGAAAGGAAGGCCCCCGGTTGAAGAAGTGATGACAACAACGACGTATGAGCACCCGAGTTTGTGCCGCATTTAAATTTCAAATTGGTTCGTTAACATGAAGTTAACATATCTGCTAATTGCTGATTGCCAAAGTCGCTCACAGTACAGAACAGAGACCGAACCCGAACCCGAGACCGAGACCAAGACCGAGATCGAGCCCGAACCCGATGCCGCAGCCGCAGCCATAGCCTTAGACTCAAAAACCCGGCAGCTACTTGCTACCAATGTTGTTGGGCCTGTATCTTGATGCCTCTGTGCAGGCAGCATCCACAAGCAGAACACAAGCAACAGAACACAACTGCAACAACAAGTGTGTGGGGCAGGTAGACAGTAAATCGTACGAGCCTTGCATATTGCAGTTTGTTGCAACGCAGCGTATCTAATAGATACTCGTACTTACAACACGCAGCAGCAGCAACAGCGGCAGCAACAGCAACTACAGCTAGCTGGCTTTTCCTTTTGCCTTTCTTATGGAAATTTGATGTTGTTGCCAAGTTAAGTTCATTAAGTGTTAGTATTTGAACCTCTGGCTGACAGTCGTTTGCCTTGCCATCGATACAATCTCTGCTGCTCTTGCCGATGACTTCGCAACGCCGAACAAATTCCAAGTGGTTTTGGCAAATGGCTGTGTCTGAGGTGGGTCCCGGCCCAGACGAGCACACAATGCACACACACGTGTACACAACACCTTCGATAAGCTGGCAGCGCCTCAAATTTAACCAATTTGGAGCATACGCCTCTTGCGTTAGGCACAGCAAAAAAAAAACGCAGGATGAGCTGACAGTAAGGCCCACAAGGTAAATATTTTGAGTACTCACCTCACAGTTGGAGCAAGGCCAGTAAATGCAATATGTAAGCAGATGAATGCCATTGAACTAATTGCATTAAAGCTGTGCTCTTCTCTAATCGCTTCTCAAAACCAAAAGGTACACAATGTTTTGGCTCTTCGGTAAAGTTTTGCATGGTAAAAGCTGTTTTAGAGTTTTTAATGATAAAAGCAGTTTATAACTCTATTGATTTTTTGCTCTTTCTTCCATAACATCTAATTGGTCGCAAGCCGTTCTCTGCGCTTCTCAGTATAGCTAAAATTTAACAATGTGATCTGACACATGCGAAACATAAATATACGAACTTTCTTATATATATACATAATCTTCACGAACATTTTTAGACATCTTACGTTAGTTTGATTATGTAGTCAAACATTTTTATGAGTAAACGGGCTTTTGTTTATGTAATTCTCACAATGTCCGACACCAAATGTAAATCGACTTTAACTATTTGAATAGTTATTCATTTTCATTTTATTGCCAGTACGAAACGTTGCTCAATTTTAATTAGAACTGCAGTCGTGTGACCGCATTTTCCACTTTCCCAACTTCTCAAAGACCATAAAACAAAAATAAAGAAGACTTGATGCAATTGCATACATAAAGAATTCCCCAACTCGTTAGGCTGAGCTGTCAGTCAGTGTCAGTGGCAGTTAGTCTCTGTAAGACGCCCCGTTCCCGTACCCGTGCCCATTCCCATTCCCATTCCCATTCCCATTCCCGTTCCCGCTCATACATTATCATTATTGGTTAATCATCGCTGGCAGTGCCATAACATTAAAAGTAAACAGCGCATTTCAAACGGGTTTTTATCATCGAGTGCCTTAATCAGCTGCAGACACAGACACAGTCATAGCTGCTTGCCACAGGGTCCCCCTGGAGTCCCCCTGCTCGTGCCACTGCCGCTGAGCCCATCCATGTCCCTGGCCCCATATTGTTATTATCACAGTCCAGTTAGAGTCACACGGATTAGCAAACGGCCTATTTTGAAATTAATTACTAAATCGTAATTTGAATAAAACTTTGTTGGTGGCAAATGTTGCCATAAAGCGAAAACGAAGTCGAGAACCGATTTCAACTCTACGACGACTACGTAATTTGATTTTCCCTAGAATCGTAAATTAATTTTTTTCCGTAAATCTTCACAGACTCTGACCGTGCTGTCTCCTAGTGCCAGCTCCATACAAAGTAGTTTTTTTCTGTTTTTTTTTTTATATTTTTTGGCCGCCGTCGCGTATAAACCATCAGATTTCGATATAATCGTAAATTTTCGCCAGGCGCAGAGCCACCACACACCGAACCAAAGTAAAGAATAAAAAAAAGTCACAAAGAGTCGACGGCAATAAAATAGCTGAGCGGAGTGTTGCGGAGCGTCGCCAGAGTCAAGTCAAGTCGAGTCGACTCGACTCGACTCTTGAGTCGCCAGTTGAAGGCGAAAATGTGATTAAGTTGCGCGCAAAATCCAATTTTTATAACTGCAGAATCACTTGGCTTTCCCTCCCCCACTCGGTACCAGCACCAGCAGCGGCAGCAGCAGCACCAGCAGCAGCGCCATTTGGGCTAAGGCGAATTGAGTCCGCTGCTCGTAAGATGCTTGGCAGGGCAATAATCATAAATTTAGACAACAACAACAACTGCAGCAACTACAACAACGGCGAATCGGCGGCAACCGGCAGCCGCAACATTTTTGTCCGCCAACAGTAGGCAGACAGCCTGCCGAGCAAACGGATACCCAGTGCCAGTTGCCAGTGCCAGTGCCATGTGTATGCTCCATGTGCTCTGGTGCTCCCAGCCTGGTTACCAGTTGCCAGTCGCATTCGGCTGATCCGTCGTTGTCGTCTGCTTGTTTTGGGGGTCGCTCTAAGCAAATAAACGCTTGAAGCATAAAATATTGGTACATATAAATACATACATATATATCAATATACATATATAAAAATACATATATTTGGAGCAGGGCTCAGGCAAGAATCGATGCTCGCTGCCTCTTGCCATTGCCCAATATGAAGTTGTCTTTTTATTTGATTTTAAATTGTTTATTGCTTTGCATATTTCATAATTCTCGTGTTCGCATTTGCGAATTCTCAGATTTGTTTGGCCTTGCAGAGGATGTGGAAGCATCGTGTGTGTGTGTGTGTGATCCAATTGGAAACAGATTGGTGAAATCAAGCGATCTGCATGGTAAACTTTCAGCTTGAGCTAACTTTTGAAGCGATAAGGGATGGTGCAAGAACTGTCCATGCCCTTGAAAGAGCCAGAAAGACCAGAGATTTGCGGCCTTAAAATGATTAAGCTAAATTCAGATTACATAAGCAACAAGTAGATAAAAATGATAAGAACAAAGCTGATCGTTGGCTTAGCCGTTATTCAGCTAAAATTTGTCACCAAAGCCAATTGACACATTCTGTGAATGATGGCATCATTCAGACTGTGGAATTCATTGTTTATAACATCGTAAACGAGGTTGTGTTATCTTAAGTATGCTAAAGGCGCACAAAATAAATGATAAACAAATTATATACATCATTTTATGTCAGATAAAATAAAATTAATTACAACAAGCGGATTGCTCGGTATATTAAATATTTAGTTTCCTTGCAGACAAATTTAGAGTGAAAATCGATGCACAAAAGAAAATAAAACACGTCGTCTTGCTTAATCTCCATCTCACTATCGCCTTTCTATGCGATTTTCATTGTTTTAAGTGCCGAATGTTCTTTTAGTAAGTGATAGAAGTATAAAGAAATAGTTGGGAAAGCCGAGACGGAGCAATAAAGATAAGGAAGACGGCCAAGGAGTATAATATTACGAAACAGTATAAAAATCTGGTTGGCACCTGAGCTCATAAAAAGGCCGATTAGAATTTAAGAAATTATCAATAAAAATAAACTCGATATGCTTAGATAAAACTGGGATGCCTTCCTCAAATATTTGTCCCACCTTTTTAATGTGCACAGCATGAGCTTATTGAATTAAAATATAAAGAAATAATCCAATAAGGAACTTTTTAATATTCGCTATAGGTGCGTCCAGAACAAGCCCTAAACAAAACTAATTACGAGTATTGCCAACATTTTTAGATGCGTTTGCGCAATCGATAAAACGTTCGTGCTTAGAGGTTTTACGATTAGTTATGTGATAGTTATAGCTGCCATATATTAAATTGCCAGTTACTAGGTGGAATCGTGAGAATTGCTACCCAAGGCAGCTGCTAACGGTTTATGCAAAACTTGGCCCTAAGTCTGCAGTCGTACACACACACACACACACACACGCACACGCGCACACATATGTGTACGTAATTCCCCCATGCCAATTAGCATGCACAAAAAGTGCAAGACATTTGCAAGAAGATATTGCGGGGTATTACATTGAGGACTGGTCATGCATTGCTAAGCGAGGTGCTGGTCGGCTCCACCATTTAAATGCAGTTGCGTCTATTGAACACACTTTTCGGGCCATGTAATTGAATTGTAGGTGTGTATGTGTGTGTGTGAGTGTCTGTAAACATAAAATTAGTTTTCATGGCGTTAAAAAACGCGTTGGCCAGCCAACAATTTCCATCGAAAAAATTCAATTTAATGCATTTCGAGTCTCAAGTCTTCCTCTTTCTTGTTTTTTTTTGTTTTTTTATAGTCATTCGGCGGGCGCATAAAAGGTTATCGGCATTTAAAAGGGCAACTACGAGCATAAAAATAATATTAAAAAAAGGGCAGTCCAGCTATTATACGGCATTATATTGATGGAGCAGTGGATAGGGCCAAAGTGCGTGCAGAGCCGCGTAATTGGAACAATGCCTGCACAATGATAATACTTAAGGCTGCGACAAGTGCAGCCCGTCAATCGCTAGAGAACTTTATTTACATTTTCTTGAATATTATTTTTCTGTTTTCATTTTTTTTTGTGGGCGTATGTGATTAGAGATTGCGTGACAGGGCTAAGGGCATGGCTAGAAATGCTCATAAATATATATCATAATTGGCCAAATGCCTCGCTGACCAATTATGATAATTGCATAATTTACGTTCTAAACAAGCCAAAATATGTAGACAAGAGCTCACAAGCTCATATGACAGCGCCATAAAGATATGGCTACACTGAGCGAAATAGTATGAAGTTTGAAGGAAGGTAATCTAGGGAGGGGAGGTAATCTAGGTATTTGTAAGTATATACAAAGTGTTTTGGACTCATATGTCAAAAAGTATTTCAGCTGTCTTCTCTGAAGATCATAAATGATATATTACGAATATAATTGAATGATCAAATGCCGAGGCCATCATCAATTTTTCTCTCTGCACATAACTATAGCTAAATTTATATGTTTACTGTTGGATTTATGTGTTGAGACGCCGGCGCAGACGCTGCAGCCACAGCAGCCAAGGCAATCGCAGTAACAGCCGCCAGCTCAGGTTCAGGTTTAGGTTCGGCTTTGGGCTCGGGTTACCGCGTCCAGGAAACAATTATCAACATGCTTGTTTTGGGGCGCTCGGCCACGGAAGCGGTAGCGTCCGCCGAGCTCCGATGGCCACCAGGTCTTTGGAGAGCGGCAGCGAATGCGTCTTAGCCTGCGGCCGCTGCGCATGCGTTTAATTTGCTACGACTGGGGACGACGACGACGAGGGCGACGGTGACGGCCAGTTGGAACTGCGACTCGGTGCTTGCCTGAATTTCAGTTTCATTTTGGGACAGCGAAAATGAGCGAGAGGCGGTTGATTCAAATTAGCCACGTCTTCGAAACGAAAAAAATATATCAAGCAGCAAACAATGGAATCAGCAGGCGGAGCCCCAGAGGCGTTTACCAGGCTAACTCAACCAGCCAACCAGGCCAGCCAGCCAGCCAGACCGACCAACCAACCAAACGAGCCACGATTCGGCCAGTTGACCGATCTGTCCATGTCCGCGACGTCTCTCTATATGTGCATATGCGTTTCACTCGTTGATTATAGGGTCGAAATTGCCGGGTTCAACAAGATTATTAATGTGCGCCTTCTTGTTATTGTTGTATTATTATTATTTTTTTTTATACTATACAACTGGAACTTTGATAGTGGTCTGCAACCCCGTAAGCCGAAACTGAGACCCCAAATAACTTTTCGAGACATGTTGCTCTTTAACTGTTGTTTGTTTAACGTGCTGCAAATTAAATACCAGCAACAGCATTGACAACACACAAATTAAATGGAAACGGCAACGGGATCGGGTATAGGTATGAGCTGGGTTCGGATTGGGACTGGGTTCGAATTGGATTGGCCTGAAAGAACACCCACACCCACACAAACACGCACATCAATATCGAGGCGAGTGCGAAAATAATATTATAAATATGTTGTTGTCCAGATTGGGGGCTGCGTAGGCCGGGCTCGAGCTGTCCCGGTTAGGGCTTAAAAAAAAAAAAACAATATGAGCAGAAGAGAAAAAAACAAACAACGAAAAAAATGTTGTCGGCTCTCGGTTTTTGAGATACATATGTTCGCTGCTGACATATCCGCAATGTGGCAGCAGCATAATATAAATTGACATTGACAGTTGACATTTGTGGTACATAAATATTAGCCAGGGCTCTCCGGCTCTGTGGCATACATCAACAGTCGGAGAGTCAGCTTCAGTCTTGGCCGCAACATCAGCCACAACATCAGCAGCAGCAATCAGCAATCAGCAGGCGGCAACTTACTTATGGACTGACCAGCCTCAGCTAACCCGCTCGCTTTCTTTGTTTTTGTTTGAATTTTGAGTTAATTTGTTGTTGATAGGTTGACATTTTCAATTGGGGCATGCGGCGCTGCATGAGCTGGCCAATTGGGCTGTGCATCTGTCGGCTCGGATACGAATATCCAACAATTCCATTGTGGCTTACACAAAAAGTTTATTGCTAAATAAAATGAATATCAATTAAAAACAAATAGCAAAGATAATTAAAAATTCTTTGCTATTTGCAATATTTTAGGTAGCTCAATTTGTTTTGCTGAATGTCCTGAAACCTTTCGGCTAATAGTTTATGTACCGAGATTATATTCAAATATTTAATTAATGGAATAACTAAATGCTATTTGAAAAATAAATATCACACATACATATAGTTTAACTTTTTGGCTAATTCTTTCTGTACTAGAATTAAATCTAGGCATGTAAATTTTGGAAGTACTTGATGCTGAACTATAATGATTATATATATATATATATATTATAATAAATAATATGAAAGAAATCTATTATTTAATTTTTGGAATATCTAAATGATGCACCAAGATGGTATATTTTCTTAAAATCATTCACAGAAACATATAATTTAATTATTGGAATAACTAAAAGCTAAATATATATTTTAGTTAGTGCAATCGGAAGCTAGAGAATATTTAATCGTTCAGCTTAAATGTTTTTTCGATTCTCATTTTAGATATCATTATTCAAATACTGACATTTAATTAAATTGATTAAGCATAAGGTGAGTTATGTTTCCATTCCTAAATCAAATCTTTACTGTATTTCAAAACTTGTCAATCTTGCCAGCGACTCAGCTGTTATTCTTTTGCCTAAGCCAATATTCACATAATTCCAATAACATCTGTTAGCCTGCTCTGATACGCAGAGCACATTGTGTGCTCGCTAAAGACCTGCCTCTGCACTCAAATTTCAATTTTGGAGTAAAAATCTACCCATGGCGCAGATGCTACATTTAGGTGTAGACTCAACCACACGTCCCTTGGCTTGCTCGGCCACATAAACAATGCGAGTTTAATGCTTCCTTTTGGAGCTCTGGGAGAGAAGGAAAGGAACTCGAAACGAGCAACACTTTTATTGATTCGGTAAGTAAATCAAAGCATTGCAGCGCATACTTTGAGATGCCCTCGAGCTAATTAGTATGCCCGCTCATGCCTGCATATAAAGCAGCTAGCGATGATGGGACGACCTGCATGCCAAAAGGATCCGACTGTCCCAATGATGGTGGCTCCCAAATGTGAAATCAAAATCAAGGCACAGTCGGCCAGCCAGTCAAGCTGTCTGCTGTTGTTGCAGGGTTTGCTTTTAGGTCTGGTTCTTGTGCTGGGACGCCTTTGCAGACACCGTGTCTATGGCATAAATATGTTAATTGCCAAGGTTCCCGGCAGCCTTATCGATGTGGCGACGCATGTAGTCCATTACTCAAACACTTTTTGATCCTTAACCCCACCATGATACCAAATTCAAGCACACACATAGCCCGCAGCAGACGCTCTGGAACCATTTCCCGACCATTTCCCGAATCATCTTTCATGTGGCCCGCGCTGCCTGCCGGAGGAGGGGCACGGCGCGGCGGGTTTTGTCAACGGGTCAGCAATGGAAACTCAATTTGATTTCACTTTAGATAACAATCAATCGGTTCGGTGCTCTCTGTGCACAAAGATGCACGCATGTTAACCCAAAAATAAAAACACCCAACAAAAAAATACAAAAATAAATAAATAACAAAAAAAAAATAAACTAAGCTAAAATTTATTTAAATGAGCAAAGGTTATGGTAGAGCAGTTCGCAGTGCGACACCTTGCCCCAAAGCACGCACATTGCATGCAACGCTACAGCGCACAACAACAACAACAGCAACAACAGCAACAACAATAACAATAGCAACAACAAGAAGAACAAGCACAACAACAATGGCAACAGCAACAAGGAATAAAAATAACAATGGAACATAATGTTATAACCCATCCAGGCGGTGAAAGAGTTGAGGAGTCTGTTGCAGAGGTGTTCCCGAAATTGTCTCTGCGCCTGCGAGCCGACTGACATTTTTATGTTGTTGTTGCTGTTCGCATTGTTGCCCGTTCTGTTGTTATTGTTATTTTGAACTTGTTTCGTATCGTAAATTCAATAATTTTGACATTTTATTGCATTTTTATTGCGTTTGTGACATCATTAAACGTTTTTATGACTCTTCTTTGACGCTATTTGGTGCCTGAACTTTGGCTGCGTTCTTTGTAAGTAGATGTGCGGATGCTTTAGAGTGTAGCGAGTACTGACGACCTTTGGTAAGCTTTGTTTTAGCTCACAGAAGCAATCAATAAATAAATATGCTAAGAGCTTCTTATTTATATTCTATTTGTTATCTCAAATCTTTTCTTCTATGCAGAGCTTTTATGACACACATTCTTTTTCAATATAAATATGTATTTTAATATGCACTTACCCATAATTTCAAATATGCACGCGATGGTTTTTTATTGCCTTATATTAGATGGAGGAAGACAGCTCTGAAAAAATAAGTGCAGAGCGGGATTAAGTAAGAGCAGCAGAGTAACTTACATCGAGAGTTTCGGCAGTTAGTAGAAGTTAATTTTAAAAGACTGACAATACAACATACAACTTGTTAAATGAACACTTGTAATTACAGCGTGGAAGCCTGTAAGCCTTACTTGAATTTATGAGAATCACATAGAATTTCGATATTAAATTATACGCTTTCTTTTAATTTGCATAGCAGCAGAAAGAAAACTTGTTAAAAACATGCATATAACATACATACATGCATAAATTCTCACATACATGCATACATACTTACACACACACACACATACATACAAAGATGCAAACATAAGTACACACAAATCAACACACAAACTCTTGTCGTCAAAGCAAGCAAATCAACATGGATTACTTGAATTTATGAGAATCGCATACAAGGGCTATATTCAAAATAATTGCTTTTAATTTGCAGTGGAGTTAAGTAAACGTTGATATAAAAGACCAGACATGCATAGACAAATGCATTGACAGATACATTTTCCCATACAAGCACAAATACACACATACATAATGTTCCAATCGTCAGTTTATCGCCCATTTATCTTTATTTTACTGTTGAAATTCGTGTTGCTTGGCTTGAAAGAGCATTCATAGGTGGGTGTACATTGGTCGACAGATATTTTCTACTTGTTCTGACCATTTTGATTATTCTACTTGTTGTTGTCTCTTGCGTTGTCAATAATAAAATTCGGTCTTCTCCCATTCAACTAACGTGCATATTAAATGCGTGCTGTGTGCATCTTGCGCGACCTTTTGGCCATGGCCCTTTCGCTAACAGCCATGAAATTAGATGCGGCTCTTGCAACTTGTCTGGGAGTCGAGTTTGGCTTCTAATGCGCACATGTGACCCGAAAGGGTTCTCGCCGTGCTGGCTGGAGGTTAACATTATGGCCCATTGGAAAGTAAAATTCGAAACTTAATTAACTGGCACCGGAAAGTTTCTAGTAACAAACAGCTGACAGTTGGGCTACACCCGCGCAGTTACGAGCCCGGTTAGCGGGCTCTAATGGCTAATGGCTAATGGCTTTCGATGCTCTTCGATTTTCTCATGTGTAAAATTGCTGTAAGCCAGGCATTTTTTTTTTTTTTTATGTAGCCGTTGTGTTTTGTTAATTTGTTTAATTGTCTTGCATTTTTTGTGTTTTTTGTTTCTGAGTGCGCTTCATCCGCCGAGTCATGTGAATGTGAACAACTTGTGCGGTGTGCTGAACGCAATGAACCCTAAAATGCACGCACATCCGTCTTACAATTCGAACCGAACATTTTTTACTTGACCCGGCCCATTGTTGTTTGGGCTGCATTAGCTGACTTTGACTCGACTTTGGCTCGGTGTTATTCAAAATAGTTGCGCGCACCTCCTGTGGGTTCCATTGTGCCCATGTAATGGGCTATCCGAAAAAATCAGGTGTACACATTCAAAACGCTAATGAAACTTTTCAAAAGATAACTTTGGGCAACATATTTCCAGTCGATCGTGTCCTCACGGCTGGAGACATTGCAGCGTCTTGCCTTGTGCGCTTTTGTGTTGAGCTGTGAAAAGACCAACAACAAGAGCGATTGGAACTACAACAAGCGGCTTAAATGGCGCTCTTTTTTTTGGGGGGCCTTGAACAATGGCCAAAAGGTCTTACCATGTAGTACAAAGCGATCTATGAGAAACAATGCTACAAAGCAATGAATGACTATGGCGTACACACATAAACTTCATTTGATATGGTAATTTATAGTGTTAGAAAACGTGTCTACGGATCGATTGGAATGGATCTTTAAACATTAATGAAACATGTGTTCACAACAGACAGCTGATGATTTTCTATAAATTTTTTTTCTTATAGATCTTTGCATAAGACAGTTGTGAATTACAAGGTATAAGCGTTTGTTATGAAAACTTTCAAAACTATTATTTATATGAAACTTAATAAAGTAATGAATTCTCGAAAATTAAAAATTTGGGTAAATAGTTTAAATTCAAATACGAAAGTCGTAAAATGAGAATAACTGAGGTGAAATTATAGCTGAACATACATTAAATTAAAGGCAATTGCTTAAACTGAAATACTTTATACTCTAAACAAGGATTTCTGTGATCCTATTAACATAGGGACTGTCAAGAAGAGTTTCTGTGATCAAATTTTCATTATATGTGTCTATTTGTTTATAAGCAATGATATTATGGCTAAATATTAACGGCAGCAGAAAGCGAAAGACTATGCAAAGAGTACAGTACACCTGTCACACTCTTCAATATTGGATTAGGGCAAGACTTTTGGTCAATTATACGAAAAACCTACAACATTATCAGGTAATGCATTTTGTGCATGTTTATCTATGCACCTTTCTACTTAATATTAACGAGCCGCATATTACCCAAAGCCTAACTCAACTGTTTATACGGTTAATGCAAATTTATGCATAGCTGTTGATTTGCTACCCCGCGGTCTGTGGGTCGTACACCCCGCGTTGTTCTAATTAAAATGACACCTTTAGCAGATATATTCATTAATTTTCGAGCTTTTTATCATTTGTCAGTGGAATTGAACAAATTAATAAATTTTCTCGTGTGCATGATATGCGCTAATGTGGACAGTTGAGTGAAAAATTGGACAGTTGCTGCAACCACCCCCTCCCCACGCTCAACCCCTAGATACCCCTATAAATATGCTAATTATGTGAGATAGAAATGAACTAGGCTTTAATAAAAATGTTATAATAATTCACTTTGAGGAATTTATTGACCTGCTGGTCGCCAGTCCGGCTGTCGGGTGTCCGAATTGTAACCTGAAAGGCTGCACATGCTCAATGGGCGACATGTGACGGCAATGATGATGATGATGATGATGACGATGACAATGATGACGTTGAGGACAGGGGTTAGTTTTTGGACCACAACGCAAGACACGCAACCACATGGAACCAAAGAACACGGGACAGGCTGTATAAATTTAATTTAGTCGGTCGGCTGTTTGCGCCTAACAATTAAAAGGCAAACTTCAACTAGAAACAATTTTCAAGATGAATACCAGAAGATAAGAGGCGGGCCGAGAGCCAACAGCCAAGAGCCGAGGGTCGCTTGGCATTTACGCATGGCATGCAGTTGACGCCCGGTTCGGTGAGGTTGTTTTTAACTTGGCTGTGGATCGGGTCGGATCGGAACGGAACGGATCGGATCGGGGCGCAAACTATGCGCCGGCGTCTCTGTCTCTCACTCAGTGACACAGCAAATGGAAATGTGGGCATGCGTGTGAGTTGTATGTTGCCCCCCACCTCCGAGTACCTGACGCAAAACGTTAATAAAAATCATTTAGACAAAAAAAAAAATAAATAAAACAGAAAAAAGTTGGACAGTGTGCATTCAAATTGTGTGTGAGACCATTTCTCAGCTCGTTTCTTAAGCGTTTCAAATTTTCCGAATTACGGCACGAAAAAACTAAATATGTTTGGCCATGGAATATTAATTTGGGGCCAGGTAATGCTGAGAGGGACCGGTGCCTAGCCAAGACTAGAGAGCTATGCGATATGTAAATGAATTCGTTTGAACGTTAATGAGTTGAAAAACGCCTCCTGTCTTTGTTTTTTGGGTTCTTTGGTCTTCCGAATGCCGCTACTGTAAATTCACTTCACTTCAATATTAATTAAAGAAAAAGATTTCGTTGTTCGTTTGTTCATTTGGCCCGTTTCTTATTTTTCTGCTACTCATTCGCGTCGTCAGCTTTTTATTTCCTTTAATTAATCATATGCAATTTGAGTCTGTCTCTTGAAGTCGGAGTCCGAGTCGAAACGGGAGCCGGAGCCGGAGCCAAAGCTGGGACTGGAGCTGGAGTCTGGGCCTGGGCCTGTGCCTCGGTCTGGGTCTGTGCCCAGGCCGTTGATCCACTTAATTATTTAGCAATTTATTCTCACAATTGTTAACAATTTTTTGTTTCTTCCGCTTGCACGTTTTGCGTAGCTTGGTAGCTCGTTTGTTTGGTTTTGTTGGTTTTTATATATTTGTTTTTTTTTTTTTCTAGGGGTTTGCCCTCAGTTTTTGTTCGCCATTAAACTAATGAAATTAGGAGAAAAAGTTTATGCTGATAAGACAAAACTATTAACGTTATTTTTTCTCTCTCTCCCTCTCATTCTTTAACTAGTGGTTTATTTTTCACATGTTTTTTTTTTGTTTTTGGCAATTAAACTGTAATTAATGGTTGTGGTGTGTGTGTGTGTGTGGCATGGAGTTGTTATGGAGCCTGGTGTGCGATTAATCAAGATCAATTAAAAAGAGTTCAAGTATTGAACTTAAATCGTTTCACGGGTTGCTTAACGGGGCGTGAGATAGAAATTTAGAATGTTCCCTAATCATGCAATGCATATGACGTGATAGTCTACGTATATCACATACGCATTACGTAATACGTAACGCTCTTTCCTCTGATATTAGTTTATTTTCTATTGCACGCAAACTGCCCAATCATTCAAAAGTTTTCTGAATTTCGGACTTTGAGCTCCCAAAATTTTCAATCAATCAATATTTAAACGATTCTATAATTCATGCAAACAGATGCTGCTTGTAAAAAATCCAGGCACTTTTGAATATATAATTTTATAAGAATTATTTTATATGGTATTTGTATAAAACGACGTCTTCAAATTAATTAAGAGCTGATTTATATTTGCACCAACAAGAAACTGGGCTATAAATAAAAATAATTCAGAGTTTTGATGTTTCCGAATACGAAACTGATTTCTTGTTAGATTTAAATATTTTGCTAAGGTTTGTTTCTAGATTGATTTGGCTGTTATAATTTATGCACTTTTGCTGCTTTAAAGTTCGTAACTTAAAACGGAGTTTATATTTTCTCGTTAGTTCGATTTTTTTGATTGTAACTTTGATTGTAACTTTGATAGCAGAGACACATTAAACACATTGGCGACAACAGGCCGTAAATAATATCCAAAATAGAATCCAATTTACAAAATGTTCTCATTAGGTTTGCACAAAATAAAAATAAAATAAAACAGCCCGAAAATCAATCAAATCAATCAAAATAATAAAATTTCTATTGATATTTGGCAAATAAATTAACTAAAACATCGTTTCTGTCATTAGGCGGCATTTCCAGTTTATGTTTTTTTTTTATTTTGGTTCACTTTTGGATGAACTCACGAGTTTGGAGCTCCAGTTAAGATGCCTGACAGTGATAAGCTGGGGGGCGCTGCTGATGGCGTTGGCCACACGCATTAATTTTGCGTGGATTTCATTTAAGACAACAACTACAACAACAATAACAACAAAAGCAGCAACAGCCAAAAGAAAAATGTTTTGTGGGATTGCGTTGGTTGTGCGGGGGGATCGTCGGGGATCGCCGGGCATCGCCTCGTCGTTTGGGGCTGGCCGCGCTAAAAACTCGGACACGCCACATTCGCATTCACAACGGGTCTTCAAGTAGGATTTCGACTTGGAACTGCCTAGCATGTTGTTGTTGCTGCTGTTGCCGCGGTTTTTGTCTTATGAGTTTTCTGACGCACGATGACGTTTAAATTTCAAATGATTGATTCCCCGCTGGCAAAAAAAAAAATAAACCAACTTTGATTAAAGCCGCAGCAGCGCCGGGCACGCCCAGTTGAGTTACCGACTCGGGTTACCAAACCGCGCAGCCTTTGGCCAACTGGCTAACAGGCTAACAGGCTAACTGGCCAACTGGTTGTAAACTAGCCAACTGCCAGGCCTACTATTTGCGTGCTTAAATATTTTAATTAAGAAGAAGAAAAATAGACAACAACAACGACAACAAAACCATCAACAAGGCAGCGCTCAAAATATTTTGGTTGCTCCGCGTGTTTTAATTGCAGTTTACATGTCTATTAACAAGCCAACGAGTTGTTGTTGTTGTTGCAGTTGATGTTGTTGCTGCTGCAGCAATTGCTGCCTTGGTTTGTGCCACAACTTTTTAGTTTTTAATTGCAACTGTCAGCATATGTGGGTAGCGGTAATTGACGCGCCTCAAATAAGTTGTCAAATTGCTAAAAGTAACGCCCCGGCCCCGCATCAAGCCATTTGAGCGCGGGAGCGGGTCGGGCATTAAGAGCAAGAGCGGGTCTGGCGAAGTGAGAAATGCATCAATTTGAGAAATCGTTTATCAATTAATCAACAGATTGTCAACCGCATAGCAGCCTCATAAAAGCGCTCAAATTACGCTCGGCTGTCAGGTGTTTTATGACAAAATACCTGAAAATCACATTGAAAAGTGAAGTGAAAAAAATGAACAGTTTACAAAATTAAACGAAATTTCTCACGTTCTCGTGTTATGCGAAACCAGTTTTTGGAGAATTGCCAGAATTATGACAAAATAATTTTTATTGCCAGCAATTAATTGCATGCAAACTGAATTTTTGAGTGATTGATTTATATTTGTATGTGGCATACATTTGAAATTATTAAAGAACAGCTGTAATAAAGCCGCACAGAGAGTTAGAGACATCGCTGATGAACAAGCGATACGATTTTACTGATTTTAAGACAAGAGCAGGCGAAAGAACGAGGAATAAAATTAGAGTTTGTGAATCAGAGAGAGTGAAGCAGAGTCAATTAGTCCTGGCAAGAAACTCAGCAAGTCTTACTTGAGTTTATGAGAATCGCAGAGTAGGGCAATATTTAAGCATACCATTTCATTTCGCTTACGTTCCATTAAAAAGTTATAAAATACAAACTTTAAATTCTGGATTAATATGAATTAAAAGATGTCTAGATGATGCTTACACGATCGTTAATTTATAAAAAACGATTTAAATACGTTGACCAAAAACGCAAAAACATTTAGAAAAATTGCCAATAAAAATGTGCAATCAACTTGCAATTAATATTATTATGCAAGACGTCCCCATACAAAAATATATTTATATACATGTATGTATATGGAATGCATATTATTATCGTTTAAAAAACATGCCGCCGTTTGTCATCAAGGCCACCTTGCAACGGCGACAACAGCAACAGCAACAGCAACAACAACAACAGCAACAACAACAATGAGAACGACAACCGCAAAGACAACGGTTAATGGATAATGTTTTTAGGGGCTACCGCAGACGCAGACGCAGTCGCAGTGTCTGGTCCATGGAGGTGCCATCAGAGTCGGTCGATTGGTCGGTTGGTCGGTTGGTCGGTCGGTCGGTCGATCGCATCGTCACCAAAAGTAAGAAGAAAAAAAAAAAAGTCGGCTGGGTTTAGTCATTGGCTCCACTGGCCACCGACTGTGGCCCCAACCCAGCAGCAACTTCACAACTTTGCGCGCTTATCTTAATTGTTGCTCGCATATTAATTTCGTACCTGCTGTGCTGACAAGCCGCGAACCAGTCAACCAGGCTAAGCAGCCAAGCAGCAAAGCGGCGAACCTGGCCAAAGCTGCCGCTCCGTGCGTCTGGCTGGGCAACTGGAGACGTTCGCCGGCTGCTGGTTAGCTTCGTTATCGCGCCGGTTACCCGGTCTCCAACTGCAGCGGCGGCTCCACCTCCAGCTGCAGCTGCTGCTGCTGCTGCTGCTGCTGCTCTCATTGACGCGTCTCGTTGATGCCGCTGTCGATGTTGATGCCGATGTTGATGTTGATGTCTCGTCTGTCGTTCGGTCTCTCGGTCTCATTTTATTGTTGACAAATTAATAGATTGTGCTGTCCATATTAACACGTTTACGTGTTGCGCTTCCTTCCGGCCGCAATGCGCATTATAAATGTATAAACTTTGGGCGCCCGCGGTCTGATTAGTATTGAGATGTGAGTGTGCTGCTGTCGGGCGAATGCTGTTTATGGCATTCACACAATTTATTCATAAGCTGACTTTAATTAACACCAAGTGTGCGCGTGTGTTTGTGCCAGTGATAAGCGCTTGAGTTAAGAGCCGGCAGCCCAGCTAACCGGAAGCTGCTACGTGTTGACATTGGGAGGCTGCGGAGGCCGTTAAAAACAGCAGCATGCAGCTTGCTGCATGCCCCTTTGCCCATGTCGCTTGCCCCTGGCCGCTTGGTGGTAGCAACTGGCGCGCATCTGATAAGCAACTCTTGATGATTGATTACGACCAGACGCAGATAAGCACGTTGATTGCTCAACAGGCCACAAAGTTAAATACGTGAAAGTTAACGCCGATTTATCGTTTACTTATCTGCCATCCAACTGATTTTCCTGACGGCCAGCTTGGCCTAATGAATTTCTTTCGAGCAACAGTATAAGCAAAAAGTGTGTGAGGAAATTTAGCAACTAAATTCCACTAATCAAGCTGATGGCTTGGTCAGCAACGGATCTTTTAAGGTGTTTTGTAATAGAAAAAATTCCACAAAAATATATTAGTTTTTTTTTTTCAATTGTAGTTTAATGAACATACATATACATATACAGTGAAAACTCTCCTAACGGGCACTTCTATAAGGCAAGCACCCCTCATTTTCTCTTGAGCGATTATAAATAAGGCAATACCAATTTTATTCTTAGCGTTTTATACAAGGTTGTGCTTATACAAAATCCTGTTCAGCGGCCGATTCTTCTTTTAAGTTCTATATCCCATAGTTACTATATGTATACTCTTTAAAATAAATGCAATCTATGCTGAAGTTCATCACGTCATATTAAAAAATGAGTCTCTGTTTCTATAGAAACGGACAGGCAGACAGAAGCTTCGATAGACGATAAATATATGAATTATTTACTTAAAATAAAAATGTTTATTGTACATATAAAAACTTAACGGTAAATAACTGAAATCTTTAGTTACAAATATAAAAACAAATAAAACTATTTATGCTCTTAACAGCATTGAGAGTTTGACTGACGTACCAGGAAATAGAAAATGATAGTTGAAGAAAATTTCCCAACTGACTTTTTGGATATTTCTCATAGCTCGGACAAGCTGCCGCCTATCATCGTTCATATGATATGTAGATAATAGGATTTTGGTGCAACAACAACAACAGCAACAACAGCAACAACATCAAACAGTTTATCTGCTCTAACCTTCAACCTTTCGCTGTGGCTCAGCAATCAGGCATCAACAACATACTTGCTAGCTGGCAGCACTGCCAGCCGCTGCCGCTGCCGCCTCCGCTCCACGTTGCCCCCCTCCGCTTCACCTCTATCCGCTTGTCCCTTCACTCAGCTGCTCAACACCTTAGCTGCTGCAGCTGCCTGTGTGGAGCTGGGCAACTAACTAGAGAGACAGGCCGCCAAGAGTGTAGACAACTTAAATCAAAGTGCTAATTTTAAAATAACAACCCTGAAGACAGCCTAAACACACAGGCGCAGCAGCAACAACAACAACAACAGCAGCAGCAGCAACAGCGACTGCAAAATCATATTGGAAAACCGTTTACGCGAAACTGCTTAACTGCTTAACTAGCTGGCTGCAACAACAACAACAACAATAACAACAACCACAGAGACAGCCCCACAATTGAAAAGACAAGATGAACGGCACGAAACAGGATGTTGGAACGTGGAGTTCGAAAATTTGCAAAACAAAAACAGAAAGAAAAAAAAAAAGAAGCGAAATACAAAACGGCGCTGGGAAGAGAGCTCTTCGGCTGCTTCGGCTTCTTCTGCATGGGGTCTCTTGCATGGTCGGACTTTGAGTTATCGCACAGATATTAATTTGAGCTGCCGCTGATGGTTTCAGGGTCTTCCCGGCTCCCAAAAATGTATCTTCGCACATTCGCAGCTCGTTGGTACATTCTAATTGACGAAATATCAGTGAGACAGACAAGCGAGCGGTGATCTCCATCCCAGCGCCCAGTCCCGAGTGCCCAGTCCCGAGTTCCGAGTCCCGATGCCGTCTTTCTGGCAAATGCTTCGTAATTGTTTGCACATATTTCTGAAACACCAAAGCTGCCATTTGCCCATTGCCGGCGTGGTTGCCCCTCCTGCTGCTCTCTTGCTGCCTCTCTGATTCCTTGGTATGCGCTTCGTTCTTAGAAAATTGCCGTCCTCATTGAAATGAAATGATGTTCGGGATCGTTGCCAAAGACTTCAGACCAAAGTGAAGCAAAGTGGAGAAGCGCAAAGAACAAAAATAAATAAGAAAAAAATAAAACCCACATTCACAACGATTTTCGGTGATTTTCGCATTGAAATATTTCGCGTTGTCCGGCGCGAAAAATGCCAGAGTCGGGTTATTTTTTATATAAACAATAAAAGGCATATTTGTTTGCGAGGACGTTGTGGCCGTGTGGTGCCAGTGCACTTGATTTATTATTGGGTAACAATTCATATGCCTTTATTGATATTTTTCAATTCCTGTACGTCTCTGCGCGTGTGAGACACAATAAATTTTGAAATAAATTGGATTTCGCAGTTTTAATCAGCAAAAGGGCAGCGCCTGATGAGACACCCGGCAAAAGGATACTGACCAAAAACAACAACAACAACAACAACAGCAGCATTGACTAATAAAAAACCCAACTGGCCTCAGACCTTCAGATCTCCGACTCCGGACTCAGTTGCGCTGCGTAACGTTGACGCCATAGCGCTGACAGGTAGGGTTCGGAATTGGAATTGGGTTTGGGTTTGGGCTAGGGCTCGCGGATCGGGTGCGAAGCTGCAGCTGAAGTTGCGGCTGGACACGTCGCCTAGGCATGCCGAGCCACTTAAACGTTCGAGTAAAAATAAAATACCAGCAAGGCAAGGTCTTTAGCTTGATCGAATTAAATATACTCTCAAACAAGGCTATATTAAAAGTAACTTCTTTTAAGACGACTGTGAATAAAGAGTGAAACACGTCTAAAATGAATTTATACAAAGTTTTTTAAAAATTTAAAAATTTGTGCTTCCTAGTTCCTTCCTAGTCCCTAACAGGCAAGACAGGACAATGAATTGTATGTTTGTGAAAATAAACATCAACATCAGAAAAAGCATGCATCCTCTTAATTCAATGTGATTATGATATTAATTTTTTTATAATATAAGCACGATTAGCTTCCAATCTCAAACCAACTTTGATTGATTATTTTGATGAAGCTTGTCAATTTCGCGACTAACATATAACATAATAAATTGCAGTCTCAATTAATTGTGCTTAAACGTGACAAAATGCATTAAAAGCATATTATACCCAATCGGAGTATTATTTATATCAAAAAGTGCGTTTTGCGTTGTCTTCAGACTAAACCAGGGACAGTGCCAGGGCCGTGGGTTTTTGGTGCAAGCCAAAGTGTAAAAATATGCTGCCAATGTTGCAATTTATTTATTTATTTTTCTTCATTTTTTTATACACGTTTCAGTGTTCACTCTTGTGGCTGTTGTTGTTGTTGGTGTAGCTGCTGCGTCTGGTTGAGCACAAAAATGTACGAGCAACACGAAGCAGCAGCTTTGGACGGCGGCAAGAGAGCTACGTGTGCACATTGTTTATTTCACACACTTATTGGCCCGCAGGCGCTACTGTGTACTCCTCGGCGCTCTAGCCACCGAATGGGCAGCGTCTCCTGCTCCTAACTCCATCTTGAGGCACGGCCTGCAATTGGCTTGTCTTGTCTTGTCGTACGTTTTCCAGCTAAGATTGGCGACGCCATGTAGTTAACGCGTTCGCACTTTTTTTTCCACACTCCCCGGCCAGGTCTGGTCTTCGCTGGCCTGGCCTGGCCTGGCCCGGCCTGGTCTGGTCTGGACCATGGGCTCGTGTCCACTCCATTGAGTTTTCATGCCACGCAAACGCAACGCAGCGAAATTGGCTAAAAATGACACTCGTTTTCACTGCCCCATGAAAGGGGCGTCGCGCTCGGGGGGCAGGGTATTGAACGATGGGCGGGAGAGAGGGCAGCATATGTGCGACAGAAGCTGCTGCTTATGCATATATACGTGCATACTATATATATTGAGGTGGGCCTGGGCATGATTTCTGATTGGCCATAAACACACAAAAGTATTGAGTTTTATCAGCTGCGGGCTATATGGGTAGCTGGATCGGGCGACGACTTTTGCCTGTCCCCGCTGCCCAATCCCCACTGCCCACTTCTCATCCGCTTCAGTCCGAGCAGAGTCGAAAATTGCTTTTGATAACCGGGCGCGGATTGAAGACTGAAAAGTGGTTTTTAGCTTGCGGTTCACATTTGACAAAGCAATTGATGGGCCTCTTAAATTGGCAAAGGTTTTAGCCACAGCCACAGATAAATTCGTGTGCTCCATGCATAAATATTTAATGGTAAAGCATATTGCAATTATAATGGTATTCCAGCTATGTTTGACATCTAATCAACGACAGCTATTTTGATAACTGACACCTAAATGGAGCTGGGGCATTATGCTTAGGATACGGCAAATATCAATTATAATGGATGAGTTTTGCGTGTGATCGGCTGGATGAGGCAACTAAATGCTACGGATTTGGGAAGGCGTTTGTCTGGGATACATTGAATTAGGCCAAGATCATATATAAAAATATATCTATATCAATTTGATTTCAAATTAAAACCAAGCCTTTATAGCGTATACCAAACCAATCAGTTAATAAATGTTAAAAAATGAAATAAAACTTTTCTGTATTTCAGTTTTTTCCATTCTGATCTATAAAGTAATGCAAATGTTAGACTCTATATATAAAGATACGATTAAGATTCAATACTCAACTAGAAACTTAATCCATATATTTTTAATATTTTGTTTACGAATCTATAAAGCGAGCTTAGAGCTAACAATTCTCAGTTCAAGCGAATATGTTGCTTAATGAAAATAATTTTAAATAAATTTCCAACGAATCCTAGAGTATTCTATATGCGAGTATATATATGTATGCTTCTATCTCACCATTCAATAAAAACTAAGGCTATTATAGTTTAAATAGCCGCTGGTTTGCTCGTTCTTCTCTCAATTTAAGTATTATGCACACTTCCTTCTGAAACCCACAATTAACTGGAAATTCTATTATAGCTTCATTCAAAGTTTCATTATCAGCGCTTAGCTGAACTAACATGGAAAACATGACAGTTTTTTCCAGTGTCCGGCACAGTAGAGCTGGAAAAACACGAGGCATTCCGTTTTTTTTTTGCTTGGCCAACACCATCGATTTATGGCGTGTGTTGTTTCTTTTGTGTGGATTAGAATCTTGAGCTCAACCCCTTTTAGTTATAGCTAAGGGTCAGGCATTTATGAGTAGTTAGCAATTTCGGTGGCAGGGATTAAGATTAAAACTGGGTGCTACATCAAATGGGTGTGAAAAACGCAAATTACAAAGAATTTCAAGTTGGCTGAGCCGAGAAACGGAACGTTGGCCCTGCAGCCAACGGCAGCAGCAGCGGCAGCAGCAGGAAACTGGCCACATAGCTGAGACGGCCTGACTGAAGGCCTGACAGATAGACAGACGGACGAGCCGACTAACTAACTAAGGGCGTGTCAGGCAAGTCGAGTCGTCAGTCGTGTAACTTTGAAATATGTTGAACGCGCTGCGATAACTGGCCAGGTAACACCGGGCCCTCTTAACTGGCAACTTTGCTACTAGCAGCCAGCAGCCAGAAACTTGCAACTGCTGCAACTGGCAACTGGTGACTTGCAACTTGCAACTGGGCATGTGGCTGCTTCCTTGGGCAAAATGCATATGCATATTTTATGCCATTTAAGCGGCATTTATGCAGCTTCGCGTGTTGACAAAAGTTGTTGGCTGCTCGTAACTCAATCTCAATATTTCAGGCAACCGAATCGAGCCAACGTTACATTAAAACGTGACTTTGACAGTAGCAGTTTGGCTTGACAACAACAACAACATCAACAAGCCTCGTACGTGAGCCAACACATAGACTGAGTGAATGTAAATGCATTGAAGCATCTCCCATTCCATTCCGCTCCATTCCAGGCATTCAGTCAGTCCGCCAGTCATCGATGCTTGTGTGACATTCGTTAAGCAAAATATGTGCCATGGATTAGGGGCATGCAGCTGTGGCAGGGCGGAGAGCGAGCGCTGGCTAACTTGTTGCCTGATCTATTGGTTTTTGCGTGGCAGCACAAACAACAAGAACAACAACAACAACGGCGGCAAGAAAACCGCAACATATTTTCGTGGCCCGGTACACGGCCTATAGGCCCCACTGTTGGCTGATTGCATGCATATTAGCCATAGCCATCAGCGGCTGAGACAGCGTTCTAAACAGAATACCCCCCTTGAAAACCCAACTCCCCCCACCCTGCCGCTCCACCCTTCAACAGGCCGCGTTCAGCATATTCTTGCTACCCTTTTGTTGTTGTTGCTGTTGGCCTGACCGTGGCAAGAACAAGACACGATTTTTAAAACGAAATCCATGTTTTGCGCTTTAGTTACCAAGAGGATTACCGTGTGGATCGCACTTTTTTTTTTATTTTTGTTTTGTTGTTGTTGTTCTTTTCTTCTTGTTGTATTTAAGAGAGCCTCCACTTCATTGACTTGTCGAGCTTCGAGCTGCTTAGCGTTATTTATAAAACATGTTCGAAATGCAAAGTATGCGACACGACGAAGCCTCCAATGCCCTTTACACAAGTGCCACATAGCACAGATTGTTGACAGATTATTCCATTTTTTCGGCCGTTTTTGTTGTTGTTGCGCTTTTCCCCATTTTCTTGTCGTTGTTGACTTATGAGTATCATTTTTTAATTAACCCCAAAGCACGCCGCCGCGGCAAAAGGCTGCTACAATTTTGACAAATTTTATTCCGTTTTACCCAAGCATATGTTCAAAATTCTTTTTAAATCTTTTCCAAAAAATATTCTCCACAGAATATTTGTGCCCTGAAAATTTATCGATATATTGTGAATTCCAGCGACAGCTCTTGAGCAAATGGGGCATATATTTCTTATTTTTTTAGAGCAAGTTTAAATGTTTGAGATTTTGCCTTGCCAAGATATCGGTTGAGTTTTTTATGAAAAAACCTTTGATCTTTCTAGTATGGACAAATAGGAAAAGAACGAAATATCATGACACAAGCAGCATATTCCTATCATCATATTCCATATTCATAATTGGTAATTAAGGTAAAAGATAAAAGCTAACTAATTGCTCTTTAGCCTGATTATAATATATTTACTTTAAAATAAATCACTTTCTAGATCTCTTAAACATATCTACTATCCACACACACAATAGCAGCTCGATCTGAGGCTTGAGAGCCTAGAGAGCTAGTGGAGACTAGCTCTACCACAAGTCAAACTCAAAGCTCACGACAAAAATAGTTCGTTTTCTGTCTTCATGGTAAACCCTTCATTAAAAGACAATTGTACGTTTTGAATTATAGCTCCTTGGGGGCCCTGTTAAATGTTGCCAACATAACAATCTGATCGTTATGCCCAGCCAATGCTGCAGGGCATAGCTCCTGAGCAATAGTTATGCTAAGCCATGGATGAGAGAAGCTACACAATTTTGCATATGTTTTGGGCTCATAACCCTTTAGCTACTTGAGGAACAATACAATGCTAGTTCCGCTGTTTCTTTGTACCCGCAACCCCTCCCCTCTCCAATCCCTCTGCCCGGAGTCGGGCACTGTCATTGTGCGTAACAATTAAATCGTGTAGCTTCTACTCTTTGCCTGCGCTGTGCACCACACACACTTCCACACACACACAATTTGCAAATGATCGTCGGAGTAGGCATTGGGCAGGCGGGCGGCAGCCATTTAGCTGGATGCCCCATTGCGTGGCCATGCACCTAACTTCATCACGATCCGCGACATGAAAATAGTTGCACTCCGCACTGGCAAACACAGACGGCCAAAGCGCCGGCACAGACCACAGAGTGGGAAGCGTCACATCACGAAGTCGACGCCGACGCCGATGCCGAGGCCGACGCCAACGCCAACGCCACCGCCACCGCGGCCGCAACCGCCACCAGGTTAAGCTAGCTGCCGATGCAGTGAGTCGACCGTTGTCCATGCGGACTGCAGAGTCGCTTTGCATATTTAGCAACACATTCCCGATGGTCGTAACGAAAAACGGTTTCATTGTTGCCGACGCCGCCGACAACAACATAAAAGCCTGCGCTCCTTTAGCTGGCCAGGCCAACAAGCAGCCAGTAACAAACACAAACACAAACACACACACATGCAAACGGTTAATAACAAGTTAGAATGCTCTAGTCGAGAGCTAACAACTAGAAGATACCCTGTGCACTTGCATAACATTGAAAAGTAGTGCTGCTACCAAACAATAGATGGCGCTATCGATGGATAAATACGATATTAGAATCCAAATATGCAAATACTTAAAGTATCATCTATTTGAGCTTACAAGAATTAGCTTTAGTTGTTAAAAGTCGGGAAGAGAATAGACAGTAGGGCTGCAAGTGGTCGGTGATTCGGTTTAAGACTTAAACCTCCTTGTTTGAGGTTCGGCTTGTAAACCTATTGTTCACATCAATGTTGCGCAGCTTTTGGTGAAAATATTACTTTGTCCCATATTCTTTGAAAATGTTAATAAATTAGTAATAAATAATAATAATAAATGGAGGGTTTAACGGATAGACATCTACTCAAAATAGAACTGACTCTACCTCAAGATTTTTTAATTTTTTAGAAAACAATTTTTTCGGTCTATATTAAATTATAAAATGAAAGTCCGAGTTGTTCAAAACCTATTAGTCTTAAACAAAACTCATATGGAATGCTGAAGAACCTTAGTTTATCCACATGACTCCACAGGATCTACTTGCTAGTTGAAGCTGTTCAGAAGAGCTACATATGAAGTTCTCCTTTAAAGACTTTTCGATGCTTCTCTCTTTTGGATGTGCGCACAACTTTAAGATAAACACTATTCTTTTAACAAAAAATGTTAATGGCTACAGGGTATAACAATCGGCACACACACCGAGAGTGCAGAGCCCAAACCAGACCAGAGACCAGACCGGGCCGAGACCAACCGACAAGAAAATAAGTTGAATAAAATTATTGTGAACACGTCTCGTTGATTTATTGTGAAATCGCGCATGAGTAATGATCGCATATTTGGGTATACTTGTTGCTTGTTGGTGGTGCTGCTGCCGCTGCCGCTGCTGCTGCTGCTGCTGCTGCTTTTGGAGAGAAGGTCGATCGATTGGTCGGTCCTCGCCAGAGCTGGGTCCACCACCACAGATTGGGTACAGTTTTTGGTTATTGCTCATTTTCGTATCGATCGCAGCGCTCGGTGTTTACATTTGCCGGCCTCCTATTGTTGCTCTAAATGGCAGCGAATGAGTCGAAACTTTTTCTCCTCTTGTTTGTTGCTGTTCTTCGGTATTATAATCCAAAAACAGCACCGACACACAGCACAGCACAGCGCAGGAGGCAGCCGCAGACAGTCGGCCAAAGAGGCTGCCTGGCATAATAATAAAACATGATGATGGGCCACTTGCTGGTTCTGGCTCGGCTCGGCTTTGCTTTTGGGCTCGCTGGTTATCTAATCGGCTTTTTATAATTGGGAACCAACGAGGCGCAGATTCAGCGCGATCATTGTGTAACAATTAAGGTAAAGAATCCAACACTAGACAACAACAACAACAACAACAACAACGACAGCGACAATAACAACAAACGCAATGAACATAAGTAGCTAGTATGTTGGCATATTCCGCCTCCCCAGAGAGCAAAAGGAAGAAGCAATCAGATAAGTAAAAATAATGAATTTGCAAAAACTCAAATTAATATGCTTTAACAGGTTTTATTTAAATGTAAATAAAATGTTTTTCATAAATTCAATTCTATTCTCTATTGAAAAATCATTACTGCGAGTTGGTCTGAGCCCAAGATGAGCATAGAAGATTTATAAAGGAAAAGTTTCTTGATATGATATGATATTTCTTTCAAATTTTAAAAGACGCCAAATACAAGTGTGCAAGGATTATACCGTATAAATCTGTTCAGCTAACCAGACTCTGTTAAGGGCTGTTGTCATCCATAACCTTGCATTCGGAAATCGGAAACTAATAAAATTCCCGACGTAGCCACAAAACAATAGAACAAATATTCTGCAAATTGTTCAAGGTTTTTCCGGATATAGGTAAAAGTAATGCTGCTGCGGAACTAATAGATTTACCTGAAAATTTTCCGGGAAAATCGAAAAATTGTGTGTTTCGAAAAATGGGACTGACCACAGAGCTGACCACGACATTTCGAATGTTACGCTAAATTATTTCCTTACATGTTTCAAATATATTTTGAATATAATGTATGAACATTTAAAAAAACTGAATATATATGAGGTAAAAACTAGAATTTAAGATCTTTTAAAGAAGCCCAAAAAATAACTAAATATTAAACTAAATATTCTTTAAGAAGAAGGCAAAAAAGTCGAAATGATTTTTAAATACTTTTCAGGTTTTCTGAAAGTAATATATGAGTGTATGCAGCTCCTCTCATTTTTCATTCTCTACACAGGTACAAGAAGAAGAAGAAGCAGAAGTCTTGGCATCGTCTTTGTTGCACAGTGATAACGATGAGAGCTGTTGAGGGCTGAAATGGTAAAAGTATCTTACAGTACGCAGTTGTAGGCTTCGAAAATTGATGATCGCGTGCCAAATGTGCATGTTTATAAACATATTTCTCTCGTACTTGGTCGCCGCCTCTCGCTCTGCCGCTGTCTGAGCTTGTCTCTGTCTCTCTCAAGAGATAGACTGAGTGTGTATGGCATGTCTGTCCATTGGGATGATCTTGCATTTGATCAGTCGCTTTGTTGATTGCTTGAAACTTGTGTCCATGCAATAAAACACTCAAAATGCCAACTTTATTTTGGGTCAAAGCCGGCCAGACACGCAACGTTGCCTGCCTGGGACTCTAAAAATACTGCGCAGACTCTTCGATAAACTTTTAGCTGCCCCGCGTCGTCGGATCAACTGCGGGCCTCAAATGCTGTGAGCCAATTTTGCGTTGCGTTTTGACCTTTTTTGAAGCGAATCAAGAGGCATTTATATATACATATATTGTTTGTCTCTCTTTCATAAAACTCTAGAAACCTGTAGAAAATGGGTTATAGGTATAAAAATACCAATGCCCCGAACCGGGGGCGACTACCAACTGTGCATTTGGCGGAACTTTGCGCCACATGCGTCGCATATCTTTGACACAATCCGTGGCGCCCACCCGTTGTGCTCTCGAGGGCAACCTTTTCACTCGCTCCCCAACCGCCCTCCTGCCCCCGCCTAGCTCGCTTGACCATATTCAAACAAACCCGCGACCGTTGCTCAAATTAAATTAATTCATAATGAACATAATTATTAGAGCCAACTCTTGTCCGGCAGTGTCAATGGACTAAAAGTCAAAAACTCCATTCCAGAGTTCTGCCGACTCCACAAACCTAAACAAGCCGAATCGTTTCAGCTCTTTACAAGGGCGTTACCCAGGTTGTTAGAGACCAGAAACCCGCCCGTTGCCGTTGCCGTTGCCGTTGCCGTTGCCTTAGCCGTAGCTGTCCGACTGGATTAATGGCCGCGCTGACAGTGAAAATCCTGCGGTTATAAGTTTTATAGCCCTTCGTCCCCACTTTGAAATGGTTGCAGCAGCAATTAGAGTGTGCTGCTCGATGTAAGGGTTTACAGCATTACACATTCGTCTCTTTGCCTGAGATCATAAAAGATTTTTTTAGGAATTTCGACAGGCCTCTGAACTCGAGGGGTTACAACCGCTCGTAAGTGCCGCGGTTCATTAGTTTCAACCACTGTGCGTGGGCCGAAGCCTTTGGGTATTTGTGTGGCAGAGCTCAGGGATAAGCTGTTAGCTAAAGATCAAAACTTGAGGCTACTGAGCAGCATCATCGTTGGATTGTCTAGAGGCTGACCAGTCCTAATTACAGGTGAGAAGAAAATGCGACCCCTACCGAGACTCCTTTTACCAAGAAGTGATTTATCCTAAATTTAGTGCTAAAATCAACAAACAGTTTACGTCAGGATAAATAAGTAAGTTAAGCAAATATGTATACTAGGAGATAGCCCGTGCCAGGTCTCAATTATTTAAACATAAATTCTTAATTATATATGTAAATATGTACTTACCTTAAAAATGTATAAACACACATATATTAGACGGCGGGAGTCAGATCCTTACATGTACAGAACACCAAAAAAAAGAAAGAAGAGAGCAAGTAAGAGTAAGATCTGAAGATGAATAAACTGACATAAAAAGAGTGAGAGAGAGAGAGGGAGAGAGGATAAACTGCAGGGAAGCTTAGTTAAAAGCAAGTATGATTGGGAATATAACTTTTTCTAATAATACGTATTGATTAATCATTAATGAGAATCACATAGAAGGGCAACATAAAGAAAAACGTTAAAGCATTATTATTTTGGTATGTTATGCCTTAAAGTGAAGTTTGAAGCTGAACTTGAACCTTCGACCAGATATACTTAGGCAGGTGGAATGTCAGTTAGTCAAGAGAAACTTTTTTTTATATAGAGAAAGATGTAGCTTAGAAAAACTAGGTATGCTACTGGAGGCAAATTATGGAATTCTATTGGAGTTCTATTGCGCCGCTTACCATTCATTCACTTTCTGCAGCAACTTTCAGAGCTGTGAGAAATTCGATCACTTCCTCTGCTCGTTGATAATGCAACTGATATTTCAACCCAGCAAGCTCGCTGTCGTTGAACTCAGACGCTGCTGAAATCAATGTTGGGTTTCCTAGAATGCCCACCAGAGACGCCAACACAAGCAACACTCGGAGACACGGAGACTTATGCCACATAGACCAGCCACCAGCACATGTCTGTGTATGGGAAGCCACAATAATTTTCAACTCAAATATGATTAATATTTGGGTTTTGCTGCAGACATGGTGCCTGTCTATAAGTCATGCCTTTTGCAATTGGCTTGGAACACGTGTTTGCCTTACTTCCTCGCACTCTCTCTGTTGCTCTCTTTCTCTCTTTGTCGCTGCTCATGTTCTCTACATGTTCTGGCATTCTCTAAATCGCAGCTTTCACTCATGCGTGGAACGGTTTTGGGTCGGGACTAGGGGAAATGGGCATGCGCAAACGCAAATGTTGCATGGCCAAGTTGGGAGCTGGAGACTGAACAGCAAACAGGGAATAGCAAACAACCAACAACAACAACAAAAACAAGCAATGGCAGCAGCAGCAACAACAACTACATGACATAGTGCCTGTCGTCTCATTAGGATTAGACCCACGTTATTTAATTGCATGTTAGGGATTCCAGCTTATTTATAATGAGTTAGTTAAATACACACGCACTGGAACTGCGACTGGAAACTGGCATTGGGCAGAGGCTGAGGCAGAGACTGGGGACTGGGGACTGGAACCTTCACTACGCCGGTTGCAGGCGTTGCCGCTGTCCGCTGTCTGCTGCCAGGGTGCAAATGATTAATGATCAGAGCGCGCGTTAGGCGGGTTCACTTAAGTTTCCCTCTCTATCTTTCTGTCTGTCTCGTTCTCGCTTTTTATCTTGTTATATAGGAGTTTAGGTATCTCTGTGTTGGTTTTTCGTGAATTTATTTACAAATAAAATTATAGCTTCGCCTTGGCGTAGCCAACTGGCCGTGCAACAACAGCAGCAAGTACAACAACAACAACAACGACAACTTTGCTGGCCATTTAAACACCCCATAAACAATTTGCCATAATTTCGAGCAGCGTCAACGTCAACGACGACGTCGTTGTCGTCGGCGCTCCCTCATTACAAAATGACGGCAAATTGCAATTTTCGTTGAACGTTGAGTGGAACCCGCATGCCAGTAGCAGTCAGCAGTCAGCAGTAGCAGTAGCAGTCGGCAGTAGCAGTAGATCTCAGCTCCAGTCCTCAGATCAGGCCCAGTTGCCCACGAAACGACGCTGTGACAATCAACGCGCACGTCCCGCCAGATGATGTGATGTGATCTGATGTGATGAGTGCGTCTATCATATCGTCAATGTGCGTCGTCGTCGTCGTCGTCGTCGTCAATGTCAGCGACAACATCATCATGCAGTCGCTGCAAGCTGCCTTGATCTTGATCAGCCAAGATGCAGCGACTCGGGCTGCGGCAGAGGCTCATCATCGTCGTCATCGAAATTGTCATGTCACGAAAGTTGGCTCCCAGCTGCTAAAAACTGCTATAGCTAAAGCTGCTGCTGCTGCGGCTGCGGCTGCTGCTGCGGTTACCAACGGCGGCGGCGTCTCCTCTTGTGGCATTTGCGGCAGCCCTTTGCCAGTGGGGGCATCATAACTTTGTCATTAAGTGTGTGCCATGCACAGCAATTAGGCATTTTATTAACAGATATGGTCTTCAACTTGAGAGCGTATCAAAACCAAAAGACAATTCACATGAATAGTTAATTTAGCATTAGTGACAATTGTAACAAATTATATGACACAGTACACTGAGAGAAACTAGTGCAGCTTTGACTCGAAAAAATATGATTGAAGCTTGTGGAGTACTAATTGCCGAACTTCTCTGTCAACGAGTACTAATTGCCGAGCTTTGCATCTAAATTTTCTGTTTCAAATCAAAAATTGGGACAAATTAATTAAAAACGATTGGATTTCATTTTCTAAACTGGCTGGCTCGGGTTTAATTTTGCTAATTATCGTATATTTATATGAGTATAATATAATACAATCAACGAGGCTTAAACAGCAAGAATTAAGCAGCTTCTCTGTATTTAAATCTTTTAAGATCTGTCATGTGCAGATCTTCTGTGCTTCAACTTGTTGGGAATTACAAACGTCAAGTAAAAATAAGCCAGTGTAATACTAGTATTTGTGCTTTTGCTCTTTAAATTTTACAAAATTTTAACATTATTTATGAAACATAACTTTAAGATATTTCCGTTCTTCAAAATATAAATATGATGATGATATTAATATATCATAAATATCGTAAATCTAAATATATTAATATTTTATAAATACATAATATCAAGTATTTTATTCATGGTAAATATATATTTTCTTTGCAAATGTAAATTTTCTTTAACAAATACTAGTATTAAATAAAATATATATTAAAATCTTTAGGCTTATATTGGAGATAAAAATCAAAACCCTTTGCTTTTTTTAGACAAAAAAGCTTGGAAACGCGTTTATACCAAGAGCTAGGGATTTTTGTAAAAATAATTTAAAAAAGCGTTTTATATTTTTGAAATATTTTTCAATTTAACTTTTATATGTACTTGTGAATAACAATTTCAATAAAAGTAGCGCTGATATATTTTATAATTTAATCTTGCGCATTAAATTGAAGGGCAGTGCATTGGCTATTCGACGAATTGTTATGTGTTTGTCTTGCTTTTAGTAATTGTTGCGGCAACTGTTGATATTGCTGCTGGTCTTGAGATTTTGTGGCTTAAATGCCTTTTAAATGCAGCTCCCCACGGGAATATGCCGCCGCCAGTCTGACTGCCTGTTGTTGTTGCTGCCGCTGTTGTTGTTGTTGTTGCTACTGCTGTTGACATTGTGATCAACGATAGCGGCCTGACAACTGATGGCAATCACTTGTCGCGCTTCAGATCATCCGCCTGTTGCCTCTGCCCGCCGCTTGCCGCTTGCCGCCTGCTGCCTGCCGCCAGTTGAATGTTGAATGTTTGATATTGAATGTTGAATGTTGCCCATGGCTTGACACAGATTTGTTGGCCAAAGTTGGCGACAACGTCGTCGCCTTTTTAGGCCCAGGCGTCTAAGTTGCAGGCAACTTGTTGCCTGTTCGCCTGGCTGCCCCTTTTTGTCGCCAATTGACAATTGACGCAACATCAAAACTGTCTAATTAAAAACATTGCCCGCAATGCGTAACTGAAATCGATGAGAAGCGGCGAACGCCGACAAAGCATTTGACTTTATGACATTTGAAATGGCCCAAGGAGAGAGCGGTAGAGAAAGAGAGAGAGAAATAGACATGGAGAGGGGGAGGGAGAGGGTGTGCACAAGCATGGCAAAATGAAAGAGACATGCGGCTATTTATTTTGTAATTTTTCTCAACATTTTTCTCCGTGTTCTGTGTGCGTTGTGTGCTGGCTAAATTATGGACTCTCGCAGTCAGGCCAAAAAAAAAAAAAAAAAAAAAAAAAAAACAATGATTCGTATAAATTGGAAACATTAAAAAAGCAATCAAAAATGTTCGGGCCAAGGCAACAGCAATAACAACAACAACAACAACACAACCACAACACAACACAAAAGAGCTGCGGTTCTCCGGCCTGGTCCGGTCCCGGGTCAGTTTAACCTGCGCTGGCGTGTTAACCTGCTGCTGCCTCTCCACGCAACAGTTGGAAATTTTAGATACGACTCGCTGAGATGCTCATGCAGCTTCACACGATTGTCGCGCGGGGACGGGGACGGTGCGGGGGCAGCTTAGGGTACTCGATTGAACGGCAATCGAGATCGAGGTTCGTGGTTCAAGTCGCAAGATCTCGAGTCTATGGGGGCAACTATGCTGCAACCTAGGCTCAGGCTGAGCTGCGGCGCGTTGACTGACTGATATGAGGCAACAACAACAACAACAACAACAACAATAGCAGCATCAACAACCCGTCGATTGTTAATCAGTTAGATATAAAACAAAATACAGCAAAAGAATCAAACTCGCATCTCTGCGCGTATCTACGACATGTTAATGATGTTTCTTCTATTTTTCTTTTATTATCTTTTTGGGTGTTAGATAAAAAAAAAGTGAAAAAAAAGAAGAGCCAAACAAAAAGAATGTTTCAGAAAACGTTTGGCCCACGTTTCCTAGAAGCCAGCTCTGCGCGCTCTATTGATGTTATTTATGTGAAATGTCTGTGAAATTATTACCCTTTTTTCTCTGCTTCTTTGGGGCTAGAAATTTATTTGATTCGACTCTGTTTTACTCGCTTTTAATTAGCAGTCGAAACAGAATATAATTCAGAGCGAGAGAGAGTGGGCAGAGTGCGTGAGAGAGTGAGATAGCAAGCGTTGATCGTGCGCTGTAAGAACAAACATGGTAATTTAATCTGTGATTCGTTATTTCGATTTCGATCGCGATTCACTTTGAGCACTCATCAAGTAGTGTCTATGAGACTTTAAAATGTGATTTCGTCTCTTGATCGTTTCGGTATTTTTATGCCCTTGTAGAGGGTGACATAGTTTTGTGGGCAAATGTGTAACGCATAGAAGAAGGCATCTTCGATTCCTCAATGAGTATGAGACATATTATCGATCAGGCTCAACAACTATGCAACTCAACTATTTCTATGCAAGCCAGTCTCTCAGTTTTAAAGCAGACAGCCGGATCGGACCACTATATCGTATAGCTGACAAAGGAATGATCTGTCAAGATCATCAAGATATTATGACCAAACTTGTCATATTTAAGTTTCACAAGTCACTTATATATAACCTAAATCATATCAGCATCTGTCTACTATATCTTATAGCTGTCATAGGAACGATCGGTCGATAATTAAGTTTTTGTATAAACAACTTTTTAGTTTTTTGAGATATCTGTACTGCTTCTTCCACATGAGCAACAATAGCTACTTGTACGAACAACTTTAATTAGATATTTTGACCAATTTCGGCATTCAATATTTTCACTACTCTTCTCTCATTTGAGATAATTCTTATCAATATCGAAGTTTCCTCCATATACAGAGTATTAAATCTTCGCCGTGCTGAAGAAAGTCGTTCCTTTTGGTTTTATTTATTTAGTTAAACTTTTCTTATTTGTTACGGTCCGCGGTCTTATCGATCTTTACAGGTTTTGACGCTGTTTTGTTAGCTTTTGATTGGATTTAGTTGCAAATTGATGACATATAAGTGAGATATATAGTCCACTTTACGAATCGGGGCAGCTCATTATTTAAGATCGTGGACTGATTAGTTGGCCAGCTGATTAGATTCGTGCTGGACCCTTTTGGGCATTTGGTTGGGCTTGGTCCAAATATTTTTTTAACTAAAATTAGGAATTCAAATTGCCCTCGTATTAAATTGCGTGTAATTATTTATATTATTGTAAATTTGTATTTTAATGGAGGATTTATTTTAAGATACAAGAATAGGTGCTTACAAGAACTTTATCTTTTTTTTAATATAGAGTAGCTGGAGTAAAAATTCATTTAGTTTTTACAGGAAAAACTGAGATGCTTGAGGTTCTGAACTTGTTTTAATTTCATGGATGACATACCATTAGACTTAGGGAATTCTTTGACTATTCTAGACAGCCATTGTTTAAAGTCTTACAGCAAAAAAGTCTACTTTTGTATTATTTATAATCATATTTGCCAACTGATCTCATCTGTCTGATCTACGCAGCTCACAAGGCGGCTTCTAGAATTCATAATTGAATCGAATGCCTTAATTTATGGATTTCTTTTATGTAGTACGAATTTTTATAGAGCATCTTGCAGAAGCGACATTTATATATATTTCTCTCTTTCTTTGTATATATGTGTGTATGCTACTTATGTATGGGTTTTATTCATGCCCATTTCCTGTGCGCCTTGTGTCTAACCCATTGTTAATTGTGAATGAATTGAATTCGAAGCGAATGCCATTCAATATACCCCCATTTGGCATAGAGTCGAGACAAGTGAATCAGTTCTATAATTTGACTAATTCTAATGGATTGCAATGAATCAACTTTGGAGTTCTTATGCTAATTTCGAGTGCGTTACGCCCAGGCAATATTGTGGGCAGTCTCTTTACGATCAAGCAGCAAAAATATGTGTGTATAAAAGCGAATGAGCTATGAGAGGGGCGATTCTTTTCATATTGCCAGAACGTTTTGCATATGTTGTTGATGGTCAGTTAAAGCTTGCAAGTCAGCTCAAGGTTGTTCGCTGTTGTTGTTTCTGTTGTTGTTGTTGTTGTTGTTGTTGTTGCTGCTGTCGTTGTTTGTTCATCAAATTATATAGAGCTACCAGTCGAGCTACTCGGTATCCTGTGTATCCGTTCCTGCCTGCGGCACAGCCCAGCCAACAATTGGCTCAAAAACACAAAAGGTAGACCCGAAGACTCTCCACATGACTGACTGGAGAAGAGTTTCAATGCTCTATGTTCAGTGTTCAGTGTTCGAGCTGCCTGTTTGTCCGTGTCGTCTCAACGCGTCGCCTGACATCGTCTCTCTTGCTCCATGGCCTCCTCTGGTTGATGTGCGTCCAGTCGGAACGCAGCCAAGAGCCGAGAGTCGTGCCGCCAAGTTTTCGAGAGCGCATTGTAGGTAAACACTCGCGCCTAAAAATAAAAGTATCTATAAGCTCTTGTCGTGCAACAACTTGGGCAACCACTTTGCAGGCAACTCGACTCGACGCGACTCGAATTGAGGCAGCTGCAACGCGTTTCGATTAGTTGCCACGGCGGCTGTCTGTCAGTCCGTCAGTCCGTCCGTCAGTCAGTCAGTCAGGGCCCCATGGCCAGTCCAGCGCAGGTCGGACCAGACAAAAAGCGACGCTGACGTCGCTGCTGTCTTGTTAATTTTTTGAGCTATTTATTTTGATGTTTTCGCTTTTACGCTCTCGTTAAGTCGCGCCAGACGCAATGCCAAAGTTCCACCAACAATTCTCGCAAAATACATACAATAAAAGTATGAAAAGAACTAAAAAAAGAGAATAACAACAAGAGTTAAAGCCAAGAATGAATGCTCTAGACAAGCCTGCACGACTAGCTAGTACCCTGTAGCCAGGGGCTTAAAAACCACTATGATTCCCTGCAAAATGCGGCTGTTGAGGAGCTGGGGCAGAAGAGAGGGAAAGAAAAAGTAGAGTATGTTTAAAAAAAAGAAGCTGCATTAACTATTTTAATGTCTCTAACATTAAAGTCTCAAAGATCGACTTTTGATTATCAGATCTATTATATAAATATATATACTGGCTGGATATCTTGGCTAGATATGGATATGTCTGCCTCTGCTGTAGCAGGTGCACAAAACTCTATACTTAACCCCCTCTTTTCGCTCACATTTTAAATGGGTGCCGACTTTTTATATATAAAAGAAATATAGTTAAATTCGCTGACCAGCACGAACTGCGACTGCGACTGCGAATGCTCAGGCTGTTCTTCCTCTTGTTCTCTGTGTGTGCAACGTTGCATCACGAGATAGTTAAAAAGATATGCATAAAAAATTGGAAATGCTAATTAATATGTTTTGCACAGCAGATACGATGCGATACGCGAGAACTGCAAGTGAATCTGTTTACATAAGCGTTAACTGCACACCCACCACATATTAAGATACACAGATACACACACACACATATACACAGAGAGAGGCAGTTGGATATTCTCGCAATACACAGACAAATTAAATTAATTTTTATTAGGCGTCAAGCCATAAAGAACATAAAGAACAGCTGAGCTGAGCCGACGGCTGTCCAAACGGAATGAATGGGAAGCTCACATGACAACGCTTTATAATTAAGAACAATGCCGAGTTATTCAAATAGAGACAGAGAGTGGGACCCAAGAGAAAAACTGAGAGAGAGAGAGAGGGAGAGCGAAAGAGAGAGAGAGGGTAATACAACATAGAGTTGTAGAAACTCATTCATGTGGACTCACGAATTCCACTGCTATGACACATATTAATTGTAATGGCAAGCTTTTCCTCAGCTACCACACGAGATCCATTGAAAACTATTCACAATATGATTGGAACCTTTCACATAGATCATGACTAAGAGGCTTTAGATTAAGCACTCTGTCAAGTGCAGCCCGGCTAGATGAATGGGCCAAGTGATTCCCAGTCATTTCGGCAACCGAACTACGAGGGTCTGAGCTTGAATTGCCAAGCCAATCAATAGATGATTAATAGTCTTCAAATATGAATAGAACATTATAATAAGGTGAATAAAACTAATATTGTATTATTTCTTGTATAGTATTTCTTCTGGTGTGCTTAATACAGGTGATTATTAGCATTATTTATTCAGATCAGATCAGATTAAATTCGCATAACTTTTCAACAGACACAACTGCATATTTTTCTTTTGTTTTTACAAGCTTTTAGCTTTCTGATTTTATATTTGTTCTAAAAAGTTGCTAAAAATGAATTATAAAATAATATGTTAATAATATCAATACTATTTACAGAAGCAATACATAGTCCATGCACTAAAAAAACTCTCCTCAATTACACTCAATGAATAATTTTAAAAATATTAACATATTTCTTATATTTTAAAAATAATAATATTGAAGATTTATTTCTTTCGCAATAAGGGAAAATGTAATAAGCTTTTTTTTAATTTTTTGTCAATTTTCAAAAAATTTAGATAGCCAAATAAAAACTTTTTGACTATAGGGAAGTTGGTTAAATTATGTCATAGCCTGGTTTCCTGCTGATAAGCCTAAGGTTCTCAGCAGATACTCTCAGATACACTCTGATTGTTGATATAGACACTTATGTGCACACAATAAACAGTTGAGGCAACCAATTTTAGGGTTGTCTTTCGATTGTTCGACAATACGCTGGGGCATTCATTGTCATTGATAAAGAGCAAAAGCAATTACAATATAGCGAATAATTTTCGCAAGCGGCAGCAGCAGCAGCTGCTGGCAATGTATCTATAGATGCCATGAGTCATAATGTGACTGGAAATGGGTTCAGATCGGGTCTGTGAGTGTGACCCAATGAGCAATATGCACCTACAACAGCAACACTTGGGTCTTGGTTGGGCAACAATGAAGCTCAAGACAAGCGGAGCGATTACAAAGAAAAATAATTTGCGCAAATTGTGAGGCAGAAATGAACTCCAAATCGGGCAGAGAGGGAGAGAGAGCGAGAGAGAGGGGGCGGGTAAAGAAAGAACTCAGAATAATAGCAGCGATCCGTCATCGCAGCAAATGTTACTGAACTCGACTAATCTAATCAAATCAAATCAATGCTGGCTGAGACGCCCCTCATGCAGGAGGAGCACGAGAGATCGGGCATATTGTGCAATGGAAGGGCCTAATCCCGAGTTTTGTTGTAGCACTTCCTGGCTTACACCCAACTGGCCTGATCGATCGATATAGGGCACAAAGGAAGGCAGCTACGGCAGGAACAAACAATTGAAAAGGACGACGCTTCTGCCGTTTGTAACAAAATCCTGGCCAAAGATACAAATACGCAATGAAATGTACCTGAGCCAAACACGCCAAGATGTTTGCACGGTCAACTTTCAACAATTTGTAGGCTACCTGCTGGTTGAGTTGTGGGTTTTCCTGAGAACAGGCCGAATCAGAGCCCGGCTGCTAACAGGCTGGCTGACAGATACGCATCGCTTGCACTGAGGCTGCGACTGCGACTCCGTCTGCGACTCGATCTGGGCATGTGTTTGGTTAATCAGCACCTGTCGGTGTAACGGCGTCAACAGGTACACAATACTCGAAGAAAAAAAAGTTAGCGGGAATCGGAGTAAAAACATTTTGTTTTGGGAAAGTTTGAAAGTGTAGCTCAAGTCATATGGAGCGATCATCCAAAGAGATCTCTGCCTACGTTCCAATCCAAAAGCATAATGAGTAAGCGCTCTGGCCAAACAAAAACAAAGCACAAAAGAAACCAAAACAGATCGCCAGCTCGCCAGCCGGACCGCTGATTGAGAGCAGCCGGTCAGGTCCCGCTGATCAGCGATCGGCGATCAGTTGAGACCCAAGCCCAGGGCCAGAGCCAGGCCCAGGCCCAAGCCAGCAACTGCTCTCATAAATCAAGAAAAATCAGTCAATTTTTTATGTGTGTACGTACGGCGCGTATATCAAACTGACATTGCCTGAATTAACAATTGATTTCAATAATTTTTTATTATTATTTTTGCTCTCGTCGCTTAAGCCGCTGTTGTTGCCGCTGCCGCAGATCAGAGGCAAGCTCTCACGTTAACACTCAATGCTGCTCAAGGCAATTCAGCACCCAGCTCTCTCGCTCTCTCTTTCGCTTTGTTGCTCTCGTTCTTTGTTTAACGCTCACGCTTAGGCGCTGAATATGAAACTCACTCGAGTTGAGTTTGGCTCAGCCTGACATAAAGAAACTCGTCTAACCGGTGTGACGAGTGTCAATGTCTCATTGGAAATTGTTCGTTTGGCGTTGACGCTCAACGAAACAGACAGGGGAGACACCATGCACAGTGGAGCAATCAGTAGATATTTGACCGTTAATAATTGAGATAAACTATTTATGCAATAGCTTATTATATTATACAAATTTTAGTTTAACTGACTCGAGGTTTTGTATTTTAGTTAATGTGAAACTTAAAAAACAGGAAACTTATGCACTTACCCAAATATAAGTTCAGAGATTTCAACTTTTCAGCAGTATAATTAACAGTTTCTGAAGTCTGTTTTATATTAACGTGTGTAAGATCTGAAATCAGCAAAAATAAATCAAAAGTTGAATATTTATATTAAAGTATCCAAAAGTACTTTTATTATTTAGATACAAATCGGTTACATAATACATAAGCCCTAATGTATCTAGTTAGGTGGATTTTCAAAGAATTCTAAGCCATTCTTGTAATTATATATCTTTAAGTTCTTATCTTTACTTGCAGCTTCTAATATCAATATCACCTGCTTATCTTGCGATCTCACTTCCTCTTCTTGTCTCAGCTTACAGCAAAGCATTTCCTACTCTCACACGCAATATCTGTTTGCCTTAGTTTTACAACCCACACACACATACACACGCACACACTCGCATTGATTGCCTTGTAAACATTTAGCCCACTGTGCAATGCATTGCGTTGTGCGTTCGCCTTTGCATTGCATAGTTTCGCTTTGTTTGTTTTGCTCACCCTGCGCTCGCTCTCTCAATCGTGTTTAGCACCCAAACGCTCTCAGTCTTTGTGTGCGTGTTCACTGAGTGCTCGCCCTCGGGGCATAAATTGAGTGAGACGAAAAACACACTCAATGCTCGACGCTCGCTCGGGGATCTCAGCGGCACTTGCTGCTCTTTGGCGTTTACAGTGTGCGATCAGTTTTTGAGCAGACTTTGAGACGAGCGCACGCGTTGTCGGTTAAACGAAACGTTACAAATCGAGACGCTGTCGCGTAATGAAGCAGAGTCGCAGAGTGCTTGAAAGTTATACGAAAAGATATTTATCATAGCTAAAAAACAACGCGTATCGCACCCCCCACTTGGATTACGGTCAGCGCGAATGAGCTAAGAAACAAGAAAATTGAATTTGAAAAAGAAAAAGATATATATATCATAAAAATATCAAAGAAATCAAGAGCTGTTTTTATGTGTTGTGTGCTGTGTTTTATTATTATTACATCTAACACACTGCTGTGGATTGTGCAAGCATCTATAAAAGATCTACAAAATATCCACAAAATGGGCTGCATATAACGGAGCAACTGCAGCCCCCCAAAACAAAACCCAAAACCCCCAAGATACAAAAAAAACAAACAAAAAATAGGAGACAAAAAGCTAGCCAAGTCAACTAGTGGGTTTTCCAGCTAGTTTAGCTAGAAATAAGCCAAATAATGCTGGCTAGCCACATGCTCTACGTGCTCATCGCCAGCTGTGTCATGCCCATTTTTGGGGCGGCGCTGAGCAAAACAGTTTTATACCAGGCGCCCGACGAATGCCGCTGGTCCGGCGGCGGGGAGCACGACATAACCCTGGTCTGCCATCTGCGGACCATCAACTCGGAGCTGGAGAACACAAACTTCAGTGTGATCCAGCCGCACAATACGGTCCGCCTGCGTCTGGAGTGCAACGATGCGCTCTTCTTCCAGAGCAGCCTCAGTCCGGACAGTTTCCGTTCGCTGGTGGAGCTGCGGGATCTGACCATCGAGTACTGCAAGCTGGGCAATCTGACGGAGGGCTCCTTTCGCGGCCTGCACGAGCTGAGGAATCTGACGATACGTACACACAATGGCGACTGGTCGACCATGTCGCTGGAGATGGCCTCCAATAGCTTTGTAGAATTCCGGCAGCTGGAGCGCTTGGACTTGAGCCTGAACAACATCTGGCTGATACCGGACGGCATGGTCTGTCCGCTCAAGTCGCTGCAGCATCTGAATGCCTCGTACAACAAGATCCAGGACATAAGCAACTTTTACTTTAGCGCCTCGCTCAGCTCCAGGAAGTCGCGTGTCTGCGGCTCGATGCTGCAATCCCTCGACTTGAGTGCCAACAAAATGGTCAGCCTGCCGTCGGCCATGTTATCGGCGCTGGTGCGTCTGACCCACTTGAACATGGCACGGAACAGCATGAGCTTTCTGGCTGATAGGGCATTTGAGGGTCTGATATCGCTGCGCGTGGTGGATCTGTCCGCCAACCGCTTGACCTCTCTGCCCCCGGAGCTGTTCGCCGAGACGAAGCAGCTGCAGGAGATCTATCTGAAGAACAATTCGATTAATGTGCTGGCGCCGGGCATCTTTGGTGAGCTAGCCGAGTTGCTGGTGCTCGATTTGGCCAACAACGAGCTCAACTCGCAGTGGATCAATGCGGCCACCTTTGTGGGCCTGAAGCAGCTCGTCCTGCTAGATCTGTCTGCCAATAAGATAAGCCGCCTCGAGGCGCACATCTTCCGGCCGCTGGCCAGTCTGCAAATACTGAAGCTGGAGGGCAACTACATAGATCAGCTGCCCGCGGGCATCTTTGCCGATTTGGGCAGCCTGCACACACTGATTCTGTCCAACAACCGCATCTCGGTGATTGAGCAGCGTACGCTGCAGGGCCTGAATAATCTGCAGGTGCTCTCGCTGGACTATAATCGGCTGTCTCGGCTGGATGCGCGTGCCCTGATTAACTGCAGCCAGCTGCAGGATTTGCATTTGAATGATAATAAGCTGCAGGCGGTGCCGGAGGCACTGGCTCATGTGCCGCTTCTAAAGACACTCGACGTGGGAGAGAATCTGATTGCCCAGATCGAGAATACGAGCATTACCCAACTGGAGAATCTCTATGGGCTGCGCATGACGGAGAACTCACTGACGCACATACGCAGAGGCGTCTTCGATCGCATGAGTTCGCTGCAGATATTGAATCTGTCGGGCAACAAGCTCAAGTCCATTGAGGCGGGTGCACTGCAGCGGAACACCCAGCTGCAGGCCATACGCCTGGATGGCAATCAGCTAAAGAGCATAGCGGGGCTGTTCACGGACCTGCCCAATCTGGTGTGGCTGAATATCTCTGGGAATCGGCTGGAGAAATTCGATTATTCGCACATACCTTTCGGGCTGCAGTGGCTGGATGTGCGTGCCAATCGGATAACACAGCTGGGCAACTATCTACAGATGGAGAACGACCTCAGTCTGAGCACCTTCGATGCCAGCTACAATTTGCTGACTGAGATCACGGCCAGCTCCATACCGGACAGCGTGGAGGTGCTCTATCTGAACGACAATCTGATCAGCAAGATACAGCCTTATACGTTCTTCAAGAAGCCAAATCTCACGCGCGTCGATCTCGTGCGCAACAAGCTGACCACGCTGGAGCCGAACGCGCTCAGATTGTCGCCCATTGCGGAGGATCGCGAGATACCCGAGTTCTACATTGGGCACAATGCCTACCAGTGCGATTGCAATCTCGATTGGCTGCAGAAGATCAATCGGGAGTCACGCACGCAGCCGCAGCTCATGGATCTCGATCAGATCTATTGCAAATTGTCTTATGCACGCGGCGCCACGCATCTATCCCTGATCGAGGCCAAGTCCAACGACTTTTTATGCAAATACGAGTCGCATTGCTTTGCCCTCTGCCACTGTTGTGACTTTCAGGCCTGCGACTGCAAAATGGACTGTCCCGATCGCTGCTCCTGCTATCACGATCAGTCCTGGACCTCCAATGTTGTCGACTGCAGTCGCGCCAGCTACGAGCGCGCCCTGCCCTCGCACATACCCATGGACGCCACCCAGCTGTATTTGGATGGCAATCACTTTGCGGAGCTGCAGAGCCATGCGTTCATTGGACGCAAACGCCTCAAGGTGCTGCATCTGAATCACTCGCGCATCGAGACCCTGCACAATCGCACCTTCTACGGCCTGCTCGAGCTGGAGGTGCTCCAGCTGCAGAACAATCAGCTGCGCGCCCTCAATGGCAACGAGTTTCAGGGTCTCGACAATCTGCAGGAGCTGTATCTGCAGCATAATGCTATAGCGACCATAGATACGCTCACCTTTACACATCTTTATCACTTGAAGATTTTGCGGCTGGACCACAATGCCATTGGCTCTTTTGCCGTGTGGAACTTTTTGCCCAGCTATCTCAATGAGCTGCGCCTGGCGGGTAACCCGTGGAGCTGCCGTTGCGAGTTCATTGACAAGCTGCGCGACTACATGGGTCGGCACGAGTACGTCCGGGATCGGCAGCAGCTGCGCTGCGAGTTGCCTGGCAACAGCAGCCATCAGCAGGCCGTGCAAATGGCCATTTATGCTGCAGCTGGGGAATCGTTGCCCGTGGTGCAGTGCAGCCAAACTCTGCAGCTCGGCCTGGACAACAGCTTCAACTATGCGGAACGCGCGGGCGCTGTAGGCGAATCGGCTGGTGGGAATATGACCTCCACAAAGATGATACTCACACAGCCGCCCAAGCAGGACTACATACCCATTTTGGTGGCCATTTTGACGGCCTTCATCTTCATCATGATCTGCACCCTGCTGGTGTTCATCTTTCGGCAGGAGATGCGCGTATGGTGTCACTCGCGCTTCGGCGTCCGTCTCTTCTACAACGGACAGAAGGATGTGGACAAGAATGAGCGCGAGAAACTGTTCGATGCCTTCATCTCGTATTCCTCCAAGGATGAGCTGTTCGTCAACGAGGAGCTGGCGCCCATGCTTGAGCTGGGCGAGCACCGCTACAAGCTGTGCCTGCATCAGCGCGACTTTCCCGTGGGCGGGTACCTGCCCGAGACCATTGTCCAGGCCATCGACAGCAGCCGACGCACCATTATGGTCGTCTCCGAGAACTTTATCAAGTCGGAATGGTGCCGCTTCGAGTTCAAGTCAGCGCATCAGTCGGTGCTGCGGGATCGCAGGCGTCGCCTCATTGTCATCGTGCTGGGCGAGGTGCCGCAGAAGGAACTGGATCCGGATCTGCGGCTCTATCTGAAGACCAACACGTATCTGCAGTGGGGCGACAAGCTTTTCTGGCAGAAGCTGCGATTCGCCCTGCCCGATGTCAGTTCCTCGCATGCCCAGCGCTCGGGTCAGCCATGTCATGCGCCCATCAACCATCCCGCCTACCATCATCATCATCATGTGCATCAGCAGCAACAGCAGCAGCAGCTCCCGTTGCATGCGGCGCATCCCGTGCCACATCCGCATCATCATCAGCAGCAGTTCATGCTGCCACCGCCGCCCCTGCCTCTGCAGCCGGGCAGCTTCCGGCGACAGCCTTCTACGCAGCAGCAGCATCGCGCCGCAGCAAACAACAACAACAACCAACAGCAGCAGCAACAGCAGGCGGCGCTGCTTATGGGTGGCAGCAGCTGCAGCGGAGGGGGTGGTGCCACAAGCGCCCAGCCGCAAATGATTCCACTAGCGGGTAGCATACAACAGCAGAGTCTGCCGCTGCCGCCGCAGGCGACGTCGCAGCCGACGCCAGCGTCACGTAATTTGCACATGTAAGTGAGAGATAAATAGGGCATACAAGCGAAAGAGAGCGAGAGAGATAGAGAGACAAACTAATTTCGTTATTTAATTAAACTTTAAGCTAAAGCTTAATGAAAATGCATTTAAAAAAAAATCGAATCTTTAAGAAAAGTGAGGCAGAGAGATATGAAGACAGCAGTGTAAAGAGTTCGGTTCACATTTGGTTCGGTTCAGAGCTAGTTCGGTTCGCAGCTAGTTCAAAACAAGTTCGAGTTACAAAAGCAAAAGTTAACAGAAAGTCAAAGCGAGAGAGGAAAATCAGGAATCGAATCATTTTTAAATCAGTTAAGTTTGTATGAAAAGCACAGATGGAGAGAGATGGGGATAGATAGAGAGAGAGACAACATGAGTAAGCGAAAGAGTCAAGGAATCAAACCGAATTAAAGCTAGTTCCTATATTGTATACAGTTACAATTTGGATTTTGGTTTTAAACCCGTTTAAAAACCTGGCTCAGAGCAAACCACAATTGGCATGGGGCTTACGAGATTTGCCCGAAATGAAATGAGAGTCACAGTAAGAGCCAATATGCAAATGAAAAGCGTTTAGCGATAAAAGCCTAGTTACATGTTAAAATAGCAACAGCACAAACAACAAAAAAAAACAACAACAATTGCAGCTGGGGGCAGGCAACAGCAAGAACAACAACAGTAAAATACCAAATAGTTGGCCAAAAGATAGAGGAAGAGAAGGAGGGGTAGTGGTAGGGGGCTCGAGCGGCAACTAAATGCCCGGCAACGGGGGAGAACGAGCCAATTGTTGTTGGCCCTGTTCTGTTTTCTTACGGCAAGCTATTTTCAGTTTCCTGGCTCGTAGCAAGATTCAGAAAATTGATGTTGCATGCAACACACCAACAGCAAAAGCAACTGCAACCAGTCGGGGGCATGCAGGCAGGCAGCCGGGCGGGCAGGCGCAGACGTTGTAGACGCAGCCAAGGCCCAAAACAATTTTTGTTTTCCTTTTGTTATTTTCTCTCTGTACCAACATTTTCTGTTTTTTTTTTTTGCTTTGTTTGTATTTCGTATGTTGTTGCAACGTTCACTCGTTAGTTCATCTTAACTGCTGCATTTTACAGTAACAAGCTCAGCGTGTGTGTGTGCGTGTGTGTGGGGCATAGAAAATAGGCAACGCGAAACGTCAGAGAGCTCATGTCTAGGCAAAAAAAAAAAAAAAAAAAAAAAGGGAAGAGAAGAAACTGAAAAGAAATTGTTACAAAAAGTGAGGCAAGCGACACCGTCAGGGCCATTGCATTGTCAGGACGGAGACGCGACCGAGGGGCACAGCCACAAACACAGAACTAGACCGGCAACAGACGATACGTACGCTGTGGCAGTGGCGTTTTGGCAGCTGCAACACACACAGACGGCACACACACGCGGCACACTCGCAAAGTTTTCGGGGCCCCTGCTACACGTGGCAATTAGCCAGAGTTTTCGAGCTTGTTGCTAAGGTTACCGAATGTGGGCGCCAAAGCTAAAAGATCAAACAGCATGCAAAGCTACGCGCAGAAATTGGCTCAAAACTGAGGTCAGCTTTCAGGCTAAGTTTTGGCCAACAACTTGTTAAAGGTCAGCACGAAGGTAATCCAAGTTCTGAAGCATATAAAAGTTTCAAAGGCTAGCGAAAATTTGTTCTTGGAATTGGGGCGATCTGGCAGCACCGATTCAAGACTTGCGTGCGTTAAGTTGGCTGCGCCTAAATCATAGAATAGCATAACTAGTGAAAGAAAAACTTTAGCGCTAAGTTGGCTGCGTCTAAATCCAAGCTTAACAGAAAAGCATCGTTGAATAGAGAGAGAAATTAGTGAATTGTTAACTTTTATGTTAACTGCATTCCCTGACTTGTTTCTGACCTTGCCAAATGAGCTTAGCCTGCGCTGAGCCAAAAGCCCACATTTGTTTCCCAGGCCTGCCAAAACGTCCAAAAGATTCGCACGTGTGCCGTTGGCCCAAACTCTCGATTCGTGCCTGTTGCCTGGGCCAAGGTATTCAGCAAAATCAAACTGGCAAATGCGCTTTCACAGCTACAGAGGCCTCGCAAAGCCCACACAGATACACACACACACATACACACAGATATACAGGAACATGTAAAAGAATAGAACTGCAAAGAACAGAACAGAAAAGAACTGAACAGAACCGAACCGAACATTGCTACAGATTAGTTGGCTGCGATTAAAATCTACCTTGTTGTTGTTTGTTACGCCTGTTTGTCTTTTCTCTCTCTCTCTCTCTCTCGCTCATATAGTGCTCTCTCTCTCTCTCACACACACTCTCAGATAGCTGCCAAGATAGAAACATCCAACTAAATGCATTCCAAAAGCAGGAAACTAGTTAACTGTTAGACGTTTACATAAGTTCGTTTCGTTTCGTTCCGTTCCATTTCGTTTCGTTTCGTTTCGTATTGTGTGTAAAATTTGTAAATAAATTTATATAGTTAAGAGGAGCCCCCCGCTTAAATGTTAAATTGTACGTTTATTTGTTTAATAATTGTGATATTTTGTTCAGATAAGCTTAAATTATGTATGAAAATAAAACACAACACAAGAGAAGAAACAACAACTATTAATATTATGTTATTTCGATGCTATATTTGTCCTATCAATAATTATTTAAATTGTAAACTCTTCTCCTCATAAGTTATGTTAGTCGATAAGTTAATTAGCCCGAATCCGAACACATATCGAACACACATGCACACGCACACAAGCATACACACACCTTTTACAGCCATATTAACTCTATAAAATGTCACACATGTGTGTGTGCGTGCGCGTATGTGTGTGTGCGTTAAAGAACTATATTAATATAATAAAAAGCATAAATCGACTGATTACATCTAGATATGTACATGTATCTGTTAGCTATAACCCTTGATTATGATGTACGCAATGTGCTTGTCGTTGTAAATATTGTATTTGTATTTGTAATTTTATGTTTTCTAGTTTATAGCCAAAAAAGCGAAAAATATATAACGAAACAAAACTGATAATCGAAAAGAAAAGAAAAAAACAACTGAATTTTTTATACCTCATTTAATTTGCATGTTTATAGCTAAATTTCGCACGGCAGCACTTTTCGGCCAGCATATTGCATACAGCGAGCGATGCTATATAAGTATATGGCTGATAAGTCATAAATCCATCCGAACCGACATGTGATACCCATTCCGGCGAACACACAAGCAGTCCACTGACCGCTGTCCGATGTCGCACGGTTTGTCGGAATCCCTATCTCTGAATCTTAAACTCAGTGAGTGGGTTCGTTGTCTGTCCACGTTTTGCTTACTGGAGCAGTCGCTCGATGATACTACTTAACAATTTACAAGACAAACAAATAAAAATGGGAGCAGACGAGAGCTGTTTGGAAAGTTTGCTCTAAGAAATTGAAATTTGGTCAAATTTTGTTGATAGAAAACATTTTTGAAACAAACAAATTATTTGAAAATATGATTATGGTCAAATAAGGAAACCCTTCTTTGTTCTCGGAAAACTTTGCATATATATTTTTTGATTTTCTTCCTGACTCATCTTTGCATCTTTCCATTCGGAAGCAATTTTCCCGACTTTTTGCAAACACTTTTTATAGCCCTCGTTTATAGCAGGCGAGCAGCCCACGATAGCCTCATTGGAATTTGGCTTAAACACTTTTGGGCCGCCTACTTTTTTTCCCAAGCTCTGCTCATGCATATTTTATAGATATCGCAGCACTATTATCGTATAATTTCTTTGTTTTTTTTTTTTCTTTAGCTTCTCTTCATTCAATGGGGTTTAGAGCAGCGCATATTGCTGATTTTGCAATCTTTGTGGAAATGAATGAATAATTTTTATGATCAATTAAATGCGCAATAAAATTGATGGCGAACCTGTTGCCCCCCTTCCGCTCCCTGGCCAAAAGAGTCCAGCAACGAGCTGCGATTCGCCAACATAAATTCCCATTGCTTAAATTAGCAAATTTTACAATCAATCATTAGGAGGCGAAATGCCGCCAACGTCGACGCGTCTTTGATCTCCAATCAACAAGCCTAAGGAATCTCAATCTCTCTTACTGTATCTGTATCTGTATTTGTGTTTGTATCTGTAACTGTTTGTCAATGTGTGTTTTTTTTTCGTATCTTTGCGCTACTCATGTGGCGGAGCACGTACTCGTATATGGGTTAACCGGCAGAAAGGCGCAAAAAGTTCAAGCTCAAGTTAAACCCTTTTCAATTTTTGTTACGTCTTTGCCCCAGCTCCAGGCGGCTCACCGGTTCGACCTATTTCAATGCAAAAAGTTTGAAAAAACAAAAAATAGAAAATAAAAAAATAAAAAACACGTCAAATATTAAAAACTTTTCTTCAGCTTTTACTTTCTACGGGCTTAGATAAATGTATTTCCTGTTTTATTTTTTCTTTTTTTTTTCAATTTCGTTTGTGGGATTTGTTACGCCGTAATGGATGAGATCTGGCCACAGCCGCCCACTAAGCAAAACTTTCAATTGAATTACTTTTTTTTTGTACGCCAAGCGAAACTTGAAGTCTGTCTTAGGGTTTGTCTTGGGGGGTTGGAGTTGGGTTTTGGCCCTGCGGCTGCGGGTAGCATGTCATTTTGTCTGCGCACAGCATACGTACGTAAATATTTCGGTTAACAAGTCAGTTTAGTGTCAAAAGTTGGGTATTTTATTTATAGATACGCCAGCTAGCCAGAACACAGGAGTGTATTCAATGCAGTGTCAGGTTTTTGTTGAATCTCGTAAGCATAAACTTGACAGCAAGTTATTTAATCTAATAATTTTATTGTCTTTAAAAGGCGCCTAATAAAGTGCGCGTGCTGAACCGCTCCCGTCTTATTTTCGGGGCACTCGCCTTTGAGTTTTGTGGCCAATGTACCTACATCAAAAAATTGGCTCAGTTTGAAGTTTTGGGCTCAAAGTCAAATCAAAGTGCTTGCCCCAGCATCTTGGTATATCTAATCCAAGCACCTGAACCTTAACCATATATCAGAGCCCAACTAAATGCAGGCAATGTCTGCAAGAGCGAGATAGAGGGTAGGAGGGAGAGCGAGCCCCAACTTTAGCTATGTGAATCTACGCTCAGTTGGCTTTTGGCTCGTCAATTACTCGCTTAGCCACCCAATCGCTGCACCGAGCCCCAGCAAACCACTTGGCTCATTAGCCTCCAACGAATCGAGAATCGGGCAAGAGTCATAAACGTCTGCGATACAGCTACAATAACAATTCAGTTGCGGCTATAGGCTATGGCTATATGGGCACATCCATGGCGCGGGGCTGTGTATAAATAAATATGCTTTTATTGGAAGACGACTACAACTGTTTGCAATAAAAGCAACATTTTTCTTAATTTCCATTTCTTGCTAATTTAGCGGCCATAAATTGTCGGTCCATGTGGCTCGGCCCGGGGTCTCGTTACCCTGGAAGGGGTGTGGTGGTGGACGGTGGGAAGGGGTGAGGCGTCGATTCGGCAAAGCCTCCCGAAACAAACCAAGCTGAACCGCCGGTAGACACATAAAATTGGCTACAAATTATTGCACATTGTCAAAACAACATTGGTTTGCAATTTTCGCGCTTCAATGCAGATACACAGAGTGATAAGTGGGGTACGAGGCACACGGGGGGACGAGCGGGCGCAAAATTTAAAGAGGCAGAGAAGCCATTTGCACTTTGAGTGAATGCACCAGGTAGGCTGACCATGTGTATACCCTAGTTTGGCTTTTTCTTTATGGTTTTCCCTTTAGATTAATCTGGCATTCAAATCTCGACACCGATTTTTTAGTCGAAATTCATGTCCAAATCTTACCCCAAGATTCGTATATAGACATGGGTCAAAAATTACCACCCCCATAACTCGGTCAAATCTCATCCGATTTCCACGAAGTTTGGCTTTTTCTTCATGGGTTTCCCTCTAGATTAATCTGGCATTCAAATCTCGACACCGATTTTTTAGTCGAAATTCATGTCCAAATCTTACCCCAAGATTCGTATATAGACATGGGTCAAAAATTACCACCCCCATAACTCGGTCAAATCTCATCCGATTTTCACGAAGCTTGGCGTTTTCTTCATGGTTTTCCCTCTAGATTAATCTAGCATTCAAATCTGAACACCGATTTTTTAGTCGAAATTCATGTCCAAATCTTACCCCAAGATTCGTATCTAGACATGGGTCAAAAATTACCACCCACATAACTCGGTCAAATCTCATCCGATTTCCACGAAGTTTGGCTTTTTCTTCATGGGTTTCCCTATAGATTAATGTGGCATTCAAATCTCGACACCGATTTTTTGGTCGAAATTCATGTCCAAATCTTACCCCAAGATTCGTATATAGACATGGGTCAAAAATTACCACCCCCATATCTCGGCCAAATCTCATCCGATTTTCACGAAGTTTGGCGTTTTCTTTATGGTTTTCCCTTTAGATTAATGTGGCATTCAAATCTCGACACCGATTTTTTAGTCGAAATTCATGTCCAAATCTTACCCCAAGATCCGTATCTAGACATGGGTCAAAAATTACCACCCACATAACTCGGTCAAATCTCATCCGATTTCCACGAAGTTTGGCTTTTTCTTCATGGGTGTTCCTCTAGATTAATCTGGCATTCAAATCTCGACACAGATTTTTTGGTCGAAATTCATGTCCAAATCTTACCCCAAGATTCGTATATAGACATGGGTCAAAAATTACCACCCCCATAACTCGGTCAAATCGCATCCGATTTCCACGAAGTTTGGCTTTTTATTCATGGGTTTCCCTCTAGATTAATGTGGCATTCAAATCTCGACACCGATTTTTTGGTCGAAATTCATGTCCAAATCTTACCCCAAGATTCGTATATAGACATGGGTCAAAAATTACCACCCCCATATCTCGGCCAAATCTCATCCGATTTTCACGAAGTTTGGCGTTTTCTTTATGGTTTTCCCTTTAGATTAATCTGGCATTCAAATCTCGACACCGATTTTTTAGTCGAAATTCATGTCCAAATCTTACCCCAAGATTCGTATATAGACATAGGTCAAAAATGACCACCCTCATATCTCGGCCAAATCTCATCCGATTTTCATGAAGTTTGGCTTTTTCTTTATGGTTTTCCATTTAGATTAATCTGGCATTCAAATCTGAACACCGATTTTTTAGTCGAAATTCATGTCCAAATCTTACCCCAAGATCCGTATCTAGACATGGGTCAAAATTTACCACCCCCATAACTCGGTCAAATCTCATCCGATTTCCACGAAGTTTGGCTTTTTCTTCATGGGTTTCCCTCTAGATTAATCTGGCATTCAAATCTGAACATCGATTTTTTAGTCGAAATTCATGTCCAAATCTTACCCCAAGATTCGTATATAGACATGGGTCAAAAATGACCAACCCCATATCTCGGCCAAATCTCATCCGATTTTCACGAAGTTTGGCTTTTTCTTTATGGTTTTCCCTTTAGATTAATCTGGCATTCAAATCTCGACACCGATTTTTTAGTCGAAATTCATGTCCAAATCTTACCCCAAGATTCGTATATAGACATGGGTCAAAAATTACCACCCCCATAACTCGGCCAAATCTCATCCGATTTCCACGAAGTTTGGCTTCTTCTTCATGGTTTTCCCTCTAGATTAATGTGGCATTCAAATCTCGACACCGATTTTTTGGTCGAAATTCATGTCCAAATCTTACCCCAAGATTCGTATATAGACATGGGTCAAAAATTACCACCCACATAACTCGGTCAAATCTCATCCGATTTCCACGAAGTTTGGCTTTTTCTTCATGGGTTTCCCTCTAGATTAATCTGGCATTCAAATCTCGACACCGATTTTTTGGTCGAAATTCATGTCCAAATCTTACCCCAAGATTCGTATATAGACATGGGTCAAAAATTACCACCCCCATAACTCGGTCAAATCTCATCCGATTTCCACGAAGTTTGGCTTTTTCTTCATGGGTTTCCCTCTAGATTAATCTGGCATTCAAATCTCGACACCGATTTTTTGGTCGAAATTCATGTCCAAATCTTACCCCAAGATTCGTATATAGACATGGGTCAAAAATTACCACCCCCATAACTCGGCCAAATCTCATCCGATTTCCACGAAGTTTGGCTTCTTCTTCGTGGTTTTCCCTCTAGATTAATGTGGCATTCAAATCTCGACACCGATTTTTTGGTCGAAATTCATGTCCAAATCTTACCCCAAGATTCGTATATAGACATGGGTCAAAAATTACCACCCCCATATCTCGGCCAAATCTCATCCGATTTTCACGAAGTTTGGCGTTTTCTTTATGGTTTTCCCTTTAGATTAATCTGGCATTCAAACCTCGACACCGATTTTTTAGTCGAAATTCATGTCCAAATCTTACCCCAAGATTCGTATATAGACATGGGTCAAAAATTACCACCCCCATAACTCGGTCAAATCTCATCCGATTTCCACGAAGTTTGGCTTTTTCTTCATGGGTTTCCCTCTAGATTAATGTGGCATTCAAATCTCGACACCGATTTTTTGGTCGAAATTCATGTCCAAATCTTACCCCAAGATTCGTATATAGACATGGGTCAAAAATTACCACCCCCATATCTCGGCCAAATCTCATCCGATTTTCACGAAGTTTGGCGTTTTCTTTATGGTTTTCCCTTTAGATTAATCTGGCATTCAAACCTCGACACCGATTTTTTAGTCGAAATTCATGTCCAAATCTTACCCCAAGATTCGTATATAGACATGGGTCAAAAATTACCACCCCCATAACTCGGTCAAATCTCATCCGATTTCCACGAAGTTTGGCTTTTTCTTCATGGGTTTCCCTCTAGATTAATGTGGCATTCAAATCTCGACACCGATTTTTTGGTCGAAATTCATGTCCAAATCTTACCCCAAGATTCGTATATAGACATGGGTCAAAAATTACCACCCCCATATCTCGGCCAAATCTCATCCGATTTTCACGAAGTTTGGCTTTTTCTTTATGGTTTTCCCTTTAGATTAATCTGGCATTCAAATCTCGACACCGATTTTTTAGTCGAAATTCATGTCCAAATCTTACCCCAAGATTCGTATATAGACATGGGTCAAAAATTACCACCCCCATAACTCGGTCAAATCTCATCCGATTTCCACGAAGTTTGGCTTTTTCTTCATGGGTTTCCCTCTAGATTAATGTGGCATTCAAATCTCGACACCGATTTTTTGGTCGAAATTCATGTCCAAATCTTACCCCAAGATTCGTATATAGACATGGGTCAAAAATTACCACCCCATATCTCGGCCAAATCTCATCTGATTTTCACGAAGTTTGGCTTTTTCTTTATGGTTTTCCCTTTAGATTAATCTGGCATTCCAATCTGAACATCGATTATTTAGTCGAAATTCATGTCCAAATCTTACCCCAAGATTCGTATATAGACATGGGTCAAAAATTACCACCCCCATAACTCGGTCAAATCTCATCCGATTTCCACGAAGTTTGGCTTTTTCTTCATGGGTTTCCCTCTAGATTAATGTGGCATTCAAATCTCGACACCGATTTTTTGGTAGAAATTCATGTCCAAATCTTACCCCAAGATTCGTATCTAGACATGGGTCAAAATTTACCACCCCCATAACTCGGTCAAATCTCATCCGATTTCCACGAAGTTTGGCTTCTTCTTCATGGTTTTCCCTCTAGATTAATGTGGCATTCAAATCTCGACACCGATTTTTTGGTCGAAATTCATGTCCAAATCTTACCCCAAGATTCGTATATAGACATGGGTCAAAAATTACCACCCCATATCTCGGCCAAATCTCATCCGATTTTCACGAAGTTTGGCTTTTTCTTTATGGTTTTCCATTTAGATTAATCTGGCATTCAAATCTCGACACCGATTTTTTAGTCGAAATTCATGTCCAAATCTTACCCCAAGATTCGTATATAGACATGGGTCAAAAATTACCACCCCCATAACTCGGTCAAATCTCATCCGATTTTCACGAAGCTTGGCGTTTTCTTCATGGTTTTCCCTCTAGATTAATCTGGCATTCAAATCTGAACACCGATTTTTTTAGCGAAATTCATGTCCAAATCTTACCCCAAGATTCGTATCTAGACATGGGTCAAAATTTACCACCCCCATAACTCGGTCAAATCTCATCCGATTTTCACGAAGCTTGGCGTTTTCTTCATGGTTTTCCCTCTAGATTAATCTGGCATTCAAATTTGAACATCGATTTTTTAGTCGAAATTCATGTCCAAATCTTACCCCAAGATAGATATATAGACATGGGTCAAAAATGAAGTTTGGTTTTTTCTTTATGGTTTTCCATTTAGATTAATCTGGCATTCAAATCTGAACACCGATTTGTTAGTCGAAATTCATGTCCAAATCTTACCCCAAGATTCGTATCTAGACATGGGTCAAAATTTACCACCCCCATAACTCGGTCAAATCTCATCCGATTTCCACGAAGTTTGGCCTTTTCTTAATGGTTTTTCCTCTAGATTAATGTGGCATTCAAATCTCGACACCGATTTTTTGGTCGAAATTCATGTCCAAATCTTACCCCAAGATTCGTATATAGACATGGGTCAAAAATTACCACCCCCATAACTCGGTCAAATCTCATCCGATTTTCACGAAGCTTGGCGTTTTCTTCATGGTTTTCCCTCTAGATTATTCTGGCATTCAAATCTGAACATCGATTTTTTAGTCGAAATTCATGTCCAAATCTTACCCCAAGATTCGTATATAGACATGGGTCAAAAATGACCACCCCCATATCTCGGCCAAATCTCATCCGATTTTCACGAAGTTTGGCTTTTTCTTTATGGTTTTCCATTTAGATTAATCTGGCATTCAAATCTGAACACCGATTTTTTTAGCGAAATTCATGTCCAAATCTTACCCCAAGATTCGTATCTAGACATGGGTCAAAATTTACCACCCCCATAACTCGGTCAAATCTCATCCGATTTTCACGAAGCTTGGCGTTTTCTTCATGGTTTTCCCTCTAGATTAATCTGGCATTCAAATCTGAACATCGATTTTTTAGTCGAAATTCATGTCCAAATCTTACCCCAAGATTCGTATGTAGACATGGGTCAAAAATTACCACCCACATAACTCGGTCAAATCTCATCCGATTTCCACGAAGTTTGGCTTTTTCTTCATGGGTTTCCCTCTAGATTAATCTGGCATTCAAATCTGAACATCGATTTTTTAGTCGAAATTCATGTCCAAATCTTACCCCAAGATAGATATATAGACATGGGTCAAAAATGAAGTTTGGTTTTTTCTTTATGGTTTTCCATTTAGATTAATCTGGCATTCAAATCTGAACACCGATTTTTTAGTCGAAATTCATGTCCAAATCTTACCCCAAGATTCGTATGTAGACATGGGTCAAAAATTACCACCCACATAACTCGGTCAAATCTCATCCGATTTCCACGAAGTTTGGCTTTTTCTTCATGGGTTTCCCTCTAGATTAATCTGGCATTCAAATCTCGACACCGATTTTTTGGTCGAAATTCATGTCCAAATCTTACCCCAAGATTCGTATATAGACATGGGTCAAAAATTACCACCCCCATAACTCGGTCAAATCTCATCCGATTTCCACGAAGTTTGGCTTTTTCTTCATGGGTTTCCCTCTAGATTAATGTGGCATTCAAATCTCGACACCGATTTTTTGGTCGAAATTCATGTCCAAATCTTACCCCAAGATTCGTATATAGACATGGGTCAAAAATTACCACCCCCATATCTCTTCCCTCTAGAGTAATGTGGCATTCAAATCTCGACACCGATTTTTTTGTCGAAATTCATGTCCAAATCTTACCCCAAGATTCGTATATAGACATGGGTCAAAAATGACCAACCCCATATCTCGGCCAAATCTCATCCGATTTTCACGAAGTTTGGCTTTTTCTTTATGGGTTTCCCTTTAGATTAATCTGGCATTCAAATCTCGACACCGATTTTTTAGTCGAAATTCATGTCCAAATCTTACCCCAAGATTCGTATATAGACATGGGTCAAAAATTACCACCCCCATAACTCGGTCAAATCTCATCCGATTTCCAAGAAGATTGGCTTTTTCTTTATGGGTTTCCCTCTAGATTAATCTGGCATTCAAATCTCGACACCGATTTTTTGGTCGAAATTCATGTCAAAATCTTACCCCAAGATTCGTATATAGACATGGGTCAAAAATTACCACCCCCATAACTCGGTCAAATCTCATCCGATTTTCACGAAGTTTGACTTTTTCTTTATGGTTTTCCCTTTAGATTAATCTGGCATTCAAATCTCGACACCGATTTTTTAGTCGAAATTCATGTCCAAATCTTACCCCAAGATTCGTATATAGACATGGGTCAAAAATTACCACCCCCATAACTCGGTCAAATCTCATCCGATTTTCACGAAGTTTGGCTTTTTCTTTATGGCTTTCCATTTAGATTAATCTGGCATTCAAATCTCGACACCGATTTTTTAGTCGAAATTCATGTCCAAATCTTACCCCAAGATTCGTATGTAGACATGGGTCAAAAATTACCACCCACATAACTCGGTCAAATCTCATCCGATTTCCACGAAGTTTGGCTTTTTCTTCATGGGTTTCCCTCTAGATTAATCTGGCATTCAAATCTCGACACCGATTTTTTGGTCGAAATTCATGTCCAAATCTTACCCCAAGATTCGTATATAGACATGGGTCAAAAATTACCACCCCCATAACTCGGTCAAATCTCATCCGATTTCCACGAAGTTTGGCTTTTTCTTCATGGGTTTCCCTCTAGATTAATGTGGCATTCAAATCTCGACACCGATTTTTTGGTCGAAATTCATGTCCAAATCTTACCCCAAGATTCGTATATAGACATGGGTCAAAAATTACCACCCCCATATCTCTTCCCTCTAGAGTAATGTGGCATTCAAATCTCGACACCGATTTTTTTGTCGAAATTCATGTCCAAATCTTACCCCAAGATTCGTATGTAGACATGGGTCAAAAATTACCACCCCCATAACTCGGTCAAATCTCATCCGATTTCGAAGAAGATTGGCTTTTTCTTTATGGGTTTCCCTCTAGATTAATCTGGCATTCAAATCTCGACACCGATTTTTTGGTCGAAATTCATGTCCAAATCTTACCCCAAGATTCGTATATAGACATGGGTCAAAAATGACCAACCCCATATCTCGGCCAAATCTCATCCGATTTTCACGAAGTTTGGCTTTTTCTTTATGGGTTTCCCTTTAGATTAATCTGGCATTCAAATCTCGACACCGATTTTTTAGTCGAAATTCATGTCCAAATCTTACCCCAAGATTCGTATGTAGACATGGGTCAAAAATTACCACCCCCATAACTCGGTCAAATCTCATCCGATTTCCAAGAAGATTGGCTTTTTCTTTATGGGTTTCCCTCTAGATTAATCTGGCATTCAAATCTCGACACCGATTTTTTGGTCGAAATTCATGTCCAAATCTTACCCCAAGATTCGTATATAGACATGGGTCAAAAATTACCACCCCCATAACTCGGTCAAATCTCATCCGATTTTCACGAAGTTTGACTTTTTCTTTATGGTTTTCCCTTTAGATTAATCTGGCATTCAAATCTCGACACCGATTTTTTAGTCGAAATTCATGTCCAAATCTTACCCCAAGATTCGTATATAGACATGGGTCAAAAATTACCACCCCCATATCTCTTCCCTCTAGAGTAATGTGGCATTCAAATCTCGACACCGATTTTTTTGTCGAAATTCATGTCCAAATCTTACCCCAAGATTCGTATATAGACATGGGTCAAAAATGACCAACCCCATATCTCGGCCAAATCTCATCCGATTTTCACGAAGCTTGGCGTTTTCTTCATGGTTTTCCCTCTAGATTAATCTGGCATTCAAATCTGAACATCGATTTTTTAGTCGAAATTCATGTCCAAATCTTACCCCAAGATTCGTATGTAGACATGGGTCAAAAATTACCACCCACATAACTCGGTCAAATCTCATCCGATTTCCACGAAGTTTGGCTTTTTCTTCATGGGTTTCCCTCTAGATTAATCTGGCATTCAAATCTGAACATCGATTTTTTAGTCGAAATTCATGTCCAAATCTTACCCCAAGATAGATATATAGACATGGGTCAAAAATGAAGTTTGGTTTTTTCTTTATGGTTTTCCATTTAGATTAATCTGGCATTCAAATCTGAACACCGATTTTTTAGTCGAAATTCATGTCCAAATCTTACCCCAAGATTCGTATGTAGACATGGGTCAAAAATTACCACCCACATAACTCGGTCAAATCTCATCCGATTTCCACGAAGTTTGGCTTTTTCTTCATGGGTTTCCCTCTAGATTAATCTGGCATTCAAATCTCGACACCGATTTTTTGGTCGAAATTCATGTCCAAATCTTACCCCAAGATTCGTATATAGACATGGGTCAAAAATTACCACCCCCATAACTCGGTCAAATCTCATCCGATTTCCACGAAGTTTGGCTTTTTCTTCATGGGTTTCCCTCTAGATTAATGTGGCATTCAAATCTCGACACCGATTTTTTGGTCGAAATTCATGTCCAAATCTTACCCCAAGATTCGTATATAGACATGGGTCAAAAATTACCACCCCCATATCTCTTCCCTCTAGAGTAATGTGGCATTCAAATCTCGACACCGATTTTTTTGTCGAAATTCATGTCCAAATCTTACCCCAAGATTCGTATATAGACATGGGTCAAAAATGACCAACCCCATATCTCGGCCAAATCTCATCCGATTTTCACGAAGTTTGGCTTTTTCTTTATGGGTTTCCCTTTAGATTAATCTGGCATTCAAATCTCGACACCGATTTTTTAGTCGAAATTCATGTCCAAATCTTACCCCAAGATTCGTATATAGACATGGGTCAAAAATTACCACCCCCATAACTCGGTCAAATCTCATCCGATTTCCAAGAAGATTGGCTTTTTCTTTATGGGTTTCCCTCTAGATTAATCTGGCATTCAAATCTCGACACCGATTTTTTGGTCGAAATTCATGTCAAAATCTTACCCCAAGATTCGTATATAGACATGGGTCAAAAATTACCACCCCCATAACTCGGTCAAATCTCATCCGATTTTCACGAAGTTTGACTTTTTCTTTATGGTTTTCCCTTTAGATTAATCTGGCATTCAAATCTCGACACCGATTTTTTAGTCGAAATTCATGTCCAAATCTTACCCCAAGATTCGTATATAGACATGGGTCAAAAATTACCACCCCCATAACTCGGTCAAATCTCATCCGATTTTCACGAAGTTTGGCTTTTTCTTTATGGCTTTCCATTTAGATTAATCTGGCATTCAAATCTCGACACCGATTTTTTAGTCGAAATTCATGTCCAAATCTTACCCCAAGATTCGTATGTAGACATGGGTCAAAAATTACCACCCACATAACTCGGTCAAATCTCATCCGATTTCCACGAAGTTTGGCTTTTTCTTCATGGGTTTCCCTCTAGATTAATCTGGCATTCAAATCTCGACACCGATTTTTTGGTCGAAATTCATGTCCAAATCTTACCCCAAGATTCGTATATAGACATGGGTCAAAAATTACCACCCCCATAACTCGGTCAAATCTCATCCGATTTCCACGAAGTTTGGCTTTTTCTTCATGGGTTTCCCTCTAGATTAATGTGGCATTCAAATCTCGACACCGATTTTTTGGTCGAAATTCATGTCCAAATCTTACCCCAAGATTCGTATATAGACATGGGTCAAAAATTACCACCCCCATATCTCTTCCCTCTAGAGTAATGTGGCATTCAAATCTCGACACCGATTTTTTTGTCGAAATTCATGTCCAAATCTTACCCCAAGATTCGTATGTAGACATGGGTCAAAAATTACCACCCCCATAACTCGGTCAAATCTCATCCGATTTCGAAGAAGATTGGCTTTTTCTTTATGGGTTTCCCTCTAGATTAATCTGGCATTCAAATCTCGACACCGATTTTTTGGTCGAAATTCATGTCCAAATCTTACCCCAAGATTCGTATATAGACATGGGTCAAAAATGACCAACCCCATATCTCGGCCAAATCTCATCCGATTTTCACGAAGTTTGGCTTTTTCTTTATGGGTTTCCCTTTAGATTAATCTGGCATTCAAATCTCGACACCGATTTTTTAGTCGAAATTCATGTCCAAATCTTACCCCAAGATTCGTATGTAGACATGGGTCAAAAATTACCACCCCCATAACTCGGTCAAATCTCATCCGATTTCCAAGAAGATTGGCTTTTTCTTTATGGGTTTCCCTCTAGATTAATCTGGCATTCAAATCTCGACACCGATTTTTTGGTCGAAATTCATGTCCAAATCTTACCCCAAGATTCGTATATAGACATGGGTCAAAAATTACCACCCCCATAACTCGGTCAAATCTCATCCGATTTTCACGAAGTTTGACTTTTTCTTTATGGTTTTCCCTTTAGATTAATCTGGCATTCAAATCTCGACACCGATTTTTTAGTCGAAATTCATGTCCAAATCTTACCCCAAGATTCGTATATAGACATGGGTCAAAAATTACCACCCCCATATCTCTTCCCTCTAGAGTAATGTGGCATTCAAATCTCGACACCGATTTTTTTGTCGAAATTCATGTCCAAATCTTACCCCAAGATTCGTATATAGACATGGGTCAAAAATGACCAACCCCATATCTCGGCCAAATCTCATCCGATTTTCACGAAGTTTGGCTTTTTCTTTATGGGTTTCCCTTTAGATTAATCTGGCATTCAAATCTCGACACCGATTTTTTAGTCGAAATTCATGTCCAAATCTTACCCCAAGATTCGTATGTAGACATGGGTCAAAAATTACCACCCCCATAACTCGGTCAAATCTCATCCGATTTCCAAGAAGATTGGCTTTTTCTTTATGGGTTTCCCTCTAGATTAATCTGGCATTCAAATCTCGACACCGATTTTTTGGTCGAAATTCATGTCCAAATCTTACCCCAAGATTCGTATATAGACATGGGTCAAAAATTACCACCCCCATAACTCGGTCAAATCTCATCCGATTTTCACGAAGTTTGACTTTTTCTTTATGGTTTTCCCTTTAGATTAATCTGGCATTCAAATCTCGACACCGATTTTTTAGTCGAAATTCATGTCCAAATCTTACCCCAAGATTCGTATATAGACATGGGTCAAAAATTACCACCCCCATAACTCGGTCAAATCTCATCCGATTTCCAAGAAGATTGGCTTTTTCTTTATGGTTTTCCCTTTAGATTAATCTGGCATTCAAATCTCGACACCGATTTTTTGGTCGAAATTCATGTCCAAATCTTACCCCAAGATTCGTATATAGACATGGGTCAAAAATTACCACCCCCATAACTCGGTCAAATCTCATCCGATTTCCAAGAAGATTGGCTTTTTCTTTATGGTTTTCCCTTTAGATTAATCTGGCATTCAAATCTCGACACCGATTTTTTAGTCGAAATTCATGTCCAAATCTTACCCCAAGATTCGTATATAGACATGGGTCAAAAATTACCACCCCCATAACTCGGTCAAATCTCATCCGATTTCCACGAAGTTTGGCTTTTTCTTCATGGGTTTCCCTCTAGATTAATGTGGCATTCAAATCTCGACACGGATTTTTTGGTCGAAATTCATGTCCAAATCTTACCCCAAGATTCGTATATAGACATGGGTCAAAAATTACCACCCCCATAACTCGGTCAAATCTCATCCGATTTCCACGAAGTTTGGCTTTTTCTTCATGGGTTTCCCTCTAGATTAATGTGGCATTCAAATCTCGACACCGATTTTTTGGTCGAAATTCATGTCCAAATCTTACCCCAAGATTCGTATATAGACATGGGTCAAAAATTACCACCCCCATATCTCTTCCCTCTAGAGTAATGTGGCATTCAAATCTCGACACCGATTTTTTTGTCGAAATTCATGTCCAAATCTTACCCCAAGATTCGTATATAGACATGGGTCAAAAATGACCAACCCCATATCTCGGCCAAATCTCATCCGATTTCCAAGAAGATTGGCTTTTTCTTTATGGTTTTCCCTCTAGATTAATCTGGCATTCAAATCTCGACACCGATTTTTTTGTCGAAATTCATGTCCAAATCTTACCCCAAGATTCGTATATAGACATGGGTCAAAAATGACCAACCCCATATCTCGGCCAAATCTCATCCGATTTTCACGAAGTTTGGCTTTTTCTTTATGGGTTTCCCTCTAGATTAATCTGGCATTCAAATCTCGACACCGATTTTTTGGTCGAAATTCATGTCCAAATCTTACCCCAAGATTCGTATATAGACATGGGTCAAAAATTACCACCCCCATAACTCGGTCAAATCTCATCCGATTTCCACGAAGTTTGGCTTTTTCTTCATGGGTTTCCCTCTAGATTAATGTGGCATTCAAATCTCGACACCGATTTTTTGGTCGAAATTCATGTCCAAATCTTACCCCAAGATTCGTATATAGACATGGGTCAAAAATTACCACCCCCATATCTCTTCCCTCTAGAGTAATGTGGCATTCAAATCTCGACACCGATTTTTTTGTCGAAATTCATGTCCAAATCTTACCCCAAGATTCGTATATAGACATGGGTCAAAAATGACCAACCCCATATCTCGGCCAAATCTCATCCGATTTTCACGAAGTTTGGCTTTTTCTTTATGGGTTTCCCTTTAGATTAATCTGGCATTCAAATCTCGACACCGATTTTTTAGTCGAAATTCATGTCCAAATCTTACCCCAAGATTCGTATATAGACATGGGTCAAAAATTACCACCCCCATAACTCGGTCAAATCTCATCCGATTTCCAAGAAGATTGGCTTTTTCTTTATGGGTTTCCCTCTAGATTAATCTGGCATTCAAATCTCGACACCGATTTTTTGGTCGAAATTCATGTCCAAATCTTACCCCAAGATTCGTATATAGACATGGGTCAAAAATTACCACCCCCATAACTCGGTCAAATCTCATCCGATTTTCACGAAGTTTGACTTTTTCTTTATGGTTTTCCCTTTAGATTAATCTGGCATTCAAATCTCGACACCGATTTTTTAGTCGAAATTCATGTCCAAATCTTACCCCAAGATTCGTATATAGACATGGGTCAAAAATTACCACCCCCATAACTCGGTCAAATCTCATCCGATTTCCAAGAAGATTGGCTTTTTCTTTATGGTTTTCCCTTTAGATTAATCTGGCATTCAAATCTCGACACCGATTTTTTGGTCGAAATTCATGTCCAAATCTTACCCCAAGATTCGTATATAGACATGGGTCAAAAATTACCACCCCCATAACTCGGCCAAATCTCATCCGATTTCCAAGAAGATTGGCTTTTTCTTTATGGTTTTCCCTTTAGATTAATCTGGCATTCAAATCTCGACACCGATTTTTTAGTCGAAATTCATGTCCAAATCTTACCCCAAGATTCGTATATAGACATGGGTCAAAAATTACCACCCCCATAACTCGGTCAAATCTCATCCGATTTCCAAGAAGATTGGCTTTTTCTTTATGGTTTTCCCTTTAGATTAATCTGGCATTCAAATCTCGACACCGATTTTTTAGTCGAAATTCATGTCCAAATCTTACCCCAAGATTCGTATATAGACATGGGTCAAAAATTACCACCCCCATATCTCGGCCAAATCTCATCCGATTTTCACGAAGTTTGGCTTTTTCTTCATGGTTTTCCATTTAGATTAATCTGGCATTCAAATCTGAACACCGATTTTTTAGTCGAAATTCATGTCCAAATCTTACCCCAAGATTCGTATCTAGAAAAATTTACCACCCCCATAACTCGGTCAAATCTCATCCGATTTCCACGTAGTTTGGCTTTTTCTTCGTGGTTTTTCCTCTAGATTAATGTGGCATTCAAATCTCGACACCGATTTTTTGGTCGAAATTCATGTCCAAATCTTACCCCAAGATTCGTATATAGACATGGGTCAAAAATTACCACCCCCATAACTCGGTCAAATCTCATCCGATTTCCGAGAAGATTGGCTTTTTCTTTATGGTTTTCCCTTTAGATTAATCTGGCATTCAAATCTCGACACCGATTTTTTAGTCGAAATTCATGTCCAAATCTTACCCCAAGATTCGTATATAGACATGGGTCAAAAATTACCACCCCCATAACTCGGCCAAATCTCATCCGATTTTCACGAAGTTTGGCTTTTTCTTCATGGTTTTCCATTTAGATTAATCTGGCATTCAAATCTGAACACCGATTTTTTAGTCGAAATTCATGTCCAAATCTTACCCCAAGATTCGTATCTAGAAAAATTTACCACCCCCATAACTCGGTCAAATCTCATCCGATTTCCACGTAGTTTGGCTTTTTCTTCGTGGTTTTTCCTCTAGATTAATGTGGCATTCAAATCTCGACACCGATTTTTTGGTCGAAATTCATGTCCAAATCTTACCCCAAGATTCGTATATAGACATGGGTCAAAAATTACCACCCCCATATCTCGGCCAAATCTCATCCGATTTTCACGAAGTTTGGCTTTTTCTTCATGGTTTTCCATTTAGATTAATCTGGCATTCAAATCTGAACACCGATTTTTTAGTCGAAATTCATGTCCAAATCTTACCCCAAGATTCGTATATAGACATGGGTCAAAAATTACCACCCCCATAACTCGGTCAAATCTCATCCGATTTCCACGAAGTTTGGCTTTTTCTTCATGGGTTTCCCTCTAGAGTAATGTGGCATTCAAATCTCGACACCGATTTTTTTGTCGAAATTCATGTCCAAATCTTACCCCAAGATTCGTATATAGACATGGGTCAAAAATGACCAACCCCATATCTCGGCCAAATCTCATCCGATTTTCACGAAGTTTGGCTTTTTCCTTATGGGTTTCCCTTTAGATTAATCTGGCATTCAAATCTCGACACCGATTTTTTAGTCGAAATTCATGTCCAAATCTTACCCCAAGATTCGTATATAGACATGGGTCAAAAATTACCACCCCCATAACTCGGTCAAATCTCATCCGTTTTCCAAGAAGATTGGCTTGTTCTTTATGGGTTTCCCTCTAGATTAATCTGGCATTCAAATCTCGACACCGATTTTTTGGTCGAAATTCATGTCCAAATCTTACCCCAAGATTCGTATATAGACATGGGTCAAAAATTACCACCCCCATAACTCGGTCAAATCTCATCCGATTTTCACGAAGTTTGGCTTTTTCTTTATGGTTTTCCCTTTAGATTAATCTGGCATTCAAATCTCGACACCGATTTTTTAGTCGAAATTCATGTCCAAATCTTACCCCAAGATTCGTATATAGACATGGGTCAAAAATTACCACCCCCATAACTCGGTCAAATCTCATCCGATTTCCAAGAAGATTGGCTTTTTCTTTATGGTTTTCCCTTTAGATTAATCTGGCATTCAAATCTCGACACCGATTTTTTGGTCGAAATTCATGTCCAAATCTTACCCCAAGATTCGTATATATACATGGGTCAAAAATTACCACCCCCATAACTCGGTCAAATCTCATCCGATTTCCACGAAGTTTGGCTTTTTCTTTATGGTTTTCCCTTTTTAGTCGAAATTCATGTCCAAATCTTACCCCAAGATTCGTATATAGACATGGGTCAAAAATTACCACCCCCATAACTCGGTCAAATCTCATCCGATTTCCAAGAAGATTGGCTTTTTCTTTATGGTTTTCCCTTTAGATTAATCTGGCATTCAAATCTCGACACCGATTTTTTAGTCGAAATTCATGTCCAAATCTTACCCCAAGATTCGTATATAGACATGGGTCAAAAATTACCACCCCCATAACTCGGTCAAATCTCATCCGATTTCCACGAAGTTTGGCTTTTTCTTCATGGGTTTCCCTCTAGATTAATGTGGCATTCAAATCTCGACACGGATTTTTTGGTCGAAATTCATGTCCAAATCTTACCCCAAGATTCGTATATAGACATGGGTCAAAAATTACCACCCCCATATCTCGGCCAAATCTCATCCGATTTTCACGAAGTTTGGCTTTTTCTTCATGGTTTTCCATTTAGATTAATCTGGCATTCAAATCTGAACACCGATTTTTTAGTCGAAATTCATGTCCAAATCTTACCCCAAGATTCGTATCTAGAAAAATTTACCACCCCCATAACTCGGTCAAATCTCATCCGATTTCCACGTAGTTTGGCTTTTTCTTCGTGGTTTTTCCTCTAGATTAATGTGGCATTCAAATCTCGACACCGATTTTTTGGTCGAAATTCATGTCCAAATCTTACCCCAAGATTCGTATATAGACATGGGTCAAAAATTACCACCCCCATAACTCGGTCAAATCTCATCCGATTTCCAAGAAGATTGGCTTTTTCTTTATGGTGTTCCCTTTAGATTAATCTGGCATTCAAATCTCGACACCGATTTTTTAGTCGAAATTCATGTCCAAATCTTACCCCAAGATTCGTATATAGACATGGGTCAAAAATTACCACCCCCATAACTCGGCCAAATCTCATCCGATTTTCACGAAGTTTGGCTTTTTCTTCATGGTTTTCCATTTAGATTAATCTGGCATTCAAATCTGAACACCGATTTTTTAGTCGAAATTCATGTCCAAATCTTACCCCAAGATTCGTATCTAGAAAAATTTACCACCCCCATAACTCGGTCATATCTCATCCGATTTCCACGTAGTTTGGCTTTTTCTTCGTGGTTTTTCCTCTAGATTAATGTGGCATTCAAATCTCGACACCGATTTTTTGGTCGAAATTCATGACCAAATCTTACCCCAAGATTCGTATATAGACATGGGTCAAAAATTACCACCCCCATATCTCGGCCAAATCTCATCCGATTTTCACGAAGTTTGGCTTTTTCTTCATGGTTTTCCATTTAGATTAATCTGGCATTCAAATCTGAACACCGATTTTTTAGTCGAAATTCATGTCCAAATCTTACCCCAAGATTCGTATATAGACATGGGTCAAAAATTACCACCCCCATAACTCGGTCAAATCTCATCCGATTTCCACGAAGTTTGGCTTTTTCTTCATGGGTTTCCCTCTAGAGTAATGTGGCATTCAAATCTCGACACCGATTTTTTGGTCGAAATTCATGTCCAAATCTTACCCCAAGATTCGTATATAGACATGGGTCAAAAATGACCAACCCCATATCTCGGCCAAATCTCATCCGATTTTCACGAAGTTTGGCTTTTTCCTTATGGGTTTCCCTTTAGATTAATCTGGCATTCAAATCTCGACACCGATTTTTTAGTCGAAATTCATGTCCAAATCTTACCCCAAGATTCGTATATAGACATGGGTCAAAAATTACCACCCCCATAACTCGGTCAAATCTCATCCGTTTTCCAAGAAGATTGGCTTGTTCTTTATGGGTTTCCCTCTAGATTAATCTGGCATTCAAATCTCGACACCGATTTTTTGGTCGAAATTCATGTCCAAATCTTACCCCAAGATTCGTATATAGACATGGGTCAAAAATTACCACCCCCATAACTCGGTCAAATCTCATCCGATTTTCACGAAGTTTGGCTTTTTCTTTATGGTTTTCCCTTTAGATTAATCTGGCATTCAAATCTCGACACCGATTTTTTAGTCGAAATTCATGTCCAAATCTTACCCCAAGATTCGTATATAGACATGGGTCAAAAATTACCACCCCCATAACTCGGTCAAATCTCATCCGATTTCCAAGAAGATTGGCTTTTTCTTTATGGTTTTCCCTTTAGATTAATCTGGCATTCAAATCTCGACACCGATTTTTTGGTCGAAATTCATGTCCAAATCTTACCCCAAGATTCGTATATATACATGGGTCAAAAATTACCACCCCCATAACTCGGTCAAATCTCATCCGATTTCCACGAAGTTTGGCTTTTTCTTTATGGTTTTCCCTTTTTAGTCGAAATTCATGTCCAAATCTTACCCCAAGATTCGTATATAGACATGGGTCAAAAATTACCACCCCCATAACTCGGTCAAATCTCATCCGATTTCCAAGAAGATTGGCTTTTTCTTTATGGTTTTCCCTTTAGATTAATCTGGCATTCAAATCTCGACACCGATTTTTTAGTCGAAATTCATGTCCAAATCTTACCCCAAGATTCGTATATAGACATGGGTCAAAAATTACCACCCCCATAACTCGGTCAAATCTCATCCGATTTCCACGAAGTTTGGCTTTTTCTTCATGGGTTTCCCTCTAGATTAATGTGGCATTCAAATCTCGACACGGATTTTTTGGTCGAAATTCATGTCCAAATCTTACCCCAAGATTCGTATATAGACATGGGTCAAAAATTACCACCCCCATATCTCGGCCAAATCTCATCCGATTTTCACGAAGTTTGGCTTTTTCTTCATGGTTTTCCATTTAGATTAATCTGGCATTCAAATCTGAACACCGATTTTTTAGTCGAAATTCATGTCCAAATCTTACCCCAAGATTCGTATCTAGAAAAATTTACCACCCCCATAACTCGGTCAAATCTCATCCGATTTCCACGTAGTTTGGCTTTTTCTTCGTGGTTTTTCCTCTAGATTAATGTGGCATTCAAATCTCGACACCGATTTTTTGGTCGAAATTCATGTCCATATCTTACCCCAAGATTCGTATATAGACATGGGTCAAAAATTACCACCCCCATAACTCGGTCAAATCTCATCCGATTTCCAAGAAGATTGGCTTTTTCTTTATGGTTTTCCCTTTAGATTAATCTGACATTCAAATCTCGACACCGATTTTTTAGTCGAAATTCATGTCCAAATCTTACCCCAAGATTCGTATATAGACATGGGTCAAAAATTACCACCCCCATAACTCGGCCAAATCTCATCCGATTTTCACGAAGTTTGGCTTTTTCTTCATGGTTTTCCATTTAGATTTATCTGGCATTCAAATCTGAACACCGATTTTTTAGTCGAAATTCATGTCCAAATCTTACCCCAAGATTCGTATCTAGAAAAATTTACCACCCCCATAACTCGGTCAAATCTCATCCGATTTCCACGTAGTTTGGCTTTTTCTTCGTGGTTTTTCCTCTAGATTAATGTGGCATTCAAATCTCGACACCGATTTTTTGGTCGAAATTCATGTCCAAATCTTACCCCAAGATTCGTATATAGACATGGGTCAAAAATTACCACCCCCATATCTCGGCCAAATCTCATCCGATTTTCACGAAGTTTGGCTTTTTCTTCATGGTTTTCCATTTAGATTAATCTGGCATTCAAATCTGAACACCGATTTTTTAGTCGAAATTCATGTCCAAATCTTACCCCAAGATTCGTATCTAGAAAAATTTACCACCCCCATAACTCGGTCAAATCTCATCCGATTTCCACGTAGTTTGGCTTTTTCTTCGTGGTTTTTCCTCTAGATTAATGTGGCATTCAAATCTCGACACCGATTTTTTGGTCGAAATTCATGTCCAAATCTTACCCCAAGATTCGTATATAGACATGGGTCAAAAATTACCACCCCCATAACTCGGTCAAATCTCATCCGATTTCCACGAAGTTTGGCTTTTTCTTCATGGGTTTCCCTCTAGATTAATCTGGCATTCAAATCTCGACACCGATTTTTTGGTCGAAATTCATGTCCAAATCTTACCCCAAGATTCGTATATAGACATGGGTCAAAAATTACCCCCCCCCATAACTCGGTCAAATCTCATCCGATTTCCACGAAGTTTGGCTTTTTCTTCATGGGTTTCCCTCTAGATTAATGTGGCATTCAAATCTCGACACCGATTTTTTGGTTTAAATTCATGTCCAAATCTTACCCCAAGATTCGTATATAGACATGGGTCAAAAATGACCACCCCCATATCTCGGCCAAATCTCATCCGATTTTCACGAAGTTTGGCTTTTTCTTTATGGTTTTCCCTTTAGATTAATCTGGCATTCAAATCTCGACACCGATTTTTTAGTCGAAATTCATGTCCAAATCTTACCCCAAGATTCGTATATAGACATGGGTCAAAAATTACCACCCCCATAACTCGGCCAAATCTCATCCGATTTTCACGAAGTTTGGCTTTTTCTTCATGGGTTTCCCTCTAGATTAATGTGGCATTCAAATCTCGACACCGATTTTTTGGTCGAAATTCATAACTCGGTCAAATCTCATCCGATTTCCACGTAGCTTGGCTTTTTCTTCGTGGTTTTTCCTCTAGATTAATGTGGCATTCAAATCTCGACACCGATTTTTTGGTCGAAATTCATGTCCAAATCTTACCCCAAGATTCGTATATAGACATGGGTCAAAAATTACCACCCCCATAACTCGGCCAAATCTCATCCGATTTTCACGAAGTTTGGCTTTTTCTTTATGGTTTTCCCTTTAGATTAATCTGGCATTCAAATCTCGACACCGATTTTTTAGTCGAAATTCATGTCCAAATCTTACCCCAAGATTCGTATATAGACATGGGTCAAAAATTACCACCCCCATAACTCGGTCAAATCTCATCCGATTTCCACGAAGTTTGGCTTTTTCTTCATGGGTTTCCCTCTAGATTAATCTGACATTCAAATCTCGACACCGATTTTTTAGTCGAAATTCATGTCCAAATCTTACCCCAAGATTCGTATATAGACATGGGTCAAAAATTACCACCCCCATAACTCGGTCAAATCTCATCCGATTTCCAAGAAGATTGGCTTTTTCTTTATGGTTTTCCCTTTAGATTAATCTGGCATTCAAATCTCGACACCGATTTTTTAGTCGAAATTCATGTCCAAATCTTACCCCAAGATTCGTATATAGACATGGGTAAAAAATTACCACCCCCATAACTCGGTCAAATCTCATCCGATTTCCACGAAGTTTGGCTTTTTCTTCATGGGTTTCCCTCTAGATTAATCTGGCATTCAAATCTCGACACCGATTTTTTGGTCGAAATTCATGTCCAAATCTTACCCCAAGATTCGTATATAGACATGGGTCAAAAATTACCACCCCCATAACTCGGTCAAATCTCATCCGATTTCCACGAAGTTTGGCTTTTTCTTCATGGGTTTCCCTCTAGATTAATGTGGCATTCAAATCTCGACACCGATTTTTTGGTTTAAATTCATGTCCAAATCTTACCCCAAGATTCGTATATAGACATGGGTCAAAAATGACCACCCCCATATCTCGGCCAAATCTCATCCGATTTTCACGAAGTTTGGCTTTTTCTTTATGGTTTTCCCTTTAGATTAATCTGGCATTCAAATCTCGACACCGATTTTTTAGTCGAAATTCATGTCCAAATCTTACCCCAAGATTCGTATATAGACATGGGTCAAAAATTACCACCCCCATAACTCGGCCAAATCTCATCCGATTTTCACGAAGTTTGGCTTTTTCTTCATGGGTTTCCCTCTAGATTAATGTGGCATTCAAATCTCGACACCGATTTTTTGGTCGAAATTCATAACTCGGTCAAATCTCATCCGATTTCCACGTAGCTTGGCTTTTTCTTCGTGGTTTTTCCTCTAGATTAATGTGGCATTCAAATCTCGACACCGATTTTTTGGTCGAAATTCATGTCCAAATCTTACCCCAAGATTCGTATATAGACATGGGTCAAAAATTACCACCCCCATAACTCGGCCAAATCTCATCCGATTTTCACGAAGTTTGGCTTTTTCTTTATGGTTTTCCCTTTAGATTAATCTGGCATTCAAATCTCGACACCGATTTTTTAGTCGAAATTCGTGTCCAAATCTTACCCCAAGATTCGTATATAGACATGGGTCAAAAATTACCACCCCCATAACTCGGTCAAATCTCATCCGATTTCCACGAAGTTTGGCTTTTTCTTCATGGGTTTCCCTCTAGATTAATCTGACATTCAAATCTCGACACCGATTTTTTAGTCGAAATTCATGTCCAAATCTTACCCCAAGATTCGTATATAGACATGGGTCAAAAATTACCACCCCCATAACTCGGTCAAATCTCATCCGATTTCCAAGAAGATTGGCTTTTTCTTTATGGTTTTCCCTTTAGATTAATCTGGCATTCAAATCTCGACACCGATTTTTTAGTCGAAATTCATGTCCAAATCTTACCCCAAGATTCGTATATAGACATGGGTAAAAAATTACCACCCCCATAACTCGGTCAAATCTCATCCGATTTCCACGAAGTTTGGCTTTTTCTTCATGGGTTTCCCTCTAGATTAATGTGGCATTCAAATCTCGACACGGATTTTTTGGTCGAAATTCATGTTCAAATCTTACCCCAAGATTCGTACATAGACATGGGTCAAAAATTACCACCCCCATATCTCGGCCAAATCTCATCCGATTTTCACGAAGTTTGGCTTTTTCTTCATGGTTTTCCATTTAGATTAATCTGGCATTCAAATCTGAACACCGATTTTTTAGTCGAAATTCATGTCCAAATCTTACCCCAAGATTCGTATCTAGAAAAATTTACCACCCCCATAACTCGGTCAAATCTCATCCGATTTCCACGTAGTTTGGCTTTTTCTTCGTGGTTTTTCCTCTAGATTAATGTGGCATTCAAATCTCGACACCGATTTTTTGGTCGAAATTCATGTCCAAATCTTACCCCAAGATTCGTATATAGACATGGGTCAAAAATTACCACCCCCATAACTCGGTCAAATCTCATCCGATTTCCACGAAGTTTGGCTTTTTCTTCATGGGTTTCCCTCTAGATTAATGTGGCATTCAAATCTCGACACGGATTTTTTGGTCGAAATTCATGTCCAAATCTTACTTCGTATATAGACATGGGTCAAAAATTACCACCCCCATAACTCGGCCAAATCTCATCCGATTTTCACGAAGTTTGGCTTTTTCTTCATGGTTTTCCATTTAGATTAATCTGGCATTCAAATCTGAACACCGATTTTTTAGTCGAAATTCATGTCCAAATCTTACCCCAAGATTCGTATCTAGAAAAATTTACCACCCCCATAACTCGGTCAAATCTCATCCGATTTCCACGTAGTTTGGCTTTTTCTTCGTGGTTTTTCCTCTAGATTAATGTGGCATTCAAATCTCGACACGGATTTTTTGGTCGAAATTCATGTCCAAATCTTACCCCAAGATTCGTATATAGACATGGGTCAAAAATTACCACCCCCATATCTCGGCCAAATCTCATCCGATTTTCACGAAGTTTGGCTTTTTCTTCATGGTTTTCCATTTAGATTAATCTGGCATTCAAATCTGAACACCGATTTTTTAGTCGAAATTCATGTCCAAATCTTACCCCAAGATTCGTATATAGACATGGGTCAAAAATTACCACCCCCATAACTCGGTCAAATCCCATCCGATTTCCACGAAGTTTGGCTTTTTCTTCATGGGTTTCCCTCTAGATTAATCTGGCATTCAAATCTCGACACCGATTTTTTGGTCGAAATTCATGTCCAAATCTTACCCCAAGATTCGTATATAGACATGGGTCAAAAATTACCACCCCCATAACTCGGTCAAATCTCATCCGATTTCCACGAAGTTTGGCTTTTTCTTCATGGGTTTCCCTCTAGATTAATGTGGCATTCAAATCTCGACACCGATTTTTTGGTCGAAATTCATGTCCAAATCTTACCCCAAGATTCGTATATAGACATGGGTCAAAAATGACCACCCCCATATCTCGGCCAAATCTCATCCGATTTTCACGAAGTTTGGCTTTTTCTTTATGGGTTTCCCTTTAGATTAATCTGGCATTCAAATCTCGACACCGATTTTTTAGTCGAAATTCATGTCCAAATCTTACCCCAAGATTCGTATATAGACGTGGGTCAAAAATTACCACCCCCATAACTCGGTCAAATCTCATCCGATTTCCACGAAGTTTGGCTTTTTCTTCATGGGTTTCCCTCTAGATTAATCTGACATTCAAATCTCGACACCGATTTTTTGGTCGAAATTCATGTCCAAATCTTACCCCAAGATTCGTATATAGACATGGGTCAAAAATCACCACCCCCATAACTCGGTCAAATCTCATCCGATTTCCATGAAGTTTGGCTTTTTCTTCATGGGTTTCCCTCTAGATTAATGTGGCATTCAAATCTCGACACCGATTTTTTGGTCGAAATTCATGTCCAAATCTTACCCCAAAATTCGTATATAGACATGGGTCAAAAATTACCACCCCCATAACTCGGTCAAATCTCATCCGATTTCCACGAAGTTTGGCTTTTTCTTCATGGGCTTCCCTCTAGATTAATCTGACATTCAAATCTCGACACCGATTTTTTGGTCGAAATTCATGTCCAAATCTTACCCCAAGATTCGTATATAGACATGGGTCAAAAATTACCACCCCCATAACTCGGTCAAATCTCATCCGATTTCCACGAAGTTTGGCTTTTTCTTCATGGGTTTCCCTCTAGATTAATGTGGCATTAAAATCTCGACACCGATTTTTTGGTCGAAATTCATGTCCAAATCTTACCCCAAGATTCGTATATAGACATGGGTCAAAAATTACCAACCCCATAACTCGGTCAAATCTCATCCGATTTCCACGAAGTTTGGCTTTTTCTTCATGGGTTTCCCTCTAGATTAATGTGGCATTCAAATCTCGACACCGATTTTTTGGTCGAAATTCATGTCCAAATCTTACCCCAAGATTCGTATATAGACATGCGTCAAAAATTACCACCCCCATAACTCGGTCAAATCTCATCCGATTTCCACGAAGTTTGGCTTTTTCTTCATGGGTTTCCCTCTAGATTAATGTGGCATTCAAATCTCGACACCGATTTTTTGGTCGAAATTCATGTCCAAATCTTACCCCAAGATTCGTATATAGACATGCGTCAAAAATTACCACCCCCATAACTCGGTCAAATCTCATCCGATTTCCACGAAGTTTGGCTTTTTCTTCATGGGTTTCCCTCTAGATTAATGTGGCATTCAAATCTCGCACCGATTTTTTGGTCGAAATTCATGTCCATATCTTACCCCAAGATTCGTATATAGACATGGGTCAAAAATTACCACTCCCATAACTCGGCCAAATCTCATCCGATTTTCACGAAGTTTGGCTTTTTCTTCATGGGTTTCCCTCTAGAATAATCTGGCATTCAAATCTCGACACCGATTTTTTGGTCGAAATTCATGTCCAAATCTTACCCCAAGATTCGTATAGAGACATGGGTCAAAAATTACCACTCCCATAACTCGGCCAAATCTCATCCGATTTTCACGAAGCTTGGCGTTTTCTTCATGGTTTTCCCTCTAGATTAATCTGGCATTCAAATCTGAACATCGATTTTTTAGTCGAAATTCATGTCCAAATCTTACCCCAAGATTCGTATATAGACATGGGTCAAAAATGACCACCCCCATAACTCGGCCAAATCTCATCCGATTTTCACGAAGTTTGGCTTTTTCTTTATGGTTTTCCCTTTAGATTAATCTGGCATTCAAATCTCGACACCGATTTTTTGGTCGAAATTCATGTCCAAATCTTACCCCAAGATTCGTATATAGACATGGGTCAAAAATTACCACCCCATAACTCGGTCAAATCTCATCCGATTTCCACGAAGTTTGCCTTTTTCTTCATGGGTTTCCCTCTAGATTAATGTGGCATTCAAATCTCGACACCGATTTTTTGGTCGAAATTCATGTCCAAATCTTACCCCAAGATTCGTATATAGACATGGGTCAAAAATTACCACCCCCATAACTCTGTCAAATCTCACCCGATTTTCACGAAACTTGGCGTTTTCTTCATGGTTTTCCCTCTAGATTAATCTGGCATTCAAATCTGAACATCGATTTTTCAGTCGAAATTCATGTCCAAATCTTACCCCAAGATTCGTATATAGACATGCGTCAAAAATTACCACCCCCATAACTCGGTCAAATCTCATCCGATTTCCACGAAGTTTGGCTTTTTCTTCATGGGTTTCCCTCTAGATTAATGTGGCATTCAAATCTCGACACCGATTTTTTGGTCGAAATTCATGTCCAAATCTTACCCCAAGATTCGTATATAGACATGCGTCAAAAATTACCACCCCCATAACTCGGTCAAATCTCATCCGATTTCCACGAAGTTTGGCTTTTTCTTCATGGGTTTCCCTCTAGATTAATGTGGCATTCAAATCTCGACACCGATTTTTTGGTCGAAATTCATGTCCATATCTTACCCCAAGATTCGTATATAGACATGGGTCAAAAATGACCACCCCCATATCTCGGTCAAATCTCATCCGATTTTCACGACGCTTGGCGTTTTCTTCATGGTTTTCCCTCTAGATTAATCTGGCATTCAAATCTGAACATCGATTTTTTAGTCGAAATTCATGTCCAAATCTTACCCCAAGATTCGTATAGACATGGGTCAAAAATGACCAACCCCATATCTCGGCCAAATCTCATCCGATTTTCACGAAGTTTGGCTTTTTCTTTATGGTTTTCCCTTTAGATTAATCTGGCATTCAAATCTCGACACCGATTTTTTAGTCGAAATTCATGTCCAAATCTTACCCCAAGATTCGTATATAGACATGGGTCAAAAATTACCACCCCCATAACTCGGTCAAATCTCATCCGATTTCCACGAAGTTTGGCTTTTTCTTCATGGGTTTCCCTCTAGATTAATGTGGCATTCAAATCTCGACACCGATTTTTTGGTCGAAATTCATGTCCAAATCTTACCCCAAGATTCGTATATAGACATGGGTCAAAAATTACCACCCCCATAACTCGGTCAAATCTCATCCGATTTTCACGAAGCTTGGCGTTTTCTTCATGGTTTTCCCTTTAGATTAATCTGGCATTCAAACCTGAACACCGATTTTTTAGTCGAAATTCATGTCCAAATCTTACCCCAAGATTCGTATCTAGACATGGGTCAAAAATTACCACCCCCATAACCCGGTCAAATCTCACCCGATTTTCACGAAGCTTGGCGTTTTCTTCATGGTTTTCCCTCTAGATTAATCTGGCATTCAAATCTGAACATCGATTTTTTAGTCGAAATTCATGTCCAAATCTGACCCCAAGATTCGTATATAGACATGGGTCAAAAATGACCAACCCCATATCTCGGCCAAATCTCATCCGATTTTCACGAAGTTTGGCTTTTTCTTTATAGTTTTCCATTTAGATTAATCTGGCATTCAAATCTGAACACCGATTTTTTAGTCGAAATTCATGTCCAAATCTTACCTCAAGATTCATATCTAGACATGGATCAAAATTTACCACCCCCATAACTCGGTCAAATCTCATCCGATTTCCACGAAGTTTGGCTTTTTCTTCATGGTTTTCCCTCTAGATTAATGTGGCATTCAAATCTCGACACCGATTTTTTGGTCGAAATTCATGTCCAAATCTTACCCCAAGATTCGTATATAGACATGGGTCAAAAATTACCACCCCCATATCTCGGCCAAATCTCATCCGATTTTCACGAAGTTTGGCTTTTTCTTTATGGTTTTCCCTTTAGATTAATCTGGCATTCAAATCTCGACACCGATTTTTTAGTCGAAATTCATGTCCAAATCTTACCCTTACCCGATTCGTATATAGACATGGGTCAAAAATTACCACCCCATAACCCGGTCAAATCTCACCCGATTTTCACGAAGCTTGGCGTTTTATTCATGGTTTTCCCTCTAGATTAATCTGGCATTCAAATCTGAACATCGATTTTTTAGTCGAAATTCATGTCCAAATCTTACCCCAAGATTCGTATATAGACATGGGTCAAAAATGACCACCCCCATAACTCGGCCAAATCTCATCCGATTTTCACGAAGTTTGGCTTTTTCTTTATGGTTTTCCATTTAGATTAATCTGGCATTCAAATCTCGACACCGAGTTTTTAGTCGAAATTCATGTCCAAATCTTACCCCAAGATTCGTATATAGACATGGGTCAAAAATTACCACCCCCATAACTCGGTCAAATCTCAAACTTAATGTGGCCAATGGGGAAAAATTCGTTGGAATATGTGTGAATCACACGGAAGGAAAAAAAAAATGTTTAAAAAATAAATAGAAATGGAATAGATAAACAATTTTTATTTAGGAATAACTCAAAAAAGTCGTTTAGTTTTTATTAAGTAAGACATTAAATATTCACTTGACGTGTGCTTTATGTTTTCTATAAAACTTATTCTTTTATTCGTAAAATCAACTATTTTATTTGCTTTTATATTTTTTAGTTCAGCTTCCCTTCACCTACAAGAGATATACTTTTGCCTATAGTTAGGGTATTTCAACTTCGCATATAACCAATTATTTGGGTTTCTAAGATGGTTTTTAGACTCCGAATTCCCTTACTTATATGTTTTATATTTTTTTCGTATTTCCGATATATTGCATTAATAAATAGTAAAGTTAGGGTATTTCAGCTTCGCATCTATCCAAATATTTTGTTTTCTGAGCTCACATTTCCTTCACTTATAAGAGATATTATTTTTCTTACATATACCTTCAAACAAAAGAACTTTTCTTTTTGCCGTAATTCAATTCACATATAGCCAAGTATATTGCTTTCGGCTCACATTTCTTTTAGCTCTGTTTTTGCTTTTGCATAGAGCTATGCTAGGGTATTTGAGCTTCGCATATACCCAACTATGCTCACATTTACAGTTAGTTATGGTAATTTGCACATCAGTGTGACTGCAAAATGGGTTAGGTTATGGACAGTGAGCGAAAGACAATGACATTGACATATTGGCAGTCAATTAATGAGGGGAGGAAAAAGTCAGACCGACCGACCGAGAGAGAGAGGGAGAGAGAGAGGAAGAAAAAGAGAGCTGTTGATTGTTTTCATTGAAATAAATGACAGAGTTTAGAGTTTGGGTTGTTGACACACGCGTTGGAGGCACATCGGATACCCTGCATAAATAATCATCATAATTTCGGATGCACTCGGCGCTCTCGCATAAAGGCAAATTTGTATGCGATTTATCTTATCGCGATCACGTTGCATCTGACGATGGGCCCGGTCCGTCCGGGCGAGTAGTCGAACCGAAGACGCGTAAGTTTCACGTATTTTCATGCACGATTAAAGCCTTAATTTCTTAACGTTGCGTACATTGGACAAAATCTGCAGGTATCTGCAGCTCCTAATTAATGGTTTGCATCGGCTTCTTATCGCGCCGCACGCATCGCGATCGCCTTGCCCCACCTGCCCCGCCCTGTGTCGATCTGCTTCAGCTCTTGGCTCGACTCTGGCAGCATCTTTTTCCTGTGCCTCGCTAAGTGTTCGTGTATCGGTCGGCGGCACCTGATCAAGGCAAAAAGAGATCCGATCGGTACTGGACGGGTACTGGGCTCGGACTTGGTGCACCTTGGCCATGGCTGCCTGTTGTCTGCGCGCACAATTTTGTAATTCTTGTGGCTCTGCGCACAGAGATTTTATGAGCTGTAGCATTGCACATTATTGATAATCCCGATACGCGTTTTGACTTGAACATTGCCTCAGATTTTCGAGACTCCATTTGCAGGGGTGTTGTCAAGCCGAGCAAAATACCTTTACCCGGCCACGACGGCCCGGTCGGTCACATGGCTGATAAGGCCGCATTGTTTCTGGGGTGTTGCAGTCTGCGATAGCGATCAATATCGGGAATCGGCAAGACCATGACAAGGTTGTAAGGTAGTAAAGAGAAAGCAGCCCAAAAGTGTGTCTGGTTGTGTGTGTGTGCGTGCGAGTGTGTGTGTATGCACTGATGGAAGCAACTGGAATTTGATAGTACAGACCATATTCCGCTGCGAAATTTCTTGTGAGTGATAAGCCGCAAGGTTAGTAACTGGACTAAATACTTTCGGCAAAATCTGGCCCAAAACTTGTATAGTCTAATTGAAATCAAATTAAAATTAATTTAACTATAAATTTAGAGAATTTCTTGAGTAGATTTCATAGATAATTTATTTGTGATATAATTAAGTTAAAGCTACAGCTCCGCCTCTCCTAACTCATCTAATTTTACGGTCGCTCAAGAGAGTTTTCACTGTACATAGCGCTGGCTGCTGTGCTATGTACAGGAACTAACTATGATGTGAAAGTATAAATATAATTTAATATATAAATAATTTAAAATAAAGATTTAATTTTATAAATTCAAATAAATTTGAGCATATAGTAAACAATATCTTATAGTTAGCACAGTTTTAAGTATACATATATAGATAAAAAAGCAAAATAAAGAAAAACCTGTAATAAAACTCGAAATCTCCCATAAAAAAGGATCACAAGCTTGTCATCAATATGAAATTCCATATGCTGCGGAAGGCGTACACCGAAATGGAATACCTCTGTGCGATCTTATCGTAAACTGGATGTAAATTAATTAACCATTCGGTAAGTACAAAACGCACTAAACGTTTAGCAAAGCTGCCAGCTAGACAAGATCTATCGATCTTGAAAAAGTTAAATAAAAAAGCAGAGCACAGTTGGGTGCGGATTCGCAGTGACTCCCACCGATCGTTAAGAGCTAGCTATAAATGCCGGGATACTTTATCATCTGCGTGGCCAGTTTATGGCCTGGGCAAGTCATTTAGCTGAACAATTGATTGGCTCGTTTGATCATGGCCAAGAGCAGCAGCAGCACAATTCATTACCGACACCGAAATGCAGTTAGCTTTAAGTTGACCGGAATTTACTCTTCTTTCAAGTATTTAGTTAACCTCAAACCTCATCCTCTCGCCCCTCTTCGCCCATTAAGTCTTGCTTAAATGTTTCTTTTACAGAGAATTAGGCCAGCGGAATGCACTGGCCACAGTCTGTCTGTCTGTCTGTCCGTCCGTCTCTTGTTGTTGGCCATCTCTTTTTGACCAGCTTCAAATTCGGTTTTTGTGTTTCTTCATCTTTTTTTTTCGGCACGATCAAGCACGGCAGATCTTCTTCTCCGATCGCTTCGATCAACGCTCATCGCTCAGACGCGGTTCGCATCTCAGTTTTTTGTTGCCGTTGTTGTTGTTTTTTTTGCGTTAACGTTTTAATTGATCGCTTTCAGTTATAAACAAGTTGGCTTTTGATTTATGAGCGCGTGCGTGCAGCGACAGAAAAATGCGTTTTAGGCCAGTTAACAGAGTCGGCTGGAGCTCTGGGCCCTGGATACCTTGGTGCCTCTCGCCCGATCGATCGGTCGTCGGTCGGTCATCAGCTTTGCGGCTTTTGTTTATGTAAATGAAGTCGAAACTCAAAGCTTTCAATAGCTGTTGATGATGTTGTGTCTTCTCTGCTGTTGTCTCGCACGGCGACAATGTCTCTATTTCTCTAATTTCGTATTGCCCCAAAACAACAACAGCTCCACACACTATAGGCAATCGCAATCGCCTGCCCCTTGCGGCAATACCTCTCCAGAAAAAATTAAAATAAAAAAAAAACCTGGTGTTTAATATTATTTGTCTAACGGTCACGAGCATTTGCCTTGGCGTTGTTGTTTGTGGTTAAGCGTCAAATTTTTAAGAATTTCCCGCATCGTTTAACCAGCCATATTCGTTAGCCGTTGTTGCTGTTGCACTGACAAGCAAATAAATCACGGCTTCTACACACAGCCCGTGCCCCGGACCGGCCTAGTCCGGCAGACAGACTCTCTCGGCTTTCAGACTTTCAGGGCCTTTGTATTTGGCGTAGGCATCTTAACAAATATCTTTACATTTCGACCGAATCTTTCTTTATGTACATTTCTTATAGAGGCGACAAATGTATTTGTTTTATCAGCTATTGTTGCGCAGTTCGACTCAAAAAGCTTGTGAACTTTTATTTATTTTTTTTATTTTTTCGTTGAAACTTCACTTTCACACAGCGTGAGGAAGAGGCGAAGGGCAGGGAGGGGGGTTGGAACATAGGGCCTGAAAACAAGAAGAAAAATGTTTGTTGAAAACGAACAAACATAAAACACAGTTTTGGATTTCACTTTGCTTGTTTTTTATTTTGTTGAGTGGCTTTTTGGGTTTTGCGGTGCGCGAGATGTCAGTATGGCAATTAATCAACGCATCTCCAATTGGCATCTTCACAAGCTTCGAATCTGTGAGTCACCCACCCTGAAAGTGGAACATGAAATGCGTTAATTTCGCCGACTGCGATTCCATGCGATGCGTTGCGATGCGGTGCGCTGCGATTCGATCAGATGCGATTTCGATTCGATTTGCTTATAGAGAAACAAACACTTGGCTCTCTAGTGTATCTTCCAGGTGTGTGTGAGTGTGTGTGTATTTTGGCCGCTGTCCGTTACTCATGGTTGGCTAAGTGGGTCGTGACTTTTCAAAATGCAAACGTGTCGTCGTCTTCGAAGCAATATGCATGCGCAGTTGGTTTAGCTCCCAGCTCCCAACTAAAACAACTGAAGCCCCCCTCCCGTATAGTATGAGTGTGTGTGTGTGCTCCCCTTGAATGCCGCCCAAAACGGCGCACGTACGTAAACGTAATGAAATTCTTACCTCAAATAGCACTTAACTCCAGTTTAAAACGAGCCAAAAGTGAATGGTACTGACCCCAAACCGTTGCACGTTTGTCTTAACACTTTGTTGTTTACTTTTTCTACAATTCTGTGCATTTTTTTTCTCTTCCCCCACCACCACCATCGCTCTTCTTCTTCTCTGCATTTTGTTGTTTTGGGGCCAAAATAGAAAAGTCGGCAGTGCACCCGGCGATCGGCGAGCGATCAGCGCCGATCGCAAAATTTGTTTAATTGAATTGAATGTATGAAAACCACAAAAAAAAAAATAAAATAACAGTAGAAAAATAGTCAATGGACAAGTCAATGCGGCAATTTGAATGCGAGCTCATTTTAAGAGCAGGCCCCAAAAAGCAAACCTCGAACCTCGGGCCACCACCAATCACGGTCATGTTTTCATGTTGCATGTTGCATGCCGCATGCTGCATGCTGCATGCTGCATGAAGCATGTTTCAAGATCAATAGCGGGAAAATGCTGTACATTTGAACTGCTTCTTGAACTTATCTGTTTGCATTTTGTCGCCTGACAATTAAATGCTTGAGTGAATGACAAGACAAACAAACGAATCAAACGAATAAAACCCGAACATTGCCACCGTATCTCTCTCTCTCTCTCTCTTTTTTCTTCTTTTTTTTGTATGTATGTTAAGTGTCGATCAGCAGGAAATTGTGATGAATGCCACGACAGCAGCGACGATTGTCAAAAAGGCATATGAAAAGCTGTAGGCACTAGCCTGATGGCCTGATGCCCGAGGCCCCCAGCCCAGGCCCAGGCCCAGGCCCGGGCCAGAGGCAGGCTGATCACTTTAGAAAGCAAATTACAGATGATCCTCGCTCATGAGCCTTAGTTCCAGAGGTAGCAGCCGTGACTGCCACATTCAGATGCTGACAATTGCTAATGCGATAAGTGGATTTAATTTTTATTTTTTTGGCTCCACTGCGATCAGTCAAGATCAATCAAACGGCAGTCGAAGAGGCAGAGCCACAGTTTGCACTTGACTACACAGCTTTATAAGAGAATTGGAATTGATCATTACCGAATCACGAAAATCAATTGATTTTGGGCTCATGCAGATCTGATCAGAGCTCAGTTAAATTTCGGTGTGAAGATCGTAAAGATGACAGCTGCTGATCAACAAGAATTTGAATTTATGCGAATTATGGAATTCATGTAACAAAAATATTTATCAGAGCTTATTATTTGCTTTGATGATTGCCACATCAGATAAAATGCCTGTAACAGGTGTTAAAATTCAAATACTTTCTTCGGATTCTTCCAAAAAAAAAGAATACTGCACTCTTCTCTCTTTCATATGCGGGTTAAGGCCAAGCCCACTGATACGTTTGATGAGATTTGATCCAGAAACTGGCTCAAATATGAATTTAATATGCATATTATGATAATTCAGCAAGATTTCGATTTGAGCTGTGTATCTAGTCATATCTCGATCATAATCGTATGAGTAGGTAGAAAGATATAAACATAATTATGTAAATCTAGCTGCTAATGCAATAATGTAATCAGAGACTTATTGATGTGGCAATCAACAGTTGGGTTTCTTTTCGAAAACCTGAGCCCAAAATTGGAATCGCACACATATTTAAGATTGGCTAGAGCATCGTCCATTCGGCCTTATAAAGGTACTGGCTATACAGAAAATTTATGAAGTTTATGACAAATATGATGACGGTCTAGGGCACAACTGGCTGGCACTTTGTTATTGGCATGGAAGGGAGGGGGGACGTCGAGGTAACAGATGCCTCCGTTTGACTGGACACTGGACCATTGTCTCTACCTCCCTCCCTTCATCTCTGGCTCGGTGCAACGCACATTTTTGAATGAAAAACGAAAACAATGCCATTTACAAGACACTTAACGTGATGTCGAGTGAAAGCCATAGCCAAAGACTTGGCCAAAAGCTGTCGCTGTTGTTGTCGCTGTTGTTGTTACTATTGCGGCTTCTTGGCGATTGGCGCTGCCAGCGGCCCACAATTTGATGTGCTGGCCATTCGCTGATGACGATGATGGCGAGATGTGTGTGTTGGATTGGAGTGGAGTGCTTGGGCAATGGTATGGGAGTATGTGGAGTGTGTTGTGTGTTGTGGAGTGTAGTGTAGAGTGTGTAGTGGCCAAGTGACGTGGCTTGTTTTGGCGTACAAGTGCACTTCAGTTGAGTTTCGAGTCCAATCAAAAGAAGCACAAGTGAGCGCAGACTTTCGGTCTAGTGTCGACTCTCGACTCAACTCGACACACAACTCAAAACTCTCGACGTTCAACGCTTTTTTTGCTGCTGCTGCTGCTTCTTCTTCTTCTTCTCTTTCTAATGACAGGCAAACAAACAGATGATGCAGGTACCCCGCCCCCACCCAGCTCCTGTTAGCCCCGCCAGCTCTGGCTGTGTTGTCTGTCTTGTGGCAGCTACTGCTGCAACAGCAGCAGCAGTCGCCGTACTTTCTCATGAATTTGTTGTCATAGTAATGGCACAAATGTGTGTACATGCAACAGCAACAACAACAGAGCGAGTAGGGGGGGAAATAAAAGATTTATGGCCGAAACCATTCACCAATTGTTTAAGACACAGTTGCGACAACTAGGACAAAACTGTTTTTGGTCACATGACTCAAATTAGAAATGCAACTCGCTTATAATAAATGAAAATTCAAATGCGCACCGCCAAAACAGGTTAACAAAGTGGCTAACAAGGCAGTCGGGCAGCTAACACACAGACAGCTACCACAAGCAAAGCTATCCAATCCGACGCTGACTCCGATTCCGACTCCGACTCCGATCTCAACTCCAATTCCCAATTCCGTTGCCCGATGCGCACTGCGGACCTGGACCTGCCGAACGCATGCGCGTTGACCGCCCGCCGTGCTACACATTCTGAGAACTTTCCACTTCAATTAATAACTAATTTGATGTGTGCCGCGCTGATCGCGGTGCATTTTATCGATTTGGACAGCGCCCAGGCCGCATTTGGAGCAGTGCGGCGCGGGGGGCAGTTCTGGAGTAGCAATGACGATGACGATGACGATATCGATGCGACGTTTCCAAGCACCTTAGATGCACCTCTGCACCCCAGCTTCCCTGCAGCCCGCACCCTGCAGCTCGAGCAATCGATTGATTGAGCAGGGTCCATGCGATACGTGACAGTGAATGTAACACAAGCGGAAGGAGGCGTCACAGAGAGAGGGCAGAACTCAAAGGAATTATAAGTAGACAACGTTTGATTTGTGGGAACAGTCAATAGCGCGAAGAAAAGGTTCATTCTGTTGAAAGATTCCAAATTTATCTAATGATTTATTCGAGGGAATAAAATAATAAGTGGTTGCAATTAAATCAAATAAACTATATAATATTTTATATTTGTTTGCTAGCAATAATCATAAATTTGTGAATGTCACTACAGATTGGACTTTGTAAGAGCTGCATATACTCGAGACGAAATATTTAATGAAATAACTTGGAAAATTTCATTCATATGAAATTCAGTTTGTTCTATTTTCATATTATATTGCAAGCAATTTTCATAAGTTTGTGGGATATATTAGAAAACTACCTTAAATATAAAGAAAAATGAATAATTGTATATATTAATAAATTGTGCAAAAAAGCTACGCATTCTCGAATCCCATACCTGAATTGTCAACAGAGAGTAAAAAGGAAATTCTACAAAAATAACATAAAATAAAATCATAATGATTATTATTTAATTTTATAATTACCACAGGAAGAAAAACTTCCCATCTCCCATTAATTGTAAATAAATTGACCCATATCAAAATTGTAATTAGTAGAAAATTTCAATATCAGTTAACATTTAAAGGGCTTAACTCGGAGAATACATCCAAACACAGTTGATTATGGGTATTTGAGAAGCAGTATAAATTTTATGGAAATTGTTCGAGTAGATGCTGAGTTATGTGCAGTTAGTGTAGCGCATTTCAAGATTCTATAGTAATTCGCTGTATGCGAGAGGCATGTTGAGCAGAACCAGTCGGATCAACGTTTGGATAATTATGGCTTATTGTAGTCGTATGTGTTGTATGTGGTATGTGGGATACTTGTGTGCCTGTGCTGGCTGGGGCAGCTGCTGCTCCACAGTCAGATCCGCCCGCTGATGCTAAGGCTGCTGCTGCTGCTGCTGCTGGAGCCGCCGCTGCTCCAGGTTCTGCTTGTCAAGCGGTTAACCGCCTGGCGTGCCAGGCTAAATAAATCACTTGGCTAAATACCCCAAACGTAGTTTAGGCCCAACGCTCGCTTTGCGTTTGGGTTTTGAGTGTGGTTCGGTTTTTCTTTTTGCACTGCAACACTTCAACAATAAATAACCAAGTCATATTTTTCACCTCCGTTTTTGCCAGTTGTATGCAGTTGTTGTTGAGTCACTTCCTGGTTTTTGAACTCCACATACATACCATAGAGAGAGCGAGAGCGAGAGATCAAGGCAAAGCTGGGCACATTAACAAGCATATTACCTACTATCTGCAGCCAGAGAAAATATGCAAAATTGTTGCCTGGCCGAGTCGAGGTCCAACTCGGAGCTGTTGTCGGAGTTGAGCTGCAAATCATTAACATCTCTCCTGGGCCAGAACCAACTCGACCAGCAGCAGCAGCACCACGAACATATTTTGCACGTGACCTTATTTCCCCCGCACAGCCAGAATCGGGGAGGCTGCTGTGTGGTTGAAGAGGTTTCTCGGTGGTTGCTTGTTTGGTGGTTGCAACCAACATCAATTTTCGATCACGTTTTAAGTGTCTTGCGCCGTTCGCGTCGCCGTCGCCATCGCCATCGCCAGCCCATCATCATCGCCATCATCATCATCCTCCTCGTCGTTGTCCTCCTCGTCCTCGCCTTCGCCGTCGTCGTCGTCGTTGTCTTCTAGCCCAAGTTAAATGATTTAAAACCAACAAAAAAATATCGTGCCAAGTGCTGCATATTGCACATTGAGCTTAGGCACAGTCACAGCCACAGTCGCAAACCCAAGCGCAGGCCCAGAAACCCCAACAACGTCAGTCACTCAATCCAATCCAATCCGAACCAATCCGTTAGACGTTGCCTCGCGTCGCTGCTGATTGTTGCCTTGGCTAAGGCCTTTCTTGTAGGTAAATTTGGCGGCTAACGACACAGCGGTGCAGCCAGCACTCACTAAACTGCATTATCACGCCTCTCCATTGCATTATTGGCAGCGGCAGCGTCAGCCGCCGTTTCCAACGCCAGTGCCGCATTGCCATTTCCCTTACTACGTGTTGGCCAAGGTGAAAAGCAAGCCAGAGCCGAGCTGTTTGGGGCGGTGGAGCTGTTGTGTTGCTTGAACTGGACCCAGTGAAGCATCGATCCTAACTACACTTCACTAAGCAGCCACAAAAAATATATCTGACAGATGCGACTCGCGCTCACTCGGACGTGGATGCGGACGTGGTTCGCATTGCTACGATTCGTTGCGCTATTCACATTTAGGTGTCTACTTAAAAAATCAAAAACGTTATACAATCCCAGCCAAAACGACATTGCAGACGGCTGGCTAGTTGTCTGGCTGTCTTGCTGGCTAACCGCAAGCCAAAAACAAAATACAAATTCATATGCATATGCAAAACAGCTCGACTTCAATATACTCCTTAATTTTGGCAACCACAATTTGCAAAAATATTTTCCTATTTCGAAAAAGTGTGAAATACGTTTGCAATAAATTTTTGCCAATGATCTTTGAAAATAAGTTCAAGGTATGAAATCGCAATCCACATATTTCCACCTTTAGGAATGGAATCTTTTTTACGGCTTGTTTGAGAAAGATCAACAATGCAATGCCATAAGATCAAAATTTTAAATAAATTATTCTTCCACTTGTCTTCCACCTTTGCGAATAAAATTTTCTTTTAGTTGGTTAAAGTTTGTTTGAGATATATCAATAATGCATCCATAAGTTAAACAAAATTTTTGATGAGTTTTCATTCCACTTATTTTAAAGTCTTGAGTATGGAATCTTTTTTAAAAAATGCTGCCATATAAGTGTGCTTGGCAAACGTTTTATTTATTTTAAACAAGCAAATGTTTGTAAAATAAAACAAAGGACAAAAAAATAATAGTTTCTTCTAATATCCAATGCATGATATACATAAATCGATTTGCATTTAGAATTCGTCGGTTCGGTTACCTATTCCAACTTTTATACTTCCGTCAGCCTTTCTTTGCCTGTAAAGTAGCCAACACTTAACAACTATATACGCTCATTTGATTACAGGGCATGCAAAAAAATGACGTGGCAAATAAAACAGAGCGACGTCTGCAACTGGACAGATACCTGGGACTGCGACTGCGAAGAAATCTGCCTCTGACTCTGAGTCTGACTGTGACTGTAAGGCGGAGCGCCGAGATCGAAGAAGCAGGCTGCGGTTTGCTTTGCCATCTCGCGGCTTGTGTGCCTTTCATTGTGTGGTGTGAATGTTATGGAAATTTGTTAAGTTCTGCATACACAAAACTCGAAACCCGAAAAGCACTTGGCAATTTGCACGAAAGTTGCCCCCAAACGGCATTGCCAGCTGGCAAACGGGACGGGGAATTTAGGGGCATATGCGAAGTAACTTTTTTTGATTTTCACACCCAAACAACAGAGCAAAGGCATACAAAAGGCTTCTTCTTAGTGGCGGGCACATGTGACAGCTTTATTGGATTCCCATACACACCCAAAGCTATTTAACAGCCCAGGCAATTGATATATGTAGACAGAGCAAGAGAGACGGAGGAAGCTGCCCGATCGGCCAGATATTTGTGCTTGGGACTCACTTAACTCGCTTGAAAATGATTTGTCAGTTATGGTTTTGCTGCGGGCACTTACGGTGGGGCGGGGCGCTTGAGGGGCACTAAATCGCCTAATGCATTTGGCATTCAATAATTTAAATGCTATTCGAACTTCAGGCTGAAGCTGAAGACGAAGCTGGGTTTCCTCTTCTCAATACAATTGGTTTAGCCAGCTGCTGATTGATTGAGAGCTCAAGTCGTTATTTTTTATGATTTGGATAATTGCATGGATATGCTTGGAGGATTGAGGCAAGTCCTTGTAATCTCTCAAGAGTATTTCAAGGCAGTTTTGTGCTAGATCATGTATGCATAAGAACATTTTATAATTTAATAAGATATTCAAGAATTGTCAGATGGGCCAAAGAAGAGGAACTTGAGAAGATTCCTCTTTGAAGAGCCCAAATAAAGCTTGACCACTTGCAGGACTCAAAATGGATGCCGGAGACCGCGCCACATTGTTCTTTAATGTTATTTTATAATGTATAGAAGCTACTTTGCACAATCCCGCAGATATTTTTTAATGAAATATCCAAATATAAAATGTTCTCATTTATATAAGAATATGTAAATATGGACTTACCCTAATTTCACAAACCCACGGATGAGTTTTTATTGCCATAATCTTAGTAGGAGGGAAACAGCTTGGATATAAGCATATCACTGAAATTGAAGAAGAGAGCGGGTTAGAAAAGAGATATAAAAAGAGAAGAAGAGAGTTGGACTATATGATATAAAGTTTATGAGATAAAGTTTAGCTGGAAACTACACTCTGTACTCTGTAATGATAACGAGCCTTACTTCAACTAATGAGAATCGCATAGAAGAGCAACATTTTAATATATGTTTTTGTTTTTTTCAGAGTATTTATTAGCAATCCAAGAATAAAGCTTTAGCACAGATGCCTAAGAAGCAGATTGAAACATGTATTCATAAGGTGTTCATTAAAGTTTTAAAAAAGGTTTGATGCAGAAACTTTGATCTCTGCCCACACAACAATTGACCCCCATTTGACACTCTATGTAAAACACGTCTCAAATGAATTTTCTCAAAGATTACTTAAAAGAAAAATGCTAAATATAAGCATATTATAGAATCATTTTCAGCAATTTCCCACGTTTGCGGGTGGATTTCTCCAGCAGTGAATATTTGCACACCCTCTACGATTTGATCACAGTGTAGATGACTCACAATAGGCAGATGCTTCAATCCAGTGGTAAGATCATTTTAGATACTGCCAAGTGGCCACAGTAGTAGAAATCCTGTCAGCCCACCTGGCAAGCCATGAGAACCGGGCAGCACTACACATAAATGTAGATCCCCGAAGGAACTCCTTGTCAAATGTTCACACAAATGTTGTGTGGACATGTGCAATTTTCGGGAACTATTTGTGGGGTATTCTCATTGAATGGTAAGCGACCAAAATGAAGACTATAAATAAACAAGGCAGTAGAAGGGAAGACAGGGGAAGAAGCAAAAGGCAGCCCGTAGAGACTTAAGAGTTTTTAAGCCAAAAAGAAAACTACGGCAAACGATCGATCAAAATAAATCACAAATGGACAAAAACATTGGGCAAAGAAAACGTTAAGCCAGCAATTGTGCGCACAATTTTCCAATTTTCCAATTTTCCCTACCCATGTTTTGAGTAAACAAATGTTTTGCGTAACAAAAGGGAAATGGATATGGCAACACGAAGCCGATAGGCAAGAAAACTGCCCGCCAGGCAAAACGAATATGCCCAAAAGGACGCCGAGACCAGCTGTCATTGGTATATTATAAGAAAGGTAAATGGATCGAAGGGTAAGGTGAGCTACAGTGAGGCATAGGTAGAATCGAACCGAGAGCCATGGCAAAAAGCACAATTACTTTGCTCTGCCCTGCTGGCTAAACAAACCTCAAAAGATTGGGCCCAAAGGCAGCAACAACAAAAAAAAGAATAAGAAAAAGGACAACAGCTGGCGTGCTGTGAGACGTGCGGAGAGCGTGTTTCGTAACGCACCGCAGGACCCTTGCGTAGTCACAAAGCCTAACTGGGTGCCCGTTTTTGTTAGACACGGCCAATTGCTTGGAAATTTGGATGCGCGGGACATATGTCCTGATATCCTCGACCAGGTAGAGACAAGGACGACCAAAAATTGTGTGGTCTATGCTCGCGGTCAGCCCGTGGTACCGGTTATATATCAATCCCAACTGCGGTTGACCCAAACCCTGACACTAATCATAGCCCAAGCGTAAAGGCGTTGATAGCTCAGCACAGGTACAGGTCCGGGCACAGGTCAGAGCCAAAAAACGCAAAACAAGACTTTGACTTTTCGCTGCCCAAAAACTCATTAGAGTTTTTCTTCAACTTTTTTTTTTTTGTTTTGGAATCTTTGGTTTTTCATGCTGTCCAGCTACGAGGCACAAAACAAAAAAAAGCCTCAAGAAAAAATCTTAATAAATTCATCAAAAATCAGCAGCAAGCATCTCACGACTGCAGCAACACCATGCTGTAGCAGGGCTAGGCCTGTGGGCAGGGGGCAGGGGGTGGCGTGCGGGCGTGTGTCAGGCGTTGCCGCTGAAAATCAATGCCAGGCGATCGTCAGCAACATATTTCAAAAAAACACAAACTTACAAATATATTTTGCATTTTGTCGCTGCCAGAAGAAGCAGTAAAAAAGAGCCAAAAAGCTGCTGCTGCTGTTGCTGCTGCAATCGGACACGTTTCTGGCCGTGCCAGTTAGCCGGTTTCGGACTTGCAACATGCGACTTGCAACCTCGGCGGTGGAGGCGTCTTTACACATTTGCATGCTCAAACAGCAATCGATCACAGGCAGCAGCAGCAGCAGCAGCAGCCCAGAAGACTCCGTTCACCCAGCACCATATGAGGAGGAGCAGCAGCAGCAGCAGCAGCAGCAGCAGGAGAAGGGTAGGTGCATGTCAGGGGGGTGTAAACTGGTTTATGCATGCAGGCTGCGTGCACATGCGATATTATGCAGAAATAGAAAGAGAGAGGGAGAGAGAGACAGAGAGAGATGAAGATGGAGAGGGTGAGCGAGAGAGTGCAATTTGAAGCTGAGATTTTTGTTGATTGTTGGCTACGTTTTTGGTGTGCCAGGAGCAACAACAACAAGGCTCTGCAAAGTGGAGGTTAAAAAAATTTGCAAAAATATTAACGAAACGTAGGCAGCGGCAACTGTTGCTGCTGCGTCTGCTGCTGTTGCTGCTGCTCGCCTTTTTCCACTGCAATCTGCAATTATAGCGCATGGTTAAGCAGAGCAGGGCGAGAGACAGAGAGAGAGAGAGAGTGTGTGCGAGAGCGAGGGGGGTGCTCAGTGCTTTTGACTGGGCGGTTTGTTGAACTTTGACAGGAAGTTGAGAGCTGAGAGACCAGACAGGAGAATACTAAAACTAAAGCTGAAGCTGAAGCCTGTTGCCTGTTGCTGAAGTTGAAGCTTTTGCTTCTTTTTTGATGATGTGACTTGGCTTTTGTTTAATGCTGGCTGCTGCTGCTTTGGCTGCGGCTGCGGCGGCGGCTGCTGTTGATGATGGGTGAAGGTTGTGGAGGACATGGACATGCAGAGTGCTGCAGACAATTGACAATGTGAAAACGATGTCGATTAAGTTGCTGCTGTTGCTTGCATACGACAGACAGACAGCGAGACAGAGAGACAGACAGACAGCGAGACAGACAGAAAAGGGCAACACAAAATGCTCTTAACGATCAACTGAGGCCACAACGCAAAGTTATGCGAGATTCGATTGTTGCCTGACGCTGTTCCTGTCCCTGGCCATGGCCCTGCACTCACCTCAGCCTAACTGACTTTGACTCTGTTGGTGTAAATTGTTTTAACAGCCTTGAAGGATAAGCAGCCACCGAATTGCGGTTGCCTTCGATGTTATTGTTAACCAAAAATTTACACTCTGCAGAGGGCTGATAATGATGCTCAGACTTCGTTTCTTTTCTTCTCTCGATAATATTATCCGATTTCAAAGAAGACATTAAATTGAACACGAATTCAAGAAGTTATTAGCTTATTTAAAAAGAATTCGCGGGGTATTTTCAATTATGCACATTTTCTGTTGAGACTGTAACATAGATTAGAGCATCTGTTAAGTTAACATAATAAAATAAAATAAAAATAAAGGGCAGAAGGATAAGATATGGAACCTATGTCAAGCTAACAATAAAAATATTCTTATGAAATAAATAATATTGGCGCGAGGATAAGATTTCAAAATTTCATAGCAAATAAATTAAAATAAGCCTCTCTACAAAGAGACGCTACTCTTCCCATTAAAAAAATGAAACAATTAATGGTTTAAACCTCAGTGCAACAGTTTTCTTTAGTTTTCGCCTATGTTTAGGGCTTAAATAGATTTTCTTCGTTATGTTCGTGCGTGTTTTATAGAGATTCCTTAGCGAGATTATCAACACTCAAGTTCACAATCTTCTGTGAGTTTGAATCTCGCATCTTATCGCTGCCATCAGATTTTGCCACATAGTCAAGCGATGCTGCTGATAGGCTTTACACCATGCGCGCGCGCGAGAGAGAGAGAGAGAGAGATCCTCGGTTTAATTTTGTAATTATATATAATATATCCCTTGTGCCATGACTCGCAAGGCTTCCAGGCAGCATTCTCACATTCTCCATGGCTCTGCGGCACTGGCTTCATCCTTAACGGCCCGAAATGCTCAAACAACTGCGGGGCACAAGCTGAGCAGCGTGCAACATGCCGCATGCAACCAATTCAGGGAATGGATGCGAAAAAAAGAATTGAAAACTAACTGCTCCCTGTTTATATTTATATTATATTACGCTTCGTGCCAAGGCAACAACAACAACAACAACTGAAAGAACAACAGCAACAAGTGAATGCCGATCTTCTGGGGGGTGTGTGTCTTGGCTAAAGAGGAACGTTTATGCCGCGCTTCGACTTCTCGCTCCCTTCTCTTTGCGCAGGCGCGCGCGCGCTCACCCCAACAACTCTCGAAATAATTATGGAAAATGCGTTGGTCGCTGGGCAAAGGGAAGGGAGGGTTTGCCACGGTATGTTTCCTTTGCATGGGCATGGGCAATGAGCTATGATGAAAAACAACAAGCTCATAATAAATAATAACCAGGCAGAGGCTGGCTGGCTAGCTGGCAGGCAACACGCGGCCAGCGGTGCGCGGGGTAACAAGCGCTAATTATCGACAACAAGCTAAAACAGTGGCCTACAATTACGCAGCAACGCCAGCAGCGGCAGCGACGCCAGCAGTGGCAGCAAAGCCAGCTGAAGGCGCCCTACGCACTGCCGGCCCGGGAAAATATTACGAGCCGGGCCAGCGTTTGGGCTTGGTCGCAGGCTTACCTGTTGAAAGCTGCCTGCCTGACTGACGTCCGACTTGGTATGGGGCATGTGTGTGGCTGTTGCTGCTGCTGCTTCTGCTGCTGCGGATGCAACTGCAGCCATTAAAATTTACACAGTTCTTTTTAAGCGGTCATCGTCAACGCAGCCTCAGAGCCTCAATGCCTCACAGCCTCGCAGGCAGCGTCATCATCGTCATCGTCGACGGCCTTTCTCCCATTGGCGCAAACTTGTTAACTTCTTGGCATGATGGTCATCATGCAAGCCAAATTCAAGCGAGAGAGAACGCGAATTCAACGCTAACAACAACATGCAACAGCAACAACCATGAGAGGCTGTCAGCCCAAAGACAACGAACTGTCTATGCTCTTGCAAAAGTGCGTGACTTGGGTGTCGATCAATTTTACTGTTCACATTTAACGTTCGACCAGGTGACAACGCTGCAATTTGTAGACAACTACCATAAAGCAATTGATTACATGGTGAAAACACTGCGTTTGTCAATAAGTTACAGTGCATGTTAACTTTACAAGGAAGATTGAAAAAATAACCTAGAGTACATGGAGAATTCTGAGAATAAAACGTCGACAAATTTACAATTCATATTTAACTCTTAGTAAAAAGCTGTCTCACAGAGATTTTTAAAAGGTGGCAACGTTGCGGTAAAGTAAATATAGTTTTATAAGGAAGACAAGAAAACTGACCTAAATTCTATTATTTCAATACCTAATAAGAAAATTTGCATATGATTCTCCGATCGATTTATTCCATAGCTGTACCATATTGATTGACATAGTTGATATACTTTCAGGTCTGCGTACTCCTCGGCAGTGTATAACAAGCAGCCGCGGGTATGGGCCGCCGTGTGTATTGGTTGCAATTTATAGGCGCAGGATCGGTTTCAAGCCAACGAGTTGGTAACACAAACCGGCGGCAGTTGCCACTCGGCAGTGGCTGCAGCTGAGCGCTGATTTTTATGCTGCAGCAGCAGCAGTTGCTGCAACTGCAACTGTGGCCGTGTGGAGATTTGCAACGCATCTCTTTGGCATTCGCTGTGGTTGCGGCTGTTGCTGTTGCTCTGGCTGTGGCTGAGGCTGGGCGTTAACTGCGAAGTAATTGCGTTTCGGCTATGCAAGTACATAAATTGGATTTGAAATATGTACACATGTTGATGGATTCCGCCAAGCAAGCGGCGCAGCGCAGCCCGTGCTGCGGGTACTCATACTCGGGCTCTGACTCTGACTCGCACTCTTACTCGGACCTGCCACCGCCTCTATCTGTGGCTGCTATCTGCCTTTGGACGCATGGACTGCCGCTGAGTGTTGCATTTCTAAACGGATTCGATGCCGGGAAGGCGGCTAGGCAGCCAGGCAGCCAGTCAGCCAGCACCGTACCATTTGTCTTTCGATAATTATCATTTCACTCTGATAGCATCAATTTCAAAACAGTTGATGATTTTTGCTGCGTGTGTCGCTCGTTAACAAGCTGGCAAGGCGGAGGCAGCTGCGAGCGAGCCGATAACTAAAATACTTTTACAAAACGGTAGCCGCATCGCTGCTGAGCCGCGCCCTGCAGCTAGAAGAAGACCGGGACAAGTGCCAGCCCACAAAATGCTGCATCATGTTCGATTGCAGCTGCTGCAGCGGCATTTTAATCAAGAAAAACAAAAACAAATCGCACGAAAGCCTTAAAGTAATAACAAATCTAGCTTAGTTTAAAGACTGAACAACAGTCATATCTGTCGTGAAGCAATTTTCAAATAAGTTTCAAAAATAATTTTCTATAAGAGAAGGGTTTTGCTAAATACAGAATGTGTTGCATACCTCAAAGGGCACACATGAAAATGTAGCATACTTTTAGCTGCTAAGCGATCAGTACTCAGTGCGAAGGTGAGCGCCTTGACTAAGTAGCAATAGATGGCGCTGCGGTGTGAGCATAGCCTACAACAGAGTTAAGCACCGTATTGAGAACATGTGCATGTAAAACTGTCAATGGATGCTTGATTGAAAGTGAAGGAGCAACATATTGAGGGAAAAACAGATATTAATTATGAGTAATAAATTAAATTACACAGAGAAATATCTAAATTTTCCATTTTGTCCCCACTTACGAGTTATTTGTCTTTATTGCTGCCACGTTCGTGTGCTCAAAGAACCACATTTGGCGTTGGTTCATGTTATCACAGTTCCTGACGTGCACCCGCATACGCACATTGAACTCCAGGCAGTGCCGATTGCTAATCAGGTAATTTTTGTCCATGTCCAGTCGCCAGCTCTGGCGACCGCCGAGCGTGTGGCAGGCACTCAGTGCCACATTCTGAGTGGGCTGCACCTCAGCACAAATATCCACACCGAGTCGCAGATCGTTCAGCGAGCTTAGGGTCCAGTTTTGAATCAACGGCTGGACAGCATTGCAGGGCTGCAAATGGATGCGGCGACTTTTCAAATCAGCCGTCAGGCAGTGGCTGGGCAGGTGGGCGGGTCGCAGGGTGCCGTGCGCCAGGTCAATGCGAGGCAGCAGTGGAAAATGCCGCAGCAGGTCGGTTGCCACATGCTGCAAATACCAATCGAACGACTGGAAATCCGCACGTTTAATGAGCTCCTGCAGCTTAGATACATTGGGCATGTGGGCTTGTTGGATTTGTGGGTGATGCTGATAGACCACAGATTTGTACCTGGGCTCACGTAGCCAGATCTCCGTCAGACGTTTGTAGCTCTGGAAGCGACAGCCCGTTATGGTTTGCTGTTGGATTGGAATTCGACAAGAACTTGCTCACACTGAAATGCTCGCGGGCCATTTGCTGAAGATCTCCATAGCGCTGCATGTAGCCGAGATCGCTGGGCTGCAGATGACCCACACGGGAGCAGGGCACCTGGAGCACGCGGGCTCTAATGCGCCACGCCTTAAAGCTCAGCTCGAGCTCGGCGGCAGCTGGAGCATTAAGCTCAATGTCGAGATGTGCCAGCTTATTGAACCACTCCGCATTGATGGCAAACACCGAGGTTCGCAGCACAGCTGTGGCAAACGGTCGCGGCAGCTGCTTTATCTGTTGCCATGTCAGCGGCACCTCGCGCCGCCGCAGGTTCCAGTCGAAGAGGCCACGCCGTTCCACGACGCGCACATATTCCAGCGTCTCCTCGTCCAGTCGATCCAGCTGCGGTGTGGCGAGCGTGAAAGGATTCTCACAGATGACAGCCAGCAGCGGCTCAAGCCAGCCCTCGCTCACCTCGACGTGCGCGTCCAGAAAGACGAGCGTCTCCTGCTTGGCCTCAGCAGTAGCCAGGCGGCGCGCTCGCACCAAGCCCACGTGCTCTTCCAGATGAAAGATACGTGCCGCTCCATGAATATACCGCTGCACATACGCCTTGAAAGCGTGTCTGGAGCGCTGCTGCTGCCAGAAGCCGGCATCGCTGTGGTCATCTATCAGCAGCAGCTCGCCAATCAGTTCCGGATCCGATCGGTCCGCAATGCTGTGCAGCGTGCGCAGCAGCATGGCCAGCTGCTCGTTGCGAAAGATGACAACAATGGACACCGGTTCCATGTGTGTGCTCAGGTTCTGATAGCTGTACTCCAGGCAGCGATCATCACGCATATCCGGCAGCTTACGAAGCACTGAAATGCGCTCAGCTAGCCAAGCATTGTAACCATACTCAAGCCAGAGCCTGGAAAATGCGCCAATTTCAGCAGCTGGCATGTTGTCGATGCCCGCGGCTGGCAGTGGATCAACCAAGCCATCCCAATGGCTCAGCTGATGATGCAGCGTTCCAAGCAGCACCAATAACAAGAGAATCGCTGGAACCTGCCACAACTTGAGGCGACGACTTCGGCTCGCCCGTTGCGACAATTGCCAGTGAAAGGGCCGATAATGCATCGCTTGTGCTGTGCAGAGTGCAACTGAAACTGAATGTGTCCAAGTCCAAGTCTAGTCGGCGAAATTTCATGGCCAATCGAGGCATTGCTAACTGCATTGTCGCAGTCGCATAACCCAATGAACCGCATTCGCAACAAAATGTTCTTAAAGTAACAACAATTTTTAGGGGGAAATACAGAATCTTCAATGCTTTGCACATATCATGAAAATATCAGAATACCCTCTAGAAGGGTATTTAAATGTGTCTCACAAATATTTGCAAGGATTAAGCCATTGTCAAATGGAAATATGTCTAAATAACTCTTTAGAGAGGTTTGGCAATTTGAATTATGACATTTAAGAAGACAACAAAAACAGGGCGAGAAATTTATGACAAAACCCTAAAACGAACGACTTTTTCCCAATGTCCCAGCAATAACAGTGAAAAGCCAACAACAACAACGACAAAAACAATAACAATACAAAAATAACAAATAACAGCAATAATAGCAACGATAACAACAAAGATTTCACACGGTACAACGTTACGTATACGCCATGTGTTTGCCAACCTGAACATGTGTAGCTATCTGTAAATGCGTGTAGACGAAGAGGGCGACGCGGAGTGCAGCAGCTGGAAGGGGAGTGAAAAACGTAGTAACAAGCCATGCAAAACAAAAACATAGAGAAATATCAGCAGCAGCAGCAACAGCAGCAGCCTCATCGAGATACGTTTATACAACCAACAGAAAGGCAGCAGCAGCTGGTGGGGAGGGTGCGAGGGGGCGGGACACAGATAGCAACAAAGATAGCGAGAAATGTACATTTCAAAAATTTATTTATTTACATTCACATTTTGTGCTACTTCTGCACTTTTTTCCTTTTTTGCAGCCCTTCTCTGCACGCCCTCTCTTCCTCTCCCTCGATTTGCCGCTTACAAGCGCTGCTCACTTTAAAAACTGCTAACAAAGCTCTAAACGCTTGTTTAGGAGCCACCAGTTAGCAGCAGTCCCTCTTCCACCCCCCTATCGCTCAAGCTCAAGGAAAGACAGAGGGACAACAATGTATAATATATTGACTCAACTACAATACGGACATTGTCATAGCAAACGGAAGAGAGCCGAGCACAAAGCGGAAGACAGGTCAAGGGAGAGTCTATTTCCGCACCTGAAGTAACTCACAAGCCAAGGCAACAGCAGCCCATAAGCTAGGGAAATCAGGACGAATTTGTTGGGAGGTGCAACGAACATTGAATACGCTAACTAAATAAGATTATTTCTATTATTTATTTTATTAAATTGTTAAAATTTAGCATTATTTTATTAAAATTATGAATATTATTCCAGTTACCATTATTATTATATATTATTCCTAGCTTATCTAACGAATCAGGATTCCCGTCAGAGAGATTGAGAGATTTTCACACATAATTTTAACTAATATCCCTGTTTTAAGTATATATAAATATATTGGAAGAGATTGAGAGGCTTATAATACAATCTGCTTTTATATAACTCGGATACAGGCAGCAGTACAATTGAAACGCATCCAAATATGAAAAGAGATTGAAAGGCATACACATAATATCCCATTTACTAGTTATATAAAAGTATTTCGAAAGAGATAATTGTCCATGAATTGGGTATATATAAAGATATCGCAGGAGGTTGATACTTGCTCAATTAAGATTTTATACAACTCGCATACGGACAGCATAAAACAAACCATATTATGAAAGACTCCCAAGCTTCAAGAGACTGCAGCGTTGCCACCTAACAAAGTTAGAGTACCCAGATCGGTGCTTAGTATTTTTGCCTGCGGCGTATCTGGATTTATGCGGGACGAGAAGTGAGTGTGGGACGTCAGCTTAGAAAATGTTTGCAAATGCTAAACATGCCCGTATTTCATGCATATTTACAAATTTCGATATTTACAACCCCTTTCGCTCTTAAAAGAGGGCGGATGAGGGGCGTGGTGGCGGGGGGCAGCTCGACAGTCAGCCTGTCAGCCCCGTTAGCCAGCAACAAACTGAAGAGTTCACTTAACAGTTTTATTTGTCTTTGGAAAACTTTTGTCTACACACACATACACACACACACACACACACAGGATACACACACACACACACAGGACATACACAGGACGCACACTTGAATGATTTGTTAGGGGGCAGCTGGGTGGCCAGGGGCCAGCGGGCAGGTTTGTCTGCTCTGCTCTGCCATGTGGTCAAAGACAAGCCAAACGTGGACCAAGTCAAAGTCGGGTTGCTGTTTCTCGTTGTTGTTGTTGTTGTTCCAATATCTTGCCGCACTTGAGCAATTTGTAACATGATAGAGATAAATGCCAAAGCAGCTCATTGAAATGTGTGTGTGTGTTGTTGTTGTTGTTGTTGTAGTTGTTGCAAGTGTTGTTGTTTTGTTTATGTTTTTCTTTGCTTTGCATTGACTTGCTGCTTGGACGTTTGCAATTGAGAGGCGACTTGGAGGCAGCCTCACGGCGTATTCTTTTTGTACTCAGCTATTTGTCTAAAATATTTGCACTAAAATGGCAACAAAAGACGGCAAAGAGATGTCAATGCCAGCCAGCCAAATACCATAACAACATACACACATAAATAAATACCTACATATATTTATATTTATATATACCCAGTTTCATGAATGAGGCATATTGCAAATCAAAAGCAATATGCGTTGCGTGCTCGAAAACCTGATGAACTACATTTTATGCGGGCCGCCAAACAAATCAAACTTCAAATGCAGATGCGACCAAAAAACTATGACAAAAATATGAATTGCGCATAGCACAACGCACAATAAACAATAAATTTTGATTGGACCTCAAAAAATCTAAGCGCAGCGCAGAGTGGGACCACACCGAAACAGGCACACCCTAATTGATTAAATAAATGTTTTAATCAACATTTGCAACGCGTGCCAAGTATTTCTATTGCAACGATCTGGCAGCACTGTTTTGCTAATACTGCTTGTTAAGTTAGCTGCGGCTGATAATTAGCTCGATGAAATTAAAAGTTTTGAACGTGGAACTGGAAATAGCTGACTGGTAGATTTAAATTAAGCAATACATTTTTACGATAAGTCGAGATCTTGTGTAAAGTGGATAAAATCCATGCGAAACAATTTATTAGCCGTCTTACAGAACTTAATATACTCTAGGGTGCACTGTAAAGTCGCTATGCTCCTTCCACCAGAAAAAGCAGCCATGTATGTGTGTGTGTGTGGTTGTGCCATAAAACAAATTGGGTAGGCGGGCAGCAAGGGCAAAAAGGCTGTTGCCGAGCATGGCGCGAGATACGAGCAGATTCCCTGGCTGTACGCATGCATTTATGCCAGAGTCAGAGCCGGAGTCAGGAACAGAACTAGGCCTAGGCCTGACTCGGCCGCAGCAGATTCGGCAGCGGCATTGGCATCACTACAGACAACACAGCGGACAGCGTCCAAGGGCTGGCAGGAGAAGTGGAACGCGGGGAGCTGTCGTGCTGTCAAATGCAGTGAAGCTGCAAGCGGCGTACAACAACGATTCGCATTGGAAGCTGTTGTGTGGATTTGTGGCTAAAAGAGTTAACAGATAAAATCAAATATGCACTTTGCGGTGCCAGCGACGACCCAGAGCGTTTTCGGCCAACATACCTATCCCCACGGGGCACTATATCCTCCCTCCCTCACCAAGGAAAATTTTTAGTTTTTGGAAACGCATGCGAATTTATTGTTCGAGACGTTTGCATGCAACACGCTGGAGTGACGAGGGGGGGTAATGGATAGGCGGCGAAGAAGGAGGAGGAGGACAAGGCATGTATGTAGTGCAGTTGGCTTGACAACTGTGGTAGGCGTGGCAGCTGGCACGCCCACTGTCACAATCACATTTCCAACAGCGGACGCCCCAGTGACGCGTCTGCGTGCGAGAAAACCGACTAAAAAAGAAAAAACTCTGCGATTGACCTACAAAATTGCAGTGGCCGGCTATGGGCCTGGCCGGGCAGGATAGTAGGTGGGCTGCTCTGATTCCGGATCTGGAGGTGGCAGCTGGACAGGCACACAAATCACAAAAATTCTACTACTGCTGCCGTTGCTGCTGCTCCTGCTGGTAGTGAGACGAGACGAGCAAATCACATTCCCAAAAGTGTTTGAAGCGAAATTACACAGAGAAGTCAGGAGAGGCACGCGATTTCTGAAAGTGAAAAGGGGAGGACGAGCCAAGGGATGGTTGCTGGTGAATGGAAATGGGTGGTTCGAGCAGCGGCAAAGAAATGAAATCGATTGGCGATTTCTATGGCACCCAAAAGCACTTGAAAAAAAAATACAAAAAAAAAAAAAAAACAGAAGAAAAAAACTGAAATCGGGCAAATGAAAATTGAGCTATGTGAAGAGCAATGAGATTTGTTGTTGCTGCTGTTGTTGCTTTTGAATTGCTGTTCCCGGCAAACTAGAAAGGTTCAATAGGAGCTTATGTATTGGGTTAACAAAAGCAAAGTCAAGCAGCCGCACAAGCCCATTCAGCGATCCTCGTTAAAAGCGTCAGGGTCAAGAGAGAGAAAGAGAGCGAGCGCCAGAGAGACAGAGAAAGTTCATCTGGATTAAGCTTCAGAAAAATGCTGCCAACTACGTCGGAAAATGGGAAGTTATATATATATATTCGAGTTGCCAACGTTGAAAGTAAAAATTTCTAAGCAAGTTGCCAGTGCCACACCCCCTTTGCCACCTGCCCTGCCCACAATGCCAATAACAATTATACACTCGGGCTCTCTTTATGGAGCTCAGCTCTAATTTGTGTGCTGTCCATTCAATGTGACGTTAATTGCAGCGCATGGGTCAAATATTATGGCTAATGCCGCCTTAACTCCCCTTCAACCACCTTTCCGGTAGTTTGTGTGTGTGCGTGTGTGTCTGTGTGTGCCATTTAGCACCGTTGGCGAAACAATTTAAGAATGAGAATACGCTCAGTCCACTTGGCATACTTTCACCCACTCCCACTCCCAATCCCATTCCCATTGGCAATCCCATAAAAGAAACAGACCCCCAGACCCAAGCGCAGCGGGTTGCATTTATGGAAAAGAGCGTGCAAATTGGGGTTGGGCTTAACCCAGCAACAACAACAGCAGCAACAACAATAAATGACAATAAGAGCGCAGTTCAAGTGTCAGCCGTGGCCTCTTATTGTCACGCGTTGTCGTAGCCCAGGCCCCTGCTCTCGTTGTGGCCCCAGCCCCATTCGATGCCCAAAGGAATGCCCCCGCACACACGCGCCCATATATGCACACACACCCACACACACACACTCACGCATATATATGGTGGCATTTCCGGTGCTCCGGATGGGCACCCCAATGTGCTTCTGGCATAAATTATGAATAAGGCAGGAGGCGCGTGTTCTGTATGTTGTGTGTGTGTGTGTGCGTTTGTGGTGAGCAAAATGAAGTAAAGCAGCGACCAGAATGAAATGAAAGGGGGAGAGGGCAGCATGAGGCAAGCAAAACAAGTAAAGAAAAACTATTTTCAATATAGACGAAGCTTTAATACACTTTGTGCCTGAAGAAAGGCAAAGTCCTTATTAATATTTTATTTAATATCAAGTGGTTGAATTAAATAAAAGTTTGGAATTTAACCTGATTGACAAAATTGTACTTTTCCAAAGCAAGTTTGAGCTGAGCTTCAAAAAGTCAATGGTTCGAACCAACTACTTGCGCTTAGATTGCGTTCGTGAATACATATAATCATATAAATTCCAATTATTCCTTTTGTTCTTTGTCTCCAAAAGTCGAAAGTTTTTTATGTTAACCAAGTCATGTCATTTGGTACGGATTGAAATTCCAAGTTCAAACCGGTTCGGTTCAAACCGCTTTGCTGTCTTGAGTTAAACAACTGAACTCGGGCCTGGTTACGAAAGGGAAATGCCAAATTGCCAGGCCACTCAAAGCAAAAAACTGTCCACTTTTATACACACAGCATAAGAGGAAGAGGGAGCGGTGGAGGGAGAGGGGAAGATGGCATGAGGCCGCAGGACATTGGTTGGGGAGGCAGGCTGGCGGTGTGGCAAGAAGGCAGCCGCACAAAGCGGTTGCAAAGCAAATGTGCCTGGGCTGTAGGCAACCACAAACGAGCTTGACTTCGTTTGGCTCGGTGCGAGAAAGAGCTTCAGCTTCAGCTTCAGTTTGTTTATAGTATCTCAATAATTAATGAGCTCTTAGGAATTTTTGTGGCATACGCAGGCAGAGGCGCGAAGGAGTCGCCATGTTGAATGAAGGAGTGGAGGAATGGAGCAGGCAAGGAACAAAGTCAACTGCCGTCTAACGCTGAGTTTCGCCTTTGGCTGTCGCTGAGTTGCCGCTGCGAGAACTTAATGTACAAATATAATTTGCCGCACACCCAAACACTTATGTGGCCACCAAAAGCGACGTTACCAGCAGGCGGCATGGAGTACCCCTAATGGCAGCCAGTCAAACCAGCATTCAGTTTGCCCAACTACGCGACCCACATTCGCCCAAAATGCTGGGCTACAAAGCTACTATTAGTTAGTTGGTCGGGCAGCCAAAGGAAATTGTCTCCCGTCTGCCAGTTGTCAGAGTAAGTGAGAGTTCATATTTTATGAATATAACCATATTATAAGGCGCGCTGGTCGACAAACAGCGCCAGAGCTGGCACTGAGCAAGACTGAGAGGAGAAAGGGCGGGTGAGCAATACCAAAGGGCATTTCAGTCAGAGAAACACATCAAAGCATTTGACAGACAACATGCAGTTCAACATGTCCAAATGGCTGTATATCCAAAGAGTGATATAACTTGACGATACCCTGTTATATAACCAAATAGAATGCTTTAAGCTTGTGGTCCCTGACTTTTCTGTATAGCTATTTCCTTTTCTACATCTTTTTACAACTGTCCTCTCCATATTTTTGCTTCAATCTGCTTTGTTCTTAATATTTTCTACTCACTTTTTCCAATTGGTATATCCATAATACGTTCTACAGATGTCTTCTCCTTATATCTCTTCCCATCGGCTATATTCTTCACAACCTTAAATATCTCTTCCCTTCTGCTATATTCTACTAAATCTGTCCTCTTACATATATATTGCCTTCTTATATGCATTTTTACAGCTGCCCTCTCTCTATATCTCCTTCCATCTAGTATATCCTTAATACCTTCTGCATGTGCTTTCTTTGTATGCATCCTTTCTTCTGCTTTATCTTTCTACATCTCTCTCTCATAATATACTCTCCGATATGTTACATTCTTCACCAGCTGCCCTTTCTATATATCTTCTATATACCTTCTTTAGCTAATATCTCTTCTTTCTTTTTCTGCTATATTCTTCTATATTTTATCTCTTTTGACCCCTTCCCTTCTTATATATCGTTTCACAGCTGCCCTATCTATATACCTCCCCCCATTTGCTATTTCCTTAATACCGTCTACAATTTGCTTTTTACAGGGTATATATAAACTTCAAAAACAAAAAAAAGAGCACAACGCTAACAACTCATTATTTATGCATTTGCGACGCTTTTAGCGTAAACCTCGTTACACTATGAAGCCCTAACCCCTCCCCAATCCAGCTTCCCACTCATTTGAGCTTGCCTTTGATTTGCTTAATTTGTAAATGGTTGGGTTGATGCAACGTTGAGGCGATCCTTTTACATGGCTTTTAAACGCTTTCGCTGGCGCGAAATGGCCAAAGGATGTGCCATATAAAATGCGCATAGTCCGAAAGGACATTAAATGTAAGAGGCATGCAATATTTATGTGAGTGTGTGTGTGTGTGTGTGCGTGGGTGGGTACATATGTTTTAGTGTAATAAAAAACAACAAAGCATAACAGCACACACACACACACACAAACAGGCGCACACTGGTTCGCATACATATTTTATAGCATATTTTATAATCTAATTACCGCGCAATATCGTCCAAAAATAAATGATCGCACAGCTGGGACCACGAAAGTTCCTTAAGGGCGTGGCTGTGGGGCTGAGCGGCGGGTTTGAGTAGGGCGAGGGGCGATGGGCGGGTAGGGGGCATAAAAATGCCACAAAATTAGCTCGACGCGTTTGGCATTAAAAGCGACGCCCGAAGCGTGCGGCATTAAAATAAATTGCACAATACACGCAAGCACACACTCACACAAACACACGCACACTCTCGCACACACACTAGCAAACACGCAAGCAACAATAATGCGCCGCACACCTAACAAAATCGGCAACCTAACGGCCCAAGGACCTCGCATTCAGCTCTACCCAATCGACCGCAGGTGTCGACGCTTTCAACGCCTTTTATGTGCGACCCACCCCCTCGCTCCCTCCATGCTCAGGCAAAAGTGTCATATGGAACAACAACAACAATAACAACAACTACCAAGTCGGAGGGGCTTCTCTGATAATAACAAAATACAATTTAACGCATTGGCGGCTACTTAAAAAGCGTCGCATGGCCAAGCGATAAGGCGACGAGCAGCGGATTGCTCCAAGCTGGCGAAGATTGCCAAACGGGGGTGGGTTTTCCTTTTAGAGGAGAGAGGGGAGCTGCTGCTGGTGGTGTTCGGTGGTGGCTTTGACCAAATGAATGTTAAGCAGTTGCGCCTACAAAGCAGCTAATATATGTATTGTAAAGGCACGTGCTACCCAAGCGGGGCAACAGTTTAACTGTCATTTGACAGGCAATACACACACACACACACACAAATACAAAAGGCGTAGCACAACTGTATTGAAGTGGCTTACAGTTTGGGCGACATTGTGTTGAATAAGTGAGTGCTGTGTAATTCGCATTATCTATTTTACAATCAACTGTCAAACAGGTTCTTTGCTTGCCAAAGTTATTAATAAGTGACAAAATACATACAAAACGAGCTATTTCGGCTGTCTGCGGCACACTGAATCCTTGTTGACATTTACGTTTTTGAGTATATCTGAGCATAGTAGAAAATATCTTTGAAAACACGTATTTTCGACATATTTTTCTTATACAGCTATAGAATATAGTAGTGCGATCTTGATAAGCAGCATAGCTTAACTACTTGATGGATAGTTTAGTTAAGATGTTTTGAAATATAAACATGCTTTTTATACATGAACCTACTTTCGTCCGATCGTGTCAGCTATATTATGTAATGGCAGGTTTTCACATGTGAACTGACTGCAACAGAAAGACGGATCTTTTCAAGACGATTGCTTTTAAACTGAGAGACTATTTCACATAAAAACAGGCCGACGGACGAATGGACGTCTATTGCTATATCAACTCGGCTGTTGTGTGATGTGAATCAAAAATATATATTATATACTTTATGGGGACGGAGCTATCTTCTTCTAATTATAATACCCTCTACAAGGGTATGCAAATGTTTATAAAAAAGTTAATGAAATTGAATGAGATATTGTTTTTTTTTAATATCGAAGCAATCAGCTAATAAGTTAAAGACTCGTAGCAAAATGTTTGGAATTTTGTCCTATCTGAAGTTTTGTTCAATGTAGAATTGTAAATGTGAGAATTTTGGTTAATTGCTTACATACATAAAGCTATAAGTATCCATCTTGGCAGCTTAGAGCACAGTGAGCAGTACTTCCCCAACTGTTATTAGATATTGGCCAAGCTAATGATAGGCTGAAGGTTAACGTAGCGAAACTTTAATTTACCGAAAATGTCGTTTAATGCGACATTTACTTTGGCAGCAATGTCTCGCCAAGTCGTGCAGTCTCTTAAGTAAATGGAATCCTGCCAAGGCGTTGCAAATAATATGATGAATATCTGAATAAGAAGTCAAACCTAAAATGAGCCCCAGCGAACGTTACAGATTATTGAAGCAAGAGGGTTAAATCGAATAAAAAAGTTGTATTCTATTAACCAACTGATGAATGGAAGGCAATGGAAACAAACAATATAAAGTTTAACAATGTTTACACGCGCTCTCAAAAATGATCTGATAAATAAATAATGCATTTTTTAAAGGGTTAAATCATCCGCCTGACTGACCGCGTTTTGTAAAGGTTAAAGTTCAGGTAACTCGAATGTGGGTAATTTGAAATTCATAGGGTCTATAGCATTGCCATTGTCGATGACTACTTAATATGCATTTTCAATTGTTGTGCTAGCTCACACACAGACAAACAGAAACACACACACACAGCTGGAATAAGTGAAGCGCGTGCACCTTGAAGCGTTCAAAGCAAACAACACAATGGTCTAAATATATACACGCACACATTTGCATATATTTATTTATTTTATGTCTCTTCTATTATACTATACAAGAAATAGAGTGCCAAAGGAGCAGGATCTAAGCAAGATGAAGAGGGGGGCGGGGGGCAGTCACAAGTAGGCATCAAGTAGAAAACTGCACAATAAAACTCAATGCGGTTGATGACTGCTTTTTATGCCAATGACAAACACGAACACACGCACACACACACACACACTGTGTAGGTGTGGGTGCGTGTCTCTTCACTCTCGCCAGCATTCAACATTTATTGGTCTATTTTATGATCCCTTTTGATATGTACTTAAAGAAAATTTTACATTTATTGGTTTGACAAGCGCAAACAACGACAAGCAACACGAACACAAACAACAACAACAACAACAGCAACGAGAACAACGTTGTTCTTTGGGTTCAAGGCGCAACTATAGTCATGGCCGATTGTTGTCCTGCTTTGGGCCGTCAGGAATATGATGGGTCAAATTCTGGTCAATGTCTTGTGCCATTTTCGGTTTGTAATCTGCTCATTTGCTTATAAAATTATTCACCTCATTTGTTGCCCCTTTTCTGCTTGCTTGCACCGAGTTGCCGCGACCCGAACGGACCCCAGCCCAGATTCCCCCCTCGCGGCACTCAGGCTGCCTGCTGCCTGCTGCCTTTGACAATGTTTGGTCATTTGATGAATTATGGAGATGGTTTGGTCTGCCTTGGGCATCTGTTTACGGCCATTTTGTTGTTTTGTTGCCAAGTGGCAACGCACGTAAATTGTGGCCCATAAAAGTTGAAGTGTGTGTGCAAGTGTTCCCGCACCCTGCCCCCTGCCCCCTCTGCCCCACGATGCCGCCAGCGTCGACAAGGCCTCCCTCAGCCCGGAAACGTTTAATGGCCAATGGCAATTACAATTTGAGGCTGTAGCGAGTACTCGACGCTGGCAGCTCCAAAGGATTCGCAACCTTCTTGAGCCACTTGACGGAGCAGCAGCAGGAGCACTCAAGTGTCAATTAGATGCACTTCTCTTCATATATGGCAATGGCACAAAGCAAACCAGCCAAGTCACAAGCCTGCGCCTGGCGTCTCTCTGACCTTGGCAGTTGCCTTAAGTTCAACCCTCTTTTAACTTCCGAGCTGCCGCTCCTTCAACCAGCCCCGCGCAACCACTTTGAAGTGTAGTTGACGTCATGATGAAGCAACTTCCTGTCGTTAAAACCGCACCGCCCTTCATTTCATCTGTTCGCCAACAATTTGCAAACGTTGCGACGTGCGATGTGGGCGTGGCTGCCCATACATATTGAGCTGGTTAACGTCTTCGTCTTGCCGGGTTTTATAGTTCTTGTTGTGGTTGTTGTTGTTGTTGTTGTTGTTGCTGGTGCTTTCTTATATTTCGGAAGCTGTGCTGTAAAGCAAATTAAATCAGCGCCATGATTTTCTACATTTAGCTCATTTAGCAGAAGGGAGAACGTACATATACACAAATATATATATTCTTGTGGTCCACGCCGCGTATGAGTAATGAGCGTGTGATGATTGGACAATTGGGAGCTCTGTTAATTGGGTCAAACATGGTATATAGCTATTTGATTATCTTTATAAATACAAGACTTTTTCCTGATTGACTGAACTCTGACCAACGCACAGTCTAAGTCATACGGGATACGCTTCGTGGCTTTACAGAAGTTTCCCTGCGGGTTTTATGTGGGTCTAAAGACGAAGTTTTGTTAAATTTAGCTCGAAACGGGGGAAGAGGGTGTTCAAATTTTGTATAAAAAAACATAAAAAGCAAAGTAGCTATTTAATTGTCCTTTTGCGAGAAGTCACTGGTTCAATTGCAGCAGCAATTGCCAATTTTCGCCTTTGATTATTTAATTTGTTTTTATTTACATGGATTAATAATAATTTATTAAAAACAACAAAGAAATGAAATTGCGTGATTTCATCTATGTGTGGTGATACTTTTATTGGCTTAATTAAAGCGCACGCCGACAAATTCACGACGGGAAATGCACAGTCAAAATTATGAAAAATGACAGTTTGGTATTTCATGAAAAACTTTAAAATAGGCCTAAAAAGAGGCCTAAGTTCTTTAATTTCCCGATTTTTTTTATGTTACTCGCCCTCTATCTTTCATTTACTTTCTTTGCCTCTCCCTTTCTGTAGTATTTATTTCCTGTTGCTGTTTTTGCTAGTTAATTGTCAAGAAAAAAGAACCATTTCTTGTAAAATGACTAAACAAAAAAAATTAAATTAAATCAAATAAAAGAAAATACAAACATTTTCTTCATTTTGTGTGTGTGTTGCCGAGAGGCAAAGTTTTCTGTGTCCTGTGTGTGTGTGTGTGTGTCCTGTTATGCCATATCACTTTGTATGCAACCGTCGCCTCGAAGCGTATCAAATTGACGCATTGATGCGGAAGCGGCGATTGCCACGGCAAATGGCGGCAGCCTGTGGGCGGCATGTGGCAAATGGCGGATGCGCCAAACGGGCCACAGACAGAGAGACAAAGGGAGAGGGAGAGATAGAGGGAGCTTGTGAGGAGGTCACATGACTTAGACGCCAATTTTTGTTAGCTCAATGGCCTAAACACAAAACGCCTTGTAAATTAGTTTGTTGTTCTTGTTAATATTGTTGTTGTCGTTGCTGTCGCTGTTGTCGCTGTTGTTGCATGTTGTGTGAGTTGGCAACATTTCGTTGCTTTTGGCGTATTTGGCTGTGGTCGAGTAAATTGTTCAATAGCTCTGACATGAGATGCGAGGAGTCACAACTTGGGAATGACAGACAAAAAAGGGCATCATTTTATACAAGTATAGCAGAATGAGCTGGCTTAAATTCACTTGAAGCAGGTTTTATGCTTCAACAATTTTGTGAAATTCAATTTATGTTACCCAAGGACATAAAACATATACCGAATCATTACACACTCACACACACAGCGTAGGGGGAGAGTGAAATACATGTGTGTATAGTTGGATCACGTAAAATATCAGTTATAGTCATGCATATGGCTACAACGTGTGCCCCCCGCTGTCCCCGCCCCAGTCACTGTCCCAGTTCCTTTATTACAGACGTGCAATGACGTAGTCAAAGCGTCAAATGCAGCCAAAAAGGAGCGCAAGGGCTGCCATGTCTGTCAGTCCGTCGAAGTCTGGTTTATCCTTTCGTTTTTCATGGCATTGGATGGCAACCGTCCATCGTCCCCCCGTCCGGAATATTTCCACCCATGCAGACGATACAACTTCAAAGTCAAAATGCACATCGCCAAGTTTAATGATAACTTTTAAATAAAAAGGCCAAGCTAACAGTTTGAGCTCTCAGATTGCAGGTCGATGCTGTTGCTCCCGAGTGTTGGGACTGGGCTGGGGTGGAGCCCCATTTAGATTCGGGTTCCAGTTCGAGCTCGGGCTTGGGCTTGGGCGTGGGCTTGGCCAGCTACCAAGTGACACTCACACGTAACAAACATAAATTTCACTTTATGGTTTGTTAACGAGTTAAATTCGAATACAGTGCAAAACGCACAAAGTTTGTCATTTGCTGCAGGAAGAAAGCAGCCTCGAGCAGGTTGCGGAGGGGCAGGTCGCCATCTCGTAGTCGTCGCAGTCGGTGCTAAACGTGCCAGAGTGTGGAGCATGATAAGTATTATTGTTAATGGTTTTTTAGGTTGCTTTGGGCCATAATTCGTTTTAGTGGAAAACTTATTTGCATGCTGTTCGCCTTTATGCAGACTTTAAGTAACTATTGCGTTTTATTTCAATTAATTAATTTTAAATGACTTTAAAACAGCTCAAAGCTAAAGAAATGCAACATTTACTCAGCTGCTTTGCACATTTAATTTTGTTTAATTATGAAACGCATTTATATATGTATAAAGCTCTCCATGAACGGCACGTGTCTAATCAAACTCATTTGCCTGTTTGTCAAGTATTTCCCCAAGGCCTTACGGTTTTATTTTTGATACATTGACATATTACAGCCCCGACCTGCCGACTATATTTACAATAATGCTAAGCTCCTGTTTGGTGTATTATATGGCTATAATCTCTCCATTTCTCCACTCTGTCTTGCTTTCACTGCATTGATTAAACGCTGCGACTGCATTCGGAATTCTCATTCCTGGGCGACTTTGCTCATTAGCGTTTCATAAATTTGATTAAGACAATCCCATGGGTATTTGTTGTGTCTGCCTCTGCTTCAGCCTCTGCCCCTGTCTCTTTATTGGTTTGTTTGTTTGTTGTTGCTGCTGTTGCTGTTGGGGCATTAAGCAACCCCTGCAACATCTGTCAAATTAGCACAGAGCAACCACCATAACTGCACGCAATGCTTCTGAATATGGCTACTATATGTGCGGTATAGTAGGCAGGCGAGGGATACTAGGTACAGTCGTATATATCATAAGGTCTTTTACAATTTTGACGCCAGTTTAATTGGATTAATTTGCATTAATATTTATTAGACGCAAATGCTGAAGGCAGTCAACTGACAGCAGCCGACATCAGAGGGCATCAGACGGCAGACAGGCTACCCTCTGGCCATTTAAGTGGCCATTTCTATATCAGCCGGCGAGGACCAAGAAGCATTTGCAATGCAGAAAAAGGCACACAAAATGCCAAAAGGACGTGAAAGCAATGGCAGTAGTAGTAGAAGAAGAAGAAGCAGAAGCAGAAGATGGCGGTCCACGAGCAAAAGGAGCGGCAACAACGTGGCTAAAATGTGCACTTGGAACTGTCAAAGCAAATATGTCAAACATCGTCGACGTTTGTCCTTCGTCCTCTCGAGCTGCAGCAAATTTTTCTATTTGCTTTGCTTTCCAACGTTGTTTGCGCTCATATTGAATATACGCGTGTGTGTGTGTGTGTGTCTCCTGGCGCGACTCCTGCTCCTGATGTGTGCATTTGTTTGTTAGCAAACATGTAAGTTGCCTTTGGCCAGCTACGTGTACGAGAGGGGATGGGGTAGTGGAAGGGAGGCAGGAGGCCCGACATTGCCAGAGAACGACAGGCAGCTTCCTTCAATCATCTGGCACTTGGCTTGCCCCGAAATCGAACATTTTCTCGCTATTTCGTCTTCTTCTTCATTTTGCACAATGCAGGGAAATGCCATTCACGAGCTTTTCTCGATGCCGAATCCTTTTGCGCTGCATTGTGCCCATTTCGGTGCCTTCTTTTTCTCTCATTTTATTCCAATTTTTCTGTATTTTGGCAAATACTTCATACTTTGGGCCATGCCCTATCTGTCCGTCTACCCCCTCTCTAGCCCCTCTGGCCGTTGTTGTATTTGATTTCTCAAAGTGCGCGTTGGAAATTTGATTTCGCTGCTGCTGCTGCGGCTGCTGCTACAGTTGGTGTTGCAGTCCCGACTGCTATTGCTGCTGCTGCCAGCTTTAGACGCCCTGTCATCCCAAAACTCAATAGCAATCACAGACACACTTCTCAGACGTTCGCACACAACAGGCCAGACGTCATGCATTGTCATATGTGTTTGGAGAGGAGCAGTATTGAACTGCGACAGGATGCAGGCAAATGGCAAAGCTCTTGCCTAGCAAGTATCTCGCACATGCTTTAATTGTCCAGACTTGAGCACCATCTTTCACAAAAACACCCTGATATTCTACATACGTCAATACGGCTTCATTACTAAAATCTAATAATATATGACACCAGGCAAGGCTTTCGCCTAATTTAACTTAATCCTAGCTACAATAAAGACCTATACCAATATATACGTACTTCATTTGCTTTATTTAGCCATTTCCAACCAAGTTGAACAGTCGGTAAGCCAATAATATGAGCAACTATGTGTAAGCCTGAACTGCATCAATTGAGGTAACAAATGACAGTCTGCTTATGAACAACTGAGCAGCAAATGAAGCATCCATCATTCCAATAGCCACCCAATCAATTATACAAGTTCTTTGTTCCTTTCTCTCGCTTTCTGTCCCTCTCTCACACACAATTAGAAGCATCCGACCGTCCATCGTCGGAACCTTTATGGCAATTAAGAGCTCTTGAATTTGCCATATAAGTGGGCGATATCAGCATAAATCTCAAGCCAACGTACGCCCTGTTGAACTCTAATATAAGCAACAACAAGAGCAAACGCAAATGCCAATCGACGTGCCCCCAGCTGCATTAATAAGCTAAGGGCCAAAACGAAGCGAAAACTCCTTGATAATTTTCCTCACTCGTTTTTCCATGTGCAGCAGCAACAGCAATAACAACGACCCCGCAACCATAACAGAAAACCACCAAAAAAAGCCAAACTCTAAACATGATACCCTTATCCTGCAAACACTGTGATTCATTTTTAAAAATATATTTTATAGTCTTCTACGAATTTTAAAGAAGACACTTTGGCAGTACATTTGAGTTTCAGAAAGATATTATATTATGTTCCTAGAATGCGCTTATGAAGCGCTTAAATGCCTGATTTGAACCAGCGGCTTCTTGCTCGTGATTCCGATGATCAGACACCTAATCCATTTGCATAGCACGCTTATATGGAAGTAAGACTTTCACCACCGTGTTCTTCCACTTTGAGATCGACCAGAAGGGGCCAAATTATTAACAAATTTCTATTAAGGCCTACAAGCTTATTCAAAACTTATCTTTTACTTTGCAAGCTTAGTTCTAAAATCATTCTTTTGCTTCCTTAAGCTAAGCTTACTTTGAAGAACTTACATAAACATTCATCTTTATGATCCTCACGTGCTCGCAAACCGTATCGAATAGCTGTTATGCCCAGCTCCATAATAATACTACAAAAATTCGCAGCCTCTCTCTTTCTGTTCGCTGGCTGCAAATCATCATTAATATTCCAAAAGTTGTGGGCGAAGCTTTCAGCACAAAGTTTTGCCAAAACGTAAAAATTTTTTACCCTGTTTAACTTGGCGTAAATTGTGCGCTATAATAAAAGCCTGAAGTGCGGGCGTAGGGCGGGCACTTTACAAGGTTTAAGTCCATCTTCAATTAATAATGAAGGTGTTAAATTGTCGAAATCTGTGCGGTGGCGCCACCTAGCGACCTACATTAACCTCACACACACACACACACACACACTTATACAACCAAGAATCGGCAGGAAGCGCTGCAACAACAACAACAACAACAGCAGGAGCAACAGGAGCAACAGCAACATCGCTAGCTAATTAATGAAAATGCTTTGAAATAATTATGCATAATTTTTAGTGTATACATTGAGCAGTTTATGGCTGAGTTATTACAACAGCTGCTGTCGAAAGTAATTAGCATATGACCGAAGGGGCATATTGCTGGCTGGGATGGGCGGAAGACGGATCCGAGATTGTGGGCTGGCCGCAACTTTTTGGGGCATTTATGGCATGAAAATGCATTTGAAAATGCCAAACTCATATAGGGAAAGCAGTTTGACAACTCGATTTCAAAGTAAACAAATGAGCGACACACACACATATACACACTTGAACACACCCGCACACACACACACAGTTGTATGTACAAGTTGCATTGCACAACATGTTTTCCATTTCGAGTGTAAACAAAATTCTAATACGTAGAACATATTGCTGGAAAATTGCTTTCCTTTCGGCAAAAGCAACAGCAACAGCTATCAGCAATGGCAACTGGCAACTGGGAACAGGAGCAACTAGGAGAAAAACCGAAAAGCATTGTTAACAGCAACAGGAACCCAAGTAGAGCCTGCAGAAGAGACCAAGACAAGCGGCGCGAGTCGTGGGCAACGGGGGCGGGCCATGGGAAAGGCGAAGGGAACGGGGAGCGGGGAACGGGGATGTGGCAAACCGAACGAAGAACGTCAAACTTTTGATGTTGCAATTTGTAATTCAAGCAGAAAACGAAGCGAGCAAATTTTTCCCTTTTCTTTTCGTTTTTCTTCTTCTTTTTTTTGGCTCTACTGACGAATATGTGAATGGCTAAATATGTGTGTGTGTGTAGGCGTGGGTGTGTGTGTGTGCATGAATTCTATTTGAACACCTAACATTACGTATTAAGTCGAAGTGGAAATGCTCTACAAATGCAAGCATAATATAGGATGTACTTATATGATATAAATAATTTTGGATTTCAATTTCAATTTCAATAATTCATGGTCCAATTAGATAGAGCTGATCAGTTCAGATTTTAAATATAAATATTCTCTGGATAACAATGCAAATTTATATAACAATACTAATATATTATATATTAATACAGTATATATTAATCAAAAAATCAATCCAATCCAAAAAAGTAGATCAATTCTCCATCTTGGGAGTATATATATTTTTTAAAAAACATTTTCTCTGTATAATAATGAATATTGAGTTCTTCTACAAAGATTTACGTAATTCATTTTTATAGTTTGAGAAATAATGAACTTGATAAATAGGTAAAATAGGCGTGTTGCCCGCCCATATGTAAGATCTATAGACCCTCAATATGAGTTTTAATAAAACTCAGCTGCAATTTGTTGTTGATGTTGCTGTCTGCTTCTTGCTGTGGCATGGCTCGGCGAGTGCTCGTAGGAGTTTGCCTGAATTTTCTTCATCACATTTAGCCCGTTGAGTTTTCTTTTCGTTGGGCTCCATTTTCTTTTTTTCTCTTCTTCGGCACATTGTGTGGCGCACAAGCTATAAGAAAACTTTGGCGCTTGAAATATTGTTAAGCGTGGCGTGCCTCGTACCCTGCTTACCACCCCCCGTCCTGATCCGTGTGTGAGCAACAGAGCCGCAAATAAACAGAGACTGGAGACTGAAGCTGGGCCTGTTGATGGAGGCGACACAGCTGGCGGTCCGCCGAGGCATTTAAAATGTTTTGAAAGTTTTCGATTTGACCATAATCCCGGGCACTTGTTTAGCGGTCCTGTGTCCACAACAATAAATGCCCAAATACGACTATGTGCTTAAGTACCAGGCACATCTTTTCCCTTCATATTTTTGGGATTATCATTGTTATGCTGTGCCGCCTGGTCGCCTAAGACCCGCCCCTATCATTAGCGTTTGGGCATTAATTGCTAAAAGATTAAGATTGTTGCCTTTTCTCCTCTTACTTTGCTTTTTTTGCGCAAACCCAATTGTTATTTACTTAGGAGCTAGAGCCTGAGTACCTACTTATAAGTAGGAAGCGTCTCGATCGACGACTTTACGCTCCGGCAGCTCTATAAGAAATTGTAAATTGCGCTGAGCGCAGCTGTCGTCGACATGTTCACCCCTTTTGAGCTGCCGCTCAACAAAAGATCCTAAATTTCTATTTATTGGCAATTTAAGTGCGATATAAATAATTTGGCACTCAGGTAGCAGTAGCAGCAGCAGCAATTGGCCTGACTTTGATGGAGCATGTGAACGATCCCTTTAAAGTAGAGCCTGCATAGATCCTGCTTGCGTAGATAATGTATTATCAATTTGTTAGGGTTGAATTAGCTCAATTTAAATGTTTCGGGCTCCCTATGAATGGATAGAGAATTCACTTTTGTTTGCGGCCTAACCCGAACGATAGGGTTTAATTGATTATGCACTATTTTTCACGATACATTTAAGGGTGAATCTTTGATGTGGTTCGTTTGCTTCTCTAGTGGCTCACGGTGGTGCAAAATATAAGCGAGAACTTGCTTCGAATGTGGTGCAAACAGTTTCAGAACAAGAAATAACAATTAGAGGAGTTTTCTTTTTAAAAATTAAACACATTACATTCAAAGCTCCAATTTGTTTTCTTGGTATTCCTCTCTTATTTGCAGTGGTTTATTTGGTGTTTTAATCAAAGCTTGATGTGGTTAAGCTTGACTGCTTAACGACGCAAATTGAAGCAAAAATTGTATAATTAATTAAATGATTTAATTTACTTTGTACTAAAAATACATGCGTATACCGAGAGAAAACCTAAAAAGCACCGCATCATCCCCAGCCCAGTAAAAAGTAGAAGAACCCAACAAGAGCCGCAAATACCCACCGCAGTCAACAAAAAACCTTGTTAGTAATTGTGGTAAATGTGATTAGAAAGTTTCGTGGAACGTTCTTCTCCTTAGCAATGCTTTCCCCTATTTGATTTTTAGCACCAGAAAAACCAAAAACTTTTAACCTAGACACTCACACTCGCACACACACACACACACACGCGCACACGCACACACTTACCAAGCCGTAAATAGTTGGCCTTTTACGTGCGTTAATGATGTTTTCTCAATCAAAAAGTTAAATCTTTCAGAGCGTAAGAACAAATTTCGCTTGCTGCCGAGGCACGCAAAAATGTGTTGCTACCACTGCAGGACGAAGCACGACGGGACGCATAGTGCAGAGGGGAGGGGAGGGTGGTGGGAGGCGTTTCGTTTGAACAGGGCCTGCGTGTTAAGCGTTTTAGGAACTGTCGCTTTTGGGGCTGTACGGCTCAAGTTGTGGCTGCCAGCGAATCGAACAAGAAAAGCTAATTACAAGTAGCTAAAAGTTGTGCGTGTTTTCGCATGAATGGTGGACAACCAAGGTAAATGAGGGGCGAGGGAGCGCGGGGCGCCTGATTTAGCACTGCAAGTGTGAGAGGCACAGGTACAGGGTGTTATGCTTTGGCAAAACACCTGTTCAAAACTGTTTGAAACTTTGATTGGTTTTTATATGATTTTCTTCGTACTTTACTTTTTTTTTTCTCTTTGAAAGTAGCTTTTAGGCAACTTTCGCGGCGTCTTGCCAAATGTGTCAATAATTGGCCTAGAATTTGAGCAAAGTTTTCAAAACACGCTGCGAGCTCTTAACAAAAATGTTGATTAGATCCCGAGCAAGTGGGCGAAGTAAATGCGTATTTACAATTTAAAGTGTGCATTGTGTTGAATTAAAATTAGAAAAATAAATATTTATGAATTTTCGCGTATTTAAAACTTGCTCATTTTTATATCTTTAAAGTGCCGATTAAAGTATTTCTTTAATATAAATTAAATAAGATATTTAATGCTCAGTTGTTGGCGCTGACCGTTCCGTTCAAGCATAGGAATCCGCTCAGCTGCAGCAATTATGAATTCCATTCTAGTTGGGCAACTTTAGTGTTTCCCAACTCTCATTCATTCAGCTATCCATTCATTCATTTATTCATTCATTTTGTGCCCTTAGCTCATGTTCCTGCCTCATCCACTGCTGCTGCTGCTGCAACATTCCAATGCTTTGGAGTTTCCCACTTTGAAACTCATGAGTTTGGCATAAAGTTGTGTGCAAGGAGTTTTGGATCCCTTTTGTGGCATTGCAGAGCTAAAGCCAAACACTTACTTAAAATTTGAACCCCTTTTTGGCTGCTCAAAAATCGTTTTCAGTTCAGTTTTCAGTTAGCTTCACTTTTAGTTCACTTGCACTCATTTTGCGCTTGTTTTTCTTGAGCTCGCTTCAGCTTTCATTTTATACCCTGAATTCATTGAAGACTTGTGAAAAGGGCATCATGTTTTTATGCGAATGTATGTGACAGACAGAAGGCTTCAGTTCTTATTAAATATATTCTTGAGCAGGATAGCTAGCTGAGTGGAATAAGCTATGTCTGTCTGTCTGACCGTCTGGAGCTTGTCGATATCTCGTCCCATATCCCAACTATCTCCAAAAATTATTTCTTACACATGGTTTAAATATAACTTCAAATTGTAAGCAAGATCGAGATCATGCTAAGAAGTTCTCGCTTAGTATGTAAAGAATACAAATATTATCAAATAGGAAATAATATTATTAAAGATAGAGCCTTTAGTAATTTGGTACATACAAATATTGGGGTACAACATTTAAGCCCTGTAAATTTCCTAAGGTTAGACAAGAAACACGGACGATAGGACAGAAAGCTAGAATGTTTGTAGCACCTCGCAAGCTGCAGGGTAATTCCTAGTCGAACACATCCGACAAGAGCACTTTTTTTTGATTTTGTTTTAGCTATTTGGGAATTTTAATATAAGTAAACCAAGCTATTGCTGGCTGGAATTTGTTGTTTTTCCCCACACTTTCTGAGGGGGAAAAAGTTCTTTATCTACGACCAAATAGTTTCTGACTATTTCTCCATCAATTTTATTGGTAATACTTAGACAAAAGTTTGCCCACATTACAGAGCGATATTTGCACTGGACAGCGGGAGCGAAAGAGTCAACGAGCTAGAGCGAGAGCTAAAGGCAAGCAAATCTAGCTGTTTTAAATTAAAGGATTTGAGACGTTAAAGTTTGTTGGCCAAACAATATTCTTGACTATGGCTGCGACTGGGCATTAGAAAAGCGTTTGTGTTTGATAAATTTGTGCAAACGAACTGCCCAAAACACTTGACAACACACAAAAACTAATAAAGAACTTGCGACTGCAATTTTGTTTTGCTGGTTTGTCTCTGCTTGTAATTGTAATTACTCTTGGGCCACTGCCTCGTCTTGACTGCAGCCCTCTAATTGTGACAATTGAGTGTAAAAGTTGCTAACTTGTAATTATCACTTACAGTACAGCAGCATCATCACGAGACCCCCCACCACGGCACTAACTCAGAAGGGGGCCCTGCACACCCACACACTCACACACGCACACGCACACGCACACAGCTTAATTAATAGACAGAACACACGTTCCATGAACCAAAATCCGCACACAATGCGCATCTGGCTTTTGCCCCTGCCTCCATAACATGACGCACAGAATTCTCTGGCCGCAATAATAATTTACATTTTAAGCCAATTCTGAAAATGTTACACAAAAAAAGTTTCCATTTTCACAGTTAAATAAAAATTAATTACAACAATTTATCGTCGTCGCTGCAACCGCACAACAACTGCAAAAAAAGTCACAAACGCTACGTAACGAATGAATTACAAGGCATACAAGCCCCCAGGACAAATATCCTCATCCCCATCCCCATCCCCATCCCATCGCACCTCACCACACTTTCGCCTTCTTCTGCTTTCTGCGCCCCATAATGTGCGGCTTGTTGTTGTTAAACGTTGCCGGACGTCGCTTCGCTTGAAACTGGCTAAAACGCCAAATGTTAAACCCTTTTGTTAATGCAGAATAATTGCTACGGGTCCGAGTTTCCAGTTCCAAGCTCTGATGTTGCACGGCAAAAAGCACGTCAGAGAGGCAATGGAATTTTCTTTTTTTTTGTTATTTTTTTCTCTCTGTCTCTCGAAATTAGAGCGACTGCCGCTCGACCGGGCAAAGTGGGCGTATGCCCAGTTCCGTTTCATTTAGTTTTCAGTTTCCACCTAATTTACCCAATTGGGTAAAAGTGCTTTGTCATAATCAGCCCGGGAGCAGGGTTCGCATATCTAATGAATGAGGCCCAAAACGAACGGGCGGTGTGCACGAGGTGAAGGGGAGGCGCCATAAAGCAAACTTTTCGCTGGACAGAAAAAAAAAGAAGAATGAAAATAGCTCCATCGGAATGGGTCTATTTGCACTCGACTCTCCGCCGGGCACATATTTATCGAGTTGCTAATAGGCTGTCACATAATTAGCCTTGTAACAACAAAATCGGCTGCCCAAAAAGGCAGGCAGAGCCGAGACAGAGACAGCGACAGAGATAGAGGTGGAGATGGAGCGAAAGGACATTAGCATTAGCCGGGATAAAAGTCAAAGATGCTTACGATAATGTCCGGCGGTGTCGTTGCCAGCGACTAATGCGCTTTTCACAAACCGACCATGTACATGGCCTGTTTGGGGTTAAATTTCTTTGGAAGGACAATCCAATGCACTCTAAACTGATTTATCTAAGATTTAAGTTAGAAGCAAACAGAAATGGGACTCTCTAAACTGATTTGATTTTCTCAAAGAAATAAAAACGGACTCACCTTTGGAAAGCTCTACTTGTCAGCAATGTGACAAGTATATCCTTGTATATCCTTGACATTTTTATCACGCTGCTTTCAAAACTGTTGTTCAAAATTTGCTGCAGATAAACAGAAATTCATAATAAATTCTTAGAATAATCATATTACACTTTAATTATGTATAACTTTAAGGATATCCTAGTATATTAATTAAATATGTTTAAGTACTGAACAATTTTGAAAAATTGTTTAACAGACAAATAAGAGCATGTCTAGAGATTCTGCATTTCTCAGTTCTCTCAGTTTTTTCCGAGCTAGCATGTTGCATATCGCTGCCAAAAGCGAAGCAACCCCTGTGAGAAAGTTCACAAAGGTAGCAAATAGTTAGCATCTACTCGGTTCAAATGCGCCTTCCCAGAGGTGTCATCAAATTACCAAAGTGACTTTGAAAAATTGTGTGAAAAATGAGTTCAAAATCGCATCCCAAAGGGCACATACCTTCCCCAGCCCAAGCCAAAAACAGTTGGTATTAAACCTATTTTGCATGGCTGTTGCAATTAACGTGGCAGAGCAGCAGCTGCAATCAGGCAATAAATATTCGATACGGCGCAATGCGAAACAAGGCGGGGAGGAGCGAGGCGATGATTATTGTTTCAACGCCTCAATAATTCGAACAATTTTTTAAAAATCGCTCACAAAAAAGGCAACAAGCAGTGCAAGGATTCAGGATCCATAAAACGAACACACGGGCAAATATTTGTTGCCGCTGGTCAAATGCAAAATGCAAACGCAGACCGCGCTGTAAGTTGGCCAATTTGTGTGTGTGAGTGTTGTGTGTGTGTTGTGTGCATGTATGTTGGCAGGCCATGTTGCCGGCTATGCCAATGGCCAGTGCTAATTGCCAATTATGGACAAATGCGTTCGTGCGCGAAATTAAATTAACCCCTTTTTTGTTTGACACCAGCCGCCGTCGCCGCCCCTGGCGCACCAGGACCGCCAGCAGCACACACATTCTCATCCTTCAGCAAGTGCAGTCCTCAATCGCTTGTTGCCAAGTGGCCACCATGTCATCAATCAGCACAGCCACGTGACACGGACAAAACATAACTACGCGATGCGCAAATATGAAATATATTTATGTCCTCACAGCCATTAACTGACCAAGTTTGGGGCATATGCAATCGCTGACCAAATATGTAACAGCCAGAACACGATTTTTATATAAAACATAATAACTAAAACAGAAAGAATATTAAATGATCTTGTTGATGAAATGATCTACTTGATCTACTTGAAGTTCTTGAAGGTCCATTAAAAATCATCTCAAAATATTTCATTTCATTTCATTTGAGTTCTATAAACAGTCTCTATATTATTTAAAATATATATTTATATTTTATTCCTTAGAGCATCTTTTAGTCAGCTGTGGAAATCTCTTTGTGGAATATCTTTTCTCGTTTTGCCTGTGGTCTACTGACAATGTACACATCGTCGTGCAATTATTAAAAATTGACTGATTGGCACGGTTATATGTATGTATATTGGCGTAAAAAACAACGAGCAGATAAATATACAAAAATGTGAAAAGCAGCAGCAACAACAAAAACAGTTTAAAAAAAACCAAGTCAACACCCAAATGAGTTAAATGGCGAACTGAATCGAACCGCATTCAACCACATTACAAGCGCGCATTAAAAATAATATAATTTTGAAACTTTCATAAATAGCGACTGTCATTGCAATTTATTTAATTTTTTATTTACCAGCTATACGCCCACACAGTACACAGCAGCAGCTGCTGTTTTTATGAGTTTTCATTGAGGCCGGGAAAAGTGCAAAAAAATAAAAACAAGAAGAAAATAACAACACGCGTCGTGTCAGATTTTCAGATGTTCGGATATGATAATGCAAACAATGAGCCACATCACTTGTTATTTTTGTCATAAGTCAAAAGTTCCCCTTGATTAAAAAAAAAAAAAAAAACTATAAATTAACTCATCAGTGACAATTTTTGCCACTGAAATGTGAATAGTAGCGAGTGTGTCAAGGATTGTGCCCCAGTGTGAGAATCACGGAAAACAAAAAATACAGAATACAATAAATAATACTTTGATTCCATTTTATATTCTGAACGTCCAAAAGCTCTTTAATAGTTGACCATTTGGTAAGTAAATGCTCAAAAATTGTTGCCACATTTTAATCATATTTATCTGGCTTATTATTGGGCACATCTGTCTCTGGCTCCATCACTTCCTCCTCCTCCTCCTCCACCTCCTCCGCTGCATTGGAATGCTGACTGCTACGCGGCGATGGCGGACGTAAGACCGTAACGACATAACGTCCGGTCGAAGAAGGTCTCTGATTGTTGCGCATATTGAGGAAACGATGACGCAACCTTTCACGTCTCTCACGGTTGCGCTGCTCGATCAGCTCTTCAAAGTTCACTGCGGGCATCACGTATAGACTTTAGACTCGATAGCTGTGGGGTTTCACTGAACACTTACAACTAGTACTGCTGTGTCTCTCGTCGGATTCATGCCTGCGTCTCGATCGCTCGAAACGTTTGTGTCTAAATAACGAGTCGCCGATATCGTCGCCGAATGTTATGCCTGAGGTGGACCAGTTCATGGAACTGGTGTGAGTAGTTACACCACTCGAGTGTGGCATAAAATACGCCGCTCCCGGCTTATAGGATTCAGACGACCTTACAGACTAAAAGTGACAGTAATATTGCGTGTATTATCAAATGACTGACTTAATTATGATTAGGGTATTCACAGTTGCTTGCAAAGCTGCATAATGTCGAATTAAATAAATCTCTACTCTTTACTCTACTTGTCTGCAAACCAGACCCTAGTGCTTCCCAACACTAAGTAGTTTTTTATGATTCTGGAATACCAAGTGAACGGGGAACGGAATTATGAAAATGTCTCTCAAATCCTCGATTTGACTTAGATAAGCAACTCGTGTACTTACAAAAGTTGGTTCACGTTAGAACCTTCAGAGAATCTACCAAAGTTTAGCTTTTACAGCTTGACAGACAACCGTAAAGACCCCAACAATCTTACTGGTATGTTACTGCGCCCAGATTTCGATTGAACCAATCTGGCCGTGGAATGCTCCGGTGGTGCTGCCCGCTGTGACTCGTCGGCATATGGTAGCTCATTGGGAAACACTTCATCCCAGTACTGATCCTTGAGCAGCTCCGGATGCTCCTGATGCATTTCATCCACAATCAAATAGGAAACGGTCAGATTACGATCAATCATCCAATTGAGCTGCGAGCCAGTTGTTAATACAAAGCGCTAAGGCGTCCAGTTATTTACCTCGAAGTCATCATCATCATCGCCAAAGGGATTAATCAAGGACTCGGCTACCTTCAGCCAGCCCATGTAGAAGAAAAACTCTAGAATTGTCATTATGGGAAAGTACTGATCGATCCTATTGCCGGCGGTGCGACTATGCGGATTGTCTATCCACTGCTGGCCAATGACTCTGCATAAGAAGAACGTATATGTGGCCAGTGTGACCACCTGAGTGTAAACTAGAGGCACGCTGACCCAATCGTAGTACAGCAGGAATCCACACAAGCCTCGAAAGCGATTCAGCTCATCGATAATCGTTTTGACCGCATAATCATCCCGTATCTTATTCTCTCTACGGGCACGCATCACAATGCTGGCGGCCCAGACAATCGGCATCCAGTGCTTCGGATAGTACGGAAATTGAAGATTCAGCGTCTCAATGATATCCTTCTCGTTCTGCTGCAGCAGACCCGCGTCAATGATTTGATCATAGGTGGGGAAACGCATCTTCACACTGGGCGATATCATTGTGAACACGATCACTTGACACAGACACACATAGCGCAGGATTGTGCGCCGCATGGCCCGAGCACGGTCATCGAAGCCATGCACGCTGGAGCTAACGAGCGTCGCTATCGAATCCGGCCACGGTATTGTCGTATACTGAGCCCACCAACGATTCATTACAATCGACACAAAGAAGCCCAGCACAAATGACAACGGTATGAGTGTGGCATGGCTATTACAATATAAAACTACGGCCTCAAAGCCACTAAAGACGAGGAGGTAAGCGCTGGTTAGTGCTAGATGATTAAGGTAAGTACTCACCAGCGTGCCGTGTCGCTCATTGCCGTTCGATAGCATACTGCCAATAAGAGATACAAGAATAGGAACACAAGCAAATCAAGCCAGACCAACTTGTAAATACTGCCGCGCCATCTGTGACAGATACGAAACACGAAAAGAGGGTCAGCCCACTTTAAAACACAGCACAGCCTGACAGGAATATACCTGAATAATAAGCGCAAAAAGTTACTAATAAACCTTGAGGTGGCGACGTTAGCTGTGTAGGTGACCGTCATGACTGAATCAGATCAAGTTAGCAACTGAAATCAACCTACAATATTTCAGGCAAGTTATTTAAGCAAACTGAGAAATTTGTCTACGCCTACCGTTTACGAACAATTATTCATTTTAAATAAATCTCGTAAAATCCATTTACTTTGTTTTGTAATATTCATTTTCGAACATACTTGTTAACTTTTAATCTTCCAAATTTTTTTTTTACTCCCGAAAAATATGCTAAGGCCTAAATGTTGGCCTTTATTAAACAAAGACTGCAAAAGAAGTTGTCGTTTTTTGTGTTCGCGCTTAGAAAGAGACATCTTCGACTCCCAGTATGTATACTTAATATAGCCAAGTCTGTCTGTCTTTCTATGTGAAGCCTCTCAGCTTAACGGCTATCTTGAAACATTGCATATGTTCGTCTTATTGTTGCAGGCATATACATCGGTCGGAATTATTTTCCAGTCCTTTCAATGAAGGTGGGCTAAATATCTTTGGAGGAGCTATTTTGTACTCCCAATTTGATCACTCGGGCTCTAACATTGGAAGACACACATTGCAGACAAAATATGTAGTCTGCTCTTTGCACCCGTTCAGTTTACTCTCTAATTTCAGCCTTCATCAAAACGAAATCGAATATATCTATGTTTTTATTATATTGACAAAAAACTATATTGATATTGATGGAGCACTATAGTTTCTCGGCCCGAAACACAATGCGATTATTCTTTGCTTTTCTTGGCAACAAAACTTTTATCAGTTTGCATTGTCTTATCCTTCTGTGAGGGAATGGACACATTACTTCTAGGTGATTGTATCGCCGAGAGTGCTTCTGATTGATTTCCTGATTCTGACAGGTTATGCAGTTCGCCCTTTAGCAGATCAAAGGTCATGGCTGCATGCTGCAATTGCCTGGCGTGACGTTCGCGTTCCCGCTCTTCGCGCAGGCGGTCAAAATCATCTTTGCTGCTCTCACGAGTTGACGGCTCATCGTGCAAGTCATCCAAAAGCTCCTCCTCGTCGCCCTCGTCCTGGCCGTCCTGGGCATCCTGGTCGTCATCCATGAGTTCCAATGGACTAAAATCGACAAAGGAAACGGACGAAGAGCTGCGATGAATATTGAAGCGACGTGACGCAAACTTGATACGCAGCTCGGTGATTTCATCCTCGCCATCGAAATCAGTGAAATCGCGCTCGCTGGTAGTAGTCGGTGTATATTTGGGTATTTGTGAGGATGTAATTTTGGACAGGTCCAGCTTGGCGGTGGATGCTTCAGGCGGTGCATGACGCTGCGACTCGTCTGCGTATGGAAGCTCATTGGGAAAGACTTCGTCCCAGTATTGATCTCGGACCAAGGTCGGATGATCGTTGTGCATCTCGTCCACAATTAAATAGCTAACCTGCAGATTGCGATCGATTACCCAGTTTAGCTCAAAGTCATCATCATCATCGCCGAAGGGACAAATAAGTGTCTCGGCAACCTTAAGCCAGCCGACGAAAAAGAAGAATTCGAGTGTACTAAAAACTGGAAAATAATAGTTGACAATGTTCTTTTCGTTAGACTCGATGTACCGCTTTCCATTTAATTCGATGTACTGATGACCGAAAATGGCAGCCAGAAAATATGTATAGACCGCCAGTGTGACCACCTGGGTGTAAACGAGTGGCACACTGATCATATCGTAATGTGTGAGCATGTTGCAGCCCGCCCGGAACTTGTTTAGCTCATCGATCATGGACTTGAGCGAGAAATCGTCCCAGATGCGCCCCTCCTTACGGGCACGCGTCATAATGCTGCTAGCCCACATGAGCGGCATCCAGTACTTGGAATGCTTTGGAAACTTATCGTCCATTTTTGTTATAATTAATGCCTCGTTCTTGTTGAGCAGGCCCGTTTCCACAAAGTAATCATAGGTGGGAAACCTACGCTTGATTCCCGGCGATATCATAGTCAGCACCATGGTCAAAGAGAGGCAAACATAGCGCATTATGGTGCGACGCATTAGTCGTCCATGCTCATCCTGACCACGCACCAGGGCACTCACATAGACAGCCAATGGATCCGGCCAGGGCACCGTGATGTACTGACTCCACCAACGTTCCACAATAATGGCCACATAGAAACCGAGCACAAAGGACAGAGGTATTAGAGCTCCATAGCTGCGACAATAGTCCACAATGTTTTCAAAAGTGCTAGGTTATTGGGTTGGGCGGGATTATTGAGATGTGCGAGAAATGCGAATGAATTTTCAAACCGTTTGTGCTCATCCCCGAGCAAGTAGCGATACATGAAGGCCATGGCATAGAAAGCGAACAAGAAGGCCAACAAATCAGCCCAAATTATTTTGTAAATGCTTGCACGCCATCTAGTGGTGGTTTGCGAAAGCTATCACAAATCATTTACAATTCACTAACGAATGTGGCTTACCTGACCAATAGCTTCCAGAAGCAGCCGAAACGGCGGCAGGTAGCTACCTCTGCAGTATAAGAAACAGTCATGTTTCAGCACGTTCTACAAATCGATCTACAAAGCAGGTCGAAATGAATTGAAGTGAACGTGCTTAAGGATTTCTGAACGTATGAATGACTTTTGGCTTCGCCTACTAAATTTTCTCAACGGAGGCAAGCGAAGGACTACTAAGTTATATTCCAAAAATTGGCTGCTAAGCAAAAGTCGAGGCAGCGGAATCTGTACTGTGTGGGCACTAAAAGGACCTACATTCAAAATTTCTGCTCTTTCTAGCTCTTATGGGTTCTGAGATCGACGCGCTTATACATACGGATGAACGGACTGACGGACTTTTCTATCAAGAACATATGTACTTAATGGAGTGGGAGATACGTTCTTCTGCATGCTTCATACATTTACACAAAAACATAAATTCACGCTTTACCCGATTTCAATGGGTTCAGGGTATAAAAAGTGAAGTAAAACTCATATGTTGTCATTCTGGCGTTAAATGAAGGCAGCAACACAATTTGAGGCATTTAATTTGTGAGCTTAATTATTCAAATTAGATTATTTCTATTTGCTGGCGACAACGAAGGCAATCGCAATGCCAATTTGCAATCTCAGCCACAAGTGCTAGGCATTTCCGCACATTTTCTTCGAAAACTTCCAATGGCCCCCCCTCCCCCCTGTCACAACAATTCCAAAAACATGCTGCTTTGTAAGCCTGTGTGTTTGTGTGTGTGTGGGAATTTACTTAGTAGGTAGCTGCGCCAGTCGGTGGCAGTAAAATTTTAATGCCCACACAACGTGAGCTGCGTGATTTAGACCCCCGCGCCATCTCACTTGGCATACGCCCAATCGTATCATGTGCTCTGAGTGAAAGTGTGAAGAGCATTTCGAGTATCTTATCAGCGGAGCGTACATGTATTATTCGATTACGATTATGAGTATGAGTACTCATACTCGTGTCGTCGATGCTATAGCTCCTTTTGATCGTTTGCCCTATGACTATTACTGCGTAATCCGCAGAGAGACGAATACACTGAGCGAAAAAGTTTAATTGTATTCAATAAAATTGGCATTTGATTCAAAAATCAGAAGATTTTAAGCATACTTTAAAGGCAGTTCAAAAAGTAATTATTATTCAACGCTTTAAAATACTCTTTTGATTTTGCACTCGATTGATTCGCTCAGTGTATAATCCCATATGACGCATAGCCATAAACGGCTGGGAGCGGCCATAGATCGCCTTGGTTTAATAATGCCCGTAATCAGTTTATAGATAATTTAATAGTTGCTAATGGCGAGGCGTTTATCACACATATGAGATACAATTGTGTTTCAGCAACAATAATACAAGCTCGCGTATGGGTTAGTGAGTCCCCAAGGGGGTTGTTAATTTGTTGCGTCAGTTTTTGAAGCGTCAACGGCAAAACAATTCAATTTAAATTTGTAGAAGTTCTCACTTATGATACAAATCGTAATACATGAAATTACCGGACCTGACTGAAATGCCGTCTAGGTATCTCGTTATTATCAGCATATTCATAAATTAAACATTTTATTACATACATACACAGAGTATATACTAATTAAAATCACTTATTGTGCATGTCTTTGACACTTGTGAATGTAAAGATTGCCTTTGCACTTCAGCAAGTCTTATCTAGGCAGCCAAAGTGAATCAATTAAATTTTAGAAAAACAAAATCGAAATCTAATATAGATTACTCTATAAATGTTGATAAAAATACATTTGGAAATAGATGGAAAAAGATATATGGACAGAGTTTAGTTATTTTTGGAACTGCATTAGGGAATTGATGGCAATCTATATATATTATTCAACTCGTTTTAGCTGACCCATAAAATAAAATAAAACAAATATTTACGAGCAAGTTGAAGTGTTATTTAAGAGCTTTAGACTTTAAAACTCTCCGATCGCTCTTTCTCTCTCCCTCGCTCTCTCTCGCTCGCTCGCTCTCGGATTCTCTCTGCTAACTGATATTGCATTACAGTCTCTATAGTAACAACTGCTGCTGTGGGCCATATAGGCAAGTGTTTATTATCACTCAGTTTCAGTTAACGTTATTCCGCGAGCGCGTCAACAGCTGCAGTCGGAGCGAAGCAATTAAACCGCGTCGGCGTTAAGGCCGAGTCGTCGTCAGATCGGAAATAATACAACCATCAATACGGCAAATACAAATCTTATCTCAACAACAACATAAATAACAATAAATGACACTCGAAGTCGGCGGCCAGTGCGGGGCGAGCTGCGGCACCGGCAACAACAACAACAACAGCTGAGAGAGTTGATATCTCAGCACGTCAGATCGTAAACCTGGCCAGTCACAGCATCTTTTTCCTTTCTTTTTTTGTTTTACCTGTTAATTTTCATAGGCGCTCTAATTACAAACAGACCGCGTCGCCCGCTCGCCCTGACAAGTATTTACCTGCAGCATTTGTAGTTTTTCATGTTGTTTACCGTTCGCTCACTTCTCTAGCGGCGCTTTTGTATCTCTTATCAGTATCTGATGCTCGCTCTCTCCTGCTCCGTCTCCCTCTCTTTCTCTCGCGCTATTTGCTGTCTTCTTATCTTAAAGAACAATTCGAATTCGCGGCTGTAACTCAACGTCCGCCTGCCAGACGCATTTTGAGCTCGAACTTTGCCAGTTGTGTTGTCGTCGGCAGCGAACTGTGAATACGTATCGAATATACTCGTATTCGCACTCATACTTGGAAGTAACACCCATACACCCGCCCGTCCCTCCCTCATACAGCCGGCAGAAAGCAAATATTTGGACAGAGTTTGCAGCAATTGCAGCAGTCGGCAACTGTTTAAAAGTTGGTAAGTCAACTAATTAACTATGTAGAAAATAATTTATTATTAGATATACATCTAAAATATGCTACTACTATTATATAAATCCAACACACGCGCATAACTCTTCATTCGACATTCTGCTTGCCTCACCTAGACCCACTTAATTATCTTTATAAGCAAGAATATAAAATTTTAAAGAGGAAGCACAAATGTAAATAAACTGCGTAGAACCAAATAGTTCAGCATCTATGCTTATCAGTTAGCTGGGTTAGTCATTGGATAAGAGGACCAGGCCCAAAACGAATGTAAAATCGTGCAGATTCTTATACAAGAGACCAATTTTCACAAAGAATCAACTGGCATCAGGTAAAACCAGGGAAAGGATAACTCATTTGTCTTCCTTCTAAGAGTCAACAATTTTAAACTTTTAGATTTAAAAATAATTCAGCCCCTGCGTCATAATGCATATAAGAAGTAAATAATCAGACTCAAGTAAAACAATTGATTTCGAGCTAGGAACAATGGCCTAGCCTCGATTTGATTTGCCACGACTTGTCTATGATTGCAATTTGAGCTCAATAATTTGTACTGCATTTTATAATAATAATGAAAAAAATCGTTGTGCTGATAAGCGCCTGGAACATGGCATATGTGGGTCCCAGTATGGCGGTGTCAATTAATGTGCATGATCTTGGCACCTACAGCTGCAATGAATGAACTCTAAGCCAAGACTTAGACGGATGGAATTTTTTATAGACACAGAACCCAAAACGAAACGCGAGGTTTAATGAACCTTTATTCACAGAGATACCGAAATGGTTCAGCAATATTCGGCGTGGAAGGTGCTAACACGCCGCAAAAATCTAACGGCCGATGGCAGCGAGGGTGAGACCAAACTGAATCGCGTTCTGGGCCTGTGGGATCTGACGGCATTGGGCGTGGGCTCCACATTGGGCGCGGGCGTTTATGTGCTGGCAGGCCAAATAGCCAAAGATCAGGCGGGTCCATCGGTAATGATATCCTTTGCCATAGCAGCGCTCGCATCACTTCTGGCAGGTGAGCGGCAAACAGCTTCATTTAAATGTACATACACCTAAATGCATCTTCCTGACAGGTATTTGCTATGCGGAATTCGGTGCTCGTGTGCCCAAGGCGGGTTCCGCCTATGTCTACAGCTATGTGTGCATTGGTGAGTTTGTGGCCTTTGTAATTGGCTGGAATCTGATATTGGAGTATGTGATTGGTACGGCCAGCGTTTGTCGCGGCATCAGTCTCTATTTGGACACGCTGCTTAATGACACGCTGAAGGAAACCTTTGCCGAGGTGGCGCCCATACATGTCAGCTTTCTGGGCAGCTACTTTGATTTCCTCGCCTTTGGCTTGGTTGTGGTCTTTGGTGGTGAGTTATTCGCAGCAACAGTTAGTTAAGGAAAGGCCCCTTATCAAACTGATTTCTCTTTTTCTAGTTGCCTTGGCCTTTGGCGTGGAGACCTCAGCCATGGCCAACAATTTCGTCACGTGTGTTAATATTTTCATTTTGGGCTTTGTCATAATCGCTGGCGCCATTAAAGGTGAGTCTCTTGGGGATTCCTACTATCCGCCAACTATAACATAGTCTCTTCTTTTCTCTTCTTTTAGCTGATTTCAGCAACTGGACTGTGGATGCATCTACGAGTGTTGCTAACGGCACCGACATAGGAAATGGCGGTTACTTTCCCTTTGGCTTTGAGGGCACTTTAAAGGGCGCCGCCACTTGCTTCTTTGGCTTCGTGGGCTTCGATTGCATTGCCACTACGGGCGAGGAGGTGCGACATCCACGCAAGAATATACCACGCTCCATTCTGCTATCGCTGCTCATCATATTCCTGTGCTACTTTGGAGTATCCACCGTGCTGACACTTATGTTGCCATATTATGCGCAGGATATCAATGCCCCGCTGCCCTATGCCTTTGAGTATGTGGGCTGGCCGGTGGCCATGTGGATCGTTACCATTGGCGGCCTGGTCGGCTTGCTGGCCAGTCTATTTGGTGCATTGTTTCCACTGCCTAGGGTAATGTATTCCATGGCACAGGATGGTTTGCTGTTTCGCTTTCTGGGCAGGATCAGTCCACGTTTTCAGGTGCCAGTAACAGGCTCCATTGTGGCAGCTCTATTTACGGCCCTCTTTGCGGGTCTATTCGATCTGGCACAGCTGGTTAGCCTGCTATCCATTGGCACTTTGCTGGCCTATAGCGTGGTGGCCATTTCTATAACCATTCTACGTTACATGGAATACAGCGAAGACGTGGAACAGTCATCTCCAGCTATCTCCGAGGTGACCTCACTGACGACGCGAAATGTACGCTTCACCTGGAGCTCTATGTGTACACAGCTCTTTAATGTGCATCGTGTGCCGGAGCCCAATCAGATCTCCACCAGAATTGTGGGCGTGCTAACAACTCTGTTTTGTAGGTGCAAGTGAGGCGTTAGCCTCAGTTATTTTTCGTTGTTAACTTTATTTTAATGCCTTGGTCATTTGCAGGTCTGCTCTCCTTGGGTCTTGGAGTGCTACTCATGCAGGCCTATCCCGCCATCAGCTCCGAGCGGCCCTGGGCTTTGACACTGCTAATTCTATTCATTGTGCTGATTGCCGTGGTGCTGTTGCTTACCTGTTTACAGCCACGTGAGCCACGGAGTCGCCTGTTCCGGGTGCCCTTTGTGCCGGTGGTGCCGGCGATTAGCATCTTTATTAATATTTATCTTATGCTGCAGCTGGATAGCTGGACTTGGATACGCTTTGGTGTCTGGATGATTGTGGGTGAGTCGCCCGCACAGTTGTCTATTAATTGCATGTTGTAGCCTTTGACTAATGCATGTTACCTTAAAATTGTACTACTAACCGTAATGCCTTAGGTATACCCATATACATTGCATGCTGGTGTCTCTATGATATCAAAGATCCAAAAAAACGTAATCCCGAACGTGTTGCGTTCTACCAAGCATTAAAAATGCCCAAAGAACTACCCTTAGTTGGTAGCAATGGCAATGGCTACCTATCCAAGCAGAGCACAGTTACGAATGAAACGCAAATTGTGAGAAATTCCAGCAGCTTGGATCAGATACAAAATATGAGCGAGGTTTTTGAGGACTTGAAGGAGCACAAAAATGCCAATGGCAAAATATTTTATGTGGAGGATGCAAAGAGCGTACATTCTAGGACTACGCTGGGCGCCAACGAAGCTGAGGACGAACACTCTGTCATAGCGATGCTCGATGATGTGCTTGATGCGGAGGATTCACAGCAGCAGCAGCTGGACCAACAACACATCTTTGGGCGTAACTTTAGCATCGATTCGGAAATGTATCCCAGTGTGATAGAGACCACCATTGTGGCCACTGTGCACAGCAGCAGCAGCGATGATGAAGTAGCCAGTCAGCGATCCTTGGATCTGCACAGGCGTGAGGAGTGCGAACAGGCAGCCAGGGGAATGCTGCAGGAGTTATTTGATAGCGACGCCTTCTACGAGCAGCTACAGGCGGCCAGAGTAAGCTTAGAGACAGACAAGCAGCAGGTGGAAGAAGCACAGCTTACGCCAGCCCTGCTGAGAGCGCAACTCAAGCGAGTTCCTTCCGTTGCCTCAATAGCCTCACAGGCTTCGGTTGCCTCTGCCGTAGACGATCCGTTGCATTCGGAAAAGTTTAAGAATCGACTGAGCCATCTTATATTGAATCCGAATGCGAACAAAGCCAAGCGAAACGAAGAGCCGCCGCATCTGACGCCGACAGCTGAGGAGAAGCCCGCAAGGCCGCAGCTAAAGCAATCGAAAAGTGAAACCGATGTCCGCCTGCTGCTGCTGAAGGCCATCCGAGAACTAAAAGCGGACAATGAGGAGGCGAATGCAACTGAAGCTGATAATAATAATGGCAACAGTAACCGTAATGCTAATGCCAATGCCAATGCTGATGAGGCTGGTGCCGTGGCCACAGCGCCTGGAGCTGGAGCTGGCCACATACCGCGCGCACCGAAATTCGATCCGGTTTTGTACAGGACCATAAACAGCATTAGTTTGCACAAACAACGACCCAGTTTGAGTCGAGGGCTCGTAGTGGATGCCAAGAACATGGAGATAACTGCAGTCAAGCCTCTGGTTGACTCCACGCCCTCGCCCATCGCATCCGCATCCGTATCCGCATCAGAAGCAGAAGCAAAACCCGAGTCAGAGCCGGTGCCATTCAAAGCGAAATTGGAGGCCATATTGCAACGGGGTCCCTCGCATCGCCTCCAACAACGTCCGGGAGCGGATGTGGTGATGCGCCGTCGGCCGCAATCGGTGTACGTCGAGGAAACGCCAATTGAATGAGCCAAGCCAAAGATGAGGGTTGCAATTCTCGATTTTGTAGCATACTGTAAATGTAGCTGCCGCTGCTGCTGCTGCTGCACACTCTAGTAATCTGTTGTAATCAAATGTTGTAGTAGATGTAGTTGCTTTTCCTGTTGCTATAGAACTGTTAGCTAGTTACATGAAGGCAATACTAGATGATAAGTGCTTAGTTTTACAGCGGAAAACGCATGCAATTCGATTGCAAAATTCGAAAATTACGAAGTTATTGGGCTGCGGCTGTGCCACAGGGCCAATTAATTGAAGCGGAAGGCACTTGAAATCTGTTGAATGCAGAGCAAGAAATGTAGCTACAGTACGAGAGGGCTTCTAATAAATAGCTGGGTGCTCAGCTCATGAAGAGTATCCCGAAGAAGGAAAATATTTGTACTAATAATTAGAGTAAATTCTTGAACTTAGAACGCGCATAAATCGATTATTAAACCCTATCGAGCAACGAATATGAGAGTTAGGATTTAGTTTTTCCTAGAGAAAACTGGTTTTTATTATAAACCTTGTGATATTAACCAAACAATAAGGGAAGCAAATGTTCCAAAGATCATTAGTGAAACAATTATCGATACAACTTATTCGCATATATTATGATAAAACACTCCCAGGGATTATTCCAAATCAAGCAACAAAAAGCAATCTACACATAATTATTATAATAGAGCAAAAATGTAGTCTAAAGAAAATGGTATTATACACGTAAATCTATTGCATGTGCATGATAGCTGCCAAGTATTATAATTGTAAAATTCTAATGCGATCAGTTCGATTTTCAATTACCCAGGTCTATCCATATACTTTTTTTATGGACTGCCCAATAGCTATAGAGAAATGCGGAGACAACGCGCCGGCTGGCAGAAACTCAAATATTCGGAACACTTTTAAGACCCGAGAACAACATCAAAGAGCCTGAGGGCAAAGAATAGAACACAATCGAAACATGATAATTAATACATAGATGTATTATGTTCTAAGCCAATTTGATAAATGTGAACAATTTGTTGTTATAAATAAAAATCTAGTTGTAATTAATAAAAGTCAAACGCTTTACCTATTTACTCCATAGCCAAGTGGATCGGCATCCATTTGGAAATGTCGAGAGCAACTGCAGCAGCCGCTTCCGGAGTGGAGAGCGCAGAGCCCAAGACGATCGTTAGTTTATTAATAAGTCATGAATGGATCGTCATTGTCATTTAATTCCCGAAGGCCTTGTCTTCTGACTGACTTTGATAAATTAATTCATGTCCGCCGATCGTCTACAGGGCACATAGCTGGCGTGTGGCTAGAGACTCGTACAGTTGTTCATTCCCCTTGCCTGACATTGATTTTGATTAGACTGAAACATCCCCTGGGCCGTTCGGGCCCTTTCCTTTCCCTTTCACCCAATCGATTTGGGGCAGCGCTGCCTGATTTATGCGCTCGTTTTCTGGGCATTTCTCTGGTCAGGTTGATGAGGCCAGATTCAAGATTCCAGATTTGTATAACCACAACTGGCGACTCTTTGGCGTTGTTGCTCCTGTTTCTTGAGGGGGATGGTCTCAATTTTTGTGCTGTGTAAGTGTAACAAATTGTAATCGTATTTGCTGGCACCACTCACCGAATACACTGAATATCTCTCTGTCTGGGGGCGTGCCTGTGACCCCTCTCTATGCCGTCCTCCTTCAGCACAGCTGCCTGCTCTGCTCAGCTCTGCTTTATTATTATTAACTTTGTTATGGTGCACAGTAGTCGCAGAAGTCTCAGTAGTCTCAGTAGTCTCGCTAGTCTCATAGCTTCCGCAATTCCCCTTGCGCTGCGCCCACCCACTATTTCCCTGGTGGTGGGTTTTCGGTTTGTTTTGTCCGTTTGCCACACTTGCTGTCCGCCTCCCCTTTATCTAGTCAAGCGACCAAATAGTTTTATGGCATATTTATGGGCGCCAAAACTTAAAGTCAGTCTCCGGGGCTAAGACTTTAAGACAGTCCACACACGACTCTGTGACAAATTGCAGAACCAAAACCAAAACTAATTAACAGAGCAGCCAGCGCATTATATTCAATAGAGGAAGCAACAGCGCGCCGCACTCTTTTGTATATGATATACACTATCCATCTGTGGGGGATTCTGGAATATTTTTGGACTTGAAAAAATATGCTCAGGCTGCCACATAATATCCCACATTTTTGAATGCTTGAAAGGCTTTAAGAGTTTATAGATTAGATTTGAACTGTGCTTAGTTTAAACACAAGGAAAATCTATATAGTATTTATAAAATATTTTGTGTCGTTATTAGACAAACAAGTTTGCAAGTTCTCGAGAACTTTCAGAGCATATTAGCTGGATTAAAGTTTCCCTATGCTTAAGTTCAATAAATCCTTGTAATATATATAGTATTAAAAAGCATATTGTTGTTATTAGGCAAAACAAGTTTGAAAGTTCATAATAGTTGGCTTAAAGTTCACGTGTGCTGAATTTTAGTTTGAGGTAAATAAATCTATGCACTCTTTTAGAGAAAGCTTTACAAATATGCTTGATAAAGTTTTCAAGCTCATACCTACAGATATTTGCAAATCGAAGTTATTTATTTAGGCTGGCGCAAACAAATTTGCAGCTAAATATTGATGTTTGAATAACATATTGAAGCCCTATGATCCGTTCCATTAAATCAATGCAAAATCTGTTAGGGTATATACGCAAATGTAAGCTTTTTGGGCTGAGCTCTAATAACATTCCTGAACTTATTTTGTTATTTTCTTGGTATTCTTGTAATGTTTTTGTTTGAAGTTAGTTAGTTTTGCTGGCCAAAGCGGCTTTTCATATTCATCAAAATTGCGAGTTTCCATTTCCTTCGCATTCAGGAAAAACATAATCCGCTTACAGTCGCTACAAATGCGTATTGGACTCTGCTCGGACACAATTTTCCCTTTTCCTCTTCTATTATGGTTTTTCTTTTTGTTTCGAAAATTAAAATATGTGTGTAGTTTTAGCCCTAACCAAAAGCGGAAATTGTCAACGTCGGAAAGGCTCAGGTAAATTATAAATACGACTGCGAATGCGGGCTCGTAACCAACCTGCATGGAAAAATAGACGAAGGAGACTCATGTGCGTCGTCTGCTGGTCGGTCTGCCCGGTCCGGTCGGATTGGTCGGGCTGGTCGGATTGGTCGGGTTGGTCTGGCCAAAGTCAATGGGCACTCAACAAAAACATTTTGTCAAAACATAAAGGCGGCTGCTACTATACGCAAAGTGGATCAGTGGATTTGTCGTCCCTATTCGGGAAAAAATATAAAAACTAGTCAGTGGCAACAATGACAACAGCTGCACGGTTGCAGGTAGGTTGCAATAGGAAATGGAATTGGTCCAGGGATTGGACTACCGAAAAAAGGATTAGCATCTGGTTTAGCATTTTGTTCAATTGGACATGGGCAACGACAAATGCAACAATAAATCCCATCTATGTCAAGGTCTCAACTGCGGTCTGCCCGAGCATGTTGCATGTGTTCAGCACGGATTTGAGGCATGCAACTGAGAGGTGTATTTGAAGCTTGTGCAAGAGTTGGATTAGGCAGTATTTGTATAGAATTATGTGGTTGGCTTTGGGTACAACTCTTTGAAGACTAACATTAAGGTTAAGTGTTAGCAACTTCCGCTTAAAGGAATTCTGGAATTTGCTCTAATTGAAAGCCCTAGGGAGCCTATTTAACAATATCTTCATAATCATTTCGACAGAACAAGTTTATTGAGTACTTTGCGGATGTATCCTAGATACAGGGCCTCCCTCCCCTTTTCAAAAAGTTGGCCAACAATTTATTAGATTTGCTTTCATTCTTGTTTAATCATATTTTCCAAATACAATTCAACTCCTATACATTTCTTTTTCTTGTGTATTGAGAACTTCTTTTATTTAATTTCTGACTGAAAACAGCAAATTGTTAATCACAATTTGTTTGAAATAAATTAGAATTCGCTTGATTTCTCAGCACTTTTATTGAATCCTTGTGTGCCTGGACCTCAGCATAATTGCTCCTTTGTCATTTGCCACAACAGGCAGCAAGAGTCCGAGCCCTAACCTGAACCCGACCCGTACAAGAATAAGAACAACAACAATGCAACGAAAAGGAATAATACGGTTCTGATTTTCAACTCGACTTCAATTGATTTTTATGGCCAGCTTGTCGTTTTGGCCTGTTTCTTCGCATTCTTCTCATTGTGCACACAGCTCTCAACAATTCTATATTTCGCATTTATCTTTCCATTCCCTTGGCTTGGCGTTATACCATTTACGACAAATGGTTTGCTTGTCATAACCTTTTTTAATTTTTTCGTATCTTGTATCCTAGCTGCTGCTTCTACATTTTTTAAGTAGAATAATATTTACAGAGCACGCACAATAGACCCAGTGCACCCATCCAGCAGGACTCCTACGACTTGCGCATTGTTTTCACACTGAATTCCTTGACAATGAGCACAATTATTGAGCTCAAGACGCGGCGGGAGCAGGGCAGGGCAGGACAGGGGAACACAACTGCGAAGACAGAAGACGTCTCTGTGCATGGAATACCAAGCAACCGAGCAGCCAACCAATTCAAATTCAATTTGCCCCATTATTTGAGGCCCATTGTTCAACTAAAATTCTGGTCTAGCAGCAGACGCTACAATGCACTCGACTCGACTCGACTCAGCTCAACTCGACTCGACTCAGAGGCAGCGAAGAGACTGCAGCCCAAGTTAAGTGCAATACAAAAGGCGGCAGATTAAAAATAGCAAAGAGATGAGCACAAGATGAGAGTTGCTCGGCCTACCTCCCTTCCCTCTCCGTACAAATGAGGTAATGTGGTCCAGAGTGCGTCAGTCATACGCAAAGGAAAGTGAGAACGAAAGAGCGAAAGAGAGAGAGAGAATGCTCGACTAAATGAATGCAATAAGTAAATAACAAAATGTCGTTAGCATTTGTGACTGACACTCACAGCAGCTCAGCAGCAGCGCAGCAGCAGCGCAGCAACCGAAGTAGCAGCAACTCTGCCAACATCCTGGCATAGAAGACACAGAACTGAGTAACAGGACAATGGTAAATGGCAAATGCCTGCAATGGGCTGTTTCTGCCGTTCTTGACGTTGTCTCTGTCCCTATTTGCTTCGTACTTTGCTCCGAGTGCTGCAGCAGCAGCAACAACAACAACATCAGCAACAATCTCTCACAGCTGTCAACAGCAACAAATTGCGCGCTAAGCTGACATTAGATTTTGCGCTATGCAGAACCGCATGGCAGAAATGGGTCTGGTATGATACATGGCCCATAAATGGATGATGGCCCAAAATCATAACGACAACTGAATACCCTTAGCACGAGTATTTTCCACAAACTCGAAACGATATTTATGTAGCTCAACGCTATAATTATGCAATATATAATACAGTGGGTACTGATCAAGGATGTAAATACTTTATGGGTTCTTTCTATGCATTAAGCATCCCGTGAGAATGCCTAATGTAAGGGCACACAAATGTTCTTAAATACCGCAATGTTTAAGATAAGCTTTTGAGTACTCACTTTTTCTCTCCTACTTTTCCTCTCTCTCACATTCTGCCAAAATGTGCGCCAATAATGAAAAAGCTTTGCACTATAAATTAAACGATTGCGTATTTTCCCGATTGTTAAACAAAACTTCAACTGTGATGAACGGAAACACCTTTACAAGTATCATTTAACACAAAGATATCATGTTAAACACAATGCTAACAATATAATTATGTAATTTAATTTGGTTCGCCGTCGTTTTTACACACTCACGCACAGAATACGACCGATCAAAGGAGATGACGCGCACAAACTAAATTGTCGCACTTGCACTAATACAATAACAACCATTCGCAATGCGCGCTTTGGATAAACAACCAGGTAACGGGATCAAAAGCACTGCTACCATTGATGCAGTAGACGCCATGGATATAATAATTTTTATCCGCTTTGATCGGTCTCTCCCGCTCTCTCCATTTGTTGCTTTTTGGTGCAGCTGCAGTCAGCAGTCCAAAGCATAAAAGAATAATTTATCCACTCTCTGGATAAATGCTTTTTGCAAGTGCGGTTATCCGTGTAGTTGCCGCCATTAGAGAAATTTGATCAAATTGTGGACTAATGTTCTCTAGGTGCTCTGTTGCCCTATATAGATATAGTCAAATCGAGTCCAACTTTCATAGTTGCTTGCCAATCTGCAGCTAAGTATTATAAAGCTTTCGTTTTATTGGCGCATTGCGCTGGCTCGTTTGGCAGCCGTATGGAGTGGCTCATCAGCACATCAAGTGGCAATCATATTAACTGGGCTTAATTGTCAGCGCACAGGCGCAGAGCACGAGTCGATGGCAGTGCTCGGGAGCAGGAACGGGCGGCAATTCCCAGACTGTCCGGCGGCAGCTGCGGGTGCCAGCTTGTTAACAAGGTGCCAGCGGGCGCCGTTAACGTACGCTTCTGGCCAGGCTTAAACACTCGCTGTTCCTCTCTCTCTCTCTCTCTCTCTCTTTCTTGCTCGTTCGTGTGTTACTGACAAGGCCTGTTGCTGTTGATAGTCAAATGTGCGTATTTCAAATGCTCATTAGCCACAATTTTTGGACACAAAAATTACGTTTGTTGCCATTGGCAATGTTGGCAATTGTCAGTGCTGTCAGTTGTTCAGTTGGCACGTGAGTTTTTGGCAAGTTGTTGCTGATTGCCTGCCACGCAGTTACATTAGAGAGATCCAGCTCCCCTGTCACTGCTCCCCTTCCTCCCAGCCACCCTGCGCTACCTACCTACGCGCTATAACGCGCTGCCTATCAGCCTAATGTGTAAGCGGTAACTAACTAACTGAACGACTAACGTGCTGCTAACAAGGCGTGCACATCAGCACACAGCACACACACTCGACACACACACGCACACACACAAAGATTACAGTCCAACACATCAGAGCGCATCACACCGTTGAGCCACGCCCAGTTACAAGCGCAATTACAACAAAAGCCGCCCAAATTCTCGTTGTTCCGCATTATCAATTCCTTTAGTATTCAAATGCGCATTTCAGTTGTAGTTGTTGCCTATTGTTGTTGTCCATTGTTGTTGTTGTTGTTGTTGTTGTTGGAGTAGTTAGGAATGGAATTACGCGTTCTAAGCGTGAAACCGCGAAATTAAGCAATGACGATGATGATGCCAACGAGGAGGACGACGACGACGACGACGACGTTGCCTGCCAGCCACTTGTCAACAAGGCTTCATTCTCTCAGCCAGAAGCTTGTTCAATCTCATCCTCATCGCACATCCAATGTCTCATGTACACCCAATTCCCCCCACGAACCCCCCAACAAATTGTATGCAAACTAATCACACGCAAGCATTTGATGCGTTTAAAACACACACACACATACACAGAGAAACAAACAGGATGGAATTCTGCGTGCGATAACGAGGGCTGCTCAAAAGTTATTGTTTTCTTTATATATATATGCAACTTGTATTAATTAAAATTCTATATTCATATTAATAAATTATAAATAATAACATATTTATAAAGATACCCTGCGCACAGATTTCAATTGCTTAACACCTGTTCCTAGTTTTTCATAAATATATATGAATTTACCCACGCCTATTTTATTGCCAAATATCAGTAGGAGGGAGTCATTGTTGTTTTTATATTTACACATCACTGAAATAAGATAAGATAAATAGGAAGTGCATAAGAGTAAAAGAAGGAGAAAAATATTATAAAATACTTATTTAAAAATACTTATTATTAAATTAAAATCTGTATTTGAACTGATAAAAATAGCATAGAGGGTCAAATTTGGCCTGCATTTGTTACAAGATAAATAAACTTGGACATTATTTGGTAAAAGAGATTACACATGCACGTGAAAGAATGAAAACCTGTACTTTCATTCATGAGAATCGCATAGTAAGGCAATACTTTTATGTAGTAGCACAGCGCTAAGCGCTTAACCTGCATATTTGTAAATATTTAATATATTTCAAATTAAAATATGAAACCAATCTAAATTAAATAATTGTTTTGAGTAAATAAAATTGTCAGCAATTAATTATAGATATTGTTGAGTTTAAAAACAATTTACGTTCTTCAGGTCTGCCATTAATCACGCTCAAAACTTTTGAAACCACCCGGGTTTTAACTACTGTCGAGTTAGGAGCTGAGAGCTAAGAGCTGACACTGTTCATCTTTTATAATGTTGGTAATTTGAACATTTCAAATCAAATCTAAATGTCAGTTGGTTAGCAGCTGCGGTTCACTTGGCGCGTGGTCGTGGCAGGGGCATGGGCAGGGGCAGAAGCAGGTTGCCAGGGCGGGGGCGAGAGTCGGCGGCTGAAGAAGCTGGCGCCAAATGGAAATTGTCAACGGGCATTGAAATGAAAGTGCAGATTGGAAAATGACAGCAGCAGCAGCATAGACTAGAACCCGCAGGCACTTTTGATGAGAAGCAGCTACCGCAATGCCACGACTCGTATCCTTGTGCCCAACTCCCCGACTTCCGTGCAGATCCCGCTGCCGTTGACTTGCATAATAAATCGACTTGTAAATGCAATAAATTTTCAATTGGTGCCACAAAGGGCGCGCATTGAATTTAAAACGCTTTAAACTTGCAACATAATGAAGAGCAGCCCGACCAGACAGTCGGAAAGACTGACAGCCAGGCGGGCGGAGCATTTGCTAGCCAGAACCAGCCATTTTCCCGCTAAGGGCAAGACGCTTCAGGAACGCCAAAAATGTGCGAGCAAAACGAAAGGCCAGAGACGATGAAGTAGTAGAAAGTAGAAAATGCCAGGCGAAAACAAGAAAACAAATCACGTTTTAATTTTGTTTAACTAAATACGAAAATCGCACAGAGGCGTTGTCTGCCGAGGGAGGGGGGCAGGAGTTAGAAGGGGGGGAGCAGCCATGGTAGCTGTGCGCCTGATGACGTGCAACTCTCGTCGCCATTTTGTGCGCTGTCATGCCGCACACAATTAAAGCGCCCGGACCTCAGTAGGAGCAGCCATCCGCCACCTGCCCCCTCCCCCTCTTGCACAGCCCATAACCAAGTCGGGGGTTCGGGTTGAGCTCTGAGCTGGCGCACACGTCTGTCTCAACCGTCTAGTTGTATGGAAATTAAATTAAAATTCACTTGTACGCAAAAGTCGTGATACCAAAAGGGGGAGCAGCTCGGCGCAGAGGCGGGGCGGGGGCAGGGGCGTGGCAAGTCAGTAAGTCAGCGTGCGATTGGAAAACAGCGCAGATTTTTCGCTTTTCATTTTCATTTTCTTTCTTTTTTTTCTTTTTTTTTGGCAAGCAACAAATTAATTCGTTGCACTGTCTTTGGCCGAGTCGAGGGAAAACTATGCTAATGATATACGAAATTGAAATTTCCAAGAATATGCTAAATTTTGGTAAGTAATTTTCTTGACGGCCAAAGACTTTGAATTTCCAGTTGCTTATACATGAAAATATTAAAGAAAAAATGGAATAAGTTGGGAAATTCAATTTAATTGAAGTCTTCTTAAATGCATAAAATATAGAAATGAAGACTATGTAAATTAAAAGATAAAATCTAGCTTATTATATGCCACATTATTAACACTTGTCCATTAAAAATGTACTCAATTCTTTTGTGCAACGAGCGCTGACTTTATCATCGATGGCATAATTTTGACTATTTATTAACTCTGCGCTGTGGCTGCTAGACGCCTGCTATATTTAGCGCTAGAGCCGGAGTGAAACTGCAGCAGAAGGTCATGATAAATGACACCGAAAGTATCAAAATACACAGAACTAGCTGAAGTCTGCCCGGCAGAGCCAAAGAGCCCAGCTGCAAGCTGAGACGAAAATGTCCTTAGACGGAACACTTAGGAGTAGCATAAACTGTGTAGCGCCAAGGATATGACAGCTGCTGCTAAGTACCCATTGGCAGGGGCGTTAGATTTAGTGCCTCGCTATCTCAGACACACACATATATACATACACATGCATATATATTTACATGCATATGCAGATACTTGCCAGAGATACGGCTTTGATGAGCTATGCAGCACAAAGTTGGTGGCACTTTTATGACGATTACAAGAAAAACCTTTTTTCGCTGCATAAAAAATAAAAAAGAGAAACAACTGACACAAACACACGCCCTTCACCTTGCCTGTCAGCATCTTATTGAGCGTACATAAGCACATTAGCTGCGGTTTTATGTGCGGCCTGTATCCAACAGATACATAGATACAAAGATACACAGGCTGCATCGGCGTCCCTTTGGTCCACAGAACCGAAACTGAAACTAATTTCTAAAATGCCAATGCACCAGAGAGAGCGCGCCCAGAACGGAAAAGGATAATTGCCGAGCAAGAGTCGAACATATGGCAGACAGCGCCAGACGAACCCGTCTCCCAATGCCATATGGTCGGACAACAACAGCAGGCAAAGAGTTTCTTGAAAAGTCATTGCCAGCCATGAGATTCGGACTCGGGTCTCGGGACAGTCAGTCAGCCGGCACGGATTTGTCATGATCTCGTTTATTTTGTGCTGCTCGTGATAAATAGATTTGGGAATGGGAGACGCCCGTTTTTTATGGCCCAACATGGAACTTGTTAAGACAATACAAGGGTCGTCTCATGAAAACCGCTCAGTCATTTCCGATCAACGATCGTTGCGATCTTGTCAGAGCTCTTGTTTTAATTGAAATCAGAGATAGGCTACCGGAGGAAAAAGTCTTAGATTCGGTTTGTTACTTTTGTTTTAGGTGTGAAGATCGACAAGGCTTGATAATGGCAGCTCCGTGGGCTGCGACAAGCATTAGCTATTAGAAGAAATTGAAAGCCTATAAAGTTTAGAGGAGAGTCTAGAGAGTTATCACAACTAAAACGTCTATAAAACTAAGTCTGCCCACAAAAGACAGACGGGCTTCTACCTGACATTCGTTGACAGCAACAATTGTCGCAATGGAGCTAAAGCCGATTAGAGCGAAACAAAGAAGGCTCAGTTTCTTAAGGAATTGCAACGTGCAACGCAGATTTCTGTATGCAGCCGCCACATGTTGCAGCGCCGAAGGATCTAATAGGATTTACGACCCTTCGTCGAAGGACCCCGAACCTTAAGGGCATGCCGGCTGTTGTGACAACAAGAAATTTGATACCCAGCGATCCACATTACAAAGTCGCTTAAGAAGTTAACGTGAATTTAAAAGTTTCAACAATGCATTCTCCTGCATTAGCACGAATTTTGCTACCAGTTCGCTTCGTTAGACTTTTCCTGGTAGGAGCTGAGTTATTATATAGGGCACCTTTCACACCACATTGCAGTCCAGTAGAGAAAATGTTGGCGAAAGGAAACTGAAGAAAATTAACAGAATTTCATTAGATTTCCCATAAGGCAGCTTAAGCGAGAGAAAGCGTAATTTTTCACAGAATATATTTTTAAATTAATGCCAAAATAATGAACTATAATTAGCTTAAGTTTGCCAAGTTTAACTAACTATGTTTTGCACATATAGGAAGTTAATGAATTCGTGTTTGTGTATGAAATTACCCTCATATATAATTCGGCAAAATGTCATCCGATTTTCACGATATTTGGCTCTGTTTATTAATTTTATACGTACCACGGGCAAAGCCGGAGTATACCCATAGTATTATATACATATAAGTATTATAGTATCCCTGCAAAGTGTAGAATAGACAAAATTGTTTGGCTTCTGCCTTTAAAACTCTTATAGATGGATGGATAAATTATGTCAGGCCTAGAGGAAGACATCTCTGAACCCATAAAGCATATATATTCTAGATCAGCAGCAATTCTAAGGGAACTGGTCTTTCAGTTCAAAAGCAATTATATTAAAACTTGCATTGGTCCGTCTTTTTGTTGCAGGTGGTAAATATGCCAGATTGGGCCGCATCGGATAACTATATCATATAGGAACGAACGGTATGTTCTTGCATGAAGAAGTTTCTTGTTTATCCAGATATCTTTACAAAACTTGGCATTTATTAGTTTCAATATGCTCCTAGATATATGCAAATATATATGTTATCAAAATTGGACCACAATATCTACATCTATTCTAATGTGAAAAACTTGTTTGTTGTTTTAAGATATCTTGACCAATTCCTGCATCTTTTAGTCAAACTATGCTGCTACTTAAATATAGGCCAAGCCCTATCAAGATCTTACTAAAATTGTATATAGCTCTGAAACGTTTGAAAAATGAGTTTTGTATGGCAAAATATTTTGTATTTCAAGATATTTTAATCCAACTCAGCATTTGAATGCTCACATATCAGCTAAGCCGTAAAACAAATGTCCACAAGAGTATTAAGTCTTCGTCGCCTTTTGCCTTTTTTACTTTTCCCGCACTGTCCTTTAGTTACAAGCTTGAACTAATTGCAATTTGCTTAGGCCTCAGCTTCAACAGAACATTCTTGGAATTAGTCCCAAATTTGAAGCTTAATTTTTGGCAAGTATTGAGGAACTGGCCGAGTGCACTAATTGAGTGAAATGGAGCTAAATTTTCCTAACGAGCAGCTGTAATTTCTTTGAAAAACAACTGTCAACTGACGAGTGGACGGGCCCTGGTATCTGGAGCACCGTAAATACTCGACTTATCAATGCCAAATTGTTTGAATGCCAAAGTGCAACACAATTGCGTAAATTTAGGACAAATATTTGGACTTGTATTGTGTTATAAATTTGATTATCAAATGCATGATATTTGAGGCATGTTGATGTTGTGAGTGTCCACTTTGGGTCAAAATGTTTGTTGGCCAAAAACCGAAATGTGCCAAATCGCTAATTGCCGAAAATATGGACAGTCCATATGGCCAACAACTCAAAACCTGACCAAGCTCTGTCAATTGTCCTGTCCGCACACATCTTCTAAAGATGCAGATAATGATGTTGTTGCTCTTGCTGCTGCTGCTGCTGCTGATGATGATGATGATGAAGAAGATGCTGATGATGGTGATGAGCTTTTTGGCTTGTTTGGCATGCAATTGGAAAACAAAAAGTGTTATTATTGCCACCAGCACTTGAAATATATGGCAATATGTAAAAACACTTATGGAAATTACGAGCCAGTCGCAGTGCGACAAATGTGTGTGTGTGTGTGTATGTGTGGAGTGACTGTCATTTGGATGAGGTGGCTGAGTATACGGATTCGGACTTGCAACTCCAGCAACAACCACAACAACAACAACAATAACAACGCTGGCAACTACATAAATCGAATTATGTGAACACAACGAGGAGGCACTTAAGTGTCCTCTTGCCTTTCTCTTGTGCACTTTAAATTCATGTGTGTGTGTGTGTGCTACATACAAAATTCTACTTCATTTGTCTAATTCTCGTTGTCGTGTAGAGCCCTCCACAAACACACTTACACACATACACGCACTCCTCGTACACAAATGAAAGTAAATCCTTGGACTAAGCCTAGGCGAGTGTAGTTGTGCTTGCGTGTGTGTGTGCGTGTGTGTGGGTGCCGCAGAGGATAATCTGCATTTGAATAAGAGCATTTTAGTGTTTTTTCCAACTATGTATGTATACGCCGACGTCTGTGTGTGTGTGTGTGCGTGCGTGCTTGTGTGTATGTGCTGGCCACGCCCAGACGCCCATGTGTTGGCAAGCAGACAAAAAGACTGACAGACAGACCGACGCATCGGCCTTTTTGCTGTCCCTGTGTTACCCTTTTGGCTAGCGACCCATTTGAGCTTTGTCTTTGCGCTGCACAAAAGGTGGCAGCCCTGCCAACACAAGGTGGCAACCCCAAAGTATGTGCGTACTGTATATTATTATCACGATCATTTGCATTGTTTAAGCCCAAAGGGTACGTTCTTTAGGAAGAGTTTGTGTTTTAATTAGGCCAAAGTAAAAGCAGAGCGCGTTTTCAGCTGCAGAAATATTTTAAAGGCTTTCTGAGGTGGGAAGAGCTAATAAAGCATTATTCTACATATTGAGCTTTGGTTTTGGAGTAATAAGTGAACATGGAGAAAAGGTAGGTATTGATATTGAGTTGCATTATAGGTAATTGGAAGAGTATAAATATGCCGAGGGCTATTAATTAAAAATCTTTAAAAATTCTTTAAGCTTTTCAGCTTTCATTTTATTCATTGAATATGAAATATTGTCCTTGATGTTGATCTTGTGGAAATGGTAAATAAAAATTGTCCTCCAGTCTAACTTTTGTTATGCAGTATGTAACAATTGATATTTACTGCTGGCTGTGCATAATAGTTATATGGAAAAGTGTACATTTTCCGATTGTTATTAATGAAAATTATGTAAAAAATTACTAATCGAATCGATTTTCTAATTTTCTTGTCTGGCGCGAAGCATTTGGCAAAGATTTCATCTGATTTGGTATTTGGTATTTGTGTCAAAGCAACTGACAATGTGGAAATTAATATAATTTGCCTGATTTGGGGTCTGTCTGATGTCTCGCCCAGAGATTTGTTTGGCACGAATCGAAAATCAAAATCAATTTTAAGGATTTTTGTCTGCTATCGAAAAAAGAAAAGGCAAAAGGAAAACAAAACCACAGCAAAGCGATTGCCGAAGTGGGGCAGGCGGGAGTGGTTGGGTGGCTGTCAACTGCTGCTGCCACAGTTGATAAGGCGCGGCTCCCCACACAGTGGGGCGTGCGCCTCCCGCCTGTTTGGCTGGCAGATTAAACTAATTGATAAAAATGTCGCCCGTTTTCTGCACGTTGCCAACGTACGTGGCATGCCACAGGCCCGGGTTGCTTTGCTGCTGTTGCTTGTTTTTGTAATTTATGTAAAATACCAACGTGTAAGTCGCAATTTGTTTGTGCCCGGGTCAACGCTGCACCCCACACCCCCTCTCTGCCCCGCCCAGCTCCTGGGTGCCGCCTGGCAACGCGCAGTGGCAACAACATGTCTTGACTTTTAAATCCAAATGTATTAAATTTCCATGGCAAGTTCCAAGCTCTCAAGAGCGAGACACCAAGTCCATGGCTGCTCTTGTTTATTTGTGCCCGCATCGGAAGAGGGACTACGCAGGGGAGCTGCCGCTGCAAAGTCTGCAGCAAGCGCCCCTGGCATGGCCATGTGTGCTATGCTCATCTGGCCTGGCGTTCCCCGGCATTCGACATTGGGCATGGCAGCAATTATTCAACAAAAGCTACTGACAATTATGGCACACCAGCCATACAACATGCCAGGCATCAAAGGGTGGGGCCGTTTGTGGTAATGGTGAGTGTGGCGGGTGTGGCAAAAAACTGCGCTGGGATGTAGGCAATGGTTGGCACATTTTATCCCATGCGAGGGTCGGCCAACAAGTTCCAGTTGCAGTTCAAAAGCAAGTCTAAGAAGCGGCAAAGAAATGCTACCGAAATGAAACTTTTAAATAAATAAAGTTTAAAAGTAAGCTAAACAGTTTATTCATTGAGTTTAGCTTTAGTAGAAACCTCATTCGATTTGTCTGTCTAAAGTTTTCGCTTTTCACATTTGCCAACTGAATATGATGCATTTGTCTATCTGCGTGATATATTGACGTGTCACTCGGAGAGACAAACTGCTGCCTCGACCCTCTGCCGATTGCAGTCATACATGCCTACAAAACACTCAACCAACTGGCACCCACCTGAAAAGCAGGTAAAAACCAGAGTAACAACAACTGGTACGACCACAGAGCACAGCAGCTGCTGCTCGTGATGCTCCTGTTCATGCTCCTCCGCCTGCAGCTCCGTATGCAAAAATATAATTTAACACACATTTGCGCAATTAGATTCATTCGTGCAGAGAGCAGGAGAAACAGGTGTGTGTGGGTGGGTGTGAGGTGTTGGTGTGAGGTGTGTGTGTGGCAGCAGCAGCGACTGACAAACAAATGAATATCTATGACTATGAGAAGTGGAACATGTGTAAGAGGGTGTGTGTGTGTGTGTATGTGTCTGTAAATGTCACAATTTGAATACATAAAATGCAAATAAAAGCAAACCCACAACTCCAGCAACATCCCCCCTTCCCCCTCTGCCAGAGTACCACAATCTAAAATCCCGACTCCAGACATTTCAGATTCGCAAACATTTTGCAAATAAATTGCTTCCAATGCAGGCATCTATTAAAAGCATATAAAGCCATACAGCGGAAATGATGTATAGGCAGCCAGAGGTACCCAAGGCAAAACCCAATTGCAGCGAAAGTAAGAGCAACCGAAATTGTCGCACACACACACACGCAGAACACACACACCCAAATTCTTACGACCTGTTGCCCCACATTTTGTGCAGTGGCTCTTGGCTAATTTAAGCGCTGCAGGTATAGCTGCGCCCCAACCCCTCTCTCCCACGTCCACCCTCTTAAACTGCGCGTGCAACAATATATAAAATAAAATTTACACACTTGCAAATGTTGGCCATGTTCTGGTTCTGCTACGGCTTGTCTCTGTGCCCGTTCCCGTTTGCCGCTCGCGCCATGAAATATGCCAGGGAAAATGCTTACAAGTGTAAACCGCAGTCCGGGCACATGTATAGCTGTCAGAGGTAGAGCTTGTGGCTAGGGGTGGGCGGACTTTGACTATACGTAATTGTTTTTCATAAAATTTAATTTATGGCATTTTTCCACCCACACACACCGAGCGGGAAGCGGCATGTGTGACTGAGTATGTGAGTGTGTGATTGCACTTGAAACTTCAAGCGTTTGCCCATTTTTTGTCCGCCATATGCACACATATATCCATATATATATATGTATATATATATATATATATACATGTGTGTGTGTGTGTGTGCAGCTGGCATTAAAATGTATTTGCGCATTTTCAAATATGCAGCCAAAATAATATGTAAAAAAACTATATAAAAATTACTAGAAATTTTTGTGACATTTCTATTGAAGTATGTGCATGCATATTTACTCATGGATCTGTATAGTATATGATATCGTATGGCTGTCATGTTGGGCCGTGACAAATTTAAATCCAACTAAAAGCTGCCTATAAAATAAAAGAGCCATCGGGTTTTAACTGGATGAACTGAGAGCTTAACTAACTGGCATTTTGTAGCCTTTGCTCACATATTACAATTGACACGATTTTTATGGCATTCCATGACATTTGACAGCGGATTCAGAGAGTTCACTTTTCTAGGCCATGTCAGCACCTACTTACAGAGCATATATGAGAATGTTCAGAATGAAAGGCGTTTAAAAGGCTTCCTCTAACATTTTCCAAAGCTATTTTTACGCTTTCTTATATTATTATTACTATTTATTCCTGCTCAGCTTTCATGTGCTTCCTTAAAATATTTTACGCTTTCAACTCCTTTAGTTGGAGAGTTCTTAAGCTAACTCAAATAAGAATTTATAAATATTAAGAAATATTTGAAATTATGATTTGGGTTAACTCCAACCTATGTCCTGGCATTTGGCATACTTTCAGCCTTCAGTTGTTGTGGTTAAGCACCGGGAACCCTTCGTACAGCTAATGATGGCATAGGAAAGGGTATTTAATTGCCTTAAGTCTCGAACCCATTTGCAGAAATATTTAAATTAATTTCCCCCGCCATTTCAATTTCTAATTGCGCTTCCTGGTTTTTTGATGTGCCCGTGTTCGCTTTTCAAGTCAATTATTTGCTTTGAATATGCCTGAAAAATTTCGCCGCTTTGCGCCGTTTTAATTGTTTCCATGGTGGCGTTTGCTCGTCATTTTTCGTTACTCAATTTTGCTATTTTTCTTCTTTTTTTTTTTGGTTGGCAGCGAAAGGGTTCGCCCTCCGACAGACAATTGATGTTCTGCGCACCTTTGACAGAAATCAAAGCCAAGCGACGCTCCACAAAACTGCCGGCAGGCACTTTAATGGCAGTTGCTGTTTGAGTTGCTGCCTTGTAGGCGCCCACACCTGCTCGGAAGCCTCCTCTAAGCTGATGTGAGCTGCCATTGCGTGCATATTTGCGGTTGCAGAGCGGCTGGAGTGCTTTCAACCTCAGCTTCAGTTAACGCTGGCTGCCACAGCGCGTGGCACGTTGAGTACAACGCACAACTATTTGGTTCAACCGAGCATAAAACTAAAACTTGCCTCAAAACTGTGTCAAAATTGAGGCGCCGTCAACTCCTACGTCGTCTCATGCCAGCCGAGAACACAGCACACAACACGCAGCACTTAATAGGAAGCCAGCATGCCGGTATAAAGACGAGGAGTGGAGCTGGGAGTTCTTGCTAGGGCATAACAGGAGCTGGCTTATGAACAGTTTGTGATTTTCAGCGAAAGTTTGCAATAAAAGGCAACTGCATGGCGACATTGTACAGATTTTTCCACATTTTCCTATATGACTTAAATCTTCGTGACAGAAATTACGTGGAATTGTGCACAAAGCAGAAAGCTTCCATGTTCATTTGCAAGCTACGTTATTAGGAGAATATGTTTACAATATTTTTCCATCGAAAAATGAATATATTTCGTTTACAATACCTTTGTACTAGTTCTTAATGAGAAATTCTTAAGCTCAGGATTGGAATATGTTGAAGTACATTTTAAATAGTCAAGTAGAGAAAGAAGGAGCAAAAACAAAGCATTTCTGAAGGATGTGCGCGATTAATAATTATTATGATTATAATCTGAATAGATTCTAACAATAAAAAGTCTTAAGCTTCCCACTTTATCTTAAAACAGTGCTAAATGTTTGTTTTTAATTTATTTGATATGCCAAAAAGTTCCTATAAGCCTTGCTTGTTATCGTAACTTTTCTAATTTTAGCCTTAATTTGTGATTTTTTAAGTATATAACTAAGACGTTAAGTTCGCAAGCAAAGCTGCTCAAACATAATTCAGGCTTTTGAAAAGAAAAACGACCTTGGGCTTAGTTAGTTTATGTTTCAAGAGTGGAAATGCCAACCTCTAATTAGCAGTAAAACAAATTGCATGCTTCAAGCCTTCACAGCTTCCGCTGCCGCCATTTTGTGCTGCTCGTGGCAACTGTAAATGCAGCTTAAGATGGCGGCTCCCCCTTCCACACGACAAGCAATTGCAGCTGCAACTGCAAAAGTTCGATGGCTGTCAATAAATATGAAATTATTTGGAAACGTGTGCGCGACACGTTGAAAGGACACGAAGATGACGAAGAGGGAGCGAGAGAGAGGCGAGGTGAGAGGTGCGAGGACGACATTGACACCGAATTGGTGTGAAAAAGTAAGTCACGAGACTTGAACGAAAAGTGCAGCAACTGTAAAAAAGGCGTGCAAACTTTATTTTTGATTTTTTTTCTGTTATTTTTTCCTTTATTTTTTTTTGGTTGCAAGTTGTTTTTGTTCTGGGTGCTCTCGCTCTCTATCTTTCGCTCCTACTGCAGCGCTACTTGAGCCTTAGTGTAATGCAAATGCAGCTTAATCGCACTCAGAGGCAAAATGAAAGCCACCAGCATAATTAGAATGATTATGCATCAATTAATTAAAAGTTATTTTTGTATTTGCCTTTATGCAAAAGCAAAACAAAAACAAAATACAAAACGCAAACGTACTACGGAAATGTGTCACCCAAGCGAGAGTAAGGCAAAGAGAGAGAGAGAGAGAGAGAGAGAGCGAAGCATTAAAAAAATTTCCCTTACTGACCCAGTGTAGCCGCAGCCCGAAGCAAAACACATGCAAGCGGCAGTCAGGCAGGCAGACGAGAGTGAGTGAGCGTAAAGTGATGGAGAGAGCGCCTTGCGGTGGTGAATTATTGTACTGGCTGCAAAGGCTGCACAGGAAACTCACCACGGCAAACAGCTGTCGCGCTCTCAGCTTCATTTACCTAGCGTCGCACACACACACGCACACACACACACACACACACACAGACAGCGCATACAAAAGAGTAAACGTCTTGCACATGGTCCCATCTTGGTCAGAATTTCACATCCTGCGTAGCGTTAAGATTTTTTTTGTTGTTTTCGAATGTCTCATGCGGTGCACAGCTAAAGAAAAAATTTTCGGGTCCAGAAAAACTGACTTCTTTTTCTAACGCTTTTCGTATATATATGCGTGGCATTGTTTTTTCCACAGCCGGTTGGGGAGGGGTTCGCATTGATTTAATGAGTTTTTGGTGTGAAGTCCTGCGGCGCCGTCCATGCTGTTAATGGCATTATAGTAGCTGTCATACCGAGCAGTCACACTTCACGGCATGGCCAGAACGTCGAGTCAGAGCCAGGAACAGGAACAGGACCAAGACCAGGCAGGACAATGTCATGTCCTGATTGACAGCCAAATGTCAAGCTAAACAGTGTGAAATCTGTGGGACTCGGACTCGGGACAAAGCAACACTGATTGCTGGCCCGCAATGCAGGACATTGTTTTCACGCCTTTGTTTCGATCGTGCAAAAGTTGTACCTAGACGAAAATACATCGAGTACTGCATCATAAAAAAACCCAATACAAGTTCGAGCAGTTGGATTGAAATCGCTCGGAAATTGACACTTTCTCCTAGTTAGGGGCGGTTGCCGGCCTCCTCATAGACCGTAAATTTATGAAATAGGAGTAGGCGCTAGTAACGAACGCTCTCAATTGGGTCAGAAACGTAGAACAAAAGAAAAGCGTACACGGTAGAGCTGAAAAATAATTGTGTCTGATTGTGATTTGTTGCCGGGCTGGGTTGGGCTGCTGTTGTTGCCGGGCGGGATTGGATTGGACTGGGCAGTTGACGCAATTGGGATTGCTTTGACAGCAGGCACAGGAGATGCCCGGCGAGCGTCGTCTAGAGCAAAAGCTGACAGATTCCTTTATGCAATCGCATAATTCTACAAAAATGTTCCACAACCGAAACTGATAACTGCAATGATAAATGATACCTGTTCAAATTCTGTTATTTCGAAATGAACTCCAAACGCGTATTCTCACAGAGCAATGAGTGTATTCTTTGGATGTCATGTGTTTTGATGGATAACATTCGAAATTATATGATGGATCGATTATTGAGCGTTCTAAATTGAAATGTGCTCCCTAAGCGATTTACATAGAAATCGTATTTGTGTGAGTGAAAAACCTTTTCATAGTCTTAATTGAATTGGAACCCTTCAGGAATTGGCATAAAACTATAAGGCTGAGACGCTTGCTTTTGTTTATTTTAAAGAAAATGTTTGAATTATTAAAAAACCGTTTAAATTATGGAATAATTGCTGATCAAGCGCATTCCCGATCTTTAATAACCACCTTAACGAAACCTTTTTTGCTAAGAAAAAAGTTGGTAATGCTATTTAATTAATTAGGCTAAAAGTATTTAACTAATAAGAATTTTAAAATAATGATATTGATACTAATAATAATAACACTAATAATAATAATAATAATAATAATACTAATAATAATAATAACAATAATAATAATAATAATAATAATAATAATAACAATAATAATAATAATAATCATAATAATAATAATAATAATAATAATGATGATGATAATACTAATACTAATACTAATGGTAGTAATAACATTAATAATGGATATAATAATAACAATAAGTCAAATAATAATGCTTATGGTAACAATAATATCAAAACTAGTAATAATGTAAATACTAATGGTATTAATAATGCTAATGGTAATAGTAATTATAATAATACAGCTAATGCCAATACTAATTGTGCTAATATTCATTTTTTTAATAAAAATAATAAAAATAATGATAATACTAATGCCAATACTTATTACTTATTACTTATTACTACTTATTACTACTTATGATAAAATATATATAAGGAATACAATGCAGAAACTACGTATGACATACAAATTCTTTCGGTACCACGGCTTAATATATTTTATAAGATCTACGCTAAGCTAGTATATTTTCTTATTCACACTACAAATGAAGAGTGTTTCGTAACTTTGCTAACTCGTTGCAAGCTGTTTTTCTTGAGTGTTTTCCAAGGCCAAGACCTCTTCTATAAACACATTTCTGGAACAAAAACAGTTGCCCAACAGCTGGCCCGTGCGCGGCTTGGCCCAGTTTCGAGTCTTATCAACGATGTTGGCCGTTAGTAATACTCCTTGAAAGTGGGCAAAAATTTTGTTTGGCCTAAGCAAACAAATGGCTAAACACGCCGCAAATTACGTCAGTAGTTCCCCTCCCCCCAAGCCACCCACCCGCTATTCCGACCGCTCTGCTGGGCTAATGATTTGCCTAATGTTTCTAACAATTATGTGCCTGGCACCACACAAAAGAATATATTATGTAAGTTATTAAAATTATATCACCAGCAGCAGCAGCAGCGCAGCAGCGCAGCAGCCGCGACGTCGGTTCCTAATAAGCCGCAGCTTCTTCGCATCCTTGGATCCATCTGGCGGAGGATGCAATGGCGCCCAACGCCATTGTGCCGCAGGCTTTGGCTTTCAAATGTAAATGGCGTCGACTTTGCCAACGTTGCCGTCGCCGTCGCCTTTTTGTGTCCACATGCGAGCAACTTTTTGGTGGTTATCAATTTGGGCCTTTTGTAGCCTGGCAGCAGTAGCTGGGCTTATTTATGTGCTCCTGGCGCACATTTTTTCTGTCTACATTTTTTTTTTTTTTATTTTTATGCGAATGACAAGATTTTCATCAACTTCATTAATATTAACTTTGGCAATAATTCTCGGCTAAGGAAAATTATGAGAAATGACCGAGTAGATAAATGCCACAGTGCTGTCCACTTTTCGACAGTGCCATAACTCTCAAGCGGAGCAGAGCAAGGACTCGCCACGGTGTGTGTGTCGGTGTCTGTGTGTGGGAACAACAACAACAATGGCATTAGTCAAGCGGCTTTCAAGTCAATCTTAATTGTGCGTAGGTTCCAGTTGCAGCTCCGAGTCCGAGTCCGCGTGCGAGCCCAGCTCCGAGTTTGAGTCGAAGGATCCTGGGCAGAGCCTAATGACAGCATTTCGGATTACTTTCACGCAGGGCAAGCGCTACACTGAGAAAAAGGCTGCATATTTTACGCCTGCGCTGGACTTGGACTAGGTCTGGGCCCCTGCACAAGGCTAAATGTCTGAAAGCTGAAGGATGTGGGCTGACGAAGTGAAGGCTCGAAGCTGAAAGCTGAAAGCTGCTTTAGCACGAAGACAAAAATCACAATTAAATGTAACAATTGCGTCTCTCTGGGGGCATTAAACGACAAACGTAGCGGGAGGAATGTATCCTGTGCCCGGTCCGCCCGATCCGCCCGATCCGCCTGTCAGTTGCTTGTCCAATGCCAGCTTAAATTGCCCATACACGTCAGGACACTCCACACAGTTCTCGTTGCACGGCCAATCACCCCTCACCCCTCACCCACCGACCGCACGCTCTGCGGAATGTCCTTAAACAGCAGCAGCGGACTGAGATACAGATACGCAGCATCCGGCTCAGTTTCGTCCTGGCTGCTGTTTTGCTTTCCTCTTTTCTTTTATTTCTGCGCTCTGTGTGTTTGCGTTTATTAATTGTTGCCTTTATTTGGCCTCATTTTATTTGATTTGCTTTTCTTTTTGCCGCAGCGCCCATTTGCCCACGCCACCCAATCCAAACCCAACCCAACCCAGCCCCAACTTTCTGGCCGACTGTCTGTGTCTTTGGGCTTTTGTTTTGGTCGCCATTGGCAGCTATAAAGCCAAACCTAATTGACTTATCTTGGCCGGGTTTGCTAATTTCTTGGCCATTGTATTTGGTGCTGGACCCGCTTCTGCATTTGCGTTTGCTTCTGGGTTATAAAAATGCCAGCGATAAGTCAGCCAAAGCAGATAAAAATCTTCAGCGCACTAATTAGCAATTGACATGAATTGCTCATTAGCAGCAAACTGAAGCTACAACTTACAGCCGAGGCTTTGCCTAGTTAGTTTCATACTAGCTCCTATTAGCCAAAGCTCTACTCAACTAATAACAAGTAAGAGGTTCTAGTCGGGAGCTCCCAACTAGGGCATACCCTGAACCCTCTTCTTCCAACATCAACTGCATATATATATTCTATTTTAGAAGCTATATGTCAAGTTTGGTGACTCTAGCTCTTGTTATTTACCAAAATTGCCCGAGAAGCAGGATATCGATATCGATTTTTATCGATTGCTTGGAAACGGAGTAAGTTATCGATTATCGGAAATAAACTCGATCTGCACGGGAGCTAGGCAGCACCTACATCTAAAATTTCAAGTCTCTAGCTCTTATAGGTTCTGAGGTCTTTGCTTTCATACATACGGACGGACGGACAGACAGACAGACGGACATGGCTAGATCGACTCGGCTATTGATGCTGATCAAGAATGTATATACTTTATGGGGTCGGAGATGCTTCCTTCTGCCTGTTACATACATTTGGATTTTGCACAAATACAATATACCCTTATACCCATTTTTAATGGGTGCAGGGTATAAAAAGAGAAGAGAAGACAGCGCAGCCATCTGGAAGGCTACAGTAGAGAGTGGAAAATTAGCAGCAAACGAAGTTCTCTTATTTCAAATAGACACACGGCTCACCTGACTGTAAAAAAAAAAAACATTTCTCATGGCACAGTTTAATTAAAAAGGCTCCAAATCAAACAAGAGAAACGTCAGAGAAAATTAACGCTGCTTTGAAGCTGGTCGCGATCGGCATATATTGCAAATAAAAATCGAATTTTACATAAACTCTTTTCTGGTTCAATTCCTCTTATAGAGCTTGTGATATGGTACTCGGATTTTGTTAAGATTGTAATATATATCAAGACTAGAGCACATAACCGGCCTTGCCCGTGTCAAGTTTTGTGTTTAAACATTTAAATACGTTTCTGTCTATTTAGAACTCCACGTCTATTTGAAGTTCACCGAATAAAGAACCAAAAGTTGGAATCAACAATTTCCACTTAAGTTATGGTGAGAAGCTTGAAACCGAAAAGTAAACTTTCGTTCATTGAAACCGGGTCAATCCAAGAGCAGTGAATTTTACTAAATAGCTAACATATAGATTTCAATTGAAATTGAAAATGATTTTGAAGTCGAGCGGATGGTAAGCAAAGAAGTTACATACAAACGTTTTTCGCCTTTTTTCCACACTTGCGGGTGGAATTCCCATAAACCTTAGTTAGTAGTTAATCAAGCAGTTAATCAGTCAGTCAATCAGTCAGTCAGTCAATCAGTCAGTCAGTCAATCAGTCAGTCAGTCAATCAGTCAGTCAGTCAATCAGTCAGTCAGTTAATCTGTCAGTCAGTCAATCAGTCAGTCAGTCAGGACGAACGGATTTATATATGGAGATTTCTTATAAAAGAAGAACGTTTTGTCTATTCGACTAAAATATATGTTGATATGATATAGTTCGAGTAATAATAATAATTGTAATAGTAAACTAACTTACGCTTGAGAATATTCCTATACATTTTTATTAGCCTGAGTTCCAAATCCGCATATGTCAGATAAGCTGTGCTTAAAGTCGAAATATAAGTATGCAGCTGTAAAGATAATATAAGTACAAAAAATAGTTATTCAGTCAAACTTTACAAATGATTTGATCAAATGTTGTATACACAGGGGATTTCTTTGGAATAACATACTAATATATACATCTAACTAATCTAGCTAGAATTGATTTTGTCTTTGTATTAGAAAGCCGAGGCTCCATTTGTTAGATAGGCAGCCATGAGAATAACCTGCCCCTACGACATATCGGCAACTTTCATCAGTGATACAAATTGAAGGCAGTTGGTGCTTATCTAATGGCCATGGCAAGTGTATGCGAACGGGCTTGGCTAAATTGCACAAGTCAAGGACACACACGACGGGCCGGTAGACGGTAGCGAATCCTTGGACTGCAGTTGGGCTGCCATTAGACGTACAAAGTAATTGCTTGGGCGACCTTCACGGCGATATTCCGCAGGAGTGGCCACAGTTTTGTGGGTTATACAAAACCAAGCAAAGAAAACGAGGAAACGAGAAGAAAAAAAAAGTGAGCTGGAGAGGAAATGCGACCGGAAATCGAGCCATGTGTCAAGTCAAATGGTCAATAACTGTACGGCTGACATTTAATTTATAAAGTGCAAGCCAGATCTTGGGCCTGGGCCTGGGCCTGGGCCTGGGTGGGCCGACTTGTGTGAGTTAGTTGGCTGCCGGGCTGTCTGGCGATTTAGTTGTCAAAATACGGCAAATATGTAAACAATCAAAAGCCAAAAATCAATAGACATTATATTGAGAAAAATGTACGGGACAAGGCCAGACCTCAACTGGGTGAGTTGACATCTTTACCTAGTTGTACGGGCGAGAGTCCTGCTTCCTGCTTCCGTTACAATGAAAAAAAGGACACTTTTTGTTCTCTTCTTTTTGCACAATGCAACCCTTAAAGGACATTTCGACGGACCATAGGAAAGACGGCCAGCTGACAAACAAATTTTTTATTTCCTCAATGCAGCAGAGACAAACGACTCCTTCGAAGATAAATGGCCCTGAGCATAAAGTGTCCTTTAAAGCAAATATAGATGAAGACCACCTCGCACTCGCACTCGCACTCGATGTCTCTCATCTCTTTATAATCTCTTACATCCGCAAGTGTTTACCTTGGACTTCCCTTTCATTCCCAATTGTCCTCACAATTGTGAATTGTGCATGACTATTGGCTTTTGCATTAGGCGAATGTCGTGCGGAGGACCAGCAAATCGGCTTGCTGAAGAGCGGATGCGCCGAGTTATACATCCTTATCATCGCAGCATCCACTGCCATTCAGATGGCACTCAGATGCCATAGGCAGCTTTGAATTTTAGCGCATTTCTTAAACAGATTTCTTCCATTAAGATAGGTTTAGTAAATAGGCTTCTTTTCTTGCTGCATCTTGATTAGAGTGCTGGGGTTTGTGTTTACCAAACAGGCGGCGGGCAGGTGTCATATACCTGAGCTCAGCTGATGAGATGTTTAACTTTCAGATGGTGCGAATTTGCAAAAATGCATTAGCTCTTGCTGAGCATAGTTTTTCACAAAGATCTTGATGGAAAAACTGTGGGAAAAGTGTGCAAAAATGGGTATCTAGCTAAATGAAGGCGATGTATCTAGATAAAAGACGCTCCTAGGTAATTCTGCTTGTAAACAAAATCTAAGTAGGCTTTCGATTAAATTAATATGATACAGTTTTCAAGCATAATCTCTATGGAAAATGAAGACTTAAAGCTATGTTTATATACATATACATATATAGATATATATATATATATATATGCACTGTGGTCCCTTATATTTTATAAGTCTAAGCGAATCTCTTGATGCCCAACAGCCTTCGCATTCTTTATGCCTTATTCCGTTCTCAAGTCTAGAATGCTTGACCCGTTTACGCCCAACTGGCTAACAGCATATCCATGTTTGCCAACTTCCTGTTTGCGCCCAGAGCCCATTACTATCATCATTATCATTATCATCAGCATCATCATTATCATCTTAGGCTACTTTCTGAGGCGTAAAGCAAAAATGCAGCATATTGATTTTTGAGCCTATCCCAACCCAAAGCACAAGAAAAAAAAAACAAGGCAAAGAGCACTTGCTGAAGCCAATTTAGAAATTATCGTAAAGCCAATGACAACAGGCCGCAATCATGGCCAGGTCAATGATAATGCCTGATGATGATAACGATGATAATAATTTCTGAATGCAAAGGAAGTCATCAAGCCGAACTGAGCCGAGAGAATGTTACCTCAAGCGCAAACAAAACAGTTTAATTAAAATTATTATTGTAATTTAATGGAATGTAAGGAATTATTATTTTTATATGTCACACGCACACAGCCGCCAACACACACACACACACACATATAATCACAGCAGACAGAGACAGCAGGCAGCCACACACACAAAAATAAATTACATTTGTATGAAGATTGGCGCTGGCCGCCTGCACATCATATATTTTCATTATCAAAACAGAGACAAAGTCGAAGCCTGTGAGACTCGACTCGAGTCGAGTCGAATCGGCTCTTGGCAAATGGGCTGCGGCGAGTGCTAAAAAGTACCATGGGCAAAAAGGACGCCAGCTGTTTGATGCGATTAGAAACTCTCTAAGCAGCAGCGGCAGCGGCAGCGGCAGCAGCATCTCTGTAGCATTCGTTCTGTGGAGCGCATTCAAGCGGAGCAAATTTCCTTTAAGGCTTGCGCTCCCGCTGTGTTGTGCTCTCCCTTTTGAAATTTCCCTCTCTTTTGCGCTCGCCGCTGTCGTGCTTGTTCTGTTGTTCCTGTTGTCGTGCCGTGTATTGTGCGGTCTTCGGCTGCTCAGCCGACGCAACGCAACGCTCGCTGTGTACCGTCTCTCTATTTAAGTGAGAGCTGCGCACGTTGCGGCAGTCAGTCGACACTCAGCCAACGTGCGCGCCAGACATACCAGAAAGACGCCGCACGCCCGCATGCAAGCCCACACGTGAACCGTTACAAGTTTTGTCTCAACATACAAAGCAACAACAACATAGGAAAGTGATAAAAGAACGTCGCGAGTGGCCCGCAGCAATTAAAAATTCCAACAAGGTTCCTAAAGAAAAGCAAAAAAACACCCAAAAATAAAAGAAAAAACGAAAAGCATACGAATACCAAAAATACGAAAGTGATGCAGATAAATGCTATAATATAATGTGCGGCAGGGAGTAACTGTAAACCGTTAAGTTGGCTACGCCAATTACAATTAACTCACTTCAATCCCCCCACACCCCGCAACTCTTGAACTGTGACCGAAGGGTAGCGGCCGCAAATATGTGTGCAGAGTTTTTGGCCAACTGCAAGTGGAATTGATTTTCGTTAAGTTTTTTCATTTTATAACGTTACTCCCAAGTAAACTAAAAAGAGGAGCAACTTACACACACACACACACACACACAGCCTATCAAAATGTTGAATCCATTGTGCCTGTGCCTTCTGCTGCAACTGCTGTTCACTGTGAATGGCAGCCAGGACGCGTCAGCGGCAACCCACGCGGAGTCGGGATCCAGCAGCAAGCATCAGCAGCAGTCGCATTCGCACTCGAATGCCATCATGGGCGAGGCGGGCGTGTCCAGTTCCCAGCTGCTGCCACCGTCGACGCCGGCACGCACATTGCGTCCCATTTCTGGCGGGGATGCGGGCCTGTATGATGCGCCCGATGACTGCCATTTTATGCCCGCCGCTGGACTGGAGCAGCCGGAGATTGCCCTGACCTGTAATCTGCGCACGGTGAACAGCGAATTCGATACGACCAATTTCAGTGTGATTCCCGCGGAGCATACGGTGGCCCTGCATATCTTGTGCAACGACGAGATCATGGCCAAGAGCCGACTGGAGGCGCAGTCCTTTGCCCATTTGTCGCGGCTGCAGCAGCTGTCCATTCAGTACTGCAAGCTGGGCAAGCTGGGTCGCCAGGTGCTCGACGGTCTGGAGCAGCTGCGTAATCTCACGCTGCGCACCCACAACATCCTCTGGCCGGCACTCAACTTTGAGATTGAGGCGGATGCCTTTGCTGTGACCAAGCAGCTGGAGAGATTGGATTTGAGCTCGAACAACATATGGTCCCTGCCGGATAACATATTCTGCGCGCTGTCCGCCTTGTCCGCACTGAACATGAGCGAGAACCGCCTGCAGGATGTCAATGAGCTCGGCTTCAGGGATCGCAGCAAGGAGGCGGCCACCTCCACAGAGTCCAGTCCCAGCTCCGCCTCCACCACTGAAGCGGGCAGACGTGCCGCCAGTTCGTGCTCATTGGATCTGGAGCTGCTCGATGTCAGCTTTAATCACTTTGTCCTGCTGCCCGCCAATGGATTTGGCACGCTGCGCCGCCTGCGCGTGCTCCAGGTGAACAACAATGAGATCTCGATGATTGCGGACAAGGCTTTGAGTGGCCTCAAGAATCTGCAGGTGCTCAATTTGAGCTCCAACAAGATTGTCGCCCTGCCCTCCGAGCTGTTCGCGGAACAGTCCAAGACCATCCAGGAGGTCTATCTGCAGAACAATTCCATCAGCGTGCTCAGTCCGCAGCTGTTCTCCAATCTGGATCAGCTGCAGGCGCTGGACCTGTCCTTCAATCAGATCACCTCCACGTGGACGGATCGCAATACGTTTGTCGGCCTCATACGGCTCGTCCTGCTCAATCTCTCGCACAACAAGCTTACCAAGCTGGAGCCGGAAATCTTTAGCGATTTGTACACGCTGCAGATCCTCAACTTGCGGCACAACCAGCTGGAGAACATTGCCGCGGACACCTTTGCGCCCATGAACAACCTGCATACGCTGCTGCTCTCCCACAACAAACTGAAGTACTTGGACGCCTATGCGCTGAACGGGCTCTATGTGCTCTCGCTGCTGTCGCTGGACAACAATGCGCTGATTGGCGTGCATCCGGATGCGTTCAGGAACTGCAGCGCTCTGCAGGATCTGAATTTGAATGGCAACCAGCTGAAGACGGTGCCGCTGGCGTTAAGGAATATGCGCCTGCTGCGCACCGTGGATCTGGGCGAGAACATGGTCACCGTGCTGGAGGAGAATGCCTTCAAGGGTCTGGGCAATCTGTACGGACTGCGTTTGATTGGCAACTATTTGGAGAACATAACGATGCACACGTTTCGCGATCTGCCCAGCCTGCAGATACTGAATCTGGCCAGGAATCGCATAGCTGTCGTCGAGCCGGGCGCCTTCGAGATGACCTCCAGCATCCAGGCGATACGCCTGGACGGCAACGAGCTGACGGACATCAATGGTCTGTTCAGCAATATGCCCTCGCTGCTCTGGCTGAATATCTCGGATAATCGGCTGGAGAGCTTCGACTATGGACACACGCCCAGCACGCTGCAGTGGCTCGATTTGCACAAGAATCGGCTCAGCCTGCTGTCGAATCGCTTTGGACTCGATGCAGAGCTGCGCCTGCAAACGCTCGACGTCAGCTTCAATCAGCTGCAGCGCATTGGCCCCGCCTCCATACCCAACTCCATAGAGCTGTTGTTTCTGAATGACAACCTGATCACGACTGTGGATCCGGACACGTTCATGCACAAATCGAATCTGACTCGGGTGGACTTGTATGCGAATCAGATAAACACGCTGGATATTAAGTCGCTGCGCATTCTGCCCGTCCAGGAGCAGCGTCCGCTGCCCGAGTTCTATATTGGCGGCAATCCCTTCACGTGCGACTGCAACATCGACTGGCTGCAGAAGATCAATCACATCACGTCCCGCCAGTATCCGCGCATCATGGACCTGGAGACCATCTACTGCAAGCTGCTCAACAACAGGGAACGCGCCTATATACCGTTGCTGGAGGCGGAGCCCAAGCACTTCCTGTGCACGTACAAGACGCACTGCTTCGCCGTCTGCCATTGCTGCGAGTTCGACGCCTGCGACTGCGAGATGACCTGCCCCACGAACTGTACGTGCTTCCACGACCAGACCTGGTCGACCAACATAGTCGAGTGCTCCGGCGCCGGCTACTCGCAGATGCCGCGCCGTGTGCCCATGGACACCACCGAGCTGTATATCGATGGCAATAATTTTGTCGAGCTGGCGGGTCATTCGTTCCTCGGACGCAAGAATCTGGCCGTGCTCTATGCAAACAATTCGAATGTGGCGCACATTTACAATACGACGTTCAGTGGACTGAAGCGTCTGTTGGTGCTGCATCTGGAGGACAATCACATTGTCTCACTGGAGGGCAACGAGTTTCACAATCTGGAGAATCTGCGCGAGCTCTATCTGCAGTCGAATCGCATTGCGAGCATTGCCAATGGCAGCTTCCAGATGCTGCGCAAGCTGGAGGTGCTGCGCCTGGACGGCAATCGCCTGATGCACTTCGAGGTGTGGCAGCTCGCCTCGAATCCGTATCTCGTCGAGATCAGCCTGGCCGACAATCAGTGGAGCTGTGAGTGCGGCTACTTGTCGCGCTTTCGCAACTATCTGGCGCAGAGCTCCGAGAAGATTGTCGACGCCGCCCGGGTGAGCTGCATCTACAACAATGCGACCAGTGTGCTGCGCGAGAAGAACGGCACCAAGTGCACGCTGCGCGATGGAGTCGCCCACTATATGCACACCAATGAGATTGAGGGTCTGCTGCCGCTGCTCCTGGTGGCCACGTGCGCCTTTGTGGGCTTCTTTGGCCTGATCTTTGGCCTGTTCTGCTATCGGCACGAGCTCAAGATGTGGGCGCACTCCAACAGCTGCCTGTTGACCTTCTGCTATCGCTCGCCCCGCTTTGTGGATCAGCTGGACAAGGAGCGACCGAACGATGCCTACTTTGCGTATAGCCTGCAGGACGAGCATTTCGTTAATCAGATTCTGGCCAATACCCTGGAGAGCGAGATTGGCTATCGGCTGTGCCTGCACTATCGCGATGTTAACATCAACGCCTACATCACGGACGCCCTGATTGAGGCCGCGGAGAGCGCCAAACAGTTTGTCTTAGTATTGTCCAAGAACTTCCTCTACAACGAGTGGACGCGCTTTGAGTACAAGAGTGCGCTCCACGAGCTGGTGAAGCGTCGCAAGCGCGTGGTCTTTATACTCTATGGGGATTTGCCGCAGCGGGATATCGATCTGGATATGCGGCATTATTTGCGCACGAGCACCTGCATCGAGTGGGATGACAAGAAGTTCTGGCAAAAGCTGCGCCTCGCACTGCCCCTGCCGCATGGCAGAGGCAACAATAATAAGCGCGTGTCCGGCTGCCTGGCCGCGCGCACCTCCTCGGTCAACATGTACGCCACGGCGCACGAGTATCAGGCGGGCGTTGGGGGCGTGCCCGTGCCGGTGCCCGCAGCACGCATCGCGGACAAGCTGTACGCGGACTGCAGCAGCAACAACTATGCCACAATCAATGAGTGCGGCGCCCGCGGCTACAAGCCCATACCCACATCCGCAACGGCTGCGGCAGCTGCCTGCAAATTCAACACAATGAATCACCTGACCAAGAAGCAGCGCGAACTCAGCGTCGCGGGCATGGCCAAAACCCTAGAGCATCATCCGCACCAGCAGCAGCACCAGCACCACCAGCAGCAGCAGCAGCAGCGACGCAGTCAGCATGAGTACGCGGTGCCCGCCTATTTGGCAGCTGGTCAGGCGCCCGCCTACGACAGCGTCGACTATGCCAAGCAGCAGCAGCTGCAGCTGAGGGGCAGCAGCAACTGCGAGTGCATAGGCACCGCCAAGCGCTCCGTTAAGAGTCAGGCATCCTCTGCGGCGGCGGCGGCAGCGGCGGCGGGCGTGCTGCCCAGCTCGTTTAGCTCGAACTTTGTGCCGCCCGCGATCAGCGCCGGCGCCTACAACTGCAAGAAGCCCTGCAATTGCAATGCGGACGATGAGCTGCTCTGCGGCTGCGGCGGGCTGGAGAGTGGCACACAAAGCAGCGCCACGATGAGCAGCAGCAGCAACAATAGTCGCCAGCCGGAGCTGACGCACTACGAATCGAATTTGAGTCTCAATGAGCTGGACGATGGCGGCGCCAGCAAGCCGTTGCATGATCTGTGGGCGTAACCAAGCCAAAGGGCGGGGGGCGTGACCAGTACGAACAACCAGTGAATTTATAAGCAAGGCAAACTAACTAAACTAATACTAAAACTAAAACTTACACTTAAACTAAAACTAATACTAAAATTAAAACTAAACTAAACTTAAATTAAAGGCAAGAGCGAAGAGAAGGAAAGCATAGCATACATTTGGGGGCAGTGGAAGAGACTGATATTTTTAGTTGTTCGAAATAAATTTGACTTAGCCTGTACATAATACCCACGACTTAAACAATTGATATTCTAACACGTTCGCTAATTTATTGCATTGTATAAATATATAGATATAAATCAATATATATATATAAAAGAAATTTCATTTAGCCTAGGCATTTGTACATACAAAGAACTACAACTTAAATAATTAAAGCATTAATTATATTTCAAAGAAAAATACCATTGAAAACAATTGCAAAAATAAATCAATAAAATATAAATTTGTTCAATAAACCATAAAAAAAAAACAAATACAAAAAAATACAACTTTTATTTGCCATGCAAAAAGTATATCAGGCATAAAAACAAAACAAAAATAAATATATATATAAATGCATTTTTTACAGCATTGCAATGGAAAGTAATAGTACTCCATATATATGTATATAAAATAGACCTGAGACATATTTAATGGACAAAATCCAAGTCAGCCAAGAAAACTACAAGAAAATAAAACACACTGGAATCCGCTTTAAAGGATTCAAACTACGAACCCAGAGACAGACACAGTTAGCCAGCCGTTCAGGCAAATTAATTAGCATGTAAGGAAATTGTTTGATAAAAATCAAACAATTAAACACAGGAAAAAAACATGTGAAAAATCGAGAAAAAAACGTAAATAAATAAATAAATACACAACAATACAAGGCAACATAATTGCTGCGATGATAAAATAATAATATAATAAAAATATTATTATTAATAGCTGACACTCAACGAATGCAAAAATATGATAGTAAATCAGCAACACACACACACACACACACACACACACTCGTACTCGCTATGCGATAATGACGCCAGCCTGACGCCGTTGTTGATAACAATTAAGCTTACGAACCGCAAACAATGAACCAAACGGACTACCGAACCAAATGCCACAACGCACCCAACTTAATCGAATGCCGAAACGCATGACACCTGGCCACAGCACCTGCTACGAATACGCTTAATTTGGGCATAATTAAACGGTTTTAAGCAGCACTTTAATTTAATTTGCAATGTTACTTTTTTTTAGATTAAAAGCTAATATTAAATATAAATAATTAAACACTACATTATAAATATTTAATTTCATATTTATTGTCATTTTCTTTTAAAATGAGTTTTTTTTTATTTTTTTATTAAATTAAAGCCTAATGAATTATTAATAGAAAAAATTGTATATTCAATTTATTTTACTTTAGAGCATTAATTACCTAAAATGCATCTCTTAAAAATTAAAATTAAATTCAACTATTTGCTTAACAAAATGTGATAGTGAGGCAAGGACTCGTCATGTGTCATAAAGTAGGCGTACTCTCTTAATGTCAGAGTATTTAAAAGCATAGCAACAATTTTATTAACACATTTCCGATATGCATTGTTTTTTATGCTGTCGGGTGAATTTATGTTATTTTCAGTTATTTCTTTGTTTTGGTCGCTTTGTAAATTGATTGAAGAAACTGCCGGAATTTGCAAAACATTAAAAAACAAAAAAAAAAGGAGAGCAACAACAACAACAAGGACAGCTACACAAAAAAAAAACAATGAGACGACCTTTTTTATGCCATGTCTCATACAAAGCATTTAATGAAATTATTTAATGGCATGCCATTAAAACAACAAAAGATACAACAACAACACTAACAACAACAACAACAACAACAACAATATATGTGGCAGTTCGCAGGCATTATTGTTGATTGAATTTTCGCGGCGTTGTGGGCGTGGCAGGCACAGAAGGCAAATGCAAACATATTTAAAAAATGAAAGAATAAAACCCAAAAGGCAAAAAAAAAAACAAACAAAATCAGACACACACACACACACACACAGATATACGCACATATGAATAAATTATATTTTGCGCATGCATGTATGCGTATTGTACATATATAAATTCGAACACGCATACAAATAGTATATATATATATACATATACGCATTGTATTTACAACTGCCAATAAATTAAATACGAGAAGGTAAAAAAAATTAAACAAAAAACGTTTCAAAACATTCCGAAAAGAATTTAAATGGAAGCAAAGCTAAATAATAAAAAACAACAAAAATCATTTGAGATACTAAATATAAACGAATATTTACTAGCATTTTAATTACAACATAACAAATGAGCCATTGTAAATTACAAATTTGGTTTTTAGTTTCAATTGCATTAAGACAAATGCTGCAGCAGCAGTTGCTGCATTCGAAAGTTCTACGCAATTTTTAGCTAAATTTAATCAAACACAGAGAACAACAACTTTCACTCGTACATAACAAATTTTACATTTCTTGCAAAAAACTATTCAATTTTTAACTTCAATAACGAAATGAAGAGCTAGTTGCCAGCTTCGGTGCACCGAAGATTGAATGCCCTTGCAAAACTGAATATGTAAGTGCAGTTATTGAATCTTAAGCAAAAGCTTTCCAAAAGTTTAAATTAAACCTTTCTCATAGCTTCATTTGTGCCAGGGCATCAATATGTCGAATACACATAAACAAATAATTACATTTACATTCGCATTTTTTATTGTACAACAAAACATTTTGCACTCTTCATTTTCATTGTTTTACATTCATTTCACATTATTCGAATTGCCCACAAAAGTATGCAACGAATTGAGCAAGAAGCAGCAGCTAATAATAATTATAATGATAATTCAATATTATAAGATTTTGGGTTCCTAAAGAAGCCACTTTTGCAATTATTACTTTAAAATATATATATATATAAATATAGTACTAAATTATAAAAAGCAAAGCAAATGAGCATAACTTCTGTTTTTTTTTATGTAAACATGGCCCATTATTTAGTTTGTAAGTGAAAGTTTATTTTAAATAATCGCAAAGCAGTTGCAAACTATGCAACAAAAATACAGCGCAGTAAAATGAGGAGAAAAAACAAAAAAAAAAAAAATAACACAAAGAGAAAAATCAAGCAACAATAAACAAATTTATTTCAAAAATTTAATTCCTTTAATGTGTGTTTACTTTTGGTATTTTTATGTGGCAAAAGTCTGATAGAGGATATATGATTCCGGCTTTAAATGACATTCATTTGATAAACAAAAACTATTCTAAGATGCAATTTTAGATGAAATACTATTTGCTCTGACGCACTTTTAACATGATTATCTTCTTATTTTCCAGAAGTCCTTCAACTATAAATTAAGCATAACAAAAAGCCAGCATAAAATTCCTTTTACATCGTCCCTTCAGCTGTGGAATTCAGTTAACCTTTTACTTTTAGAATTCCTAGAATCACGAAAATTATGGTCTTTTAATCTATATGAAAAGCATATTATGTATTCAAGGACCTGAATTATTTAGATACCAGCTAATTTACATTCCCTTCAAAAAGCTGCAAGTATTCTTATAATTTCTATGGATAAGCTATTGATACAGAAAAGTATCTTCTGATATATAAAACAAGTGCAGCTGCAGCTGCTTTTAAAAGCACAATTCATATATATACTTGCATATATTAGGCATTTTAATATAGAATCAACTATGCTGTTAGTACGCTAGATATACAGTTCATTATGAAAAATCAAGTTATTCTCTTTATGCGTTTTTCCTTTTGCAGCCTTTTGAGCCTCTTCATAGTATTTCCATCAATTTGCATAATGCGATTGAATCTTTTTTTTTTTGCATGGCATTCACAGGCAGCAAATTGTTCGCTGGCTCAAAAAGTGCGTGCATTTAATCAACTTTATGTTCGTATATACATATGTATATAAATATATACAATTATATATATATATATATATATTATAAACTGTAAACAGTTTGGCATTGAATGCACACACACACACACACACACACACATTAATGAACTGTGCCACTTAACACAACCACAAGCAATTCATATTCATATGAAAAGTGCTATACGAAACGCACGTTCAACTGTGCATCCATGACCGTCTCCCTCCCCGCACCAGCCCAACCTTCCGCAGCAATCCCCGAGGCAGGCCGCTTGTGCGGACTGACTGTCCATAGCTGGCTGTCCACTTGGTCCTCCTGCTGACCGTGGAGGTGTCGACTGCTAGAGCCCGTCGAGTGGATGCGGCGGCTTGGCACGCACTTAACAACCTGATGCGACAGGTGAGAGGGAGTGAGGGGGAGTGTACGGTGGTGCGGTGTCTGTTTCAGTGTAGGCGTAGTTGGTGCCTATTGTGGAGGCGTTATCCGACAGGGGATAACATGAACTATGCATGCAGCTCAGCGCCGGATTAAGCTGAACACAAAATTTAATTTTATTTAATTGCTTTTCGCAAAAGTCCATTTAAATTATAATGCGCACAAAATCATTAAAGGGTACAGCATCAAAGAGGATATTAAAGGGTGCAGCGGGGCAAAAAGGGCGTGAAGCAGTTGAAGCTGGCGTTCATGGATGCATATTTGTGGGGCATACACACACACACACACACACACATAGAGAGACACACAGACAGTTGTCGAATGGCTGCATTCCTTTCATTTTGCTGCAATTAGATTGAATTTGCAACATAAACAAAAGCCGTGGAACGAGGCAAATGCGTGTGGCAGTCGGTTGCGGGAGCAGCTAGCTGATAATTTATGTAGCATAGCAATAAATTTGTGCATTGCATTTTCTTTTTTTTTTTGTTTTTTTTTTTTTTTTGGTTGTTGTTGTCGTACTTTATTAACGGAATGCAATTAGCGAAATTTGTCAGTTAATGGCGTCGAGCAGCTGATAAATAAGCCTCTCAATTTAATGCATTTTAGCAATAAATAATTTTCAGCATAAATTGTACAACCGAGAAATGTGAAATTAATGCGTTTGCAATGCGAACTCATTAATAAATGGCCAAAATTAAAAGCATATTTTTTAGGCCATAATTAATTGCAGTCAGCAGTTTAGAAAACTAGGTCTCTGAGAGCCCTTGAGGCAGCTGCTGCTGCTGCACAAAATGAACAACGGCCCAAAACCAAATAAATAGGCAACAATTAAGTGCTGGACAAAAATGAAAAAACAAAACAAAAAATAAAAAAAAAACAGTTTTAGCCGTAATTACAATGGCTGGCTCAAAATTGCAGTCAAGTTGAGCAATTACCAAAAAGGAATTGTTCAATTGTTGTATTTTTCTCAATGTTGCAAAGCCTTGACAATAGCTAGAATCGGGGCGAACGGGGCAGAGGCAAGAATACAGGCAGAGTGAGAGAGATTTAGACTGAGAAAGAGAAAGAAATATACAATCTCACGCGAATGTAGCAAGCCTTGACAATAACTAGAATGTGGGGCAACATCGAAAGGTACAGAAGAAAGAATGGGCAGAGAGTGAGAGCGAATTAGACAGATGGGAAAGAAAGAGAGGTTTAGTCAGGGAGAGAAAGAGAGCGAGATACACAAGCTAGAAACACAAAGGGTTTCCCCATTAGAGCATGCCTAATGAACTTATACTGGGGGTTCGAACCCTACAGTATGCTTACTTTTACATAGGAAATAGATTAAGTTCTAGATTTATAAAAGAAATCATAGATTTACTATTTATTAAGCCAAAGCCAATTTGATGCTGTCAAATATTTAGCTGCAAACGAAATTAATAAATCACTCAGTTGGCTGACACCGTTCAATCAATTAAGTCAGCTGCAACAAATTGAGTCCAGGTAAAGCTGATTGTTTACAACACACATATCCTATCTTTGACACTTGTTCTTGCTCATCTCATCAACTGGATTCGATACATATATCTATATATATTTTTTTGGCATGCTGCCTTTTCTCATCATCAATTTCGATGTGAACTCATTTGATAAAGTGAAATTCCGTGACGCACTATCTGATGGGGTCAAAATGGTGGGCACACAAGACGCACACAGGCAGCGCTTTATGTGGCTTGTTTATGTCATGTTCACAGTTTCGTTTTGGTTCACAATTAAGTCTGAGCAACTAATTATGGCTGGTGCTTATGTTTTATGCTTACGTTTGCTTAATTGTAAATTATAAGCTCATAATTCAGGGCGGACAAACAGTAGCAGCAACAGCCGCAGCAGGCGAAAGCATATGAAGCACATTTTAATACTCCCTGGTCACACATCAGCCACGCCCCCTTCGCCCATACAATGGCGGAAAGTTCTCTTTGTCTTGAGCTCTGTATTTCCGTCGCTTTGTTGCCTGTTCTCAATAAAAATCTCATTCGCTGACGCATAACTTTTAGTTTTAATTAGTTGTATTATCTCCCTTGTTGCCTGCTAATTGCTTTATTGCTTCGGTCTGCATCCCCGATAATACACTGTTTCGGGGGCATGTCCTTGGCATCGCCTTGTAGTTCGCCGTTTGAAATCTTTTTGTCGCAACTTTATCAGCATGTCCCCGTTGACATTTATTGATTTTTGTCGTCCCTTTGCTGCTTGAAAAATGAAAACAAAAATCTGCCAAACAACAACAACAACAACAACAATAAATCGAGTCAGCTGGCAATTCATAAACCCCAACATCATCATCAACAACAACAACATTTTTCTGACCTACATATGCTCGCTGCTTGACTCTGAATCTGACTCGCATCTTGGGCGTCTGTCTTTCCGATAGCGCCACTGTCGAGACTCTCTGCTCATGTCAGAGAAAACAAGAAGCAATCTGTGGCAAAACTCATAGCACCGAAGGTTGGATACACTTGTTATAGATACCTAATATTAATACGATATTCATTGTCATTGTCATTGTCATTGTCATTGACATTGACATTGTCATTATCATTGTCATTGTCATTGCCATTGGCATTGATATTGACATTGACATTGACATAGAGATTGTCATTGACATTGACATTGACATTATCATTGTCATTGCCATTAGCATTGGCATTTTTATTGTCATTATCATATCATTGGAACTGTCATTGTCATTGTCATTGTCATTGCCATTGTCATTGTCATTGCCATTGTCATTGTCATTGTCATTGTTATTGTCATTGTCATTGTCATTGTCATTGTCATTGTCATTGTCATTGTCATTGTCATTGTCATTGTCATTGTCATTGTCATTGTCATTTTCATTTTCATTGTCATTGTCATTGTCATTGTCATTGTCATTGTCATTGTCATTGTCATTGTCATTGTCATTGTCATTGTCATTGTCATTGTCATTGTCATTGTCATTGTCATTGTCATTGTCATTGTCATTGTCATTGTCATTGTCATTGTCGTTGTCATTGTCATTGTCATTGCCATTGCCATTGTCATTGTCATTGTCATCGTCATTGTCATTGCCATTGTCATTGTCATTAACATTGTCATTGTCATTGCCATTATCAAATAGGTATAATCAATGTTATTATATTTGCTAATACTATCCCCTTGAGTCTCCTTAAAAGGTATATGAGGAAATCTTTAGATTTGATATCAAAATTCTGATATTTTCCTTAGAATATTAAAATCAGTATTAAACATTATTGATCCCAAAATGCCAATACACATAAAAAACTATATAATTGTTGGTAATTCAATTGCTTTAAATATTCGTTGCAAATTCTTGTAAGGATAAGCATACTTTATGGGAAAGGGCATGCGAAATGGAAGCCACAGGAGATATGTTTTTTTGGGTTTGTCGTCTTGCCCCGGCCGTCTCGTATTTTATTTTATCGCCAATTTTGGCGCATTTTCGCATGGGGTTGGCACAGGCACACAACACCCCCCTTAGCTTAGCAATCCCCCCCGTAAGCCCTTGGCGTCGCTTTAGCTACTATCGACAAAAGATTTGGAGGCAACTTTGTGCGTTGCATGTCGCAAGTCGCTTTTAGTTTTTAGTTGTGTCTCGGGCATCCGTTGCGTCAAGTTTCGTTTCAGTTTGTTTGTTTGTTTATTTGTTTCGCTATGCTTTGGTTTGCTTTGCTTTGCGTATGAGTGCGTTGTCGTCGTTGGCACAAGTTGTGTCCTGCCACGCCCACCGTCGGGAGCGCGCGCACATACGCACACACACACTTGAGGACCAAAAGTCAGCGTACTCTCATTTCATTCACAAGCAATTTATTCGTCCATTAGACGACGATACGACGGCAAGGCGAGCGTTTGTCCTGCCCTTCTAGGATTACAGCTGCTGAGCTAAGTGAGTGTGTGTGCGTGTATCTGTGAGTTTGTTTTGCTTTTATTTATTCTCTGTTTTTGCTGGCCGTTGTCTCGTGTCCTCTTTGTTACGCTTAAGTGTGCGTATATATAAATATATGTGTGTGTGTGTGAGAGCGAGTGTGTTAGGATTTCCCCTCCATGTGTCGTTGTGTAGTGTCTAAATAAGTTGAGAGTCAACTTACAAAGTAAACCAAAGATTCTTAATTGGAATTTTACAAATTCGTTGGCTCCTGCTTTTTACATGCATGCGTGTGTGTGCGTGTGTTTGTGCTTGTGTCTGTGTGTGTGAGTGTGTCCTTGTCCTGCCGCTGGGCTGCTCAAATAACTTATCGCTAGCATAGTTGCATATATGAAAAATGAAGGCATGAAGGCAAAAAAATAAAATAAAAACAACAACGCATAGAAAGTAAAACTTAAATAAGTATATGTAACTTATAGGGTAGGTTTGTCCAGGCAGCAAGGGTGTGTGCGGGGTGTGTTGCCCCGCAGCGATAAGTGAAAAATTTCTACGTCTTTTGAGCAAGGATTACAAATTTGCAGCATCTTGAGTTTTTGTCTAATTCGAAGGGTTTGCTTGCTGGCAAACGGGGGTAAGAGTTGGGGGTTTATTTCATCGCTTATCCCATGTGAAGTTCCCGTCTGATGTATGTGTGCGTGTTTGTGTGTGTGTGTGTGTGTGCATGCCGACCGTAGGATTGACTTGGATTTACACCAGGCAACAACGTGACAGCTGAGGGAACCCTTGAAGGTTTCGTATGCCTTAGATTGATCGAAGAGCTTTGCGACATAAGCTGCCAGAGAGAGTCGCGTGGAAATCAGAATCGGAATTGGGTTACAATAAATGACAAAGGTTTACGTGTTATCTGAATAGGGTAGGTCACAGTCGCTAATCTGATTAGAATTATGCCTGAGCTGGGCTTCAGATGGATGTAAACTAGTGGTGATTTCTAGTAACCATAACAATTAAATTATATTTTGTTCCAATACAAAAGCTAAAACTTTACATTTTTTATTTTCTAATTTCCAGTATTAAATTTGAATCAAGCTTCTGTAAGGTTTCTATGCTCTTCCCCCATTTCGAGCTGCTTATTAGATAACTTCCAACTGCTTTAACTAAGCCGAGCCAAGAGCTTTAAGGAGCATTCTATAAAAGTATGTCGTCTTCTTATCCCACAGCATGCAACAGAGCGGCAAGGCTCAAGGCTCGACGAATGGACAAAGAATAAGAATGCCTAGCAGAGCAGATCCTAACTCACTCTGGCCTAATGTTATTGTTAACGGCTTAATGGAGCATTCCATCATGGGGATAGATGTAACTTCTACTCATCCGCAAGCCAGCGTGGAAACAGCAATAATAAAGATTATACACGGGCAATAATTACTAGATATCCCTGCTGATGTTGTGTATGTCCTGCAGAACAGCTGGCAGGGACGCAGTCGCCTGTCGTCCTGGCAGGCAGCTTCTACTTGTCCTTGCCGCTGGCTTCGTCTTTTAGCAGCGCCTTTTTACGCTCGAGGTTTCGCGGTTCGTTTGCGTTGCGCACAACGTGTGTGTGTGTGTGTTGGTATATGCACCTAATCCTTTTTACAAAATCATAATCACACAAAGCACAGAGCGTAATCACAGCAACGCAGCAGCAGCAGCAGGAGCAGCACCAGTTGTAAAACCAGCAACAGCAGCATCAGGATAAGCAGCAAGGACTTTGCGCGCTGCGTCCCCACTTCTTCCACTTCTTCCACCATTCCCCTCTTGCAACTGCTCTCTTCTAACATTCGCTTAGTTCGCTACTTTCAGTTTTAATGCCTTTAATACCAGTTTTCATAACTCGTGCGCTCACTGGGGCGCACAAACCCAGCAATTAACGCCAACAACGACCCCATTCTGGACAAGAGGGCGCATAGTGTGGCGGCCCTATGTGCCAGGGTTGCCGAGCATCGATATTCGCATAAAGGACGCAGCCTTGAAACCCCAAAGCCCAGAGCAGACCAGACCAGACCAGGACGGAACAGAACAGAACGGCACATAACAGACCATCAATTAATCAAAGGCCAGACAACAACTCAACCTCAGTCACGACTCAACTCTTTATATTATTTTCTGTTTTTCGCTAGGGAAATCCAAAACCAAATAGGGGTTTTCCCTTTACTCGCCTAATCAAGCGCGCAGTAACGAAAAATTATAAATTGATATAAATTTAAAAAAAATGAATTGCGCGTTCCATTTTCCCGCCCTTTTGTATGCGTTTGCCACTCTCAGTGTTTGTGACATTTGACAATAAATATTTTTTTTTCATTTGGTTCCCTTTAAATTATATAGCATGGCCATGCCGAGGCGGGTGGGGCGGGTCAAAGGGCGTGCAATGATGATGGATGACTCTGTGTTCAGTTTTGTTTTTTGTTTTTCAACCGTGCACAACAGATTGGCCGTGGATTTATTTTCGGTTTGATCTTGGGGTTGCTTCGGATCTGGCTTTGCATATGAGCTTGAAATTTTACAACAGAACAGATAGAAAGAAATCAAAATTAAATATAAATTAATTAAAAATTAATTAAATGAATTGCAGCGGTTGCCGTTGCCTACCCAACTGCTGCTCTGTGTGGCATGTGGGCCAAATGAATCATACGAAATATGTCAGACAGTTGCTCGAAACTTTTGATTCTCTCATGAGGGCGCGCACAGATTGCTAATGAATTAAGTGTGAGTTATACATGAAAGGGACCGTCTTTAATGATTCGAAAGTAATGTGAGGGATCAGTGATTGATCTATGGTTGGCATACTAAGTCAGAGCAATTAGGATGAGTATTCAACAAAGATGATGGGTGTTTGCCTATGTGAAGGGAAGCAAAAGGATATGAAGGCAGCATAAGAGCCAGAAGAATGTTAACATTCAGACAATTGCGGTTCACACAGCATATAGATATACTATATAATATGCTTTAAATACTAAGAAAAAGACATCTTTGACTGTAAAGGATTCCCTCTCTCATTTAACTCCTCACTTCTTTAATTTATTTGTTAACTCTAAATTTCTTAACGACCAGACAACATTTCCATAGTCCCTTTACATAATTTAGCATATCAATTCGTCTGCATAAATATTGCAATGTGCATTATCTCTGTTTGAGCTCAAATCTTTGTGTTCCCAGACTTCGCTAACTGGAACTGGGACTGGGATTGGGGCTGGGCAATATCTCATGTACATTTGCCTGATGTCAGGCTGGAAATTTATGCACATGCAGTCGCCTTCGATAGACTTTTTCGACAGCAGGCTTTGCACATTGCTTTTTTTTCTACTCGTTGTTGTTGCTGTTGTGTCTGTTGTTTTGTTGTATTTTGTTGCAGTTGCGGCTGTCGTTTTATCAACATTGGGAGGCAGCAAAAGTCGCTAAACTTTTGCCACATACAAAAAAATATATATATAAATAAAAATAAAAACAGAGAAAAATTGTTATTGGATTTAGCGTGTCGCATGGCGGCGCTTACAGCTAGTTTTTGAACTCTTTTGTTGTTATTTTTGTTGTTGTCGATTGTCAGTTGGTTAGCTGCCGATGTTGTTGTTATTGTTGTCGTTGTTGTTGTTGTTGCTGGCATTGTGCCAATGGCTTTTTCAATTATACTAATGACATTCAAAAAGAATTTGTAGATGTGCCAAACGAAATGTCTGCATACAAATAGCGTGCGCCATTTTGTATGATCATCACACATGTGAGCTCTATCTCCCTGTTTCCCGCTCCTTTTGGACTTTATCCACATATTCCTTACCGCCCAGTATACCCTATACTTTTAACGCATTCGTGGGTATGCAAGGTTTAAATGTTGGCAAGCGAAACGCTTAGCCTATGTACTTTAAACAAAAGACATAGAGTGTTTCTTTATAACTACAAGCTAATTTCCTGATTTTTATTTGATTTCTTATTCTAGATTTTTGTTAAATTAAGTAAAAACTTTTAGCACCGTAAGCTTAAAAAAAATGTATAGAAAATTTGTCACCAGGTAGCTTTTAGGATATAGTAAAACGAAAAAACTATCAACGTTTTTTAATTTAAAGGATATTCTGTAGTCAAGGTTTCGAGCTTCTTTTTGGATTTAGCTGTTTTTGTTGTTGGCGTCGCTGACGGCAAATAAAAACAATTTGCGCCAAATTAAACTTATGAGGCATAAAGATATTTTTGGCTGCTGCCGCTGTTGCCCGTTAATGCCACACAACAAAAACAACAACAACAAGAAGACAGCAAGAAAAGGGCCGCACAAAAAGCTTTGACAATGCGAAGAGGAGCTTCAGCGGCAGCCCAGTAGCCATGTGGAGTATAGAAACACACACACACACACATTCAAGCGCATTAAAGTACAAACATGTATCTATCCATGTTGTATCTATGAGTGTCTATATGTGTAAAAATATTGCCAAAACAACAGCAACTGTGGCAAGTTATAAATCTAGACAAGACTTCTACATAAACACACATGCACACACACATACACATAGACACCCTTCATGCAGGCATATCCTAAGACAAGCCGTCACATAGAACGTGGCAATAACAACAACAACAGCAGCAACAACAAAAAACAACATCGCTTTGGCCAAAAGACCAAAGTCAACGCTGAGAAAGGATATTAAAGATTAAATGATATAAGCGAAAAGTTGGGGTTTCCCCCAAACGCCCCAACCCGCCCCTGCGCCGCACATACGAAATCTGAGCTAAGGGTTGGCGATTTGGTTGTCGTAGATAAAAACATGATGCGTCGTGTGTGACATTGAAAAGGATAACGGCAGCAGCGGAGGCAAGGACGAGAGCACGAGCCGCTCCCCGTGTGACTCCCCAACTGTGGCCGCCATTCAGCTCTGCGTATCTAATTAACCGCGTGCGTGGCGCATCATAAATCGTTCCCTGCACATGCCCATTAAAATATGTGCGTAATAAAAGCACTAAAATCTAAGGATCACGTTCCCATATTCGTCACAAATTCGCAAACTTAAAATATTAACCAGATATAGATATAGATATAGATATAGATATAGATATAGATATAGATATAGATATAGATATAGATATAGATATAGATATAGATATAGATATAGATATAGATATAGATATAGATATAGATATAGATATAGATATAGATATAGATATAGATATAGATATAGATATAGATATAGATATAGATAGATATAGATATAGATATAGATATAGATATAGATATAGATATAGTATAGATATAGATATAGATATAGATATAGATATAGATATAGATATAGATATAGATATAGATATAGATATAGATATAGATATAGATATAGATATAGATAGATAGATATAGATATAGATATAGATATAGATATAGATATAGATATAGATATAGATATAGATATAGATATAGATATAGATATAGATATAGATATAGATATAGACTATAGATATAGTATAGATATAGATATAGATATAGATATAGATATAGATATAGATATAGATATAGATATAGATATAGATATAGATATAGATATAGATATAGATATAGATATAGATATAGATATAGATATAGATATAGATATAGATATAGATATAGATATAGATAGATATAGATATAGATATAGATATAGATATAGATATAGATATAGATATAGATATAGATATAGATATAGATATAGATATAGATATAGATATAGATAGATATAGATATAGATATAGATATAGATATAGATATAGATATAGATATAGATATAGATATAGATATAGATATAGATATAGATATAGATATAGATATAGATATAGATATAGATATAGATATAGATATAGATATAGATATAGATATAGATATAGATATAGATATAGATATAGATATAGATATAGATATAGATATAGATATAGATATAGATATAGATATAGATATAGATATAGATATAGATATAGATATAGATATAGATATAGATATAGATATAGATATAGATATAGATATAGATATAGATATAGATATAGATATAGATATAGATATAGATATAGATATAGATATAGATATAGATATAGATATAGATATAGATATAGATATAGATATAGATATAGATATTTTTAAATTTTATTTATCGAAACCGCTTTTCAGAACACCCCCAAAAGAGCAGAAATTAAAAGGCTCAAGTTTCGAGGAATACATTAGAGTGTGGCCATACTTCATGTTCTTATTTAAATATCAACATATCATATGGCTGACAGTTTTGAATAACCTTGGCCACATTAATTATTAGGCGCTACTTGAAATATTATTTTTTTTGGGGAAACTTTAATCATTTTGACCCCAGAAAACTTTAACAGCAACACTGCAGAGCATAGTTAAACGAAACTCTGGGACCACATGTGAGCACTTGTAATTATAATTTCCACTTATTATTTCTCGTGCTTTTTGTTTAATGTTAATGTAAAGCAGCAAAGCTGTTTTCGACATTTTTGCGACAATTAAATTACTTTTCTCGGCCAGACATTTTTGGGTGGTTCCATATACTATGTGCACCCACCCACGGTGTGTGTGTGTGTGTGTGTGTGTGTGTGGCGTGTCATGTTGTGTGTATATTTACAATTTCATAATTTTCCATAGTTTTGTATGAAAAACTTTGTGCGCCGCAGATGTCCTGCTGTGCGTATGCGGCTTTATGCCATACAAATTATATGAGCTTTTTGTATTTTAGCGAGTTCTCGGATGAGGCCAAGCTTGAGTGGGAGATTGAAAGGTGTTTAAAGCGGACCTCTACAGAGGAATACCATAGACCCTCGATATGAGGTCTATTCATAGTGCTTTACATTCTATAAAAATAATTAAACCAGAATTTTAATTTTGATAATGATATTGTTTTGTGTTGATAATGATATTAATTTATTCAATACTCTCAAGCTATTATGTAAGTTGACTGCGCTGCAAATATATTTATTTAAAATTCAACATATTTATAAAAGTGTTCTCTGATAAGTTGATGAGCAATTGAAAAGCAAGTTGTTTTTGAAATGAATTGAAAATAATTAATTAAAAATTCTGACAGCTCTTATAAAAATAACTATCGAGTCTGATAATTGTTATTAAAAGAAATAAATATTTAATATTAAGTAAATATTGCTTAAAACGGTTAGAGAAATTTTTTAAATAATGTCATGCGTGTCCTTTGATAATGATATTCCAATTAGACTATAAGTTGGCTTATATGCTTCTATATTCACAAAAAAAAAAAGAAGACAAATAGATCCATCATCCAATGTCACCCACTGTTATATGTATATGGTCTCGTATAGTTCATTTGCAGGTCTACCTTATCAAAGGTACACTTCATCTGGCAGCCTGGCATGCGGTTATACATCAACATAATTGCAAGTTGTTTGCTTGCTGAAAGCATTTTGCGAATGTTTCCGAATGTTCTATTGAGCAAACCCCTCTGCCAAAACTGGCTGCAGTTATATAAAGGCACACCGCACGCTGAGTGGCAAAAACTCGACAATATGTTGATCCCCGGGCAAAGTGAGTGAAAACAGGAGGCGTTTTCCATCATCAAGCAACCCTGCGCATAGTGTACGACACAGGCCCAAAAAAGGAAGAACAGAAAAAACACAACTAAGTGTTTTGCCGATTTGGGCAAAAACACCCCATTGATATTTCATTAACGCTTCAACACGACCACGCCCCTCTCTAGCGGACTGTCAATTACAGTTGCCAGAGGCGCCGCCACTTAATTGCTGAGAAATGGAGAGAGGGACGGAGGGCGAGAGAGAGAGAGAGAGTGAGTATGTGATTCAATTCATAAAATTTGTTAATCAATGCAGCTGCAAAATTCCTGCTCTCTTCCTCTCTCCGGCTCCCATTTCTATGTGCTCTAATGAGGCAATGCACTCACTGTCTATCCAGCTGTCTATCTGAGCTGTCTCGCACTGGCTGATCTTTTGGGCGCACAAATCTCTTAAGTTTAGCGGAAGCTATGACAAGTCAAGTCATTATCCTGCCAGGCTGTTCAACTCCCTGGCGCTGCCTCTCACTCCCTGTGGCACAACCTTGTGGCATGGGTGGCCATTCCTTCATTCGGTTCCGTTCCGTTCGGTTTGGTTCTGTTCCGTTCTGCTCTGCCCTGCTCTGCTCTGCATGTGCTGGCGTGTTGACGCAGTAATTACCAGATGATGGATTGTTGCCTAGCGTTTAAATTTAATTTCTCTGGCATTTGGCGCGTTGTAGGTTTACCAAATGGATTCGAGAAATGCGTGCACGCATTTTGTTGCCTGCCACGCCGCCGCCTGCCCAAAGAACTGTGAAATTATCTACAGTATCTGCGAGTGCATGTCTGTAACTGTGTGTCTGTGTGTGTGTGCGTGGGCCAGGAAGCGGAAGTTAAGTAATGTGTCAGTCAGTCAGCCAACCAGCTGAGGTAGGCACATACACAAATACATATTCCGGGGCGGAGTCGACTTCCCACACAGGAAAGTAAATTGGGCCTGGGTGCGGGTGCGAGTGCGCATCCCTGACAAAGTTAATGATAATGCCATAAGGCATCCGAGTGCAGCATTTGTTACTTTCATGCAAAGGCATTTTAATAATTGCCAGCGTGAATACCAGATGACAATATATAACTGAATATCTAAAAAGTTGTAAGCAAAAAGCTAAAGGAAGTGCAAAGATTTCATATGAAACTCTTTGATGTTTTTAAAATGAGCTACAAATTTCGTTAAGCAGTCATGAATCTTTTTTTTATTCTAAAGATTCTCTAAAAGAGAATAAGCTCAGGTGTAAAGAGAAACATATGGGAGTGTAAGATATGGGCTACAAATTTTTACAAAGAATTTGGCCATATTAAGGAACTAGTTTTTTACGGACATCAATAAGGGAATTAGAAAGATATGAGGCTAAAAGAAATAAAATAATTCTATAATTAAAATAAAAACTGAAAATACTAATAATCATTGCCTTGTATAATTTTGTGTTTGTATAGTTTTTATAGGTTTTATCTTTACGATCTAATTTTTTCCTGTTAACTTAACTCTCAAACACACACGCTCTAACATACTTGCCACAAATTCAACGATCATTTATGCCACAAGCAGCGATGCATATCGAAATGGCATACATTATTTTGTTGTATTGTATTGTATTTGGGAATCGTTGCACGCACTTCTTTAAATAGTTGCGACCGCCCGCATTGCTCCATAAATTGCCTATTGGTTCGCATTCTTATAGACCACACCTTTCACACTCTGGCATTATAAAATAGCTCACGCAACAATCAATTGAATTAGATGCTCGCTGCAATTTAAGATTTCACACAAAACACACAACTGACGGGGGCAGCACAGCTCTCTCTTTCTCTCTCTCTCTCTCTTTCTCTCTGGATATGTACCACCTTTCATCTAATCGAATGTGAAAACAATGCGCAAAACCACAAAAAGGTTTCAACATGCCGCACAATAAATTATGCATGGCTGCGAGAGGATCTTTCAACAGGGGCCCGAAAACTCTATAGCGTAACAAATTAAATAACATGCCTCAGAGATATATCAGAGTGGGAGAGAGAGAAAGAGAGAGTTGGTTGCGTTTTCGATTTCGTTTGTGGCACATTTGCCACATTTGCCACATTCTACCTGCGACGTCAAGACCCAGCTCAACGTCATTGCTGCCCCAGCGAGGCTCGTCATTGTCTCGTAACTGCCGCTGAGTGCGTTGGCGTTGGCATTGGCGCTGGCATTGGACATTGATGGTGGTCCTCTGGCTGCCGCTCCTGGGCATAATTTGTAATGTCCGACACGTCAGAGGTGGTGGGCAGCGAGGGCAGCAAAGGTAGCGGCGACACGGCGACACGGCGCTGCAGGTGCACGCATCACGCACTTTGTGGCCAACTCCGTCACAGGAAACTGGCAGCGAGCGGCGCAGTTGAATTTCTAATGAGGCGAAGGAGGCCAATGAGCGAACGGGTCTCATTATGTAATAAAAAGGCGTAGGCATCGTGTCAAGAAACAGGAACTGGACTCTTAGATTGACCCCATACACAGCAAGAACTTTGCTTGGCATGTGTGAGCACGCATTTACAAGCTTTTTATTAAATTAAAGTGTGTGTAATAAGGCGCCAATGAACTTGGGGCACGCAATCTACTGTTTACCCTTACCCCAAGCCTGGCCTAATCGAGGCATTCAAGGAAACGGCATACAAAAATGTCATAGTAATTATGACGTTGGGTTTATGGAAATGTTTAGGGCATAATGTTTAGCATAACGCGTAACGCCCCTTGGCTAATAATATTAGAAACAAGGGCCAGGTTAACCAATAAACCGGCGTTTATATGGGTGTAAGCATTGTGGAGAAAAAAATTAAATGAGAAAAGTGAAAGTAACGAAATACTCAGAGAAGAACTAAAAGTGGGTATAGTAAAAGTTTATAAGATTTACAAAATGTTATACAAAAATTATATACATTAAATCATTAATTTTTCTACCATTATTCATTTTGCTTGTCAAATCTTAAATCACATATCAAATAAAGCTCCAGGCTAAGTCAAGTATAATACATAAAATAAAATAAATATGTGCATATATTTTTTTTATTTATCCCATTAATTCAAAGATTATTTAACACTTATCTGAGCCAAAAATAAATAGCCTCAAATGCTTTCTAAATATTTGCTTGTGTTTGAACGAAAATTCTGCCCATGACAGCTTTTACAAACTAAGTTTTAAGTTTTTGTTATTGTGAGTCTTGGCTGATTACGTCATCCAAGTGTATCTGTTATCGTTAGGTAATTAAGGTAACTTTATTACACTCATATATATACATATGTATATATATATAGCCAACTTTGATACGAGTGTGTAAGCCATGTTAAGCGTGCTGCTGTTTCATTCCCCTTGCCAAATAAACACAATTTATGACACTCGCATATCAAAATCTTGCACTGACAACACACAATACAGATATCGCTCTCTCTCTCTCTCTCTCTCTCTCTCTCTCTCTCTCACTCTTACATAGACTATCACGCTCTATCGCTCTCTCTTTCACTCTCTCCTTGCTTCTGTCTATAGAAAGCATTGTATTTTCTTGGCTTGTGCCTTCGATATGCCCACATCAAAAGCATTTCATATAAAATAAATAGCATTTTATGATGGCAAAATATGTACATATCAATGCATAAGAGAGGGCCAGAGCATAAGAGAGAGATAGAGAGGGGGAGAGAGAGAGAGATATGGGCCAACTAATGGCTGTGGAGAAACTACTTCAATTTAGTGGAAACCTTGCAAGTGCGAGTGTATGTTTTGGCCCGTTTCACTTTTTGCATAATATTATTAGAGAGAATTTTATGTAAATAGTGGATACAAGTTTATTATACTGTTTATCAATTGATTTGATCTTAAGCACTCTCGTATATTTATTACGCACACACAAGCTCACACGCGAACAGGACTAAAGGAAGTTGCACGGAAATCACAGTAACATATTTCGGTTCCCGCATTGTGCCCTGCGTCCCGTTTCCTTAGTTCCCTAACCCTGGCCATAACCTAAAATGTTATGTAAGTTCAATAAAAGAGCAGGAGACTTCAATATATGCATTTGTGTGTGTATGTGTGTGTATGAGTATGTCTCTAAAGCTCTTAACTGATTGTTTGTCTTGCCAACTGCCACTAGACATGGCTTGTACTCGATACTTGGGCTACTTGGCAAAATATTTCGCAACTATTTTCTATATTAGAAGCACACAGCACAGCAATTCAAACAGTGGCCATATAGACAAAGGTGTAGCTGTGATTGTGCATGTGTGTGTGTGTGTGTGTGTATTGTTGATATTTATTTGAATCTTGACTGTCTCCTACATCCTGTGTATACATATGTATCTATCTATATATGTTTATCTAGTCGCTTTTGCTCTGTACCAAGCGAATTTCATTTGAAATTGAACTTGTTTTTGCGCCACTAAATTGTATAGCCAAAGTATTTTGATTGCGTTCGTAGAGAAAGAGAAAGAGGGACGGAGAGAGAAAGAGAATTGCTTTGGCTTGCTGTTACCACCAAAAACGTGTGCTGTACTTATTTCCGGCTCACAAATGGAACACAGAAACTAAAAACTAGACATCGAGCTAAATGCTAAAGCAATAGGCTAAAAGTAAATCAACAGTAAAGGCAACTGAACTAAGTGGAGCATGGGTTGGACAGCGGGGTGCCCAAAGGAGGGGTGGGGTGCGGTAAATGTTCAATTGAAGAGCGGGTTTAGCAAGTTTAACAGAAAGTTTTCTATTTTTTATTGGACTTTCTGTGTGTGAGCGTGTCTCTGTGTGTGTGTGAGAGTGCTCTGTGCCGTAAACTCGTTTGAGCAATTCAAATAAATACGACGATCTATTTGTTAGGGGCGTCAAAGGAAAACGTAATGTACTAATTTCTCAATTGAAATCTAGAGAATCGAATACATACACATCAGTTGAGAGTTAGGCAAAAGCAAGCTAGAGCTACAACGAAGACGGTATACACTAAAATGAAGGCAATTAAATATAGGCATATGGGAAAGTATTAAGAATATTTTATAATAATTTATTTAGAGTAAGCAAATGTGCAGGATGTGCTTAAAATGTATTCTTCTCTTAAATAAAATAGTTAAGCTTAGGATAAGGGCGTTAAGTGAAAGCATATTGCACTGAAATAAATGCAAATTTAAATACGGGATTGCTTGATTGAAAACATAGTTTCAATATGGAAAGGTTGCAAAATATTTTATTTTACATAATGTTGTGTTGTATGTGCTTCAAATATTAAGTAATTTAAGAGTAAGATAAGTGGATTTTTCTTGTTTATAATAACCCGCATCTATATGCATTGCAAGTAAATTGTATTACATGTTTCCATCTTTTTCATTTCTCAAGATCATCAAACTGCTTAAGAAAGCCGCAATGCTGAAAAACTTTGGCTGCTGTTTAGTTTGTTTGCATGGCATAGCATTGAGGAAAACTTTTGTGCTGTGGCTTTAAAACTAAACACTGCACTTATCTATTGAGCAGCATCAGCAACAGAGGGATGTCGAAACTGCCAAAAACTATCCAAAAAGAGCCCCCTCTCCTCATACAGAGAACTCAGCTCAAAACTTGCCAAACGACTTTCAATGGCCGCCTTCCATAATAACACTCATTTGCAGTATTTCCGCCCGTGGGGTGGTAAGGAGTTGGGTGCACGGATTGGGTAAATGGGCTAGTCGATTGGCAAGCTCGACTTTTACGCTTTGCCGGGCGTGCAAACAAACAAATCAACTTTGGATAATTATTGCACATCAATCGTTCAGTGTCTGGCAGCTGCCGAGTCAGCTCCAAGTTTCGCAACAAAACAAAGCACACAACAAGGCCAGGGAGAAGGCAACAAGGGGGGGGAGTGCAACGTTACAGGAACAGGCCAAGTTTGGATGCAGCACCAACAGCAACAGCATCAGCATTGGCATCGGCATCGGCATCGAGTAATGCCCTGAGGTGATGATTCTCTGTGCATTTGGCGAAAAGTTTTCTCTGCGGTTTTATGCGTACATTTGTCTGATTTGGCAGTCATCATCAGTGCAAAGGAGGACACCGAAGCTCATCATGATCATCGGCGTCCTGCTCATCATAATAATCATGTTTATCATCGTCAGCGCTGTCCTTGGACCATGTCATCTCTTCATTGATATCGTTACGAGCAGTTTCCGTTTCGTTTACAAATTTCGTGCGGCAATAACCGCAGTAATGTTCCACTTTCCACTTTCCACACTTTTCACATTCCTCTCTGCCCCCCTCCCCCATCGACTCTCACTCACTTTGCGTTGATTGTCGGTTGAATCGGTTGGGAATACGAATCTGCTGTGATAGAGGGCCGATAGAGGGAAACATAAGAGCGGGGTATTGATAGGGTGATATACCCACATGGAACTTTAACTAATACATTGACATGGCACATCATTTAGTGTAGATGTTGCTGCATCGTAAATTTTTACAGTTATGTCATGTAATTGGCCAAATGAAGCTATTCGAATGCTGCACATCTGAATAAGAGGAAGAGCTAGAAAAACAAAAAAACCTTTTAACATGACTTTTAGTTACCCAATGGGGAAATATGTATGTACATGCACTCTGCATATTTATGGGTTAGGCAAACTTAGAACTCTTTCTCCTGGCCAGAAATCGCTGTGTAACAAGGCTTTGAAGGGGTCAAGTGGAGGAGGGGTCATTGTTTCATGGGCAAAGGCAAGCTGAAAGAGAATATCAATTATCTGCTAAAGTGTGCCTTGTGGCACAGAATACACTGATTGCTGCCGATTGCGAGGCACACTTTCTGTCAAACTCGTAAAATTTGCCAAAAATTCATAGAAAATGCATCTGACATGTTTCTAAACATAATAATGTCCATGCCGAACAAGTTTTCATGCGGTATCCTAGCTGGAATATGGCTAGTTCAATGTCTTCTTTGGGAAAATTTTACCTTTCTTATACCCTGAACCCATTAAAAATGAGTATAAGGGTATATTGTAATTGTGCAAAATCCAAATGTATGTAACGGCAGAAGAAAGCATCTCCGACCCCATGAAGTAAATATATTCTTGATCAGTACCAATAGCCGAGTCGATCTCGCCATGTCCGTCTGTCTGTCTGTCCGTCCGTCTGTCTGTCCGTATGTATGAACGCAAGGATCTCAGAACCTTTACGAGCTAGAGACTTGAAATTTTAGATGTAGGTGCACCTAGGGCCCGCGCAGATGGAGTTTGTTTCCGATAATCGATAACTTACTCCGTTTTCAAGCAATCGATAAAAATCTATATCGATATCCTGTTTTTTGGGCAATTTTGGTAAATAATAGGAGCTAGAGTCACCAAACTTGACATATAGCTTCTAAAATAGAATATATATATGCATTTGATGTTGGAAGAAGAGGGTTAAGGGTATCCCCTAGTCGGGAGCTCCCGACTAGAACCTCTTACTTGTTTTCATCTATTTCCGTTGTTCATATTAAGCCAGCCGCTATGCGGTTCATTAATTGGCACGGCGTAGACTCTCTACTTATTTAAGTTTTTGTTTTTATTTTTTATTTATTTTTTATTTTTATTTAGAAACTAAATTTTGAAGAGTCCTTTTCATGTTTAAGTTTCTAAATATAGGCAACCTCGCAAATTCACGCAAAATGTTTAAAAGCAAAACGTATTACCGAAAACGACTTCAACTGGCTGCTCAACAGCTGACCCACAGACCGGAATAAAAATCAAAATAGAAAAAAAAGAAGTAAAAACGACAACTTTGATCTAGTTGGTAACGTATTTAGTTAAAGGCATCCCCGCAGTGTGGCAAAGACCCAAAGCCAAAGTAAAGCTCAAACGCACGTCTCGAGTTTATTAAATTTGCCGCAACACTTGCAGCAAGCAGTTCAGGTAACGGGAGAGCTGCGGGGGACGAGCTAGTGTGGCAGCGGGGGAGTGACTGCCCCTGACATTTGCGGTGCGATGGGGTCTTTCAGCTCAGACTCGCAAAATAATTGCACGTTCTACACACACACACAGAGAGAGAGAGAGGGGGAGAGACACACATATGCAGCAGACAGAAAAACACTTAGCGGCAGGTGGAAGCCAGCTAAAGTCAAAGACAAATATGCGGGCTGGTGCCGTAAAGCTGTGCTCCGATCCCGGAACAGAACAAAACTCCCAGGCGTCACCATAAACATTACCCAATGCCATAGCCATCATCGTAGCCATCATCATCATCATCATAGTCTCGCCCACATTAATGATAACATGCCCGGCACTATGAGCACTGCTCTATGACCCCGCTACCCCTCTACCCATCTCCCTCCTTTACTCTTTCTGTGTTTGTGTGTGCTGGTGTGCTGGTGTGTGGCAAATATGAAATTTATAGTTTTATGATGACTGCTGAGTGTGCCACAGCCAACGCCTTTTACGGCTGTTCCAACTAAACTTTACGAGCCACCGAATAGCAGCAGCTCCTGGCTGCCTCTGGCTGCTGCCTGCCTGCCTGGTGGCATAAATAAAATCATATAGCGCGGCTCTCTTCACGTTTATTTCCGCCTACTTGGTCGCTACATTGCCGCTTGTTGTTGCAGTATCAAAAATCTGCGCCAAAGAGCCAAAAACCCAAGTCCAAGTGCAAAACCGTAGTCGAAATACAAAACCTTCTACCATTTGGCAGGGCCAAGCAAAGTTGAAGTTTTATGTGGAATATTTCTGCGGTAAAGCGGCCGCTAAGAGTAGATGCTCCCAAAGAGAAAGAGAGAGAGAGAGAGAGAGAGTGAAAGAGCGAGAAAGAGCTAGCGATAAAGGAGCTGCATGAACTCGAATCATCATCATCATCGTAATCATCTTCGCATTCGTCGCTGGGTACTGCATGCCCACAAATATGTTTTTGATTATTATGACTCTTCGAGATTATGCAATTTTATGAATATGAATGGGAATGGGGTTTACGTATCTGCAGGTATTTCACAGGCTGCGGCTGCGGCTGCTCCAGGTATGCATTCAAAGCGTAATATGAATTGCAATGCAGTTGGGCAAATGTGCGCCAACGTTTCATTCCATTCCGTGTCGTTTCTGTTGGTAACGATGAATGCGATTATGATTATGACGATAGCGATGAAAATTTACTTAGCACAAAAGCATTTATAAAGTCTCTCCCTCTCTCGCACTCTTTAAATTCAAATTTAAATCTAATTCCCTTCCTGTCGACATTGTCAACGACATACGAGTGACGTACTGACTGACACCAGTCACTGGCTCGAAATGGGGCGGGGTTGAACGGGACGAGGCGGCATGCCATGTGGGCGGCTGTGATAGAGCAGCTTTAATGTCACAGGCGGGCCACTGCGGCCAATATAAGATGAGATGAGTCGAAAATCCTGTATGGAGTATGCTATAGCGATGGGATAATGCGCTTTGCGAAGGCATTTCAGACTTGACGTGCGCAATATCTGGGAAAAGAACAGCCCAAGATACTGAGCGCTTAATGGACAATATAATTTTGTGAAGCTTACAAATGCAGAATCTTCAAATTAATTGATTCAATTGTTCCCTAAAAGTCTGTACTGCAAATCATATTAAATGAGGGCGATCTCAAAATACCAGAGCGGAGCCAGATTTTGAGGTTTTTTTTCATATTTCTTTTAAGGATCGTAATATTAATACTTAATTATTAGATTTAAGAGATTTAAGAGAGTATGTATAGATTTAAAAATAAACGATTTATGTTTCGAAATATTAATAAGCTAGTTGTTTCGATTTTGGAATTTAAAAAACAAAATAGATACTAAAAGCTTGAATACTAAATTTCCTGTTGAGCATTTAGTCGGAGCGAATGGATTGACGAGTGTTGGAATAATAATAAACAAACTGGAAGAATGGACTGCAAAAGACTGTAACTTCTTCACCTTAATTCAAGGGCTATTCCTGCATTCATCGAAACTCTTGCCCAAGTAATTGATATTTATTTTGTAGTATTTATACTAACAACAATAATACAAAGCACAATGCCCAAAAAATCAGCACAGCTAATATGCCCAACAGCTTTTGTTAAAATCTGCACACAGAAAGCAAACAAGCTGATAACCAAACAAAAAAGCAAAAAAAAAAAAAAAAATAAAGAAAATAGAAAAGAAAGGAAAAAAATTGCTAGCAAAAATGACTGCAATCTGTCGTCTCAACGTTGATGACATTTTGAGTGAATGAACGGCGCACAAATGTGACCAGCCTATCCGCTGGCAAAACCCGACCCCCCCTCCCGAGCCACGTTTTTTAACAAATTGGTGTGATCCCAGAGTGACGCGTCATATTCGCAGACACTTTAGCTGGCTGACTGGCTGCCTGGTTGCCTGGCTGGCTGGCTGGCTGGACGAGCAGCAGCAGGCGGAGCCTCAACTGATAGAGCGACAGCAGAGAAATTGCAAACGAGTTGAGTCGTTGAGCCAAAAAACCAAAACATACGCAGCATTTATAAGGCAGCCAACAATGAAACCAGCCCCATTCCCAAACCCAACCCAAACCCAAAGCGAACCCAATTCCTGCTCGCCGCCCCCCGTTCCCGCCAAGCATATTGTTAACGCCCACTCAACTCTATGCCATTTTGTATTGATGGCCTGTCTGCCGCACAGCTTTTATATAAAGCCCCAGAGCTTCGGCGGGGGCGCAGCCTTTGGCATCATGTTTTGGTTTTTCTTCGCTTTTCAATTTTTTTTGTGTTGCTTCTGTCGCTGTTGTTGTTGTTCTTGTTGTGGAAAACAAATCACTAAACAAAAAAGCGCACAATGCAGTTAAAGGCAAAGGCATAAAATAGGGCAAATCGCGGGCAGAGAGTTGAAAGGGCAGCCTATTGATCAAAGCAACGAACTTTTCATGCCCTAAGCAATACATAGGTTAATTGAAAATAACTTGACTTGATTTGAAAAAAGTTTTTAGCTCAGAGTTAACTATATAAATATAACATTTCAATATTAAACATAGAATGCTTTTGTAGGACATCGTCATATAAATTGTCATGCCTAAACGAGTTGGGGATTATTATGCACATTTTACTCTTTCAGTATATAACAAAACTCATGACATAGTTGACAAGGCCTTTAAACATAAAGGGCAAACGCAATGAAAAACAACGCGTCTATTTTCATCAAACGCGAAATTGCTGTGAATTTAATCCACGTGTGTGCAAGTGTGTGTGCATGTGTGTGTGTGTGTCTGTGTTTGTTTGTGTTGTTTATGCCGTCCGTCTCTCTTTGTCAATTTGCACGCGTAAAGTGCGCCATCTAGCGTCGTTTATGCGCACATTTGTGCACATCAATTTGCGGTGCAGACATTAGAATCTGCATTTTTTATTAAATGCGCGCGGAACATGCGGCACATGCGGCACATGCGGCGTATGCGTAATTCGGTTCAAGTGTGGCAGCAAATGACGTTGAGCGCTCAGCTACTGCAAACGCCACGTTAATTGTTGCACATGCATAAAGTCATAGAGCTCTTCGGCTCCCCTCTCCCCCTCCTTGTAACTCACTCTATTCGTGTCTAGCTCTTTGCCATTTGTGATGCGTCTTTTTGTCTTTTGATTAGCTGCAGACCTCGTCAGACAGCGAGGAGACACAACGGAGACAAAGTTCATGCTGTAGCTCATTGGAGAAATTGCATTTACATATTAAAATATGCCAAACGGCGGTACAGAAAGACAGCAGTACGGACGCCGGTCAGCGACTCCTCGACTGTGCTGGACTCGACGCCATTGCAGCCTGCAGCCTTTGGCCAATTGCCCAGCCATGCGGTGAATGTTGCCTTGTTGCACGCATTGCTTATGCATAGGCTCAGACCAAGGCCCAGGCCCTGGGTGCAAAGGATGAGCCTCTCGTTCGCCGCACTAGCCTCCCTGGAGAAGGCAATGTCTAGTGAAGCGGCCAGGTACAAATACTCGCACATACATGCAGGCAGGACATATTGCACATAGTTGGCAGGCAAGCCGAGGTTTGCTTCAAAAATTGTAATGGCAAAGATTTACGACACTGAGAATAAACTTAGGAATTAATATGTCAGGTGACTTAATCTGTTTGGATATATAAAATATACTTTTTAGCCAATAAAATGAAATTACCGCAGATTAACAATTAATCGATATCTTCGATATTTTGACATGCAGTATATTTGCACTCTCTAGACATTTGTCTTTATTTAATAATTAAACTATCGAACTACAAAAGGCTCGCTATACCAGCTTTAATATACCTCTTCAATAGCAGCTTCTAATAACTTATTTGGCAGCTCTCGCGGCTTCTATGCTGCACTGGCAACAACAAATTTTGCTCTTTGGTCTTTTTAGGATCTTCTGCACCTTTGTAAGCCCCGTTGGCTGTGCTGCAATGATTTCATGTTGTTTTAGTTGTTGTTGTTGTTGGTGCTGCTGCTGCAGCTTGACTATTGCATATTATGCAAAATTGTTTATGCAAATATTGCAAAAAAGAATTAATTTATTTGACTTGCATGCTAATTTACGAGCCAATAAATGCAGGCGAGCTCTGTGCGGAAAGTGCGGCATGCGGCGGTTCGAACATTGGCCAGGCCATTGTTAATTTATTGGCGTGCAGCAGCATACACCCGCTGCCCGGCCCGCCCCACACTCACCATACCCCTTACACCAACCCTCTAACATGTGTAGACACGTTTTAAATTTAAGCCACGGCAGCAGCAGCGGCAGCAACAACAACCACAATAGAGCAAAAGCATGAAATTATAACGCATTGGACCCAAAAATCAACAGCTGCCTTCCCGCAAAAACCAACAAACCGCATGTCAAAATCTCTCCCGGCTCCACCCGCCGCACCACTGAAAACCCCTCACCCCCTTCCTGCCTACACGCTCATATAGCGTTCAAACAGGAACTCGGCTGACCGAGCGCCTAAACGGCACTGACCGCATAAGAGAGAGTTTCGCAGCAAACGCGGGAGCGGGCGCGGCTTTTGTTGAAAATCAAAAAACCAATTTAAAAATTGCCGCAGCCACTAAAAGTTCAAAGTTGAGAAGCAGCCAAGCGCTCAATGGGCAGCGCCTAAGAGCAGCAGCCACACAATCTACACAGTTTATAGCCAGGGAACTGCTGAAAAACTGATCCAAAATTAGAAAATGGAATATGATCAGAACTATTCTTATATTCTCAAAATATTTCAACTATAATTAACTCAGTTCATTGATACGTTTTTGCCAACAGTAATATTTCCGTCAGCCAGATTTCACCTTGCTTTGACTTAGCTCTAAAGCTAAGCGATATGTTATATATTCTAACTGTGAATAGGGTTTTGCCAGCCCTGGTACCAAATCAACACACAACTAAAATGCAATGCGTCACGCCCTCTTCGGGCCCTGTCTAAACTTCAACTGTTTGTAAACAATTTACTTATTTTTTTCCACTATGCAATCGACGTCCTTTTTCTGTTGGTTTTATTTATTTTTTTGTTTATAAAATTCTTCCTGCGCGGCGTTTTTGTTTAATGCTGCATAATTTTAGGCGCCAAAAAATAACTACAACAAATTGGCCGTGCTTGTTGGTGCCCTCGGAAGGGCCTCATCAAATATTCAAACGGTAGCCACTTGCGTCCGCAGTCCGCTTGGCGCTTGCTACTCTCTTCCGCTCGCTTCCCGCCCAGCTGCTGGTGCTGGGCAGCCAGCGTAAAAAAAGAAAAATTACAACAAGAACAAAAAATGGCGTCAACAAAAGCCATCATAACAATTAATTTTGAAAACACGTGTAGATTGCTTTTTGCGGTTAGCGGCCAGCAGGACACGGATGGTTCCCATTTCTCGGTCCAGACCTTCATGCAACGTCCTGGTCACCAACGTTGGCACGGCAAGGGGAGCAGGAGGAGTAGGCGAGTAAACGAACAGCGCGACCCCGTCGACCTCTCGCATGGCCCGGCAATCATAAAACACTTTAAACATGTTTTCCTACTAGTTTATTAGTGTAAAACCCGGACGCGTTTCCCCATAGCAGCCGCCCCGCACTGAGCCACCCCCCCATTAATTATTTCAATGTCAACGGAGTTGTCCACATGGCAGCGCCGATGCCCTCACTGATGTGGGTCAACAGTAGATTGTTGAAAAATATGACAGGTATGAGAAAAATAATAATTTAGTATGTTTAAATTTCAATATTTTTGTTAAATGCAGTTATGTTAAAATATTTTTTTTTTAATAATTATATTGCTCTATTGGAATACATTAGAGAACCTTTTTTTGTGTTCTCTTGTCCGGAAATATTTAAAGCGTACTACAAAATTCCCAAAAGTCCCTTTAAATATCATTAGTTCAGTTTTCAAATAATATTTCTATTATTATATTTGAAAATTCACATCTTTAGATCTTCAAAAGACGTTCTTATAAACTCTTGATTATATTATTTATTCATATCTGAAGTGTATATAGTTGGTGACATATACTGATTCTATCGAGTTTTTTCATCTTGTATCATTAAAATGTCCAGTCAGACCGCCCGTTGGCTGTCGGCTGTGATTTCTAGCCCTCTCGTAACGCTCTAATGGGTTTTCGGATAGCCTGTCTGGCCATGGCGTTTGCTGCTGCCTGCGACTGTGGCTTGACTTTAAATTTATTATAATTTCAAATGGTTTTAACTCGTTCTGCCCACTTCCCAATTCCCCATCTCATCTTTCTCTTTCACTCTACCAGCGTTTTTCTCTCTGTTTGTTAAATAATTAATGTTGTGTTGTTCTTTCTGCACATTCGGTTAGTTTGGCTAAATAATTTTTCGGCACATATTATGGCCTATTGAAATAATTTGCATAACATGGCCAAAGGATATGAAATGAACAAACAGCATATGCCAGACAGACGGCCCAGACGTGCCATACAGATGTGCCCGCCCGACTCAGACTCTGGCTCCGACTCCGGCTACGGCTACGGCTACGGCTATAGCCCAGACGCTGGGCTAGCCAGCTGCTTGAGGCATTGCAGAAGAGGCCACAAAGTCAACGGCTACGTATAATTTATATGCAAATACACACGTTCCAAGTCCAAGCACAAGCAACCTGCAAACCAAAACAATAACCTCCTTGGGGAGGGACGAGTATGGGCAGGGGGGCTGTGTGTGGCAGAAATGGGAATACAGACAGGACTGGGGCACGACGACTGCGAAATGTCTATTAAAATTTATTCGAGCGTAAGTACTGGGTAGCAAGAACTGAAAGCTGCAAAACTGAAAACTGAAATCATGTTTTGCGCACTACTGAAAAGAAAATATATGCAAGCTAAATGCTAAATAATCAAATGTACCCTAGCAATACAGAGCAGTACGACCAGAGCACAGTTACGTCGAAAAGGTGAGCCAGAGAAGTTGTCCTACGTTTGAATGCAATTATTGGTTTGTGGGAAGGACAGGCAGAAGAAGTTGATGTACATTTTCCAAGAAAATTCAGAACATCATCAAGTTAGTAGACATGAAGCAAACAGAACTTTTTCATACAGTTTTGGTTTTTATAACAGAAACTATAAATATTATATCCACAAATGATATCGGTTCACACAAATTATTGGTTGAAAGTCAAGTTCTCGTATGTATTATATCATTTTCTGTCTGAAGATTTTGTGACAGATGTTTTTTGAAAGGGCAACCTCTCGAGATTGAAATAGCACACCAATTATGATATCTAAATACAGCCTACAATATTTAGTAATAGTATTGTGATGATACTGATAATATTATTATTCATACCAAATAGGCTACTTGTCTTGTTTTTATTTTATTTCTTCTTCAGACTTGAATTTTATATTCAAGGCTTTTTTCTTGAATTTCACTTGAATTTTAGAGACAATTTCTTTAAATTGAAATTTTATTTTCATAAAATTCCAAATATTATTCATTCAATTAATTTCTTTAGTTTGTAAATCAAGTTCCGTTACGAAATGAAACCAAATTCCAGTCCTCAGGTCTAGTAAAGTTCATTAGGCTCAATTGTGAACAACTTTTTAAGCTGCCGCCGTTTTTTGTTCATTGTGTTGCAGCAAAAAGCGTCGTCTAGTTTTGGCCAAGGCAAGTTAGGTGCTAAACAGCGCATGTCGTTGACTGGACCTCCCTATTCCAAGCAGTGTGAGATAGAAGAAGAAAAAGAAGAAGAAGAAGCGGCAGCAACGCAGATGGGTATGAAACCTTAAGGGAATGCCTTGTAGCGCTCGTCAGTCGCCGCGGCTGACAGGTAGCGCGAGTTTGCTAGCCGTGGATAGGAGCGTACAACTTTGTAAGTAGTTTAATTAAATTAATAAAACTTAAAGCTCAACGAGGGCGTGTGTGTGTGTGTGCGAGTTGGGGTGTGTGAGTAGGAAAGTGCGCCAAGTCGCAGGACAGGACACTCAGAGAAAGTAAAGTTGACAGCAAAACAAATGCAATGACGAGTAAAGTGCTCGTTGCGTATTTTAATTTGGTTTAAAAACATTGTTTCGCACAATCCCCAAGTGTACGTCAGTTCAACTGACGTCAGGTCGGAGAGAGAGAGAGGGATAGAGATGGTGAGAGAGAGAGAGAGAGAGAGAGAGAGAGAGGGAGATATAGAAAAAGAGAGAGTTGGGTATAGAGGACAGGCATAAAGAATCAGATGAGGGAACTGTTCGTGTCCCAGTTGCTGTACGTATGTGTGAGTGTGTGTGCGTGTGTGTTTATGTTTGTGTGTGTGTGTGTGTGTGCGTGCGTCTGTCTGTCTGTGTGTTGTGACAGTAGTGCAAAAACCGCGCTGACAGCCAGGCGCCAGCTCAGGGAACTGCTGGATTCCCGGCAGTGTTCGCTTCGGTTTGCAGCGGTTCCTTTTTCGGAGGGGGGATTAGGGCTGGGGATGGGGCTTTCATTGCGAATGTAAGAAATGTAAATTGTGCGCTTTTGGTGCGCACTTTTTGCATTCACGTGCAAAATTTTCATGAGCTTCGCAGCGCCGGGACTTCAAAAGAGAGCAAGGAGCGCAAAACGAGCAAGAGAGAGAGAGAGAGAGAGAGAGAGACAGAGCGACGGAGGCGAGCGAGAAGTCGTGTTGGCTCAGCGGCATAATGAACTCAAAAACCAACTCATAATTAAACTGGGGAGTTATGTGACGTAGACAACGGCCAAAACCAAAGGCAATGTCTAGCAAAATACAACTGGGCGCGGGCCGTGCCAGGCAAACCATTCAGAACATTTGCGACATTTTTCTTGTCAAAGTTGGGGCATCTGCTGCTGTCCGAGGATTTGCTGCTGCTGCTGCGACAGCAAGAACCAGAGCCACAGAGCGCCATAAAATGACGAAAAGTTCAGTTCAGGGCCGATGTTGCAAAGTGCATACAAAATATGCCAGAGCAGAGTATACTTATGGGCGAGCGTATGAAGTGCTTCAACCACAAGCTAGATTGAATGGGGAGGCTCAGATGCAATAAGCGCCATGCGCTTTGTTTACAATGAGCCCATATTAATGGTATGCCCTATCTGATAGCTCATATACTGCTCTGAACAGCACTTAATTTTAATTGCAGTGCAAGTTAAGCTAGGGCATCAATTTAAACGCTGGCACTTACACGGCATTTATTATTGTGCTGGATTTCTGTGCCTGCCCAAGAACATTTGCAAGGCCGGAGGGCTTAATATCCGAATGGGAATTTAAAGTGGCTTTAAAATTCAAAATGATTAACTATATAATATATTTCTGTGAATGCATATTATATACTAAGTTCCCTATCCCAAGTGCAGGGGTTGTTCAGGACCCTTTTCAATCAATTGCCAGTTCAATGGGTTCACCTAGCTTGTCGTCACTTTCTCCCAATGTGAATTTCTAAAGAAATGCTTTCATTTTGGCGTGTTTAATGCAAAAGTGTCGCAAAATGCAACCACTCGAGTTCCAAGGCCAATTCTGGCGCTATATGAAACGCTCGCTTGAACCATCTCGTGTGCTCTATTGTACAATGAATGCTCGGCGCGCCCTCATTTCATGGCAGAAAAAAAAAAAAAACAGAAAAGCACAAAACTTTTCGCACCGCCGCAAAAACCCAACTCATTAAAAAGATCAGCACAAGGGCTATATATACGTATAGCCCATTTCGACACCGCACACCGCAATCCTCTCGCCCAGCGCCGACACAAACGAACAATCGAACAATATCAACGCTTCATGGCAGGCCGCAAAGAGCGACAGCAAAGAAAACAGGAACAACAAAAACCCAAAAACAACAACAGCAACAACAACAAAATACAGAAAACACAAGCTGACAAAAGGCGCGCCCCAGCCACCCACAAACCTATATAAGATGAAGAAAAAAAATAAAAATAAAATTAGGGCACTTACGCGTGTTGGCGTAAAAAGCACCACACCAGCAGCAGCAGCAGCACCAAAGTTTTCTCATACTCATCCCGTTCAACCTGCAAGCCCTCCCCCCGTCCGCATTCAACGCCCAGCCCAGCAGGACCAGCGACAAGTTTTAAGCAAATGTCAGCCAGTGCCTCCTGATGATGACCCCACATTTTGAAAATGTGTCAGAGCTACAAGTGAGGAGCAACTGTTGCAACACAGCAGCATCAGTGGGGCGGCAGCAATGGGGCAGCATCAGTGGGGCAGCAGCAGTGGGGCAGCCGCGTGGGCGTGGCAAGCGCTGGATAATGCTGATGATGGGTGGGCTTTGATGGTGCGCGCTTCTCGCTGATGTTGCTGCATAAATATTCAAAGCTTTTACATGGCTGCAGGCTGAGTAAAAATGTGCAACAGAGCTCTGGCAGCAGCAGCGCGGGATGGTCGATGGTGTTGCTGTTGCTCTTGTTGTTGCCGCTGCCACCGCTGCTGTTGCTGCTGCTGCTGCTGCTGCTGCTGCTGGGGCATGGTAAGTGCATTCAGCCCTGGCCCGCATAAAGCCACTTGCATAGAGGGTCGCCGTCAAGTATTTGTACAGCATCAAGTGGTAAGTAGTCGGGAAATTAATTATTTTTGGGATACACTTATGGCATGGCAAAATGATTGGGTGGCAAGTTTTTGAATGCTCTTCAAGCAATCAAAATTGTTTTTAATTAATAATTAAAATTAATAAATGCGCAAAGAGATTTGATTTCCAACTTAAAATATTCGATAAGAAATGAGCAATTAAATATTCAATTGAGCAACATTCGAGCCCTGATCTTTGCTTGGGCTGTTATTAACAAATTTTTCAACAGTCAAATATAAAAGATAATATTTTTATATCAATCAGAAATTAAGACTCTGTCTGTGTTCAAAACAAATGCCTGGCTAATTTAATTATTTTTCTTTGCACAACTTTCAAAGGCAGCCCTCGCGTTGCCAGCGTCAAATTGTACTACAGTGTGTCCGTTGTTGCAATATAAAAACGCAACACTGGCAACGGCGGCAACATGAGCAGCGAGCACTAATAACAACTGCAGCGACCGACAGCAACAACAGCAACAGCAGCAACAGCAACAACAACAACAACTATGAAACAAGGACTCGCTCTCTGGCTGTGCGGCCTGTTGGTGTTGCCTGTCCTCTGTCAGGACAAACTGTCAACGAGCTGGCAACCACTTAAAGCCTTCAAAATGGCGCAAGTTTAAATTAAAATTTTGAAGTACACATCCCGACACCAACAATAACAACAACAACAGAAACATCGTTTTTGAGCACAAGGCAAAACTTTATGTAATTTCGCTGGCTGGGCCTGCGGGCGGACAGGGTGCTACTTGCTTCTCGTAGCGGGATCTGTGGCAAGTGCATTTGTGAAAAACTTTGACGATTTAGGCTCAACATGTTGGCAACAAAAAATAGTAGGACCAACAACAACAACAACAAGTGCAGCACCAGCAACATGCCAGGCAATTGTTTCTATGAGACGAACGCGCCAAAAACCATGCAACACATTTTATGAACAATTTCTACTTTTTTTTTCTCCATTTTCTCCATTTTGCATTTGCCTGCTGTCTGCTGTTGTCTATTTTGTTGCTGTTGCTGTTGTGTGTCCTTGGTGCTTGTTTCTGCCGCACTTTAGTGCCACCGCATCGGCAAAGTTGCCAGCTGCCGCGAGCCTCTCGCACACACGCACGCAAAATGTGATCTATGCCGCTTTTCTGGGGCAGCCCAACAAAATAAAACAAACTGCAAAATTTCGAATTCAGCAGCCGCAGCCCAGCACATGCGATCTGTGGACAACTTTGCAGCACCAATGCTGCCGCTGCTGCTGCAAAAGTTTGTCTTCGCCGAGAAGGAGGCACAGTGCAAGAAGGCCCAGGACGACGACGACCGTCGGCTGCAAGTAATTTTGCAGCTCTTTATGCTACCCGCAAGTTTTTACTGCACTTTGTGAACTAACCAAGTTCTGGACTCCGTTGCCAGCTCAGGCCTTAGCTTCAGCTTTCTCTCTCTTCCTCCCTCTCTCCTTTCAATCCCTCCCTTTCTCTCACTTTAGCTTTGGCCTTTTGAGTGCCCCTGCCCGCTAGGTTGACAGAGATTTTAATGCCAAATTCTGTTGCTGCGTTGGGGTGTGGGCAGGAATCACAGTTTATGAATTTACTAGGCACATGACAAAACGGCTGCTGCTCCTTGGTGGAAAAAAAGCCTAAAACGCAGACTGTGTAAAGCCCATTACGCCGCAAATGCAGTTGTGTGGCTTTCGCTGAAAGGGAAAACTAAAAAACTAAGTTTAGAAAAGTTTCAACACTGTTGGCGTATTGCATTGAGAACTGGGTCTTCTTGTCAGCTATGCATAACTGATGAAACTTTCACTCAGCCTCTCAAGATTTTTATATTAGTTCAAGTAAATTTTCTTACCCTCAGCTTCTCCTTCTCTCTTGTGCGTCACCTTCATTTGCTTTTTTATCAAAAATTTTCTGTTTTTATCTGCCTGCATTACTCGCTCAATCGCACCCTTTCTTCCTATTTCTCCTTTACGCACTCACGTTCTCATGTTCATCGCCTTTCTACACGATTTTCAAAAGTCCAAGGCCTTTTGATTAATAAATATTTACTCTACACGTCTTTCTCTTCTTACTCACATTCTCACTGTCCTATTTAACGCTCTTCTACAAAGATTCAATCTATAGCTCCCTCCCTTCTTTTAGTATTCTGTTTATATAAGAACAATATTTTAAAAAGTTTTGTTTTAGATAAAACCAGTATTAATAAGCAAACTTACATTTATCCCTACAAAAATGCCTGAATGAATGGTCTGGGAATGAGCGTGGTCAATAACCACTGCACAATGGCCACATTCTGTTTGCTTTTTCCTTCCATCCCAAAGCTACTTTAAATAGCAGACTGTAGTCGCTAAGTCCAAGTCAAACAAGCCAAGACACATATCAAAGATACATAGTGCGTGCTGTGCCATGGCTGCAGCACGTTGCTCATCTTCATTAGGCAACTAGATTATTGGAGTCGAGTCTCTCGCAAAGTGTAAACAATGTCCAGTTAGTGATAGGTTTCCCCGTCCGTACTCAACACACACCCACACACGCGCCAAGCACAATGCACACAGAAAATTTGTTTGGCACACAAACGGGCTGAGTAGACGAGTATCGACTCAAAAGCCAAACAAGAGGCATTAGCGTTTAGCAGAGTGAGTCCTAGCCTCTTAAGGGTCTAAAACTGTGGGTGCCTGAGTGGCTGCGACCTGCCCCAGCAGCTCTTTTTTTGCCTGTCGAGCTCGTCTCACAGATTTACCAATTTAAAGTCACAGGGCAAGGTAGAAAACTTTATGAACTACTTGCTGAAAAGGCAGCATGCAAAACAGACCCGAGACCCCCAGAGCTAGAACCGTTCCGGTGGCATCTTTCCGGGCTGCGACCTGCGTCTGCAACCTGTGTCCGTCTGCTGCGGAAGTCAAGCAAAACTCGACACGCACACACACACACAGACACACACGCATCGATACAGAGGGCGTACACAAATTTGCAACACCTGGCAAAAGTTTTTAATTATATTAGGAAAGTGCAAAAGAAAATTTGCGTCACAGCTTGGTGATAGCTGTTTGGGAGGGTCTGCACAGCAATTGGTGGGCGTGGCATTTGGGTCTTTGCGAATTAATTGACACGAATTGATGGGTCTCAATGTCAAAAGGCGAACAGCAATGGCAACAAAAGCGGCCAAAGTAAGTTTCTCAACTTTACCTGCAATTTGACAGCAGACGTTGCGTATACGTTATGTCCTGGCTAGACAATTTGAACAGTGCTGCCTTTAATTGGCGTAATTTTGTCATCGATTTAATTAAATGCCCATAGTTTATAGACAACTCTCTAACTCTCTCTCTCTCTTTCTCTCTTTTGCTGCTCATTCGCATTAAGTGTTCGCCCGGCAGCGTCAACAACGGAAGTTGAAACCTCTTTCACTGGATGCCATTACTGGAGTGGGTGCGGGTAAAGGGAGGGCGGGGAGATGTGGCGGCACGATTCGAGGCGAGAAGTTTGTTTGCAAAGAACTCTTGTGGTTTCCATTGCTTGTTGTTAAACAATTGATTTCTCAATAAATCGTGCAATGCACTGAACTCTCTCTCTGCTGAGCAGCGGCGGCAAGGCACCATGAAGCAAAAACAATTAATTACAAATAGCATGTTGACTTGCAAACAAAGTAGGGACCGGAAAGGGGTTGTGCGGGATGCGGACGTGAAGTGGAAGCGGTCGCAGCCGGATTACATAAGAGGCGCAAATGCACTGTGGAGCTGCATGGGGGCGAGAACCCAAAGGATCTTTTGAATATTACTATTGACAATTGAAAGCTAGCTGCTATAGACACACAGCTGCTGCGCATAGCTCACAAAGCTGACTGATATAAGTCTTAAAGATCTGCCGAGCAACGATTTCTTTGACAGCTTGAATAAGTTATCTTGTCACCTGAAACCTTCATTGTAAATCTTGATATTGTTACACAAAATATCTTGTTATGCTTTTGGAAAAACGTTTACATGAGAAAAGGAGTACAATAAATGTTCGTATCTGGCAGCTTTTGAGCGACAGTCTTAAAGACTGTTAATGGGGATCCACTGTTAATTGGCGACAATGGCACTGACAGTGGAGACAAAAGACTCTAAGAGACTGAGGAGTGAAGCACGTTCCAAGCTGACTGAATGACTCGCAAATAGAGAGGCCAGGCAGACGGGCAGGCAGGCAGACAGAGACTGGCGTACAGGACTCTGGCTATACAATAAACAATTTCGAATCCTTTTAATGCCAATAATGATAAACAAATTCAGCAGCAGCACCAGCAGACAGGTGGTGAACGGGTGGCTTCAGTTGCCAGCATATCCTGGGCACGACATGAAAGGCAAACAGAATGGTATGACAGAAGCAGCCAAAACGCCATTGAGCAGTAGACAAAATGAACGCATTGAGTGAACGTTGTAGTCGAGTGTTTGAGTAACTCGCATCCAGCAGTAGCTGCAGGAACTGGAGAATTGCGTCCCTGCTACCCAACACAATGCATCAATATAACAAAAACGTCCTTCAAACGGCCAAGAGGAGCAGCTTCAGCATGTGCGACAGAGAGAAAGAGAGTGGGAGGGAGTGAGAAGAAGCTGTCGTCTCATCAACTTAATTTAATCAGACACTCTGTGTATACAAAAATGCAGCAAGTGGAGAAGTCAAACCAGACCCACCGATACAGGCACCCCATTAGGGTCTAGCCTATGCCTACGCATAGACTGAAATGGGGGAGCAGCAACTGAATGGAAGGAGCTGATGACTGGGGAAGGGGAAACGGTTGGCCATTGTTGTCTCCAGTTCGTTTGGGTGTATAGTATTGCGAACGATGGCTTTCGGCTCTCGTGCTCGTCAAGTATTCCAGCAATTTTCCAATTGAAATCATTAAACAATTTGCATTCTACTTGAAAATTGCGTTAAAATAACAACAGTTTACAGCGCACTCTGCTGATAGGAAAAGCAGCAGCAGCAACAGCAGCAAAAATAAACCGAGAGGAGAAAGTGTACAGAGTCCTGTCCATGTCCTGTTTGTCCAACTGTTGCCAGACCAGGAGCCGCTGTACAGGAACCAGCACAATGCGTAGCACATTTCAATTGCTCAAAAATGTAAAATGCTCTGCCCTAGCCCCATGCCCACTATTTGGATTTGGACTTTGCCCTCAGCTGCCTTTGTTGCACAAATTGAGCGTCGACGCTTTGAAGCAACAAAGTTTAATTACGGTGCATACAATAAATACAACAGCAGCGGGGAGCGCTAACCAACCCCCCGAACTCCCAAATGGAACTTCAAAAATGTACATTTTGTATGCACAGCAAATGCGAATATTGTGCAAATATTGCGTTGGGTCGGGGCGTTTTGTCAGGGTTTGCCTATTAAAATACAAAATGTTTCGATGAAAATGCTTCCAACAGGCGAAATGCCTTTCCGTGTCATAGCTCTGTTTCGGCTGATTGACAAAAGCAAGGAGTCATTGGTTCGTATTTAATTTCAAAGGCAACAAAAATATAATTGCTTTAGTTGGATATCAAAATTGTCAATCATCAGTTAAAAGATGCATGGATTCTAATCAACTGCAAATATTACAAAGGACAACTGATTATCAGTTGGAAAACTAATTCTTTGGTTATTCTAGTTTAAGTTATGTCAAGAATAGTATATGGGAAATATGTTTTAAGCCTCGCAATTCAATCATTTTCGACTAAATTGTTAATTAAAGCCTCACAACACACACACTCACATACTTTTACACACAAAACTGGAGACAATGTCCATTAAATTAATCAGCATCAAATAATAATTCTTGTGTTCACTGGGCACAATACCATTTCGGGCGACAATTGCCAGTGGGTATTATTGGGTCCTTGGCCGTAAACCCACTCTACATTCAATGCATAACTAAGCACTTTGGGTCATACAATAAGGCACTTTGGGCGAGTCGGTTGCAGCTCTTCAGCTAGTTGGTTGGGTTTGCTTGGTGCATTTGCAATCGAACTGCTCTGCAATTCATCAACTGTCAAATCCCATTTAATTTTAGATTATAGCAAATAATTATAGAGCCAGTCAACCAGGCAGCCAGGCAGCTAGGCAGGCAGTTAAGCACTCAGCCAGGTAAACCTCTCCAGGCTCAAACCGCCCAGACCGCGCCTATCAAGCACTTGTGCGCCACGACACGATAACAACAACAAGAACAACAAAAACAACAAGGATAACAAGCCAGAACACTCAAAAGCCACTTGGCTAGACCAAAGGAGCAGATAACGCCCAGAACTGCCTCCTACCCTAAATGGCAGTCAAGGTTGCAATTGTTGCCTGCCCGTGTGTTTTGAGGCAGGACTTTGCCAGATGCGGATTTTGCTGAATGCACATTGGGCTCATGCTTAACTTAAATTTAATCGAATACTTAAATGCCTTTCCTTAAATATTTACTTGTGATTTTGTTCTTCTATATAGTTAAATTAATTTTTGGCAAAAGAAAAGAGTTAGCTACTTGTGTTCTATATATATATTTGTAGACAAATTGCTTTTTGCAGATATGTGAGAATACTGAAACTCGCAAATGTTGATTTTGATCAAAATATTTAAGATAACAAAATAGTTTGCCATACAAAATCTTATTTTTCGACTGGTTCTTCCTATGGAACTATATAACATAGAAGTGCATTCTTAATAAGACTTAGATCATATACTTAGTTCATATACAGACAGAAATTGCTAAATCATGACGTCGTATGATGTTGCTCTTGAATATATATACTTTGTGGTGGCGGAAATGTCTTCTTTTAGCCATATCTTATGAAAATATTTAACATTATTCGAATTTTGTATATAAACGGAATAAACTATTTAAACGACCCAGACCTTATGTTAACTAAATGTTGAGCTATAGATAGATAACATAAAAAAAAACTATCTTTAAAATATTTAAAAAACTCTAAGATTGTGAGAAATCTATAAAAGACTAGATTATGATATTACAAAGAGCAGTTTTCTTGTCTTTTTATTTTAAAATCTTTATATTTAAAGCACGATACTCTCTATAAAACTTTCAATTTGGTGATTTTGTGCCACTGTGCCACCTCCGTTCAGGAGAGCAGCAAATTTTATGGGCCAATGTTGCTGAGTGCAGCGAATTTGAACTGTGGCTGTGACGACGCTGACGACCGACAAACAAAGTTTTGTCTAGCGATTGAAAATTGCTGTGGCTGCTGGGAGAATCAGTTTGCTCGCATGCAATCCGGCATAGAACGCAGACAACGCACAGTGGTCCGACACAGTCAGTGCTACGCTCGTCTGGATTTATTTACATTTGAATTTTTGAGCAAGTTGATGAAATTTGCGCATCGAGCAAACTATGTCTGGCCGGCCGCTTGTTTAACCAGCAGCAGGCCGGCAATGGCCATCAATAAAGGTGGCGACTGCTTTTGTGGTGGCCTTTTGTGTGCATATAATTAAAAATGCTGCCAGCCCTAGCCGAAAAGGGTAAATAGAGTGTAGGGCCGGTTCCGGCGAGGAGACGAGCACAGCCAGCAAACAAACAAACGAGCAAATAAACAAACAAACACACAAAATCCAAGCAATTGAAGGCTGCTGCATTTTTGCAAGTGCTTGCAGAAATTTGTTTGGCCATTAGAAATATTCATGGCTGAAAATTATTCAATTAAAGTTTCAGTCAGGTCAACAGCAACAACAACAACAACAACCACAACAATAGAACGGCATTCTTGGCAGCCAGGCAGTGAGCTGGGTTTAGACAGCAGTCAGAGGGCGGGAGATGCACCCAGTCGGGCGGGCAGGCACACCAGAAGTCAAACACAACAAATACATAATGAGCAGTCAGGCGGCACAGCAGCACTCACACTCACACTCACACCACACACACACACACACACTAACACATGCACGCACACTGATAGAGCAAAGCACACACACACAACAGACCGAGCACACAGGATATCCGGGAATGTGCGCGAATCGCTTCACAAGCGGCTGGCAAAATTAACAGCAAATGCGCTTTAAATGGCAACAATGGCAAATACCAGAGTTGCCATTGCCGCTCTATTGACCCAGTGCACCAGTATAGAGAAGATAGTGCACATATATATATACAGTATATATATCTATGCGTGTGTGTGTGTGGCAATGCCACGCCTAGTGGGCAATGAGCGGAACTTTTGTTTCGAGCGGACATGGAAATGCACAGGGGCCCGTTTTGACGGCTTTGAAATATCAGCTAAAAGGAAGCTCTAACAGATTAAACTTGGCACTTGGAATGCTCGATAGAGGCGAAAGGCGAAGGGCAAGAGTAAAAGAGACAAGGCAAGCTGACGCCTGCCAACAATATAAGTAGGCTGTCAGAGACAAGACAATCAAAACGACTATGAAATGCTCTGTAAATTAAATATCTACTATGGAATTTAAAGCTAATAAGGCAATAAAAGAAGAGATTAAAGATAAGATATCAAATATAATTATCTGATCAAATAAGCACAAAAACTTGGGTCATTAAGCAAATGTAATTAATAGAAATAAATTAATAATAATAAAGTTGCAATGCTGCAAAAGACACGAAAAATATTCACTTTTCGAACCAATAATTGTTTCTAAGCCTCGGTTCGTGATCCTAATTTTACTTATACACCACAAATTCCGGCTCTAAACTTAATTTATAATCAACTTTTAAATAATTTTAAGTTCATATGTTTGTACTGACATATTTGATCTACAGAAATATTTTTGGGGTGATTTATTAAAATTAGTTAAATTATTGAATTGATTATTTTAATATATATTCAGATTGATTTAGAAAATTAGATAAATTTGTTATTAAAATATTTTGTTATGAATATTAAAGACATTTGATTGAACGAGATTTCTTAAACTTTTCATTATGAAACTAATAAATGATGCAATTTCGGTTGGTTTATGGGTGCGGGTTATGGTAAATAAAAACGTAGAACTACGGATCAGAACGGGTTGATACTGCCTTTATACAGATACAGAAAACTTGATAAGTTATAGGCTTATATCAAAACTAATTTCTAGAGGTTGAAATTCAAGGTTTTATCATATTTTGAAAACAAAGCGAAGTCTAGCTCTGCTGATGGCTACTTTCTAACAAACATTTGCACCATTTGATAACAAGCAATTTTTACTAAATAAATCTACATATAAGTACGAAGCAAATATGAAATTAATCGACTTCAGTTTATTCAATGCGTATTAATGTAGTGCATAATAAAGGTTCATAGAGCGCAGTGCAAACAAACGTTGCATAAAAGTTAATATAACGCATGTTGAGTGGATATGATGGCGGTCTTTGGCATTAGTAATCATATTTTTGCCAAGCAATTGCAAATACCACGAACACCCACACGCACACACAGCCACACACACGCGAGCAAAAGAGAGTGGCACACGATATGAGCAGTTTTTAGATTTATACATATATATATATATATATATATATGTATATATACGCATATATATGTATAATATATGCCAGACTGGCAAACAATAAGAATTCAGAGAAGAGACGTACATATATGAGGCTCTTGCGAAGGAAGTGGAATCTGGCGTTGGGGTTGTTGTTCAGCCTGGACTCGTACTCGTTCTCGTACTCATCTTTCTAGCTTTCTGTTACTGTATATGCATATATTAGTTATTAATGCGTACGTGTAACGCATATTGAGAAATGCCGCAGCGCCAGATACCCAATTTGCCAGTTTACTACATGAGAGACATGTGTGTGTTGCGTGTGTGTGTGTAAGTTGTGTGTGTGTTTGCGTGGCAGATTTATGTGGTTTTTGCAGCAAAGAATGCATAATGTTTGCTTCAGCTATATTTGAAATATGCCAGCTATGAGATTTGTGGCGCGACGTCGTAGACGGTCGGACTTGTACTTGGACTTGGACCCCATTAAAGATTCATTCATTTGCGCCAACCTTTTTACTTGACTTACAGCGCGCAGCCCGTGTTGTGGTTGCACTTTACCAAAGGGGCCAACAGTCGGATGCGATTTGTTGTGTAAGCCCCCCACGGATGTGGTTACAATGGGGTCCGGGCAACTGTTATTACAGGCGGGACCATTAAAATGCATCTTAAAGTGCTGCGTCTTTAAGACATTTGTTTGAAATGTAAATACAAAAACAAGCAACTAGTCACAGCTGAGGTAAGCAGGCAAAACATTGATTGATGATTTTAATTTAAAAGCCTCTGCTTGACCTTTTCAGTCCCAACCCTATGATAGATGGTTTTGCATACATTTTCTTTCTCAGGCCGTAAAAATATTTGCATACTAGTAGATTACTGAGTTGATTAAACAAATACTCTTCCTTATAGCGTAAAATATATCGTATATATTCACTTACCGAAATATTCATATACACTCGACGGATTATCGTAGCATAATCTATTAGTAGACCATCTAACAGTTGTCACTAAAAGAAGAAAACAGGATGAAAGCAAATTAGAATAAGTGCAGGAGAACGAAAAAGTAAGAGAGAGAGAGAAATTTTTTATTCTGACTTAAAGTCATGAGAATCACATAGTACGGCAATAAAATAAGTCAGAACATAGCCGAATTTTTGATTTCACATTCGTATTTTGTTTTTCCTGGAAACATCCTTTATAGTTACTTGTGCCAGAAGACCCTCCACATAAACTTTTTCCATTACACTCAAAAAATATTTTCGTAACATAAGCAAAAAATGCAATTTAATTAATTCACTTCACTTGCCTATTTCACCAGCAGCTGGCTCCACTTATTGAATTAACAACTTGCATATGCCCCATCAATCGTTAAACTTGAAACGTTTTGGCCGCAACCTTCGTAATAGAAGTGCATGTAAATCAAAACCTCGCCACTTATTAGTTTTCCATATAATTTACAGAAATTCAACTTTTGCCAATTATGCGAAACTAGAATAAAAATGCAAATTTCAAGCAACTCGTGTCCGCTGGCAACCAGAAAGCGCAAAAAAAATTATATAAAATGAACAGAAACTTTATTTTCAAGAGCTAAAACGAGCCGAATCTAACTCCAACCCAACGTCAGATAAGCTTAACAAATTTTTTAAAATAAATTACAGAGTAGAGCAAACAAATTTGCATATATATTCAGGAGATGCGGTGGGCTGCGGTTGGGGCCGCCGACAAAATGGTTTACTTCTTTTTTTTTTAGTCTTTTTCACACCACAAAGCAAATCAAGGAACATTTTTGAGAGGCCTCACTGCCCAGACAGAAAAATGAGTTATTGCACATGTTGGAGCCAAGTTCGGCTGGTGGAAGGGGGGGGGCCTGCGATGGAAATGAAAAGAGCCTAGAAAAACTCCGTCTAAAGGTCGCAACACTTTTGATTATATCAAGGCAAAGGCAGAAAACCCCAGTTATGCCAGAAAATTGGCGGCCAGACGATGCCAAAGAAAAAAAAAAATTTGCTGGAGCAAAAAAGTTGAAACAAAAATTTCGAGCCTTACGCTTAATAAAGTAGCCGACATCGGGGTGTGGGGTGAGCGCTGGCTTTTGGGGTCGAGGCCCAAGAAATGCTCGGGCACAAACTTTATTAAAACTCTTGAATTAAATGAATTAGTCAACCATATAGCCCAGCTTGGATGCTGCCCAAAGATGGACCGGGAATGTGGCTTAGCCTGTGCCCCTTTACCCTTTCACGTTTCACCCGAATCTCGACTCCCGACTCCCGGCTGCCCGGGCTTCATCCAGCGCCTTTATCTATTTCTTCTTCAGTGCGGCTTGAAAAACAATTTTCGTAAGCAAAAGTGTAATGAGCGTAGAAATGAACTTTAGACTCAGTTGGTCTAAGCCCCCAACCAGTCGGGGCGTGGCAAGGGCAGCAAATTAAATGAAATCCTTGCGCCAGCGTCTTCGTGGTCGTCGCCGCCGAAAAAAGGAAGCATTAAAATATCAGTGCAAAGCAGGAAAGGGCTAAACGACTAAAACTTTACCAAAAGTATGGCGAACCGAAAACCCACACCCCCCGACCCGCACCCCAAACACCCAACTAAACCAGAAGCAAAGCCGAGTCAAAAGTTTTGTGCCTTTTTGTAACTGATTTGTACAGTTTTCTCTGCACATTTTTCTTATGATTTCTTTTTTAATTTAATCCAAAAGACATTGGTAAATTGCTGTTAAAATGTAAAACAAAAAAAATTAAATAAATAAAATAAAATAGCTTTTGAGGCATACGATGGCCAGCAGCAAACACTATGCAGCATGATTTTAAACAGCAAGAAATTCAGATGCGACTGAAGAATTGCTTACACAAAATACTCAATATTTTTCCATGAAAAAATTAGCCCATTTTCAAAGAGCTATTAAAAAAGAAAATAAGGGATGACTGTCCACGGCATTTTGAGAACTAAATGAACATAGAGTATATGACTTTGCAGATATGTGAGAAGAATAAAGAACCGCTGAGCTTATTCGAAAAAGCTTGAAGAACAGAAAAGTTTTCTAAACAAAAACTCATATTTTATTACTGCATTGTTGTTAAGAATATACATCTATGTATGCAGCATGGTAAGAATTTGCTCAAGATATTTTGAAAAGGAAATGTGTACGAAATGCCTAATGTTGAACCAATAAGTCTCATGAAATCTACATATAATATAGTGATGCGATCTATATAAGTAGTTTAGGCATATGTTCTTCCTACAATATTTTAAGAAAATAGCCTTAGCCTGAAAGACTAGCTTTCAAAGAAACTAACAGGCGGACAGAAACTCACGGCTATAACGAGTCGGCTGTTGATATTGATTCAGATTTTATCTAATTTACGGAGTCGGATATGTCTTCTTCTATGCGTTGCATACTTTATACCAAAACGATAAAAAAAATAATACATATGCTATACATGCTATATATTTTGTAGACTAGTGTAATTACGCGAGAACCCTTTTTTGGGAAACCCTTCACGAAGTTGCTTAGCCGTTGACAACTGTCGACCGGTTTGGTTGTCGGATTCTTTGGGTTTTGCATAGTTTCGAAAAAAATAAATTCTCAAGCAACAACTGGAAATTGAAACTTGATTATGTGCAGAGCGAGGGTCTGAGAAAGTTGCATTGCGGGGGGTGCTGGGGCGGGGACTGGGGCTGCCAGCGTTGTCAGGCGTAGATATTTATGCTCTTTGCCAAAAACTTTGCAGCCCTCAGAACCGTCTCGTCTCGTCTGTCCGACGTCTGCTACTAAAACAGCTCTTAAAACTATTTGCTGGACGAGCTGCGCATTAAAAGCAACTTCCTTATATATGCTGTACATCTTTTCGGCATCATAAAACTTGATAGTTGATGTTTTACTTTTTCGCTTGCAATGTTTGCCAAACGAAATACAAACCAGCAAAATTTTATGTCTAACTGCAACTGTGTGAGTTTTATATGCGCATTATTTATTCATGCCCAATGCATGCGCAATTAAAATTTGTGAATTAGTCACAAAATCGATTTGCCAAAATTGGCAACAAAAGCAACCCCCCCCCCCCCTCCACAAAACACACACGCCCCCTTTTAAATTGGCAGTTCAAATGAAGCAGCAGCAGCTGAATTTCGATTCGGTCATAACTTTTTATACACTTCGCTTCATATGAGTTGCTCCTCCTCTAAGCTTGGAGTCAAAGTTTTGCTGCTGTTGCAAGGGGACGAGGGGGATGTCTTATTTTTATGGCATTTGTGCATTTAGTTAGCTTGCAGGCTGCTCCCGAAAGGGGTGAAAGTGGAGAAGTGGGGGACAAAGGGCGGCAAAAGTTGTGAAAATTTTGATTCTATTACATAACTTATACCTTGCATAGCGCCCAGCTTAGGTAAATCATTATACAAAGCGACTTTTTTGCAATAAATTTTAATCTCGGGACGTTTAACTTGTGTTTATGTAGTTTATAGCATGCACCTTATTGTAAGTTGCCTTATTACTATTGAGATGATCATTTTCGGTCATTATTATTGTGATCAGCTTCTGATAACAATCAAATTGAGGCTAATTTTGATTGCTCTGTAACCCTTTAACTAATCACTATGATGGCAATACAAAATTAACACAGAGCTCAATCGCGGCCTGATCATGTAGAACTTATTCCAATCTCTGGCCCGTTACTATTCAGATGATAATTTCGGTCATTATGATAGTGATCAGTTTTTGATACAAAGGCAAATTGGAGCTGATCTTGATTTCATATATCTTTAAGCTAACATAGTGATCAACTTATGATGGAATACAAATTAAAACATAGCTCATGATCATGATTTTGCAGAGAATCGAGTGCAAGTAATTGACCACATTTTAAATTCCAAATCCGACAGAAAATATGACTCACAATTGTCCTCTACTCTCTGCCAAACGACGCATTCCACTCGATTTATTACTTTGACAGCTAAAAACTTTTGTGTTCATCACCATCCATTAACAGAAAAAAAACAAAGAAAAGGTGAGAGTGTGGCAAATGAGAAACTTTTGCACAGTAGACTCAACTCAAGAGTTTAAAGTTCAAAAGCTTTTGTAGGTTATGCAAATTAGAAATTAATAATACGAGCGAGATAGACGCACACACGCACACACAGCTAATACACTTTAATACCGATACGCACATAAATTAGGCTCCGGTTCAACGTTTTTATCAACGTGCCTGATTCGGTGCGTCGGCAAGAGGAAAGGCGGCAGCACAGGGATAACGGCGGGCCAGCACTCAATGCCACAAAATTATGATAAATGATTTGGAAATGCGCACAAGCGGGCAACAGAGCGGCCAGCAACAGCAGCAGCAGCAGCAGCAGTGGCAGCAGCAGCGGCAGCAACAGCAACAAAAAGCCGCAACAAGAACAACAAAAGGCTGAGAAGGAACCAACAACAGCAACAGAACCACAACGCAGAACCGAACATATCCTTTTCCTGTGCTGTGCTTGTTGTTGTTGGTTTTGTTGCTATTACTGCTGTTGTAACTATTGCTGATGTTGTTGCTCTCAAACCGGCTGGCGAAAAACTTTTCGAGTTGAAGGAAATGTAATTTTTTGTTGTTGTGTTCGCCCTGCACACAAGATGTCAGCGCATTGAGGACGATGAGGAAGTCGCTGCCTAAAATCAGTGAACTAAAACGAACGCTGAGAGGGTGCCGCATTTGGGTTCTGAAAACTATTTCTATTGCTACAAGTGCATGCTGTGCACAACAACAAGACACACACACACAGACACACACTCACAGTTGTATAGAAAAAGCTGGCACCACCGCAGAGCCAAATTCGTAGGACAGGAAGCGCACATCATAAAATATTGATATTTTGCTGCTTTGATTTTTCAGCGCACTGTTTAAGTAATGGCAGCTCAGGAGACGCCACTCTGCTATGGTCTGGTCTGGTCTGGCCTGGCCTGGCCTGGCCTGGTCTGGTCTGGTCTGGTCTGGTCTGGTCTGGTCTGGTCTGGTCTGGCCTGATCTGGTGTGGCCTGCTGTGTGTGCCATGACAATTCTCATACTTGCCATCCGTTCTGCACTTTTTGTCGCTTTGCCGCAGAGCAGCCGTCTCAACCTCAAACTCAACCTCAACCTCAACCTGAGCGATGTCAGGTCTCTAACACCGACAAACGCCAACGAGCGCAACAATCCACGAATTTAGTTTCCTTTTGGGGTTTTCCAAGCGCCACTAAAATGCCAACTGTGTACGGTAGACAAAGGAGCAAAATTTTAAGAGCTTCTTGGTTCGAGATGCTTCTCGGATAGGCAAAAGCTGTGCTTAGTTACAGCCGCCTGGCCAGACATTGGAAGCCGGAGTGTGGGATAACCGCAGCGCAAAGCGCACGGCTGGGATATACCAGACTGGAATAACTTGTCTAGAATCACATTGGGACCAGGTTGTGCGCTTGACAAATTTCGCTAATATCGAGTACAACAGCAACACGTATGTTAGAGTTAGAAAATGAAATTGCATTTAATATTTATGTGCATGCTCTTTAAGATCTAAACGAGGAAGATAGGGTCAAAGGAATATGTATACATTGATAAATAAGTCATTAAAGGAAGAAACAGAACTGAGTACATGGTGAAGAATTTTCCAAGGGGGCGCAGTACAGAATAAACAGGAGTCTTTATTGGGAGGTTATCATCTAGTCGAGTTAGTTTCTTCCTATTCACAACTGAATATATTTTTCATATAACTTTTGTATACATTTTTCTATTGGTATAGGAATTACTGTGCCCAAAGTTGACATTTTAAAGCAAAAAGCAAGGCCCCACATTTTCTTTTATTGTACTCTATTTTTATGTACACAGATCTTGGAATGTTCTAGTAATCGGAGCGCTATTCGATTAATATCGAAACGGGCTTTGAGATCGATTGTTGAAATGATGGTCGGCTGTTTCAGCGATGAAGATATATACTATGGGGCACAAATAAGACCATGCATTATAGCTATCGGTTAATATAAATATGCTTCTGCCACAGTAGCAATTACGTTCCCAATACGAAGTACTTAGCTTTTATTTGCTTTGAATATTTGTCTATTTCTGCGTAAAAAATATTTTTATATATTTATTTATTAACAGTCGACAAAATTAGGGTTAACCTATGTAGCAACATACCCGTTATTGTAACCCATTTGTGAGAGAGGTATTTGACGGATGTTTCGTTTTTCTAAAGCTAATTAGTATTATACATATTACTACATATCTATATTATAATATAAATAATATAAAAAATGACAGCAATAGGCAGAAGAACGTGAATTAATTACAATTAACTGTTTTTTTTTTTTTTTTTTAATTATGGTCACATAACAATTGCAGTCGCAATAATTATATCTGAATGGCATATAAAAATCGTTTAAAATATGAATTTCAGCAGTCAATATCTATCTCCTCCCTCTCCCTCTCTCTCTCTCTCTCTGTCACCCTCTCTCTGTATACTTGTCATTCAAATGCAACAAATTGAACTACCAATGGACTGAGCTCATTGCCATAACCATCTTTCAATTATGATTTAACAATTAAATATGTTGAAAGTGCACATGAATATGCACTTAACAGTCAGGGATTAATCGACCAAAATGTGCATCATCATTATAAGCACAAATATGTATGAGTATTTATATGTATATGTATATATATTAATGCTGCTCTATAAACCAAAGTAAATTTGCTGTTCGTTTGGATTATATGTTGTGTAATGTAAGAGATGTGCAAGCAAATGGCATTTCAATAAACAAAATCAATCGACAGAAGCAACAAGGCTAACCAGCCAAACCGACAGCCCAACGCCTGTGTGCTGGCTATCAACAACATTTAATCAAAACCCAAATAACCCAGAACTTCTGGTCAATGCGAGCAGCTTGTTCGCCTTTATGAGTGAGTATATTTTGGAAATCAGCTCATTTCGACAACATTTCCGGCAACTAAACCATGTTAGGAATGAAAAATGAACTTGTCCTCGCACCCAGACTCCACCCACAGGAAGTGGAGGATATGTGACTCGCTCTTCATGGATGAGCCAGGGCTGGGGCTGGGGCTGGGTCTGAGGCTGGGGCGATAATATACGATAGATCCAAGTGGCATGAGCAAAGCCAATGTCAAATCTATAATATGACATAAAAATGAAAAGCAAATGACATGGGTTCAGCCATGGTTTCGGATACGGTGCACAGCCTCGGGGGCTGCGGTTGCCATTGCTATCTGGAGATATGCCAACTATTACAAATTGATTCTCCACATTCATGGCAAGTTGATTTCCTTGTTGTGTTTGTGCCTGTTTAAAATGCGTGGCTGCAACGGCTTTAAAAGGGCGAAATTCCCTCAGCTCTCAGCGCTTGGTTAATGTTGCAACATTTTTTTATTGGCCCTGTCAAAGGTTTTCTACATTTTATTGTTGGCCATAAACCCGCTACGAGAATGACAACAACAACCAGTCACAATTAAAGAAGTCTCGGGGGCCTAGTAACGAAAATTGACTGAATGGCAAGCAGAGGCAGCCAGCAGCCAGCAGCCAACAGCGATCTACTCTGCTCCTGTCAGTTGTCCTGAGTGCCTGTGAGTGGTTCGTCCTGCACAACAAGTGACAAGCTGTAAAAATTACATCGCCTGCAATAACCGAAATGTGTAGCACAGTGTATGCTAGTTGGGTAGCTACGATACTAGCTGCTGGCTGGTAGGTGTACGAGCAGCCGTAGGGCCAACGATTTGCACACTTGAACGTGACTCACTTTGCTAAATGGTGCGCAACACCAGCAAAGCGAATGCTGTATACAACATGGGTCGATGGTGGGGAGGGGGCAAGGGGGAGAGGGGAGAGGGGGTCCAGTCTCCACGTTGTCGCCCCGAAGACAGCGACGAAAAAACAATGAAAACTTTTATATATACCAGCTTGAATATCATTTTCAGCGAGCATTATAAATTTATCAGCCAGTTGGGCGATAAGAAGAGAGCTAAAAGAACTTTGAACAAATAAAAGATTTCTAACAGTATCCAATTAAAATAATTCTTGCCAAAATATTTACTACCTAAATTCTTAAAGTTTAAATAAACTCGCTTTGTGAATATTTTATTATTATTTTATTTATTAGCCTCGGAATAATCTGCATATATTCATTTGCCTGCACACAAAACTAATCTGTTAATGAAATTGCGTTTGTTAGTGCATTTAAAATTCGGCATGCTGCTAGAAAACTTTTACTGCTTGTTTCTGTTACGCTTGTTCTATAAAATATGCAGTAACAGCAGTCGAAACAAATGTACAATTTGTTCGACGCTTGTTGTTTTCAAACTCTAATTAACCACATCAAGAAATCTATGCGAAATTTGCGTGAATGGGCGGCGGCAAGGGCCGAAACTAGGCAGGGGTCGGTTGGGTTTCGAGTGTCTAAGCGATGCTTATATAAATGTTCTAAGTACGTGTTTAATATGCCAGACAGATAGCAGTTAGCAACGAAATTGTATTTGTACACGTGTCAGCGCCCAAAAAGCAAGCAATGCTAATTTTCATTCACGTAATGGACCTCAAGAAATTTCATTGGAAATTGTCGAGTGTTGCTTTTCGTTGGATTTCATTTTCGAAATCAATAAAGTCCAATCAGTCCCGCAGACGACAACGCAAGCTGCTTAATACAGAATGCTAGACAAACATAAATAAAGATGATATGCATAAAAGTCCAATAGTAATTGCCATTGGGCAGCAGTTAAACTATTTCTGGGCCACGCTCGACGCCACATTAATTGTGAGCTGAAAGCTTGTATATAATGAAATGAGTGTTAAAACTGAACTGAAATGCGCAACTAAAGGAATGGCCAGTGAATGTGGCGTTTGCACAATTCCAAATACTCAATAAAAATGTAAAATGCCATAAATAAGTAACTCAGCGCACAGCATATTTGTTTGGCAATTTTATTAAAAGCTTTCGAGCATTTAAAATGTAAAAACCTTTTGGATACGTGCTTCAAAAACCAAATCGACTCTCCATAATGGCGGCAGTTTATTTAAATTTATATATATACAAATTTTTCTGCTCTGCTCTCGCTTTTTTTTTTGGTTTTCAGTTAACATTTCTGGGCGTGTGCACTTTAATTATGCATAACTATGTGTATTTGAAATGGTTTCTGAGCTGAAACTTTAAACGAATTAAGGCACACACGCCCACCCACACACACACACCCACCCACACACATTAAATATTTAAAGGGCATCGAAGTTATGCAGGAAAAAGCATCAAATTATAAGTTTCAAGTGAAGACCCAAAGCAAACTTGAAATTAACAAACGCCTTAAAACATTTACGCAGCTTTGAACCTACGTAAGAGAAAACTAATCACAAATCGCAAACGCCTTGTTGTCGCTAACAGAGCTATTTTCTGTAATCTTTTGACAAACCATGCCGATAATAATAATAATAATATCCCAATATCGAAATGAACAAACAAAATGCACAAACGGTACGCACCTACGCCACAGCGCCCACACAGAAAGGGTAACACGAGGCGTATGCGCAATATATATATATATATAAATTCGTTTGAAATGAAGCTGTGCCATCTCTCGATTGTTGTGGGCGGCGGGTTTTGGGATACATTTGTTCTAAGCTTTTTGGCAAACAGCTCTCTACATTTATTACGGGGCCAAGGAGTTGTTCAATTACCGCCAAGAATAATGGAGGGCAGCCAAAAACCGAAACACGAAACGCAAATGAAATATAAAAATGTGGCCAAGAGTGGCCAAAAAAAAAAAGAAGAAAACCCGCCTCCAGTCCAAAACAAAACGTAGCAAATGATCTTCGTTGGTTTCGATGCTTTCTCAATGGCTTTTGCTTTTTGTTGTGTCCGATATCAAGCAAGAAAAATGCCATCGAGGCGAGTGAAAGAAAATCGCAAACCTTTTGCCCGAAACAAAACTTATTTGCCTCCGTTGTTTTTCTTTGACCCACTCCGCAACTGGCTACACACACCGTCCCCCTTACAACATACCCCAGTAGAGAGCCACCCTCACCACTTGCGAATGCTTTGCATAATTCTTGGCATGCAAATTTTTCAATTGAACACAAAAGGAATAAAGCAAAACGCCCACAGTGCCTCACACAAGGCAAGTCAGTTTCCAGTTGCCAGTTGCCCGTTGCCCGGGAAATGGTTGGAAAAGTGTCGAAGCTGTTGCCGTTGCCATGTTGCCCGAGCCCAACTCCCACCTGCTATCGCGCCCCAATCCCCGCTGAAACTTTGTTCAATATTTTTGCATGCCTGCGCCGCCCAATTTTTTTTTTCTGCCCCCATCCTTTATACACTTTAATACACAAAGTCTGTGGACTTTTTCATGCTGAAAAAGCTAAGTGCGAGAAATGGTAAAAATGCTGATCATATTAGGTTTGTTCTTGTTGGTCTACAATTTTAATTAATATATAGGGGAGTTTATTGAAAAAAATATTGCTTAAATAAACTTTAGAGTATTCAAATTTCAGCGCAGTCGAATATAATTTCAATTTCTTGAAACTTTTTTTTTTGTCTTTTACATTTTGCACTTCTTTGAGTGCAAAGTGGAGAAAAAACAAATTTTTATTGGAATGGGTATGGGGGATGGAGCAACGGGTTGGGGGCACCTCGACGACGTTTGGGTTCGTGCGGCGTAATATTATTATTTGATAAAGATGCTAAAAGTAACGAAAACACATTTTCTCAGTTAAAAGGGGTCGTTAGGGAATGAAATATGCGCACGTACGCACAGGGGCTGTTGCCAAGTAGGGGGCGTGGTGGGGCAGCGACAGGGGCTGCCAAGCTATCGGAGCAGTACGATGGCATAACTGCATGCACATGGGTGTTCGGTGTGTTGTGTTTCGGGGGCGTGGCTTTGCACAGCATGCGGCTTTATAGTCGATTTTTATCACAGCATTTGAATTATTATTTCAGGAAGCGCGCTATTTGCGCATCGCGCTTTTTGCGGATACGATATTTTTTCTCTTCTTTTTTTTATATTTTTTATTCTGTGTCGCCGCCGCTTGCCTTTCATGTATTTGCATATGAATGCGGCTCGACGGCAGCGGCGGCGGCAATATTTGTAGCCTGCTTTGAGGCGTCGCCGTCGCCTATGCGGTACGTGTGGAAAATCAGTTTTAATGCTAAAATATTAAACGTGTACTCGCCAACAGGCGACACTGGCTCAGCGGCAAATTATGCGCAGGGCTGCAGAAAGCGCCCATTGAAAAAAAACTATATATTTATATTATATTTATACCCTTATGGAGGGTATTATAATTAAGTAATGAAATGTGTAACGCGCAGAAGAGGAGATATCCAAATCCATAAAATAAAATAAAATAAAATATTAGAGATCAGCATCAACAGCCGAGTTAAAAAGGACATCCTACCGTTTGACCGTGCGTCCATCCGTCTATCCATCCATCTGCCCTTCTACCCGCTTGCCTATTTCAATGTGAACTAGTCTCGCAGTTTTAAAACTATTTTTTTGCAGGCAGTACATATGTCGAAACCGGCCTGATCGGAACACTATATCATATATATAAATAGGTTCTTGGATGGACAACTGTTTTGTTTATCAAGATATTTTTAACAAACTCTGCCTTTATTCGCTTTAATATGCAACACTTATTAAAATGTAGGTTCTTGTACAGCAAAATATTCATTTAAATATGTTATAAAGCCCGGCATTTACGAGCTTCAATATGGTCACATATCTGTAAAGCCGTTAGGCAAATATCTACAAGGGTATTGAATCTTCGGCGTGCCGAGGTTATCTTTAATTTATGTTTTTAAAACTATAGAATAAAATGTAAAAAATGCACACAAATTTCTCTTTAAAGTTAAGGTCAACTATTGATATTGACATTTTGATTAGTTCGCGTGATTAATTGCAAATATCTATGCTTCAATTTTCTGAAATTATTTATTTATTGGGCTATTGTATATATATATTCTGCTATTAAATAACGTAATTGCTTTGCAGCCCTGATTTCTTTTGTATGTGTTTGACAAATTAATAAAAAATACAGAGTATGAGTGCTAAAGAAAAGCCAAGGCATAACAAAGGGGAGGCTATATATGGGAGTTGAAAAGAAAAGGGGAGCCTTTGTGCGGATCTGGGGTCGCATCAAAAAGCATAACTGTTATTGTAAGAGATTTCATGTAAATATTGCATGTAAACGTCGTAAATAAGGCGCTTTTAGTGAAGCGCGCGTCCGTGCCTGGGCCCTGGTCTATACAACAGCTTAAAGATAGGTTGCTACACCGTCAGGTTTATTGTTTACCGAGCACAGAGCACAGTACCAAAGAGCTGGGTTGCGTTTGGGGAGGGGTTGCCGGCTGCACGGGAGGAAGGTAAATAAAAATATTTTGTGCGTGAGTGCGGTTTTTAAGCTGCGTGAAATTTTTCGCCCCTTTTCAACGTAACTGTAACTGTTATTGTTGTTGCTGTTCTGTTTCTGTTGTTGCTGTTTTTCTTTTGTTGGCCCGAGCTGTATGGAAATTCGGGAATCCGTTTTTATACACATTGTCTGGGCGCGCCAAAGGCAAATTGACTTTTAAGGCATGCTCTCTGTACCTTTTGTCTGTGGGGCATCTATCGTGCTGGCATCGCCAAACGCCTCTGGGTTTTGTCTGTGGCATTGATTGAAGTTTATTTTAAATGTACATTGTATATGTTTATAAAATGTCAAAAATACAATTATTCCCAGTCATGTTTGAAGTCAACACACAAAATTGTTGTCTGTGTCAAAGCAGCCAAAACGTTTAACAACATTTGTGGCAAGTTATTTGCCATGAATTCCTAGCTGGGGTGAAAAATAGCATTTGGCAATTTGGGTTAACATGTGAAGCGCCATTTGGTTAAATTGGTCTAGACATTGGCTAATTTGACATTTTGTTGCAGCATTCGTTTTTTTCTCTGCGCTTCAAATGCAATTATTGCAACAGTTTTTAACATATTTAAAGAAATAACTTTATAGTCAGATATTTAGCATAGACTCCAGTTTATAATCTCACTCAAGCAACTGCTTTAAATTGCAATGGAAAATTCAAATATCTCTAGAATATGAACTTAAATTAAAATATACAAAGCATATTTCTAACCACAATTCAAATAGAAAATCTCAATTTGGTAACTAAGCATTAAAGTCAATTTCTTTGGCATTAGAAATTTTGCTTTAGATAAATTGGGAAAATAAACACAATTTCCACACTTGACCGCACTTTAATTTTACGTATTGGCCTTCTCATCAAATTTGACTTTGGACTTTTCTTAATTGCTTTTTTTTCTCTGTTCAATTTTTTTAATATTTTGTTGGGCTTTTAGCCGTATCGAAGAGCAGAAACTCAACCAAGCCAAACATATTGAGCACAGCAAACAAATGTTAATTTAATCACAACAGAAATGAGAGCATAAACAAATAAACGTTAATTGAAACGAACTTTTCATAGACAATTTCTTGAGTGATTCCTAAAACTGAGCTCCAATGGAAGCAGGCGAAAGTACTTATAAAAGCGTAAATGCATATTTTAAATGATTTTTGCCTTTTTTAATTGGGGCGCTGATGCGAAGCGGGGCAGGGGGAGCGGGGATTGAAGTCACAAGCAATACAAATTCATGAGCTTAAAATGAAATATTTAAATGTACATTCGGCCCCCGCTCACATTATTCATTCAGCCACTTGGCGTATTCGGTATTCAGTGAGTGCTCCTCAATTCTCTTGGCTACATTTTCGACAAAAATATTTCAGTTGTTTCCGTTTCCGTAGTTGCCGTCAGCTTAACAGCCAAATAATTATGAGTGACAAAAGTTACATGTATAAAAAATATGCATAAAACGAAAGCAAATATTGACAGAATATTGCTTTAAGCAAATATTGAATGCTCTTTCAATTCAAGCATATGAAGGTTGTAAGGATAAAATAATAAACAACATAAATTGAATTATATTATATTTTATATGTAGATATTTACCCAGCGTCGCCCGCTTCGAATGATTAATGATAATTATGTAAAAATATATTTAAAATTTATCAGTTTTGTTGTATTTGAACCAGCGACCACTTGAAGGTCTTGTTCCTGAGCCATATGTAGCTGCATTATAGTTGAGAGTTTTAAAACAAACTTTGACCTGCGTGTTCCCCAGCTAGAAAGTAGAGCTTTTCAATATCCAACTGAAAGTAAGCTTCTGTAAAGACTAGGATCAGTCAGTCAGTGAGTCAAACAGTTCTGTAAATCCAATCCGAATGAGCTCAATCTGTGCCAAACAATGTCACATAGCTGTGATGATCTCTGTTGGGGGAGGAGGCTGTCAAAAAAGATGAGCGCTTTTAAGGCGAGGCTTACACTCCAATAATTCGCCCACTGCCGCCCCAGGCAGCGCTGCCGATTCCCAGCTTCACCGAGTTATATGGCTCGTTGGCATTTTACAGTCGCTGGCTCATTTATAAATTTATGAGCTCAACTGCCAGGGGAGTTATCGCGTTAAAATGCTGCACGCTCGCCTCTATTGCAGCACACAGATACAAAAATGAAGAAAAATAAAAATAAAAACAAAAACAAAAAAAAAACGGAATAAAATAAAAATTAGCAATAAAAAGTAGAAAAGCGTGTTTGTTTGTTAACAACTGCAGAACGAGCAAAGTAAAATGTTTGAAGGAGCCAAGCAGAGGCGGCAGCGTCGGGGTGAGGCGCCACGGCGACATCAAATGGATTTCATGTCACGTTACACAAATGTGCCAAGGAATTAAAAATGAGTCGAGAGGCAGGCGCCACTCTGCCAGCAACTGTTGCTGCCTTGTACTTTCCTCGTTGTAGTTGTAGCTGTTGCTGCTGCTGCTGCTGTTGTCCCATTAGCGTGCTGCAGCACGCTTAAATGCGAAAAGTGTGTTCATTACTTTACCCTCCAGCCCCCGCCCCCGCCCCGGCCCGTGCCCCCTTCGCGCTACGTTATCCACCTCCACGCCCATGACTCTACAAAGTCTTGGCATAATGAAAATTATTTTCATTTCGCTTTGGTGCGCTTGCTTGCCCAAAAGCTAAATACTCGTCGTACAGCCAACTCTTTAGTTGCCCGTCTTCAGTTAACCTTGTGGCACAGGCCCCACAGTGAATATTTCAATTATTTATTGCCGCATACTCACGCGCTTTCTTAATGGCTGGCTAAGGAGCCTGAATTGCTTTCATAAGTCAAAAACACTCAAGCAAGAAATTTGCAATCTAACAAAGTATAATATCAGTTTTAATGAAGCACTCAATGTTCTGTTTGTTCTATTACAGAATATTATTGAAAAATAATTAAGGAGACAATTGTTGTTGTTTCTTTCAGTTTGACATCTGTTCGGCTTAATTTCTTTAATTATTTTATATAAAAGTTATTCACAGACTGTGTAAATCCACTCTCTTGAGTGAAAATGAGCATGGAAAATAGTAAGAAAAGATTTCACGGACAGAAAATTAGTGGAAAAGATTTGGTTTAATTTAAAAGATAAAATACTCGTTATATTCATATTCAAATATTCATATTTATATATTTTCAAATATCGCCCTACCAAAGGATTCTAATAAATTGAAGTAGCCTTGCTGTTTTTTATGTGTGATGTGTTGTTGGCCTTAAAATAATCGTGCGTATTTGATGTTTACTTATTTACATATTCACAAACAGTTTTTTATACAAAAAAAAAGTGTGTTAAAGCAGTTGAAACGTGCTATTTTCCAGTATAATATAATTCACTTGGAAAATCTAACATTAACCCTTACATTTCACATTGTCATTGTCGCTTCTAACCAGAATTCAACTCAACAAAATCTACTCTAATGCCAGTTATTTTCATGGCTCTCTTTAATCGACATCCTTCATGCCAAATGTTCATGCTCCTCAGCCATTTACCTTCCACACTTCAAGCTTTGTCGAAGTGTGGCGAAAATCTTTCCCATTTTGATTGGCATCATTGATTGAAACAACACGAAACGTTTAACGACAAAATGTCATAAAACTGGGTACCAAAAAAAAAATAGTAAAAAAAGAAAGGTAAAGTGTGCTAGTTTTAACTTTAGCTGACTCCTTTCATTTTATTTCATTTTTGTTTTGTGCTTTTTTATATTTTTCCCAACGTTGCTAAATTATTGAGTGAGTGAGTGATTGAGCCATGACTAAAGCCAGTTGCAACTAATTGGATTTTCGCCAGAAGCGGGCAGGAAATGTTTTGACAATTGTGACAATTAAGTGCGAGTCGCAGGCGACGTGCCAATGTCCTGGACAAGGCCACTTTGCCAGTTCATTGCACCCCGAAGGCTACACACAGAAACCTCAACAATGGCAGAGTCCGTTGAATGCGAGCGTCGGGCGGAGCGGGGCTGGAGAATGGCAATGTTTTGCCGCATAATTCACATAAATTATGCAATTTATACGCAGCGTATGTTAAGCCTCGAATGGACAGCAGCACAAGGACAATGCAAATGATATGGGACAGGAGTAGTTCGGTGTGTTTGAAGCAGAGGGGGCAAAGCTAAGAACTTACTAAGAAATATGTAACAAGTTGTCAACGCTGTCGACACAGCAGATTTTTCTGCATATGTGCGTCGGGTATGAGGTTAAAGGGTTGACAATTGCATTGTGTACGGGTGTATTACCCGGCCATGATGACAATTGAGTTAACTGGGGGAGGAACCGGTTGCAAGGCAAGCATAAAAGCAGAGTGCTTAGAAGTGTGCTGCAGTTGGGGTTGACTTGAGTGGGGATTGTCGCATGTGAAACAGTTTAAAGCTCTCGCATGCCCATTAGAAAGTAAACACAACTTGAATAGTGTTTAGGTATTATAGCTCAGCAAAAGCAAAAACTCTGACAGCTGCAAAGTATTAGCGGCAGACGGTCGAGACACTGCTTAAGGCACACAAAGGCAAAGTCTCAGCAATATATATTGAGTTAAAGCAATCAAATGGTATGTTGTTGCTGCTTAATACAAATTCTAAGACGAGAGAACATTAAGCAAATTCTTTATTTTCTGCTTAAAGATAGTTAAATTCTTAGAAATCGATATATAAAATACATGATAGCCTTTCTATGCACTTCTCATGAAATTAAGCCTTGCAAATTTTCAGACAATCTTGTACTCCTTTCTCTCCTTTTTTAAACCAGAATTTTTCTTGCCATCAACTTAACGGCTTCCGCATTTTGATTTCGTCTTTCTATTCGGTATTCATGCTTTCAGCTTATTGTTATTTAAACTCCGTTTCATATTAATCCCAATTATAAATGTCCATTGGATGATTGAAACTACTTTAAAGTTTGTTTTAATACACTCTTCCCCTTTTTTAATCCCGCACAATGCCGCACAACTTTCTGGTCATATTCCATAGATTTCTAAATTCAAATAATACAAGCCAAACCAGACAATGAAGTCCCTGTTCAGCACCCGAATCAGCAAAAGCAGCAGCCTGTTGACAACAACAGCAACAACTAGAACACGACCAACAATAAGGACAACCACACGTCGAGAACTGCTGTGTGTGCTGGTGGGGTCATAGGAACTGGCCCCAGATCAAGGGTCGCACGGGGGTAGGGGTTAGAGAGTGAATTCAGACGGCGAAACACTGCAATAAAAGTGCGGTGCAGATGCATGCAATGCAGAGGGCGGGAATTTACATTTAGTTTATGAGTAGACAAGCGACGACAATAGTGGAGAGCGTCATGCTGCCCCGGATCCCAATCCAGTTCCTGCCCCCTGCTCCAATTTGGGTTCCAGTTGCAGCAGCAGCAGTTGCCGCAGCTGCTGTTGTTGTGGCGCGCCGAAAGGTCATACACAATGAAATGCACAAATGTCAACATTTAACGGTCAAAATGGTCGTAGAGACAGCCAGACAGACAGACGGATAGTCGGCTAGAGCAATAGTGAGGCAAAGAGAGAGAGAGAGAGAGACAGGGACACGTAGAGACACTCTGTGGAGCAGAGAGATAGGCCAAGGCATTGTGTGGCTGGCAGGAAGTAGCGAGCGCTCCAAGTTTAAAGTTTATGGCCAAAGAAAGGTCCACAGACAATGGGCCAGCAGAAGCAACAGTGGCTGCATCAGCAGCAGCAGCAGCAACTGCAGCAACAGGAGTGCTACTTGGCGGCTGTGAGGCATAAAACTGATCAGGTTGACAGCGAGGAAAGATGCTGCTGCAACTTTATGACATTTTCTGGGCACAAAACTTGCAACAAAGTGTGGCTAGGCCATTACCAAGACGAAATAAAAGAAAGCCAAGTCATTTTCATCCCCACTTAGCTGAGGCTAAAATACACTTTCAAGGATATGAAAACTATTTGTAAGATATTAATATTTATCTAGTTTATCTACCATAATAAAAAATAAATAAAAGAAAATGACATTAGTCTAAAAAATAAATATTAATGCAAACAAGGGCTGTTTGCTTACTTGAACCAGCTTTCTGCTTTAAGGCATGATACTTGTGAAGCTGCTTTTTCCAGATCTATACTTTCATATATTTTTTTAATTTGAATGAAGCTATTTAGTTCTTAGTTTAAGTACTGAAATTACAACATTTTTATAAACAAGATAATCGCAGCCCGAATGGAACCCTGCTTGAAACAGTTAAAAATAATGCTGATCCCTAATCTGCTGCATTATCTACATCCTGTTTAATGCTTAAGCTAAATTTAAATATGCCTAAATGTAAGGGCATGCAGCACAGTCTGGTAAAATTGTGCTAAAATAGAAAGTTTTGCCCGCAGCGGCAGTTCCACTTCCAGTTGCAGTCACATTTGGTGTGTTTCTCCCTCTCTCTCTCTCTCTCTCTCTTTCGCTCTCTATATGTGTGCGAAAAAGGACCTTTGTGACAGTTCAATCGTAATGAACTATGCACAAAAATGACCTCCAGGCGAATGCTGTTGGTGGACAAAAGCTGCAACAACAACAACAACAACTAGAACGACAACGACAAAATCAGCAGGAACCAAACAGAGTTAACAAGTTTTTCTCTCTGTGCCCAAGCAAATTACATTTGCTGGCCGGTTTTTTAGGGTTGCCAGCGTTTTGTAGATTTCACATGTTCGTACGTTTCTTTTATCCAGTACATGGCAAAGACTTTACAAATGTGCAGAGAACTCAAAATTATGTCTAGCCAGGAAGCAAAGTTTTGCCTTTGTCATTTGTTTTAGCTGCGCATGAAACTAACCATTTCTTTTTCTCTTTTTTTTTTGTAGGTTTTTGGGGTTTTTTTCTGTGAATAGTTAGTTGCATTGCGCTTAAGCTTAGCTCGCATGAAATAACTTGAAATGAATTAGTCTGGCATAAATGGAATTACTTAAAAATATGTGAAAGGAAAATAACATGTGCAACGCATGGACAAATTTGGCAACATTTTAAACGCAGCGCTACGAAATTAAATAGTGAAATTGATGAGAGTGAAAAACATGTTGATAGAACAGGAATTCGTATTGCAAATAAATGTGATTCGTTTGAAAATAGTTTAAGCTAAAACAAGGGAAAGAGCTCTAGTAGGAAATGCCCAGCTAAGAGATACCCTGAGCCTTCTTCTAATTAAAATATATTAAATATATATGATATCGATTTTAATCGATAGCTTAAAAACGGGGCAAGTTATCGATTATCGATTTCCAATTGAATTCCAATCCCTTACTAGTACATGTAGATCTCTAAGGCAAAGGCCCATTCCTCTAGCAATATGGCTATGATATTTCAATATTTCAGATTTTAGCATTTACTTTAGAAATATCTCATAATATCCAAAAACACAAAACAACACAGTATTAGAAATGAATAGGAACATATAAGTTAATATTATTTAATTAGAATTTATTGCTAAATTCTGTGCAGTTAATATAAATATGGCAATAAATCAGCATAAATGAGTAGCCCATATTTGCAATTAATTATATTTAATATGTCTTACTAAACAAAATAGCTATTTGTTGGCTTACTCGCTTTGCACTTATTGACAAGTCCAACAGCCTTGTTCCCTTGTGCTGAGAACATTCTTGGCACTACTCTAAATTGCGACAAAATGCCCCAACCAAAATGCCTCAACTGAATGCACCAAGTGCACTGAAGACAAACACACATACACACATAACAAACAGGACGCACTGCCAGCCTGGCCCATAATCAGCCATTACAGAAAACTGCAGCTGGGACCAACTGTTTTGACAGTGCACCAAGCACGGAGGGGGATGAAGGGGGCAGAGACACGTTTGTTTTGGCTTGTTGCAACGACGCCGACGACGACGACGACGACGTTGACGGTGACGACGTTGACGTTGTTGGTTGGCACATTGCCGCAGTGCGTCAGCTGAAGCTGAAGTCTGGTCAACAGCAGGCGCTCCGGATGTGAGGTTTCAAAATTTGACACTCGCGTTGGCTGCGGCTGCGATGTCGATTTGCATTCATGACCATCGACAATTGTTCTAATACTTTCAACATTGTTTGCCAGGCGCCAGTTGCAGTTGCCATTTACGTGCTAGCGTGCGAGTGTGTGTGTGAAGTGGATTTATTCTCACCCATAATTATGGCAATTGGTAGTCAAGCTGCGCCTAAAAGCATGCAGCACATGTGCCACTGCGGGTGGGGGGCGGCAAGTGAAAAAGCCAGAGAAAATGCGAACAGCAGCTGCGGCCGCTGCTGCCAGCAGTTGATGTCGTTGTCGTCTTTTTGGAATTTAATTAAACTTTACACAAGTAAACAAATGACAGTCTGCAGCCGATGCCGATGTCGACGGCAGCGTCGCTGCCAGCTATTTGCCGCCGTGTGTATATGTGTGTGTGAGTGTAAGTGTGTGGATATGTGTGCATGTCACATGGCCGCAAAATGAATGCAGCGGCAAGTGGCAAGTGGCAAGTCAAGCGAGCATTTTATTAAAGAAAAGTTGCGGCTGCAAAATCGTTGTGGGTTTAGGCCAACCAAATGTTGCAACCAGCTTCGCTGCAGTTGCACAACAGCAAAATTCTAGCTTTGTTAATTATTAAAATAAGTTTCCGAAGCTTAAACAAACACAAACACACACACGTGGGCTTTTTATGAGCTAGTTTGACTAGTACTTAATACCACGTATACGTAAACCAAATCAAGTATTATAAAAACTGCTGCTCAGCTTGATACAAATACATTTATGGATAGTCTTTACATGCGTATACTTTTCATATAATTTTTTGGGGCGTAAAATAATAATAAATATTGCAGTTTTCGGCTTTAATTATATTGCTGTTTATAAATTGTAAAATATATTACGTATACGTAAGCAACATATATAAATACAGAAACTCTTGTTAAGCTTGACTTAAACACAATCTTGTGAACTGTCTGTACTTGCATTTTCTTTTGTGAAAATAGTTTGAGATAAATGTAAAAAAAAACTAAAACAATACTAATCAATATTATAGTTTTCCGACACAATTTTATTGCTATTTATAACAAATATGAAAGTCTTAGTATACCTATCGAAATAAATAAATTTAAAAGCTATCATAAAATTGTGTCATACTTTCATTTTCTTTGGTCAAAATATGTTGAAATAAATGTAAGTAAATAAAATAATAAACAAAATCTGATTGCAATTCTATTTTGCTTGCATGTGTTTTGTGTCTTAAATGTTTTTTGAGTGTCAGATATAACGTTTTAATTGCCTTTGGCAATTCATAAAATTTTTTCAAGCGTTTCAAGTGTCTGGGAACACAACTTGTCTCTTATAAAAGAGGAAGAACTAGGTGTCTTATTAATTAAAAAAGTTTTGGTTCTTGGATAACAAAGGTCAAGGCTGTCATGGTGCAGCACAGAATCCTGTTAGGTAACAGGTATTTTATACAATAATTAACATAGTTAATTATTTATTTTCTTTTGTTGGGTAACTAGGATTATTAAATTTACAACAATGTAGTTGACATAAATAATTTAATTATTCTGATTTATTTAATAGTTAGAGTTTTATTAGGTTATAATTGAAGTGAGTTATAATTATTACTGTATTTTCATAAATATTTCAGTCTGTTAAGTGCTTTTCCAATTCACTATTGCAGTTCCATAAGAATCTGTTGGACCCTCGCATATGCATAGCACGGCTAATTTTACACGTGTGTGTGGTGTTTGTTGCTTTCATAACAACCACCAGTAACGACAACAACAACACAAAGTGAGTGAAAACCAAACTAACACCAACAGAAAAAAGAAAGTAGGAAAAAGAAAAAATGCGGAAATAAAAACCGCTTGGCATTTATTGGTGTTAGTGTTGCAGCATCCGCGACGCATACGACGCCGCGCCGCATCCAAAAGCTAATCCCACAGAATTATGCAACAAAAAATTAATTAAACACAATTTAGTTTGCCGCGCGCCACCGTTGCGAAAAACCGCGTTGCGCGAAAATCGCTGCGGTTTTCTCTCTATATATATTTTATATATAGAGAAAAACCGACAACAACAACAACAGCAGTGTGACACAAATTATTGTTATGCAAAGCAACGCCGGGCAGGCAAACGGGGCAATAGGGTAAAAAAAAAGGAGACCAAAAGAAAGAATGAGCCTCTGCGGCACACCGAAGAATGAATACCCTTAAAGACATATGTCTGAGGGACTTCGAGATATGTAAGGCGTATTCGGAGACCTGTAATTACTTAGTTTGGCAAATAATAAAAGTTCAAGAAATACAAATCTTTTGTGTAACCGTCTAAAGTGGAAAAGGAGAAAATTGCTATAGAAACTATATGCCATGGCCAATTTTAATATGTATATACTGCTTCCAACAGAAATAAAGACATATGCTTCGTTTTATGATATTAGCCTTACAGCTGACTAGCTACTTAGCTTGCTTTGTAAACAGACAGCCAGGGAGACGAGTCATCGTCCTCCTATATAGACTCGACTCTTGTGTCCGATCAAACAAATATATAAAAGTATTCATAGGCTTTGACATGCGTAACACATTGCGTGACATCATTAAAATGCCCTCTATAAGCGCATTAAAACTGAGATACACAAATAAGAGTCCAGCAGTCAAAAGTGCCCGACTAGGGTATACCCTGATAATTCCTCTAACAGAACGAAATGCACCAAATAAAATGAAAGATTCTTCATTTAGCATATAGCATATAGCATTCTAAAAGTTATATATCAAATTTGGCGACTCTAGCTCATAATACCTTAAATAACAGGACATCCATATCGAATTTGACCTATTGCTTGTAAGCGGGGCAAGTTATCGATTATAGGAAACAAACTCGTACAGCGCAGGAACTGGGAGCACCTACGTTAAATTTCAATTTCAAGTTTATAGCTCTTATAGGTTCTGAGATCGACGCATTCGTTCAAACGGACGAACAGACAGATTCGGCTATTGATGCTGACTAAGAATATATATACTTAATGGGGTCGAATGTACTTCCTTTTCGTTTATACAAACATTTTCATAGAAACAGTATACGCTTTTCTCCCATTCTCAATGAGTATAAAAACGAAACAGCGACCACAAAAAAAAAAGTAGGAAGCAACGGGCAGGAGACGAAGGCTTTGGGCCCGCTTTTTGTGGCTACTTGACTTAATACCTGCAATAATTATTATAACGATGCAGAGAGAAATCTTTTAACGCTATACAGCAAAAAAAAAAAAAAAAAACAGGCAAGTAAAAGGCACAAGCGAGCAATAAAATGGACCGGATAAGCACTTGGACTTTGCATTGAGAGATTTATTTTCGCATATAGAAAACAATTTACGGACAACGACTGGGTTCCGAAATCATTTACGCCTCAATTTCGCCAATTATGTGGCTGTATTTGCATTATAAAACATTTTCCAGCTGCATTTTCAATTGCTTAAAAATCATTGAAATTTTGAATTAAATTCATCAATTATATGATCTGCAGTCTCCACATTATCCTCTTATTTCAACTATTTCAATAAACGAATGCGTTAAGAATTCATATATGGGAACATGCGCGCATAGATCGTATTGAAGTGCCATTTGAATATGGCGCCATGTGCCTTCGGGCTGTGTACACGCCTTTTCATTAAATTCAATTTTAAAAAAGAGAAATTTTAGTGCCCAACCATAAAAACTGGCCAGGAACAGGGCAAACAAAAAAATGGAAAAGGTTCCCGGACGACGTATCGCGAAGGTCATCAATTACAGGGCCCACAAGGCACGTCGTCTGCATGGCTGGCAGCAGCAGCAACAACAACAACAACAAAAGCAACAACATAAAGCAGTTGCAAATAACTTTGCTGAGGCTCACATTATCCGGACATAAGCACAAGTAGGAAAGAGCTCAGCTCAGGGCTGCTCGCCTCTATTTGGCGTCTCTCCGGACTGGCTGGCGGGCAAACACACAAAAATGAAATGCTCTGCAGATATTTCAAAAGCCATTGACACCCTTTCGGCGAGGAGTGGAAGCGCGGCAGCGGCAGGGGCAGCGCCTGCTCGAGGCCTGCCTTTGAAAAGCTGAATGACCAAATAAATCATATCAAAGTGTCATATAAAAATCGTAATCAGATTTTGAAGCACACACACCCAGACACACACACACACAGACACACACAGAGAAGAGAGACAGCAGCGCGGTCGCAGAGACAACAAGACTGAGAGAAATATGTTCGCCATACTCATACGCCCCGTAAGCCAACTCCATTAAAAGTGCTTATAAATAAGGTGCTTGAAAGGCAAGTGCACACACACCCAGACGCACACACACACACACACACATGCTTGCAGGGTTACAGAGGGACAATGGAGCATTGGGGCCATAACCAACAAGCGTTGCACCAAATGTGATAGCCAAAGCCGAAATACGGAAACCGCCGCCCATCGCCCAGTTTTGAGTGTGTGTAAATTGCAAAGACTATTTGACAAACGTCGGTCAAAAGCACAGGACACGGCAAACACAGACACACACACACACGTACACACACTTGTGCTTCAGTGTACCAAGTCGACGACCTGCTGCTGGATTTTTGTTTAGCACTCGCTGTGTGACGGCATCTCTTGGATCTGGACTCTGCTCGTTGCACAGTTAATAAAAAATAATGTGCTTCAATGCGGTTTATTCAATTTTATGGTCGACTTTTCAAAAAAGCCAGCACCACACTCAACGGCCATCTACCATTACCCTTGCAGCCGCACCAGCATCCACTCCCCTCGCCTTATACTTGGCCTTTATTAAAAAGAAAATAGAATTTTCGGCTCGGTTCAGAGTGGCATGTGGGCGTGTCCGATGCTGTTGTAGTAGTATCGTGAGCAGTTTGTGCCGAATCATATAAAACACACGCACACACACACACACACATGGATATGTACATACACACACACTCGCCCGCCCATAATGCGATGTTGGTCGCTGATGTTGGCCGCCTTTTTTGAATATTTATGAGTTTGCTTTTAAAATTATAGATGCAGAGGAAGAAGCCTGCTGAAAGCATCAGCCAATGATGGGGTGAGAGGTCACCCGGCCTGGGTGGGGCTAACATTTTGGGTTTTGGCCATATTGTCCACTAGCTACTGCGTGAGTGCGTGCCAATGTTTGGAAAGTGCACAAGACAATCTCACTTGAGCTATTTATCAAAGCTTTGGACTCGCAGCCATGATGGAATTTCCGATGGGGCTTGCAAATTGAAATTTCTGACAGCAAGCCGTAACTCCATAAATTTAACAATAAATTTCCAATGGAATTTAAGAGAAAGGCGTGTATCTAATAGAGCAATAAAAGAATATTATTTATATCGATAAATGCCCAAAAAAAAAATATTACTTCAAGCTGGCCTCTGACTAACAAGACATGTTACATTTTATAATGTTTAAGATCTCAGAAAAGGATCCTTTTTAGGAAACATTATACTAACACAAAATGAACTAAAAACTAATATATATTGGTTTATATCCCATCACTTATTAAATCGCGAAAGGTCTGGGGCTTAAATTCTATCAAATGGCACCTAACCTAATCATTGCGAGCCGCAATGAAACCCGATAATAAAATGCAAATATCCAATTTGGGCTGACTGACAATTTGGAAGCGACGCTTAAAGCGTTTAATATTATGTATATGTGGATAGGCATGTGGTCGGCCCGCCAAAGCTCCAATTGCAATTGGAGTTTAACGTCAATAATTGCCTTCAATTACATTTATTTATTTGCACGCTCCCTGAATGATCCCGTTGATGACGAGGTGCTCCACCACCATCTACCTATGCCGGACTGTCCGTAGCCGGTTTTTGGCTATTTGTGGTGCATGTGAGCATGCGAGCGATAGGTTTCGCTTTGATTCGCATTTCATTTATGCATGGAACCTGGGCACGTCTACTATTTTATTTTATTTTATTTTATCTTCCTTTTTTATCTCTTTATTATGATTATCATGTTTTATTCAACAATTGATGCGCAAATTGGCAGTTGTCTGGATCATTTACAACTCTACACACGTGGAGGGCAATAACACCACAGACAGCAGCAGTTCAACAAGCTGAGGGTGGGAGGAGAGGGGGCAGAGAACCAATTCACTAGAGTTTGGTATGAATCGTACAAAATGTATTCCCAGAAACAGTTGAAACGAAAGGTAAACTGCGTGCTATAGAAGTGTTTAAAAAAAATTACAGGGAAAAGGGTGGCTCCACCGAAACTCTAAATGATTTTCTCCTAATAAACCGGTCCTTAGGCAAAGTCAGCGCCCACTAAGCCAACTAACCAAAAACCAAGCTGAGCCATATGTTTTTTCTGCAAGAATAGTTCCATTGAAAACAAAAACATGTTGAAAATGTAAAATGTATTACGGAAGAAGACTAGAACCAACACTTGGGTTCATGGATATGGAGAACCAAAAAGTTAAACTAAACCACAATTTTTTATACCTTTTGAATTTCACAAATAAAAACCCCGGATATTTAGTTGAAATTGTAAAAGAGAACGCATTCAATTGATTTCCATTTGACCACGTATGACGGGGCGTATGATTAATTTGCAATACAAACAACAAACGCACGGGGAGACACAGTAACCGCAGACGAGGGCGAGTCGCAGCGGATTGGGCATGTGGCTGCGCGTAAATTTGTAGAAAATACTTGATTTCCGTGCACGTAATTAAGTCCATTTGTATGACCTGCTACTCCCACACCCGACGCCCTGACAGCCACAATTGCATTGAAAGGAGAGCGGGGCAGAGAGAACTGGGGAGAGCGGGCATGAAGTTAAGAGGCGACAATAAACTTATATGAAATTAATTGCGCATACTGCAGCAATCAGACAGAATCGAACTGTGCAATACACGCAGGTTGGTTATCGGCTGTCCACCGCCTGGGCAGCTCATGCATTAATTAACAGTCAAGTGTCAGAGGCTGTCGCTGTCCAGCGAGAAGGCTCCCAGGCGACTGCCGACTGCCGCACTGGCTGACTGGCGACTGGCGACGACGGGGTATCACACTTTCAACTAATTAAATAGCTTTTGATTTTTTAACAGCATACACGAGCTACCAATATTAAAGACATCCGGCAACAAAGGCCAGAAGCAAATGCATTCGTTTGGTAGAAAACCGCCAACATATGTTCAATATTTGCATAAATATTTTAATAAAAATTAAAAATGAATAGCAGAGGCAGCAGCGAGGGGTTGAGGTGACAGCAGCAGTAGCACCAGCAGTTATGTCCAGACACACAAACACACACATAGAATTTTATTTTTATTAAAACCCAAAGAAATGCAAAGTGAACGCAAAGGGCAGACTTTCGATACCCTGACAAAATATTTGAGATTAAAAAGAATTTTTTAATTAAATGTTTAATATCAAGCAATTGAAAGCAAAAGAAAATTGTTTTAAATTAAAATAATATATAAACTAAAATTGTTCTTTAAATATACTCAATTATTTTGGGTACCTTTTGGTCGCAGCAATCAACAATTGGCACAACATTGGAAAGAGTATGAGAACAAGAGCTGAAACCGTCGAGCGGCTGCTAACCGCAGCGCGTTGTAAAAATTTGCGCATCGATTTGTGGCCAGACGACGGCGACAAGGGCCAGGCACCAAAGAGGAGCCACAGCCAGTCAGAAGGCACAGGCCGGACGACCAGAGACCAGGACAATGCCACGCAGCCAGCAACAATACGGGCAACGTCCAGCGGGAATAAAACCGGCAGCACAGGCTGTCATCAACGCACTGTGGGCCAAAAATGCAAATGACAGAGCTCGTTGCATTGCAAGGCTTTGATTAGCGGCCAATTTAAATGCAATTGAGTTGCGACAGTCACAGAGCAGGCAGAAGCAGACGCTTTGCTCTAAAATTGCTAAACAGCCAATTTGGCTGCATAATGCCCACGGTGCACGGAAAGACTATTGCACATTGGCCATGGCTGCAGTTTGTCAAGAGCGAGAACTCTGCAAAAAACCAAAATAAGAAAAAAAAAAAAGCGCCAACAAGCAAATGATAATGGGTGCCTATAGACAATGGAAGATGGGCTGCTCAAAAAGATTTGCCAAGGTGAACAAATTGAAGTCTGAATATGTAAATTATAAATAAATTAGTTATATATCAAGGAAAACTAGTTGTTTCTCAGAGAGTGAAAGAGCATAGAGCAAGACGTTGGATAAATATGAAATATATAATAAATATAATTGTTCTACTGAGTAGTGAATAACAAATGACCCACCAAGTTTTGATGCAAAATCTGAGCTCAAAGATGTGTAATCTAGTTTTATCCTTAAAGAAAATTAAAGCAAGCTGTTGGGCAACTGGCTTACTATGCCACTAAAAATCCTTAGCAAGATTGATTCAGCATAGAGCAAGCTATTAGGCATATAACAAATTTATAAACAAAAAAAATGTACCAAACAAGTCTTAAAGTAAAATCTGGCCACAAAGATATAGGAACTAGTTTTACTTAAAGAAAACTAAAGCGAGTTCTTGGTCTTAAGTTCTTACTATATATCACATAGATACCTGGGCGAGACAGATAGATTGATCCAGCAAAAAATGGATGTTTATTGCTTAAACGCAGCCAAACTATTCAAGCAACCCCTTTTATTTACTCCCACACAAATACAAGTTGGCATATTTCAGTACTGCGTGTTTGTTTGTATAAATATGCACACATTTATATATAAATGTGTGTGTTTGTGTTTGTGTGTCTGCGCGCGTGTGTGGGTTGTATTTGGTTGATGCCCGGAAAACCCAAAGCGACGCGCCAGTTATTGTTTTGCCACTTCAGTTTCTATTGTTATTGTCAGGCGGCCGCAGCAGCAACAGCACCATCGGCAGCATTGGCTTTCGCGTCGGCGTCGGCAGCGGCTGCGACGCCGGCAGCGACGGCTTTGAAGGCAACGACTTTATATCCGGTTGCTGTGCAGCTATTGTTTATGTTATTGTGATTGTAGCTGGTGCAGCTGCAGCGGCGATTATGCAATTTAATTTTGATTTAAGTGCAAAATGAAATGGCAGCCCTTATTGCAACCTTTTGTGGTTGCAGCAACAAAAACAGCAGCAGCAGCAGCCGCAGCAGCCGCGGCAGCAGCAGCAACTGCTAATTCTATTGACTTTGCTAATGACGTAATTAAGCGCATTTGCCGTGCGGCGCGTATACGCAATCTGGAAAGCTACATTTTGTGCTCCATTGTGATTTTAATTAAGTCCGTTTTAATGATGGCCGCAAAAAGCAGCAGATCTCGCAGCCTTTGGTTTGCTATTCCATTTTCTTGTTTTTCCCTTGCGAAATATTTTGACAGATTGCGCGCGCGTCGCTGTCGACGTCGCTTTGTACGTTTTCTGTGGCAAGTGTAAATTTATGCAAATTACATCAATAAAAACATTCCGTCTTCGGTTTTTTGAACATCAGGCCCGTTATGATTTGGCCAAGATGGGCGGCCGCGTGTAGCTCATTTTCTATTAACAACTGCGTCCATAAAAACGACAACGACACTGGCATTGACGTTGGCATTGGAGCTGGCGTTGGCGTTGGCGTTGGCGTTGGTGTTGGCGTTGGCAAAGGCAACGAAGCGTCCAAGCAGAAAACCAACTACGGGACAGGCTCATTTGCATGTCCACCCCAAAAAAGGCATCCCGGCCTCTGACCCCGACACTTCGTCCCGTGCCGTTAGCATCAAAGTCACAGTCACCATGTGGTTACGTCTGTGACAGCAACGAGACTGACGCGCCAAGCTTGCACAGTGGTCCACAGTGCTTTAAAACGAAGTGCAAATTTTATAAATATATTTACCAAGATTTCAAAATTAAAAGAAACTTGCTCCACATACAGTTGAGAATTGGAAGAAATCTATCAAATACATCTGAGCTTTCCTTTTATCTTTCCACATGCTGTAGAAAACTTGACTTTAGTGAAGAAAAATCTATTTGTAGCTCGGGAATATTGCCAAGGCTGCTTCAGGCAAGGAATAAATTTATTTTCTTTTATTTTTGTTGATTTAAGTATAATTTAAAATAAAGGAATCTAAAGGAAAAGAAATAATACTATAAAACATTTAACTAAAATATAAACATATTTAATTCAATTAGGATTCATGAAATTTTTGAAATATAATTTTGAAAGAAACATCTTTTAAGGGCTTTCACTTAATCGAGCTCAAACAGATCTAATTCTATTTTATAAAATATCTTGCGTTGGTTTTTTTAATTGCCAAAATTCGTTACCACTGTGCAGCTGTCGCATCAAGTTTCGCTTTTGGGCACGTTTTGTCTTGGCCCTAATTCAAGCTTCGCACAGAGGCTAATCAACGCCAGGCAACTTGGACGGGAATCGTTAGACAGACCATAAACAGAGGGAAGAGCTGGGCGCACAAGCAGGAGTGTGCAAAAGTGGGGGCTGGTGTTTGGTCTCTTTTTTTTTTTTTTTTGGTGGATGGGTGATGGGTGGGGCAAGCAGACCGCTAAATTTTATTTAATTTTTGTTTAGCCGCGAAAAGTGGCGTATAAAATTTACTTTGGCTTCGACGATGATGGCGCTGACGATGGCGATGGCGATGACGACAAAGACGAGGACATAAAATAATGGAAATTGCCAAATGTGACAGCCACAAAGCTGCGCAGGGGCAGCAGCAAGTGGTCCAAAGCGGAGCATCGTATAATGCTCGTATAAATTTTTAAAAATTCAACTTTAATGCGACTCAACGGCTGCTGCTGTGGCTGCGGCTGCAACCGCAAATAGAATTAACTTTTCTTTTTTACACATTTTTTTTTTTTGTTACACATTTTTGGCTTTGAAGCGGCCGATGCTGGCTTGGCTGTTGGTAATCGCCGCACATTTAAGCGGGCAATTTGAAGTGCAATAGCGCAACGTTGCAGACTCCAAATGTAGGCGGAGACGTGGGCGGGATTAAGGAGCACAGGAGCTACTGAAGCCGAAGCTGAAACGGCGCTATAAAACCTCGCATATGAACCGGCAACAGTTGCCAGGGCTGGCCACCAAATTGGCAGCACATTGGCGGCACTATGGCAAATGGCCACAATAAAAAAGCCGTTTGCTGCATTCTCATGCGCAACTTGGCGGCGAAATCAAAAAATATAAAGCGCGCAAAAAAAAACAAAAAGAAAAAGAAGCAGCGAAGCAAATGAAAAAGAACAACTGCAACACCAGCAGCTACTTTACAAAAGTTTGCGCTATCGACGCCACTGCCGCAGGGCATAAAGCAAGGCCATCTCATCCTGATAGCCACAAGTAGTCCTTGCCAGCTCCTCGCCCTAGCAGTAAAACTGGCCAAACGCATGGAAACAAACGAGCATTGAAATTGAATTTAACAGCAAACAGTTTTAAGTAGCGACCATAAGAGTGTCTGAGAGAGCGGGTCGGCGGGGGGATGGACCGAAGGGAGTGTGTGGCAGCAGCAGCAGCCAACAGCTCATATATTTGACAGAAAGCGGTGGTTGAGCAGGGGGCGAGCCGGATGGGGGAGGGGGCGCAGCAGCGTCTTTAGTCTGTGGTGAAGTTTGTATGCGCTAATGGAGATGGATGCGTATAAGTTACGGCCACATTGCGTATGCGTCACGCCGTATTGAAAATGGTAATTTTTCAATATTACGCATACGACATGTGGTCCGGGCGAAGGTGAAGCATTATATGTGTGTGGGTGGGTGTATGTGTGTGTGAAATGTCTATGCAACATTTGGATAAATAAAACATAATCATTTAAAGTGGAAAAAACAAATAAAGCAAATTTAAGCCCCCACCTTGGTATATAAATACAAAAACTATAAAAAATAAATATTTATAGAAATATTATTACATATTATATGTTATTATATATTATCACTTATATTTCGAATTTCTAGTTAATACTAAAAAAGAAACCCTTTCGTGTTTCACTCCTCCCGCCTTCCCGCTGGCTCGAACCCTAAACTAAACTTAACCCTTGACTTATCAGATCCTTCTATTGAAATTGAATATATTTTGAAAATTGTTTTCCATTGCATGCGCAATACTTTAGAATGAACGCAGTGCACAAGACTTCGCTGCAGACATGCCCCAAGGGCATAAGGCAGCCAATGGACTGCACATATCAATTGTAGTGCAACGGCGCATTCTGGGCGCATATCAGCAACAGCATCATTTGCCATGTCTGCGACTTATCGCCCAAAGAAATGTGCAGCAAAATAGATTTCACCAAAAACCCCACGGCAACCAACCCAACAGACCTACAAACAAACAAAAAAAAGGGAGGGCCAACTGCAATAACACTCTTGTAGGTATGTTGTAGAACGTACGATGGGAAGCTTATGTGGCGGATAATACAAGGGGATTTCATTATTTCGGCACTTACGACCGAATAAGCACTAAGCAATTTGAACAACGGCGGCCAGCAAAGCATGGCAAATCCTTTGGGGTAATGACAACGACAGCAGTTATAGACTTTAAACCTAAACATAACGCCTGCAACACACCACCAAGTAGCTCGAGCTCGTGCTCGAGGAGCAGCAGCAGCAGCAGCGCCGTCGACGGCGACGGCATCGGCAGCCAAGTTCGAACAACGAGTAAATGAGCTGTCAAAGTTTTTAATGCAGCGACGTTGCTGGCAATGCGGCTGCCAACGACGGCAACGTCGACGCCACCAAATGGCAACGGGCACGAGCTAGACAAGTAAATCTTATTGTGCAGAAAATGGCAAATTTCCCCAGACGGCCAGCAGCAGCAAGCAGCCAGCAGCCAGCAACAGCAGCAGTCAGCAGCGCGCATCGAGCAGCAGCTTAAATGCGGGTGGTTTGCTCAAAAGGTGGGCGTGTTGCTGGCTGTGACTGCAAGCGGGCACTTTGAAGTATTTTTCAGCATTGAGCAGACATTTGATTGAGAATGTATTGTATAATTTCCCGAGCGTATTTAGTGTCAGCATCGAGACGCCAAAAAGCGCAATACGGAACAAGCCAACCAAACAACAAAAACAACAACTCACGACGCACAGGCGACAAAACGAAACTCTCGCTATGATATTAAAGCGTGGTTAGGGCTCAAATATTGAATTAATTTTTGTCAAAGTAAATAATTATACGAAATAATTTAATAAAGTAAATAATTATACAGATTTATTTCAACAGTAGCGCTTTAACTAAATATCCACCATTAATCGATCGGGGTTTATCCCTGACATAGGCAAGTATATATGATTCCTGATCAAATATCACAAAAAGGAATATATAATACTTCTGGGCTTACGCTCTCATACATTTTGCTGTCAACGCCATCGGAAATAAATAATACTAATAATAAATAAAGGCAGCTGAAACATAATCAATTTATTAATTGGCGGCTTCGAAGCTCCGCCAATTAGTTCACTTTAAACAGCTGATAATCGATTTATATACAAAAAAACTTGAAGTCAGCAATTCTTATTCATTCATTTAATTAAAGTTGGTTAAGAATTTATATCTATAAAGAATTGTAGGTGGCTTTTTATGACATACAATATTAATATTATGAATAACATATTTGCTTATGGTAATAGTAAGAATTCGGGACTCAAACCCGTTCGTTTTCAGCCTTGCTACAAATATAATACTTCAGTGTATGCTCGATATATATCGCTATTTTAGACACGATATATATCGGTTGGTCACAAATGAGCATCGCGTCATTTTATCGCAATGAAACACTCATAAAAGCGCACTCGTCATCTTTGTCGCCACATCCTTTTGGATCCACCCACTCGCTTCATCCCCACTTTCAAAATTTGCCAAAGCAAAATACACATTCATCACTTTGAGCACGGTTCCATTTTGCTTTGCGCTTTTACCCACTAACCCCCTACCAGACAGGCCCCCGCCCCGTCTCGAGCACTTGCTCGCTCGTTCGTCTGGCTGCCATGTCACTTAATCAATTTCGCGTTAATCAGCGCAACGTCGCCGATGGCATCTTAAAGTAAACACGCAACAACACGAAAACGTGGAAATGCTGCCCCTTATCTCAGACGCCATTTTTGAGATGCGTTTCCGTCACGCTGTACTCGACACTCGCCGGGCTTTTGGCCGCTCGGTTGCTCGCTCGCTCGCTTATTGCTATAATTTTTATGTCAAAATATAAATTAAATTTTTGCTTCACACGCGATTGTCGTTTTGATGTCACACACACACACACACGCACATGGATGCCACGTGGCATTGTGGATAACTGGGAACTGCTAACTGGGAGCTGGAGATCTCTGGGAAGCCTTTAGACTGGCTGGGAGTCACACAGTCACGTCTCAAATGCCAGGCGAGCTGACACAGTTTGTTACTTTTAAGCAAACGCTTCCGACGACGCCTGCAGCCGACGTTGACGATGTCAGCGGGTCCAAAAAGGTTGCCACACACACAAATACACACACATACTTAAATTCACCCTTCAAAGTTGCCAGCCAGCTAGGTAGGTGGTCGGATGAGATGCCATCGCCATCACCATCACCATCACCATCACCATCACCATCATCATCGTTCTCGTCGTTGTCGTTGTCGTCGTCGCGCACCTTGCGGTCTGCCATTCTGAGCAAGAAGTTCATTACTCATAAATGCTGCACATGGCAACGGCAGCGACAACGTCTCCGGCAACCGTCAGCGATTCCCATTAAAACAACAACAACAACAAATGTGTAGCTGCGGGATCAGGGGGCAGCATTTCAGTTTCGCCTCGTTATAAGTAAAGAAATCTGCAGTGCGCTTTAAGTGTTATCGGCGACACACACACACACACACAAGCACACACCCCCAAAAAGCCAATGCCAAAGCCAAAGCCTCAACATGTGCCACGCCCACAAAATGCGAGAACGTGAAGGACATTTTCATTTTATGACAACGTTTGGCTTGCTGGCTGCAAAAAGAAAAAAAAAGAAGAGAATAATTTTTTTCCGTAACCACCGAATGCTTCTACGTGTTTGCGGCTGAGTTCAAAGATTTATCAGCAATGACTTCGACGAGGCTGTCGTCGGTTCTGGTTCTGGTTATGCCCCCGCCATACGGCTCCCTACACCACGCCTTCCCTTGACTCTTTGTGTATGTGTGTGGTTATTTGAACAGATTTAATACCCATACACACACTTCAACCGTGTGTGTGTATGTTTGGGTGTGGAACTTTAAGTGCTGCCCATAAAAATGCTACTTCTAATCCGCTGAGCAGCAGCACAGGTAAAAAAGAAATAACACCACACACACAAACACCTTTACACCCACACACACACACATGCACACAGGCAAGTTCAAAAGAATTTTGCAAGTGTATTCACAACTCGGAGCCTTTCCGCATGCAAAGTTAAAAGTTGAGAAGCCGCTCGCCTCGTTTGGCGGCCCATCATCAAAATGGCATCAAAAGTGGCAAAATTGGAATTGCCAATTGGGATTGCATATGTGAGGCTGCTGCATGCGGCAATCGACAAAACTTGCAGCCGACAAACAAGCCGGTATAAAGAGTTAACTAGGAAGTAGTTATGTGACTTGCTGAAATGTAACTCTTGGAATTTGATTTATGCTTGACAAATCACTCAAAGAACGCTAAGAATTTCTTGTATGTTTCAAGTGCAGCAATTCTGATAAAAAAAATATTTTTTGATGATGTTTTTCAAATAAATGGGTCAACTTTTTTCCAAGGGGAGCACTCTATAAATAAAATTACTTTCCAAAATGTCGCCCAAGTGACGCTTACCTGATTTTTCGTGTTTAATTGAATAATTAAGTGATATTCAGAGTATGAACTAAACAGAAACTACGTGTAGTAAGTAAAATTAGAAAGGAGAATGGGCTTATGAGATAAAAAGAGACTTGGTGAAATCCAGCATGTTATATAGAGACAAAGCGAAAAAAACTAACTGTCTGCGGGAGAAAGACAAGTGTGACTGGCTCCAGTGGTGGAAGGAGAGAGAGAGACCCTACAAGAAGCCTATTAAGAAAGGGAAGGGAGAGAAAAGGGTAGTTAGCTAGGTAAGGACAGATAGAAGTAGTGAGAGAGAGAGAAAGAGAGAGAGAGAGAGAGAGCTAGAGAGAGAGAAAGAGAGAGAGAGAGAGAAAGAGAGAGAGAGAGAGCTAGAGAGAGAGAGAAAGAGAGAGAGAGAGAAGTAGTGAAAGAGAGACAGAGCAGGAAAGAAAGTGAGAGAGAGAGAGAGAGAGAGAGAGAGAGAGAGCAGGAGAGATATTGAGAAGGAGAGAAATGTCTTGTGACAGAGAGACCTTTATTACACGGATGGAGCGAGTAAGAGTAAGAGAAATTCAGTGAAAGGGAGAATCTGAGTAACTGAGGGAAAGAGAAAGTAAACGAAAGAGCAACAGAAGTACGATAAGCGGTCTATATATGCATAGCTTACCAAGCAACACACTTGCAAAACATTATTATACCCTCATCCACTCATAATTAATGGGTAAGGAGTATGCAAATGAAAAAAACAAAATACCTCCATTTCCATCCAGTAACCAATTGAAATACCACTCAGCGATTGTGCTCGTTCGCCAACAATTACTTTAATGTGGATATGAATAATACTGCTGCTAGACTACTCGATAGCAACTCGATAGCCTCTCAATGTTTGTTCAACTGGCGGCAATTTAACTTGACTCCGGTCTGCTATTTGCGGGTATTGTGCCAATTGCGAGTTGTTCGAATTGTGCTCACAGTGGCAATCGCAATCATTTCATTTCCCTTTTTAATATACGCTGCACAAGCACATTAGAGAGCCAAGTCCAAACCAGAGCGAGTGACCAGAACCAAACCGAAGCAAAGCAAAGCAAAGCAGAGCAAACCAAACCTAACCAAACCACGTGCCAGACGGCGATGATTCCTTCTGCTGAGTACCCGTCTTCATTCCCTATGTCGTCTTTATTCTCAGCTTGTGCCACATGCTCGTTCCCTGCGCTCTTTTTGGCTGAATGTTTGTATAAGTAGTCTTTGGAGGCATTCTCTCTGCCTCTGCCTCTGCCTGTGCCTCTCCCTCTTCATCTCTCTCGCACTATCTCGCTCTCATGCGAGAGTTTTGCTTCCGTTTCCGTTTACAGTGTTTGCAATTTTGCCTTTAGTATTAATGGGCTTAAATTGTATTGATGTGTAAACGCTGCTCACCATACCAAAAACCTCTGTTCGACCAACTCGATTGGAAAGTCTACGAAAATTTTCACGCCGCACACGCGCGCGCCTCAGCTAATTTTGCATGCAGCTCAGCGTTTCAGTCTATGCTCTCCCCTCTGCACCCCTCTGCCCAAAGTCTGATGTCCATCTGTCCGCTTTTTATTGAGCCTCTACAACAGCAGCAGCAGCAGCAACAACTACAACAATAACGGAAACTGTACCGAACAGCCCCGCGGGAGGTAAAAACGCTTTGCACTCACATTGATTGCCTGGCGTAGTTTTATTTATGTTGTTGGTCAGTTTCAGTTTACTACAACAGTTTTCTGCTTTTTTTTATGAGCATTTGTAGGCCACAAAGTGCATATTAAGCGGTAAAAAATAGGCAACAGAAAAAAAGAGAGTAAATACGCAAGTTTCAAAGGGTCAGCAATGGGTTAAGAGCATGCCTCCAGGCCGGGTTAATAACCCAATGAGCTCGCAACCGACTGACTGTCAAATTAACGCAACTGTAAAAACTCTGCCATATGCAAGCGAAACGTTTTTTTTAAGGCAGCAAGTATTGTTTATGGGTACTTCGACGTGTTGAACCATCATGTAATAATAGATAGCTGGCTTTTTTAAATTCCATTTTCATTAGAACATTAAAAGCAGACTATTTGCGGCATTGCCTGGGCCTTTTAGACAGTTGGCTAAAAAGGAGATATATAGACTATAGTCCAACCGACTTTACACCCTTTTGCATTGCAATAGGACTATTTGGCTATTTCGGCGTCCAACTAGGGATTAGATGTTGATTATTTCAACAAAATTTTTTAAAAACTCTTCTTAAATTTCTGTACAACTTATAAAAAAAGAAACTTTAAAATATCAAAAAAATTGCAATTTTGCTACGAAATGGAAAATTTACAAATTACTTTCTAAAAATTGTCGCATTTCAAGCCAAAAGTGTGAAAATGTCTCAGAACTTTTCAACACTGGCTGCTGCTGCTGCACTTTACTGATAAACAACAACAACAAATTAGAGAGCTACAAAAACTACAAGAACAAGAAGAAGTGCTCGCAATAAATAACAGCTCCCAACTGATAAGCAACAGCGAACAAAATGAAGTCAACGTCTCGGGCAGTAAATAATTTTTGAAGTTGCCTGCCCCCCTCCACCGCTCCACCCACATCCCATCCAGCCACACCCACTCCACTTTGCACCTTACTCAGTGGTACTCCACCACCCTTGGAAATGTAATTTTCCTCAACATTTTCCGGTTGGCAATCATATCGCGCCAATGCCAGACAACAACAAACTGTTGTCGGTGGGTCTGGCCGAGAGCGGGAGGGGGGGAGTTGGGGGTGTACACTGACCGGAGACGAAACTCTTGGGGACACTGCGAAATGTCGGGTTCAAGTGTGAAGTGCGGCAGCGTTTGATTTAAAGCAACAACAGCAAACGATGGCCAGCTGAGAACCCCAGTTGAGGTGGGGTTAGGGGAAGCTTGAGCAGAAGGAGAACATTTTTCTTTTTCTGCTTCTCTCCGCCTGTCGATGCTGTTATGAAATCAGCTTAACGAGATTGGAAATCAGAGAGAAAGTGCGTGGAGTAGTCCAGAGTTGAGTCCATTATCCCAAGCGGGGGTTGCAAATGCATATAAGAAAGCATACAGAAGTAGCATCCACTCCATTAATGCGTGGCAAGTTCGACTGGTCAAAGCAATTTGCAGGCATCAAATCAAAGCCACAACTGGATGGGTGCCCCCTTGGTGAGGCTAGCACTCCAATCATTTATGGCTATGGCTGCCAAAAATTAAGCTACTAAAACTTTCCGCTGTGTTGCATTCTTCAACATAAATCGAGAAGTTCGAAGAGTTTCCTAAAATTATCAATACAAAATTATATGGGGCAAACTTCAATTTGCTTTGGGCTCTTTCCGCGTGTTGCACAAGTAAATCGAGGGGAAAATAACGAAGAGGGTATTACAAGTATTTAGAGGGCATCTATAAATTATATAAGTATTGGGCACATATAAAAATGTCATAAAAATAAATGGAAAAATATTTGGAAATAACTCGAGAAATTAAATAAAACATGAATATCAAATAGTACTTAAATGTAAATTAAATAATTGTATACAGCTTTTGAAGACTTTAAAGCAATTCTCAGTTGGAGCTTTTTGCCAACTAAAGTTAGCCCCTTTTACCCCCCAACACACACTCACACAGTACGCTCCTGCACCCTTTTAACAGCTGATGCATGCGTTATGCATGCAATCACTTCTTTCTACCGGGTATGCACTTTGCACGCCTCAAACAGCCAGATATACATGCGTACATTGATATATGTATATATGTGTGTGCATATGCATGTACGTATATATACATATATACAAATGCACATATCTTTATTTCGCATGCGATACACGGTGCTTCCATTGTTTCCATCAATGCTGATGCTGCTGATGCACGCCAATAATTGATGATGAACAAATAAGATGGTTTCTTTTGGGGCCTGGGCCTGGGAATCCCAGTCGTTGATATCGACGTATATCGGCTGTTTGGTAATGCAATTCCATTCAGGCATGCGAGACAGCCAATCTATCCAGTTCACACACACGCACATTCATCAGTATGCAGGAGATGAAAGCCGCCACGTCCTCATTCGCCTCCGTCAGCGTCTCTCTGTCTCTTTGCCTGGCCAACAAACAAAAGTTATATCTTTTTAACCATTACGTTGGGTAGGCTTTTGGAAAATTTTTGGCAGACACACACATCACAATTGCTGGATATTGTTACTCTTTGGAATGGAATTTACCTTCGTTGAGGAGGGTTGCACAACTATGTCAAAATGTTTGCTCCGCAAAGTATTTTAAGGTTTTCCCTGGAATAGCGTTTGACTCAAATTTAGGAATATTTCTTTTGTTATTCTAAGAAAACTTCTGCAGGTAATATCACTACTATTGAGTTTTATAAGCTTAGCAATTTATATTTATGAAATGCATTTATATGCCCTTCAAAGCATTTAAAGAGTATCTGAGCTTTGACCATGGACAACATGTATGTTATTTGCATGTTATTGTTTTTATTGATTGCATCAAAGTGCCTGCCTTGTTCATTGTTTCATAAATAATTTGCCCTTTTAGCCTGTAAATTGACTTTTTATTTTTATGGTTTTCTTTTAAATTCAAAAGTGTAAATGCTGCACCACGCCTATCGCTCTGTGTCTGCCGCCTCACAGTGCATCATTAGCGCCATCGTTTTAAAATATTATTAATTCTTAATGGTCATATATGCATATAGCATTTATGACACGACGACGGGCCAAATGAATTTCCTGCACAGACGCTGCCGGGACACAGGACCACACACAAGACGAAGCGCTTGCGACTGGCAACACGTGAAAGAAAAGCAGCAGCGGCAGCAACGGAAAACGGAAAATTTACAGAGTGCAACTAACAAAAAAAAAGAATCAGTTAAGAGCAAAAAGAAAACAAAAAGTAAAATAAAATCATAATAAAAAAATGTATCCCAGACGACGTTCGTCAACGGCAAACAACGATCGATAAAATGCTTGCATGTGAATTATTTTAATGAGTTCCGTTTCGTTGGAAAAGAAAAATATGAACGATAAACTAAATACATCCAGATAAAAAATGAAAATAAACAACAACAAATGCAAAGCAAGTCCCATTCACACAATAGCGAGGGCAAATGAAGAAAGCACAACAAAAAATAATAAATAAAGCACTGCCATTTTTTAATGCAACTTTGCTGGGTTTCCCGTGCAGTCAAATGTTAGCCAGCTACCAAGTCAACCGGTGGACCCGTAGGGGGGGGCGTCAGTTGGCAACGTTTTGAAATTAATAATGCGAAGTCAAGTTCAACTCTTAGCAGCCGGAAGTGTCAGATAAAGCAAAGTCAAATCAGAATTCGGTATTTGCCAAAATGATGATGCATTTCAAATGGCTACAAAATCTGACGCTAACAACAACTAAATGAGCTCGTTTAGCACTCAACCTAATAAAACATTTAAGAACAATAACAAAAACACAATACCAACAACTAAGAAAGCATAACCCGGCCAAGCATATGGTATTCTAATAATAGTAATTATAATAATGATATTATTAGTATTAACATTATTATTATTGTTGTTATTATCATTATTATTAGTGTCAATATTATTAACATTTTATTATTTATTATTATATATTATTATTATTATTATTATTATTATTATTATTATTATTATTATTATTATTATTATTATTATTATTATTATTATTTTAATTTTATTATTATTAATTTTATTATTATTATAATTATTAGAATTATTATTATCAATAATATAATTATTCTCATATCTATAAGGCTTTAATCCCCATTCGCCGCAAACTTTTCAAAGCCTGTCGCCGCAGCCAAGCATATTCACTCACTTATGCCTAAGTTACAGCGAGTTGTTGCAAGCATGCAATCGCTTGCAACCTCATCAGAGCCGCAAAACGGCCAAAGTTTAAGCCATAGCGTGCGACCTTTTCAGCCCTGGATATTCAACAATATCGCATTGCAGCCTGGCAGCCAGCAATTTTCTCTCACACGTTCAGCCAGACGCGACACAAAGAATTAAAAAAAAAGGGAAAAAGGCGTGGCAAAGGAGTGGGAAGCACGCTATAGCCGTGACCATATCTATATCTATATCTCCATAGAGAGAGAGAGAGAGCTATGGCAATCTCAATTTCTTGCTGCTTGTCGTGCTCTGCTTTATGTTCAACACCCTTTCCATTTTTTTGCTGCTCTGTTTTGTAGGACAGTTTTGGCGTCTCAATCAGATAGCGCAAACAGAGAAAGAAACCCGTTAAAGCGTGGGTGAGGGCGGGGCGGGAACAACAAAAGTTGTCAATTGACGCCAAAATTTGACGCCAGCCCCCAAAGGCGGGGCGAACAAAATTGAAATAAAAAAATAAAGGTGGAAAAAAACGCAAAGAAGAAGGTGCAAAATGCAATAACAGTTAAGTCATTGGCCCCAAGTGCTGGCAAATAAGCCAAGCGCCGACCCAACAGAACCTAACTCAAACCCAAGCCCTATCGCTCGTTGGTTTTAAGCACGGCGATTCCGGCTACCAGCTAGACGGTTATAAATAACGCTTAATTGCAGCACAATGTTTATAGCTACTGCCAATTTTGTAGACGTTGCCAACGCTGGAACCAAGCACGAGAAAACTGGTGAACACACTTTAGTAAACAGGACATGAGTCGAGTCGAGTCGAGTCGAGTCAAGTGGAGCGAAGCGGAGTGGAGCAAAGCCGTGAGTTACTCGAAGGCGGCATTATGAGTAGTTAATTTAGAGCAACAAAGTTGTTAACTGTTTTTCCTACAGAGCAGCTGCTCTGGCAGTGGCAATTTTCAGCTTCTTGCTGCAAATTACCCAATTTTAAATTAACAAATTCCATTTCAACATTTTAATTAGGTTTTAAAAATTTCATGCGACTGCCCTCCTGCCTGCCCGCCATACTTAGCCATAGAGCCCTAGCGAGCGAGCGACCGACCGACCGACTTCCTTGAGAGCCAGCTTGCGTATTAATATGCGCCATTTCCGTTTCCGATTAGCATAGCGAGCGCGCGAGCTAAGCAAATGGCGCCCAAAAATGGCGGCAGCTGAGCCACCAGAAACAACAGCAGAAACACACAAACAGGAAATGGCACAAAACTGACTGTCTCTACAGTCAAGTGGCAAAAGGGCTTCCACTCTGTAGCTGTCTGCGTATGTGTGTATGTATGTATGTGTGTGTGTGTGTGTGTGTTTATGCTGTGCTTACTGTAGGCAAATGTATTTCATTTTATTTTAATTTTCATCATCATGGCGCGAAACTAGCACAGACAGTAACAAAAACAACAAAAGCAGCAGCAGCAACAACAACAACAACAACGGCTGCCAGCAATGAGCGAAACGAAAAATTTTCACATTTAAAATACAAAACGATAAAAAAAAATATCAAGCAAAACTGGTCAACAGCGTGCGAAAACGAACAGGAAATGCTCTGCGAATGTAACCGGAAATGGAAATGGTAGGTGATCTTGACGCCATCTGGCGGTAATTAAATGCATTAAACGCAGACATTGCTTATTTTAATAATTTTGAACATTTTTCAAATCAAAATATTGTTTAAGATATTTAATTTATGTGTTGCAATATTATTTTAATAAATACTATTCCTGTGTTGTCAAGCCAATAAAAATGTACGATGAACTAGATAAACATTTTTTTTAATTATGGGATAAACTTCAAAGAAAAAAAAGAAAGAAATTAGTTTTTGACAGAATAAAAATAATTTGTAAGGTTCGGTTAAGGGCTAACAAAAAGATGGAAGAATAAGAAATAGGGCTCGAACAAGTTCAAGCTAAGAAGAATACGAAATAGGTATTGATGTAGTTAAGACATATCAAACTTTGCAGAATATTTAGTCGTAGCTGATACTAAGACAACAACGAGCGTATACATGGTGGAAAGTTAAATCTAAAATTGTTAGCATAAAACGTTTTATGGGCAAGGCCGAACAATATCCGCAAGTAGAATATTTGATTTGATTTCAGATATAACATTCCAAGTGCCTGACGCAGCTAATGTGCCCGTTTTAAACATTTCATTGGTTATAGAGTATTGTAAAGCTTGTGAGCGCTTCTCGCGTTTCGCTTGTGCAAAAGCTGCAGTTAATTTGGTGCTTCAAATTTTAATGCCAGGCCAGGGCAATGGGCAACAACAACAACAGCAACAATAACATTGAGAACGACCACGTTCAGCAAATGGTCCGCCCGAACTCTGGGCTCTGGGCGCCGTTTTATAGTCAGACGCAAGCCAAGAGCCAAGCGATGCTGTCCAATATCTAAGCTGGTTTAGCTCTAGCTCGAGGTCCTGCTCCTGTGCTAGCTGCTGCTGTTATCCTTGTTGCTGTCGTACCAAAGGCTCTTTTGCATAAAATTCTCACATTACGCATACGCCGCGTTGTATTTACAGTTACTGAGCATTTTATTTCCGTGCCTTTTACTTGACTCCACACTTTTGCCCAACATTTACTTTGCTTTACCGTGTTTCCTGCGTTTGTTTTTATAGATTTTACGGCATTGCTCAGGCTCAGTTGTTACTGTTACTGTTACGGTTCTTATTATTTAAAGCAACAAATATTTTCAACTTAATTAAACTTAAAAAACAACACAAAGCACAGCGCCTGTTTTCAAGATTCAAACATCTGCTGTTGCGCTCCTTAACTGCAATGCTATATAATTTCTGTGCATAAAATTCACGTTTAACGCCGCAAAGTATGCAACGCTTTTTACGAGACGACAGACACACACACGCGCATTCTCCCACACAAACACCGACACACCCACAAACACGAATACATCACAAAGGGATGTGGGGACCTCTGCGCTCAATTTATGTCCCTGGGCAACAAAAATTTATTGTCAACTGATAAGCAGGCCGTGGCAAAGTAGCCCAAAGGCCAAAATGTATAAAAAAAAAAGTTTAGAAAAGCAGAAAAAAAGACATGCAGAATTTTTAACACGCTTCCGTGGGAAAATCAATTAAAATTTAAAAATATTTCAAATATTTAAGAACAGTAGAATAGTTTTGTATATAAATAAATTATCAAACTTACCACAAACACAATAATATTAAGAGCTTTCCGAGCATAAATTCTGTAAGAAAAAAACAAAGACAAAAACTTGAAATCGAAGATAAATGTACAAAAAATTCTTTTAAATCTTATATTAAACTAATTCAAAAATGTTTTAACTTTATGTAGAGGGTTCAAGCTGTCTCGAATACCCTAACGCTGTGGTTAGAATTAGATGAAAACTGGAACTCGGCCGTTTCGTCAGTTTATTGATTTTGCTTTGGCACATAAATTTTGAATGGCAAAGAAAAACTTTCGTTTTGGGTTCTCCACGTCCTTTTGGCCATTGGGGTTTTTTATATGCAAATGCATAAAAAGTGTCATGATTGCCGTGTTTGTTTGCCGCCCAGGCCAAAAGACGAGGGACGAGTGCTTGCTGCAGCAGGTTTACGTGTAGCATGTCTGACCCAGGATTGACCCCTTGAGCAGACCCTCAACATGTCTCGACGTTTCATTTGTTTGTATTTGCGAGATTTGGGCAGAAGTGCTCCATATTTGAGCATATGTTTTGGTATTCTCCTGGCCTGAGTGCGTCTGTGGCCTGATAATTGAAATGGCTCCCCAAGGGCACGTTATGAAACCAGCCCCAACTCCAAGCCCGAAAACCTCCTGTCCTAACTGTCAACGTAGTCATCATTGTCATGCTCTCTTGTCGCCTGTGCCTAATACATATTTTGGCCCTCTTTATTTATTATGTTTTATTTTTGAATTTGCAAAAATTTATCTAGCTTGAATAAAGTATTTTGGTCAGAGAACTATTTGCAATGCAGGTCATCGCTCGCCATGAATTTCTGTGTACGTAAGCTCTTAAATGTCAAATAGATTTAAGAAATATCCATACCATGAAATAATTGCGTAAAAAGAGCAGGCAGAGCTGACACAGATAATCTTTGATAAAATGTAAAACCACAAATTTTAGCTTTTAAAAGTGAAATTGTTTATTTGCTGTATTAATGATTGGAAAACTATATTTAAACGAGAAGGCAAGGATTTGACACGCCCAATATTAAATACCCTTCTAGACATTTCCTTTTACTTACATTTCTTTTCAACCAATTCTTCCTATTTGTCTATATGATAAAGTATTGAAATCTTGATAGAACTTGGCTCACATTAAAACAGCCTAGCTTAGCTGGTAAATGCCGGATTACGGCAAGATATTTTGATCATATTAGATACCCTTCTATATTAGATACCCTTCTGATATGGCAACTATATTATATACAAGTCTGATATTTATAAGATATGTAGCGAAACCTTTGAATGCCAAGTTTGGTCAAAATATCTTGATAAAGATATCTCCTTCCAAGCGTTTCGAAGGGTATTAAAAATAAAGAATCATGTTTGTATTTTAAATCTTAGCTGTTCTGTAAATTCCAAAAAAAGCGCACAAACTAATAAATTTGAACTACATAAAAATTACGATAGCAATAAAATTAAATATTTTAACTTAGATTTATGGGCGCTTAGGTATAGTAGAACTGACCTAGTCCGAGCTTAAATCAAAAATAATGTAATTTCCTGATTGGGCAATATGTTAGTTTTGCCAAAAAATGAAAATGAAAAAGGAAACTATATCCTGATATTCACAAATTTATGTATGCAGCAGACGTTATCTTATTAGATGCGTATAAACTTAATATACCTTTTTCCATATATTGGCCAACTTGCGAACCATTTTTCATTTGTGTTTCACACATAAAATATCCTCCATACGCCCCGTTGCCTGTGCAACTACTCCCCCCGCCAACCGTCCGCACTTCGGCAGCGATTCCGCTGGGAGGAGGCGCCTTGTCAACTGGTTTGAAAAATAGATTTTTACGGGCTTAGCTGCGCATCGTCAGCCACGACAACGACGGCGCGGACGGACGGACGCTGGCATGGCTGCCGCAATGTGGATAGCGGCTAGTGTAGAGCAGGGCGGAGGTAGAACTAGCAAATCCCGCGGGCGTTCCCTTTTGTGTCTCACTCGCGTCATTTAAAAGACATTTGCCTGTCATTTTATGCCGTGTTTGGCACAGTTTTCTACGGCACAAAACTTTTTGCTTGCCAACAATGGGCTGGCTCTAGAGAATGGGTGCCGACAGCAGGCAGGCATGCAGGCAGGCAGCCGGACGGACGGAGGGGCAGCGGGTCGTGTGCTGCCATGGCATGACAGTGTCATTAGTTTGGCATTGGCAACACATTGCCAATACATTTGCAGCAGGTGCAGCAGCAGCAGCATCATCGGAATTGCAGCGCAAAAATGATTGGAAAAAAACAAACCAAACAAAAAAAACTCTTCTAATGATCAATAAGCGTTGCGAGGCTGAAAATTAGTTTAATTAAATTGGAAAATGCGCTGCGTCTGTGTTTGTGTGTGTGTATGTGTGTGTGTGTGTGTGTTGTTCGCGATTTGAGAAATGTATGCAAATTATAAAAGCCGAACGGCTGCAGTCCGCGTTAATTTACCTAATCGAATAGCATGGCATTAAAAGCTTAAATTGACCATGTCCTGCAAATCCTTGCTTCACACACAAAAAGTTGGACAAAACGCCAAATTTATTATAAACCATTTGTACAATGCGGCTCAAGTGTCACACGCTGAGCTCTACATGGTTTACGGTCGCTTACCCTCCTCTCTCTCGCACTTCCCCTGCCACGCTCTCTCTCTCTTACCCTCTGGGAGCTTTGGGCTTTGCATTTTGCCTTGGCTTTCACAAATGAACGCGAAATGCACGCGGCTAAACTTCAAAAGCGCACAAATGCGCCATTAGGATGAGCGCTTGGCCATTGTAGGGGTTATTGCAAGTTGTTGGGGCTGTGTTTGTGGCAAGTGAGGGGTGGATGGGGCCAACATAGTTTGGTGTATGGATTTTGCCAGCTTCGTTGCATAACACAAAAGTTTTGTAAAGTGGCATTAGCTTCAGATGCCACGCACACAGCGCCGTATACGCAACATTAGAACAGCAACAAATGTGCAGAAGAGGCCAAAGCAAATGCTACAAAGAAATTTATGCTATACTCTATAACAAAGAGTCTATGCAGCAAAAGGAAATTTATTAAAGTAATTATTTCTATGAATGTGACACACACATAACACACAAATATTTAATGTTCACACAAATAATCAGCTCAAGCGAAAATACTTGAGATTTTAGCATGTATTAAAATAACCTTTCTGCAGAGCATTCCGCATGCATTTCACGCAGAGTACGTCCAATCTAAGCTTTGTTGCGTAAGAAAAATACCTTTATTTGTGTACGCTTGTGTGTGTGTGAGGGAGTTTTCAAAGTAGCTTACACGTTTACGTTTAACTATGCTACAATAACATGCACACACATGCAAATGTGTAGCAAGTTTTCACTTACGAAATTTTTGCGGTTTTCATAGCATACTTTCTTGCGCCTTTTTTAACTTTGCGCATGAAACTAACTTGTGCGTGCAGCGAGCCTGCCTAAACATTAGTCCAAAGAGTATTCGCATTGTTCTTTTCGATGCATTAAACTATCTGTTATTGAAGCCTAAAATTCCAGAAAATTGTTTTAAATATTTGCAGCTCACTTCACATAGTTCCACTTAACCAGCGACTGTAAACATTCCTCTTTTTTTTTTGATGCTGTGCATAATGTTGTTGTTATTTTATTTTTACTGTTATGAGCGTTTAAGCAAAACTTTGCGCTTTTAACGCAAGGAAGCAGAGGAAAAAACACAGCGTTGGGTAAGCATAAAATTATTATCAACCCGCGCGCGTGGAGACCAGCTACAAACCAGGACACCAGCAACAACGACAACAACAACAACAAATACAAAAGCACAGCGCACGCAATGTTGTAGAACAAATATAAAGTTTTTTTTTGCCACCATGGACACTTATGTTGTTTTTTTCTTTGTTGTTTTTTGCTTTTTGTTGGTCTTTTTCGGACGCAGTTTTGCATGGGACGTTGCTAAATGAACCGAGCGAAAAAAATTATCCAAAAAATACATATAAAAAAAAAGGAAAATCAAAATAAAAAATTCATATTAAGATTAAATGTTTGGCGACAAACACGTCGCACTGTTGATACCCTTTGATTCTTAAATAAAATGTTAAAAATATCCGATTTATGGTATTATGTATAATTAATTAATATTATTAAAAAGTTTATTATGACTTATTGATTATGTTTTATTAATATTTGTATATATTTCATAGAATTATAGCTCATGGTTTCCGATAACTTATTAAAATCTCTTCAAAAATATTTTCTAAATAAATAAATTGAAATACTGATATTTTATTTCATATAATAATAGCCCATCATTTTTGATAAATTTATTATCATTTTTTCTAAAATATTAATCCAATACCTAAATATTTATACCTACTACATATTGTTACATATTTAAACTTTGTTTTCTACAGATTAAGAACATGGAAGATAATTTTCTTAAATTTCAAATCGCTTTACAAATTGCATACCACTTTCTGACAATTGTAGAGCAACGCGATAAATGTGTGTTTAAAAGCAGTCGCCAAAGTTGAGTGTTAAAAAACATTTCAACACTTGGCGCACATGGTGTCACAACATCTACAGTTACAACAGCAACAACAACAACAACAACAGCAGCAGCATCAGCAACAATAAACAGTAGCTAAAAACAACAACAGATACTGCGACACATGACCGAAGCGTGGGCCAACCACAGGCACAACAAAAGCAGAAAAAAAACACAGCACCACAAACTGTTTGGCGGTGCTTATTTTTTATGACCGGCCCGGTCGAGTCCAGTCTGGGCTGGACTGGGCGTCCACGTCCGCCTTTGCGTCCTTGTGCGCATCATTGTGCAGTAATTTTCATAAATTGCGTCCCCGAATATTAGCGTTTACTTCTAACGCCGCGCTGAAAGCGTAACAACAACAGTTTTTTTGTTTTGTCCACAACAACTTCAACTGAGATCAACGATAAAAAAAAGAAGAAGAAAAAACTGAAGAAACGCGCTTTAGATATGCGGCACTAGATAGCGAAATAAATTTATTTTTCATGCAAATGTGACAAACCAGGCAAACACATACAAGTCGAGAGACTAACTGACAGACAGTATGACAGCCAGGCATTCCCCGACTGTCAGTCAACCATTCCATTCATTCATTCATTCATGCATTACTTGAGTCGAGTCAGTTGAAGCGTGATTCGTACCGCGAGACGGTATATCAAAATATTTCGCTTGTTAACTTTTTAAACAGAGACGGGAAAAAGAAGGAACGATGCACTTGTCAGTGCTTGACTCGCAGATATCCTGTAAAAGGAATAAGCGTCTGTATATATTTATATATGAATGCACATAAATGTGAAGCGGTCAGCTAGGGTTGCTTTCAAATCTATCGATAATCCGATAATTCGGAGATTTAGGTTTATTTAACTAAGCTAAGATTTTGTTAATTTTATAAAGCTTTTGATATAAAAAACAATCATGACTAACTATCTATAATCGAGGCCATCGAATGTGCAACTATCGATAAATTCCTCCCGATAATACGACTCTCTGTTAATGATTGAGAACTTAAGCACTTTATAGCATCAGATGTGCTTTACTTCCCCAACATTATCACATTTGCATAATATTATTAAAATCCATATACCCATTTATATAGCTTCAGGGTAGAATAAGATGAAGCGGCTGCCCCCGCAAACAGCCGCAGTTTCCCCCGCAAGCAGACAAATGCTGAAATGTGGAGCATGCGAACTGAAAGTAAAAGCGCCGGCAAGCTGAGGACTTGCCAGTCGCCAGTTGCAAGTTGCATGTTGGAGCTGAAGCAGAAGATCAAGCTGTAGATGCTGCTGCCGCTGCTGCTGCTGCTGCTGCAGTAGTTGCCCATGGCCAGAGCTGTCTGACAGTGGAGCCTGGGTGCAGTTTAAATTGAAACCCAGAAGGGAAAAACAAACTGGAATATTTAATGCGTTATGCAAAAATGCGTTTGCCGTTCAACGTTCAACGTTCCCAGGGGAAGCCCAACGCTGTTGCATAGCAAGTGCAGCAGGCGGTGGCAGTAGCTGTGGCAGCAATACGTTTAAAATAACAGCAGTCACTGCACAAAAAAGAAAACAACAACAATGGCCCATAACAAAAGCAACAACAATAAACAACTTTTATGGCGAGCATTGCTCTCAGCGAGGGTGACTCGAGCAGTTGCTCAACGTTCAGATAACTGAGGAATGCAATACGATAAGCAAATGCAAATTTACGGACAATATAAACTAAATTGTCTAACTTTTACATCTGTACATGAAAGCAGTTGAGTTATTTAAGAGAATACGTGAGTTTGTTAGAGAATGTCTTTATTTCAGCTTGTAAGACAAGAAGTGCCACTTCTCATTGATAGATATCGCCAAAGGTATCTGCATATATATAACCTGTGAACAATTTTAGTCAAAGATATAATAACACGCTACAACTTTTCAGACTACGCGCGCAACAATAGCATTTGCTGTCATAGTTTCGGCAGTTCTATCAGTCAATATCGTGCATCTTTCCCAGGTCTATCTCTTCTTTACCCATTAGGAAGCAACACAAAAGAAACTTTCTACTAAGCCTCGATTATGCCACAGTTTGTCAGGTAGCCCGACGTAACTTAGAACAACTGCATAATATGAAATGAACACGTAAAATTGAATAAAAATGTATATACAAAAGGAATAACTATATTCGTTACAAGAGTATAGAATGTTGACTAGAATGCACGTTTATCAGCTGAAACAACACGCAACTTCAGACAACAATCACGAGGGACTCGTCGAACACGCAGAAAAATAAAACACACACACATACACCCCGCACTAGCCAGCCCTCCCTTGGCCAAGCCAACCGCCACACTCTGCATGCATTAATAATGCACATGCAAAATTGGAAAAAACTGATGGATGCCGTCAAAAAATGCCGCTGCTGCTGCTGCTGCTGCTGTGGCGCCTACAACCCTCCATGCAAGCCGCTTCGCAAGCGGCGACATTTGCTGAAGAAAATAATAAAACACACACACACACACACACACACACACATACGCGAATGCAGGTGATGGCGTGGGCGTGGCAGGTAGCGCATTCCTGACATTAATAAATCGATGTATGAAATTCCTGCTACACTGCCCCAGACCGTGCTGCAAGCTGCAACAGCCTGCGGGTCACTTTAGGCCACCCATTTGACAAAAGCATGCCGCAACACACACACACACGCACACAGAGAGGCACACACACACGTGCATTTTTAATTAATTTCATGCAATTTGTACGAGTCTAGGTCTGCAGCAAACGGGGGTTGGGGTTGGGGTTTGGCGGGCGGCGTGCGACAGGATCTGTGCAATTTGCCCGGGTTAAGCCGATAAGTGCATTTTTAATGTCACCCAATGAATTTTCTATTACATTTTAATTTAAAATAACAAAAAAGAAGCGCCACAACGGGTTAGTAGCCGGGCGACAACGTGAGCAGCGGGCAATGTAATTTGATTAAAGATTTAGATTAATCGTTTTATTGAGATTAATGGCAAATAAGTCACTATCGCAACGCACTTCACAGCTGCGAATCAATCATGTCTAAAGTTTCCCTTGCTCTTTTTTTATGTTTTTATACTGATTGCCCAACTAACAAATAAAAATAGAAATAAAAAAACTATCAATTAGGCTAATGGTTGGGGCAGAAACTTGTGATAGCACGAAAACTTGCCATGGGTTAAGGCCAAATGGCAGCCAGCATGAATTGGCTAATGAGCTGAGTGGATCCATTTGAAAAGCTGCGATATATCAAATACTTTGCATAGTTTGCATATTGATGGACATCATTTAAAAATTACTTCTTTTATATTTCAGTTTATTAGGCAATATTTACTCGAAAACGAAGCTAACAATTTAAGAGTAGCTTTTGCTGTCCTTTATTAGATGCCTTTCAGCAATTGCACACAAATGTCCGAGCCATGGCTAATGGATTAATGCATGTCCAGGGTTTCCCGGCAACGCAAAGCTTCTCAGTTGGGCAGCAAAAGCGACCCAACAAGTGCGAATATAGCGAAAAGATACAAATGCGCGTTGAGTTACTACGAAATGTGAAAAACTAGAAAAACGATTTTGCACAGCAGTTTTATGGGATTTTAAGGCATAAAACGATATTTGCTTTGATTGGAACAAAAATGTTATTGCAAAATGGTATTTTTTCAAAAGTAAATCATTTTTGTGTTTCTTAGAAAAATACCTCTCCCCATAGAGTATATAAATTGTAGATAAACGTCAACAGTCCAATTGATAAAACTATATCCGTCCGTTTGTTCGTCCGTCCGCCCATCAGTATGCCCGTCTATCCGTCTGTATGTCTGTCTGTTTCTATCCTATCTTAACAATATGGGATATTATATACTTTCCATATGAATGTTTGCTCGAAAGTTAAGTTCTTGGTTCAACAACTTGTCAACTTTTAGTATAAATATTATATATAAGTCAAGTCCTATTAAGATTTTACTACTTACACTTTATTATATAGATCCATAGGAATAATCGGTAGAATGATGAGTCTTCGTATGGCAAAATATTATGTTTTCCAAGAAATTTTTATCAAACTGCAAAACCCTGCCCTACGCTTGAATACAAGAGTATTAAATTTTCGGCGTGCCGTACTTTCGTACTTTCGCACTTTATCGTTTATTTTTAAAGCAGACTGTAAAACTGAAGTCTTAAAATGTGCATGCAACTTCTGAACTCATATCAAATTATACTTCATTTTAATATTCGCTTGCTCATTTGATTATCTAATATCTGTTGTTTTTCGCATAACCAAACGAATATACTATTAAATACATATCACGCGTATTACGGACATTGATGTATGTTATGTACAAGTTATCGGGGCTGACGCTTCGTTGGGCATTTAAAAATTGAACCTCGGTTAGGGGATTGGCATTAAATTTAAATTTGTATCTTACGCTCAGTGCGTGTTATTACCGATCCATAAAAATCACACTCAATGGCTGATTTAATATATTTCTTTTGCTCTTGGCGCCGATTTGGCTGCAAAACAAATTCATCAAAAAATGCGTATACTTCATTTACGGCTAAACAATTTTTATAACCAATTTTTATGCGCGTCCCCCACAAACGGCAGCAGCTCACAAGCATAAAAAATGATGTAAATTTTTTAAAAATGCCAACTTGTTTACAAATAAATAGCCCAGTTTTCGTGTAAATATTATAGAGGCGAGTCCCTCAGCGCGAAAAGCTAAACGAAAACCGAAACAAAGCAAAAGGAGGCTAAAAAAAGGCAAGGAGAATAAAAAATAACGAAAAAAATCTGAAGTTTTAATCCCAGGAAAATGCCAACACTCAAATACTGTAGAGTTCGGACTCCGGACTCTGGAGCTGAACTGAACTGAACTGAACTGAGCTCCTCTCCTCCTACACAGATTTATCTCGCTTAATTTACCGTTATTTGGGCATCAGCTTTGCAACAATGCAAAGCGAGGGCGACGAGGGGTGTGTATGGCGAGGTATAAGAAAATAAACGAAAACAAAAAAAAAATATAATAAAAATAAACCTTCGCATGGCCCATAAAATTTCATTAGCGTCATATTTTCAAATAATTTTCTTCTTATTTTGCGCTACCTCTAGCATGACCCGCCGACCCCGAACCAACCAGCTCAAGACCCCGACCCCCCGCCCCCCCTTCGGCAGCAACAATCCAACAACCTTCCTCTATTATAGAGTGTCCCTAGAGTCGCTGCCTGTTGCCTGTTGCGGCTGAGTGGGCGTGTGCCAAGGTATAATCATAATTTGAAATTGCTCATTCGAATCTTAGATTGGATTAAGTGCGAATTAGAACATCAATAAGGCGGAGACAGAAAGTGGAAGTGGAACCAGAGAGGCAAAGGCAACGGCAGAGGAGGGGACAGAAGCGGCGTAACGCAACATTGACGACAATGCGCCAAAAGGGATCAAAGCGGATTTGCCAGCACATATTTATTGTACGACAGGGAGTGGCAATAGGTGTGAATGTGACAAAACGTTCACTGTGTGTGTGCGTGAGTGCGCGTGTGTGTGTGTGTTCAGCAAGGTGTTCAAGCAGGCGACTTAATGAGCACCGACTATTAAGTCCAAATGTGACGCCTGAAACTATGCAGCATAAAAATATTTGATACCCTAGTTATTTATTGAAAGCAACCTGCATATTCTCCTACTAACTTGGCATGGAGAAGCTTAAGTTGGAATTTTTCGCTTAGGTTTATTAGCTAAGTCCCCGAATTCGTAAGGAGTTTAATTCCTTATTTAATGGCATACAGCGCTTTAATACATCGCTGTATTTTATTGAAATTAAGCCTGTATTTTGTTTATCAAACTTGACTTATTAATACTTTGTTCGGAATTAAAAGAAATCGCTTGTATTTATATTGCTAAATACTTGAATTCATAAGGACTTTTATAAAATTACTTTATCCATTATTTATTTTTAATTTAACTTTAAACTTCTTGAACTTCCCAACAAAGTCTACTTTTTTCAGGCTTGCGTGCACTTTCCAACACTGTCTAGTTTGTTTCAGCTTGTCTGTACTCTTCAACACGGTCTAGTTTGTTAGAGCTTGCCTGTACTATTCAACACTGTCTAGTTTGTTACATCTTCCTGTACTTTCCAACACTGTACATTTGTTACACATACAAACTTTTTCTATTATAACATAGTAAAGGCGCTTTAAGTTCTCGCAAATTTATAATTATAGTGCCACAAATTAATGGACAAAAGTGTTGGAGATATCATTGCATAAAAGATTACTAAGTGCATTTACCAGGGTATTTGAAAGTATTCGCTAGCGCAAAGTTTAGTTTGTCGCTCTTCATTTTTCTCCGTCACTGCCTTCCGCTCACCCTAGCAATTAAAATGTTTGAAATTCTAAAAGCAGTGCTGTGAAACTTTTTTAGCTCATCAAGCTGGAAACATGCGACAAAAGCCGCTGGGCAGTTGCCCACACACAGAAGTTTTGTACTCCGTTCAGTGTGTTGTTATCAATGTGGGAGTGAAAAGTTGAGCGGGCAACGGAATTACGCACATTGGCAACAGAAGCCTTTGGGGTCCTTTCGGGATAACATAATGCAGCAGCTCGCCTGAGACAGTCAACTAACAAATTATCTCTGCATGTGTGCATCACTCAAAAGTCTACAACAACGTGTGCGTGTGTGTGTGTGTGCGTTTTCGGGGGCGTGGAACTGGAACTGATGCCATCTCAAGCATGTGGTCAACAGCAACAAAAACAACAACAACAATGGAAGCAAAGCCATCAGCTCAACGCTGTTGTCTGGCAAATTAAGAACAATCCCGAGCAATTTCCGGTACGAGAAACTCGAAAATTGTTCAGCTTTTAGGTCTGTTTCAGTTCTATCATTATTTGCCATGGTGCAAAACTTTACAGTGTTTCAATACCCTGCAGCGATTACATAAACGGAAGTTGTCGTGCCCATATAACAGACTCTTCTCCAGATTGCTTTAATCTTTATTATTTATATTCAAGATATTGTTATGCTTATTACTATTATTATTATTGGAACACAGATAATAGATTTTAGAAATCCACAATTTACAATGCCATATAACTACACGGTATAAGAGTATAAAATCCATGGAAAGTTAGAAATACATAATTCTATATACTTAAACTATATGTCTATGTGGGGTATATCATAAAAGTATATAATTTATAATTCTCTGTTCAGCTATCATCAAAATGATAGTCGATATACCCTAATAGTGTACACTTACAAGGGGTATATTATCGTGATTCTATAAAAAGTAACAAGTAAAATAAAAAATGATCTACCCTTATACCGCATTTGCATGTCGTCTAGGCTCCGGCTTTGAGTTTTCAATTCTCCAACCTCCTCAATTTTGTGCTCAAGCTTTGAGCTGATTTATTTTTCATTCAAAGTTAATTTATTAGAAAATAGCTAGTGAAGTTATTATCAAGCCGAAGAGACCGGCCAGACCATATCAGCAGCATTAGGTCTTAGCTAAAGCCCAACAAACATTTTACGCCAGTGCGAAGAGGCGACTTTAAATGAAGTAGAAACTCCCTGGCCATAAAATTACGCGCATCGTTAGTGACAATTTGCACCGGACGACAGCAAAGACAGAAGCCGTACAGGCCGGACACCAGCAAGGGCCGGGAGGGGGAGAGAGTGAGAGAAGTGAGAGAACTGTGCGGAAAGCCGTTGGAAAGCCATGTAAATTAAGGACCATATCCAAATAATGTGGAAAATGTTCAACATGCAGCTAAGAAACTTACGTAAATTTGTTCAATTCATTTCATTTACTTGGGATGCTGCTGAGACGGCAATGTCCTTGATAGACCAAAAGTCAAGGGTATGGCAACGCCTCGAAAAACCCCCAAAAAAACTGGCGCAAAGCTTTAAATTACCCAAGACAAACACACACACACACATACACACACACACCGAGACACACAAGCGATCTGTGTATATGTACCTATAATGAATTCAATGATTTTATTGACTTTTGTGTTGTAATTTATTAGTTGAATTCATAGTATCTGGCAACGCCCCTTTGAAAGGGGCGTATGTGTACGCTTTTGGCAACTCTGGCAACTTTCTCGATGGCGATTTCGTGTGTATGTGTGTGTGTGTGTGTTTTTTATCGTTTTTTGAGCAAGGCCAAAGAAATTAATTAACCCAACACTGACGCAGTCGGGCAGGCAGCCAGACCCCAAGGAGCCACTGCAGCACTAAATGCCACCTTTGACCTTTTTTTTTTGCTCTGCTTTAGCGTGTTGGCGTCTAGGGAACCTCACTCCGCTAAACGACTTGTGTGACCTTGTGTTTTTCTAAGGCAAAACATGTGTCATGAACTCTCTCTGCGTGCGTTTGTGTGTGTGTGACAAGCCTCTCGCTTCAGTTTGTCCCGTTTCTGTATCAATCAAACGATTTTCTAAGCAATCAGCTTAAAAGGACGCCAAGGCGCAAGGCAATATTCAATTAAATTAAATACATATACATTAATTGAAATCCCTGGCACACAAAATGTAATTAGCTTTACAGACATTTCGCGTTTTTGTTTGCGGTTAGCTAAAGGTAAAGAAATCTGATTTGTGTAAACAGCAGGTAGCATTTGATAATAGAGACGTTTTGATTAAACAGCGGGTTAAATTAGTTAAGACTGTGTCGGCGCACAAGGCCAAAGTAAACAAAGGCCAAAATCATCTAAATATTTATTAACACGAATCCGCCTTAAGCCTTGCGCAAGTTTACTTTACTTAACAGAAGTTGATTTAACAAAATTGAGAAATATCTTGTTAATTTGTATAGCCAAAGTTTAAGTTTATTTGTGCCCCTCCTCTTACAATCTGTTTGGTCTAATTGACTGTAAAATTCCACCCGCAACAGTGGTAAATTGGTGGAATTCGACATTTGTGTTGTGTCCAACCTATTGACTTGAAACTTTTTTGAAAATTCTTTCCACTTACCAAGGATTGGGAGCTGTGTCAATAAGATATGTTGAAAATATGAAGCTATAAATTTAGCTCAAACAATGTCGATAAACCCTTCATTAGACTTGGATAACTGTTTTCATCTTTGAAAGCTGCTTTTATTCATTTCCAAACCAAAGAACAACTGAAACAATCGCAGAACATCATCAAATCGATTTATTTTACTACTTAGAATGCGCATGCTGCACTCGCAAAAAACGCCAATGCACATTATTTTAGTAACTTTTTGTGGAAGCACTTTGGCAAATAGATATTGATGTTCGGTGTAATATGGCACCTCCCCTGACGGATTTACCTTAATGGAAATAATCTGCACTGCATTTGGCGCTTGGCACCTTGACAATTTGTATGTTCGGGAATTCAACAACTCAACTCAACTCGCTCAAGTTGTAAACAAAACCGAAAAGGGTAAATCGCTAACATGCAATGCACATTTTTCAAATAGTCGCTGGCAACACCCAGAAAAGCATTTGGCACTAATATACCAATAGAGACACAGATACAGATACAGATACAGCTGCAGCTACAGCTACAAGATATAAACTTGTAATTTAAGAACAGCGTGCATAAAATTTCCATCTGTCGTAACTGAGAAATGCACTTTTAAGCTGCCGTTGCTGCTGATGTTGCTCCTGTCCTTAACTGCAGCAATCCGTCAGGAGCGTCTTTTTAGTTTTGTATCAATTCTCAATGGCAAAAACAAAAACGAGGCGAAGCTGTACAACGAATTGTATACACACTTACAACGTAAAGCATTTTTCTTTAAAACAAACTATAAATTAGAGCACAAACAATATTTAATTGTATTAAATGAAGCACATTCAAGAATTTGATGACTAAAAAAAACTCAAAATAAAACGCGAGCACGTAACCCAATTTACGGAAGCCCTTGACCAATTTCTGTACAATTAAACTCGATATTCAGTTAGTTATACCATTTGATTAGGGTATTTGTAGTGCCAGACGTCCGGACGCCTGAGAGTATGCAACGTTTTTTTCTCTAGCACATTTCTGATTCGCAAAACTTTGACTGAATTGCACCTCATATGAAGTTAGCTGCGTGGCAAACTTTGCAGTGGCTTTTGGTATTCTAATACCCGTTCAGAAAGTTAAACGAGTATATAGGTTTTGTGAAATGACCAACTTTATAACTGCATAAAAGCAAGGGTAATATATTTCAAATAACATCTCTCTTTTACAGCTTCAAAATGCCGATCCAAAATAAATTAGCCTCACAAACTTATAGCTTGATTCTGTACATTTGTAAAGATCGTTAAAATTGCTTGGACTGCAAACGAGTATTACGCAGTCGGTAGCATCTGATCGGAGCTCTTTGGCTTGTTTCTCTTCCTGCAGTTGATGCCACTAACAACAGTTACTTAGGATTAGTGCATAGCGCAGAGCGCAACTAAAAGCAAACGCCAAAGCACGTAGTAAGCCGAAAAATCCAAGTGCAAATTCCAAGACACAGTGGAAGAATCTCCTATGCTGGACCTGATATATGCGGCTCTCAATTCGTACCCTACATGTCTGAGTACATAACTAATAGCAACAGGGAAAGCAACAACGACAGCAACAACAACAACAACAGCAGCAATAGCAGCAACAGGCGGAGATGGCAAAAGGCAGGTGGAAAAGCAGCACCTGCAGCGTTGACCTCAGCATCGACAGCTGGAGCAACAAGCAGCACTTAACAAATGGTAAAAGCATCAACAAGCTTCCGCATCCGCAACGGAACGCGCTGGCAACGCAAAGGCACAGATAAAATGTCTTAGCTGTGCACCTCCACGTGGCCACCCATTCCCCACCTGCCTCCGCTTTAGCACCTCTCTCTCGCTCTCTTCTTTGTTGTTGAGCGATTATGCCAAGGAGCTGTTGCCGCTGCCGCTGCCGCTGCCTTTGCTGTTGCCGGTTACCGGTTGCAGGCACTTGAATGGCGTGGAGCACGTGTAAAGCGTCTGGAGTGCGTCGGTATGGGATTAGATGACGAGAACAGGGCTGAGTGGGTACCAAAGTAGGTGGAATGCGAATGTGAACTAGCCCAGGCGACAAGGCAACACAACTGACATTGATGTTAACCGTGTGTGTGTGTGTTAAGTATCTCTGTGTGTGTGTGTTGGATGTGTGTGCATGGATGAAAAGAATGCGAGTCTATTATATGACACATGGTATGCATTGTGAAATGTCAGACGTTCGAAAGTTGTTAAAACATGAAAAAGAAAAGCAGATAGCCAGTTGAAATATGAGCATTGATATAAATGCTGATTTATGTAAATTGTTGCCTTGCAAAATATATGAGATTTTTCACGAAATTTAGAGACTTTGTATATAAAGTAACAACTCACATGTAATTTCTAGCACTTCTAGCCTATTTAAAGGGCTTGTCGCCTGGTATCACGATATCTTGAATAGTAATATGTAGTCAAATATAAAGGGAGAATATTTAGATGTATTACTCTCAATTTTCACCTTTCAGATATGTTCTATATTTATTAGTAAAAGTTAAAAAGTAACTGCCCAAAAATGGCTAACTGCTTGAGCTAATTGAATTAATTTAATTGCTACTTACCAAACTGATATTGACACACTTGTCGCCTGCCAGTCACGCTTAGCTTTCAAGTGCAAGTCAAAGCGTACGCGCGTCGTATGTGATGTGAACTTTACAGTTAGCACGAGCGAAAGAGAGAGAGAGCGGGTTTGTAGACGACAATAGAATTCGCGGCTAAACAAAGCACACCAAACCACCGCTAAAATGTTCCCGTTTTGTTTTGTTATGTAATGCATGTTTATGGTTACTCATCATTAATTTGTCGATGAAACTTATGGCAATATTCCCAGGCAATGTTTGCACAAGCTGAGAGCTTTTCTGAGCATGTGTGATGTATGTATGTGGCCATTCATGTGTGTGTATGTGTGTAACTTTTTAGCAGCATTTGGCGCTTTTCTGGGTGCGTGTTATTGTTTGCCAAGTTTTTGCATATTATCAACAGCAGTAGCAGCAGCAGCAGCAGCAGCAGCAAAGGCGGAGAAATACGTTCATAAAATAATGTAATCTGTTTAAAAACAAACATGTCTTCAGCAATTTCGCGCGGCTAGGGACATATTAAAATGGTACTGGCTGCCGTCACCTAAGAAAACAAACTGGAGAACGTCAGCCAAAGAGCCGTTAACAAGAGTAAGTTGACAAGAAAACAGAGGAGAAGTAACAAAAACGAACAACAACAGCAACAACAAGCATGAGCAATTTAGTTGGCAATGACCGACTACGAGACTACCCTGTACACAGTATCGAGATCTGTGCAATAAAATAGACACACTCTCACTCTTATCACAGACCTGTAGACCTGACCAACTCTGCAGTGAAAGCTTATCATATCTATGCTTTATGGGGAGTTGCCTTCTTCTGACAGTTACTTACACTCGCACACAAACAGTATACACTTTTTTACTCATTCCCACTAGCTACAGGGTATAAAACTCAAACTCAACTTAACTCACCCGACTGACTGCCTTGTGGAAACAAATTTTATGCCAAGATAAGTAAGACGGCGACTGCGACTGCGACTGCGACGGCAACGGCAACGGTAGATAAGAACTTTTCCGCTCCTTCTGTTGCTTCGGCTGCTGCAATTTTAGCGAAGCGCGCGTCAAACTTTTCGAAAATTCATGATGAAAACTAAAAGTATACAGCAGACGTACAGGAGGGCGCTAACGGTGAACGCGTTTTGTATGGTTGCTCAGAAAGTTGTGCGCTTGGCGACCAGCACAGCACTTTGCAAATGGATATTGACAACCTATTAAAGAGATAACTGAGCCGCACTATTAAATCAAAACAGCGGCAAAGCGTCGGGAGAACGAGCGAGAATAACCGTAAGCACCTCAGCTTACGGAACTTTAAAGCAGGCATGGGGACACATAGCAAGTGCATCAAAAGCTTAGCAAATGGAAACGAAAAGCAGTCAAAGAGCAGACGAGCACTGTAAGAAAGGGGAATTACGAAACCCAACAATGTTCCTTTTGACTGTGTCCATTCTCTATTCACTATTTAAATTTGCTTTATTCGATTTGTCTGTTCATCATATTGCAGCCAATTTCGCTCAGTGTAGCACATGCTCTTTTTTTGGTTCATGCCTGCTTTAAAGCTTTGCCCAATTAAACTCACATAACTGACAATAACCAAAAGGGCAGCCCTTCTAAACAAAAACTGTCAGCACAAAAGAATGGCAAACAATGTATGTTAACAAATATGACTTGTTAGAGTTTATACCAATTAATAAATATGTACAACATACAGCATATGTAAGCTCTTTTGTGTCAATTAATTGCATTCTAATCATTCGTTTGCTCTATAGTTATGCCATAAAATGTGTAACGTATAAAGAGAACATATTGTACCTAATAGGGTATACATACATGCGTGTGTATGGCCTTGATATATAAACTGGGACTTTGAATATATCTTGCTGAAACTTGGCAGTGTGACGGATATCCCTTTGTTGCAAGCATTGCATATATCAGCCTCGGCCTGACATATATATATATATATATATATATATATATATGTGGAGCATCGATTTCAGGGACCCCAAAAAGTGGGGGTTTTCTCTTTGGGGAATCATGATGGAACTTCTAAATTAACCTCTGGGAAATTTTAACGGTCTTAGAAGCATAGCCTCGTGACTTATGAGAAATTTTATATACAACCATTATTTTGGGTACACACCATGTAACGTGTTTTACGAGGACTCAGTTCCCGAAATACTCTCAGTATATAACATAAAAATTTTCCGTATAATGAACTTTATATATAAGGTCAGTTTTAGGAACAAAAACGCAGGGTTGCCATATGCAGACCTTTTTGCATAAGCAACGTGTATTATAAGGACACAGGAACGATGAGATTTGGTCCAGTTCACACTTCAATTTAGTAAATAACAGTCAAATAGCTGTCCCCAAAAACATACTGATTTTATATAAATATAGAGACTCATATATAGAGGTTATGAGGACTAGGGAACAGTGAATTTCGATAAAACTCACTAAACTAAATAAATATAACGCTAAACCACGTAAGACTCAGCAATATTTTATTAAATTTATACATTTTAAATTTAGTGGCAGACTGGCTTAATTGAAATTAAGAGTCAAATTTATTTTGAATGTAGTTTTGGATCACTTTAGGTTAAAGTAAAATTAATAATGTGAATTAACATAAATGACGTTATTAAATACATGCATTTAAAATGAATTTTTTTTTAATTCCAAAATTTTTTAACATAAATTAATATTAATATACGAAAAAGTATAATCCACTTATTTTAAATATGGTCAACATATTTATTATTTAATCTATTTGCGGAGTTCCTTGATTTAGCCTTGCGCTGATTATCTATCCATGTTTTTACTTGCGCCGGTGTCCTACATTTTAGATATGTAGAATTATTTATAACTGTGTTGCATTGATTAAGTGACGGCAATCCTTTAAGCGACAACAGGTCGCCAAAAGCCTGGTATATTTCTTCACGCTCTTCATTCGACCACCGGTTTCTTATCGTTTTTCCAAATGATGATCCTGTTAAATAATAGAGTTTAATACAATTTAGTGTGAAAAAGAATAACGTTTTAGTAATATAGAAAAATATTAAAAACTTTGCAGTCGGTTGCAACCGTCGCAATACTCAATCATAGACCAATAACAGATTAATACAGCCTACCAGAACAATTTATTAGGTGATATCAATTTTAAACATTCGCCACGCACCCAGTCAATCGTAGGCAAACTAATTTTTATCGATCTTCAGAGTAGTCCATCAATAGTATTCATGAAAAAGTTAGTCAAGCTCTAAGATTCTGTAAGATTTGCGATTGTGCAATTTAAAACGATTTTTAGGATTTACAACGCCCCCAGTGGTCGTCATTATATAATTGTAGCACTTTACCTATCGTGGATATATACGTGTATATATTTCAAGCCCAAAGTTTCTAACTTCAATGGGCCCGCAAAATAAGCACGATATATTTTTTCACTTTGCGAATGAGGATAAATAGGACAGACTAATCGCAATGCATGTAAGCACGTGACAAAAATATGTAGGTTGCAATTCAATACTCACTACTTGGACGCTTTCCTTTTGCATTGGATTTTTCTACAATTTCATCATCGGAAATATTAAATTCGCTTTCTGATCGCTGTTCAGAATAATCTGATTCCGAATCCTCTAAAGGATCATCTGCAAAATACATTTTAAGTATAATGTAAAAACATTGACAATAGGGCTTATTGGATAAGTAATTATTAGATAAGTTAAAATATTATATTCTACACAATAACTACACTTAGTATCACTCACAACCTTGATGAATATATTTACTCACTTTCTTTTAACTGATCAAGGGCTACTGTGTTTTCATCCTCAACATTATTTCCAAGAGCTGCCATAAGCATCTGGGATACTTCGGCAATCTCCGCTACTGTTACAGGGATTCTGTAGATTTCTTTGTGTATATCTTTATGATGACCCATAAAATTGGCAAGCCTATCAATTTGGACATCTTCGACGTTAAGCATCGATGTATAGGTAGCTAAATGCTTTCGAAGCATCGTTCCCCTTAAGGCCCCTGGGCAGCGAGCCCCACACTCCAGGGCAAATCTTTTTAGAATGGGGCAAGCCCGTACATACTGCTTTGCTAAAGGCTTGGCGTTAGGCACGCTAAATATGTAATCATTATTTTTCTTAACACCAGCTCTTTTACGATATTTAAGAATAGTTTCAATACAATACTTGTCAAACGGTGTGAGCAGCACTGGCACAGTTCGATTTAGTTTTCCACGGATAGTCAACCTTGTGTATTTTTGAGCAATTTCTCTAGTTTCTTTCGTGAGACGGTCGAAGTTTTCTTTATCCACATTTTCATCGATGGCGTGGCCTGTTAGATAGTTCTCAATTGTTAGTCTTTCAATTTCACCAGCTCTACGGCGGTTAAAAATTTGAAGGCCAATTAGTGTGCTTTGTATTAACGATGTCCATGACAAAAAATCAAACTTAATTTTCAGCACACTAAGAGAATTTTCAGACTTTTTTATCACATAATCAAAAAGTTTTTTGATGTCTTCTTTACATGGTAAGATAGTTGGTAGAGCTCTCTTTTTCTTTGACTGATCTTCTATAGCTTTTTTGTTTATAAAAAGAGGGATTTCGGTTTCCCATAGAACAAGAAAATCTTTAATTATTTTTTTTTTTTCATGATTTTGTGTTTTTATGCAATGAGTCCATAATATTTTTGCGCACTTTTTAATTAAAGTTGTAAGGTTCGTTGCGACTGAAGGTGTTTTAAAAAACAACAAAGAAGAGTCCCACTGAGCCACTTTTCTGATACAAGATATCATTAAATCCAAATGTTTGGGATTAATGGCGTCTTTAAGTTCCTGTATCTCATTGGGTTCAGATTTTTTTATTTCACATAATAGTCTGCTTAGCAATCTCATGTTTGCTCTGATCATATCGTACTGAAGTTCGCCGTGCTTCATAGATTCTGCGTTTGCGAATAAAACAATCAATTCATCATATATCAGATTCCGAGAAATTGGATCATCATTTAAAACAGGCATTATTTTTGTGCGCACAACGTCGTTTGCACTTTTATGCATAAAGCCGGTTTTGGAGCGACCTTGTTTAAGCAAGTCACGAGTTCCTTTCTTATGATCGCTGCCTTTGCAATTATTAATATGACTTCGTATTGTGCTTTTGGGAAAAAATCCAGAACATCCCTTGCAACATATGAAATCAACAACTTCATTTTTAGAATTAACTCGCTTTTGACGGGGCACGATTAGAGTTCCATTATTTAACGATGCATCGATATTATGGATATAATCACCATTTTTTCTAATTTCATCAATAAGTAATCTCCGAGTTTTGTCATTTTTCGGCAGGCATATGAATTTTTGTACTTGCGGCTCATTTTTATGAACAAGCTGCAAGTGACGAGCGAATTTTGTTTGCAACTTATTGCAAAATAAGCAAAAATGTTTCTTACAATTTTTTTGGGTTTTCGCAGTTTGAATAATCAAATCCCTGACATCACTTAGTGGAGTTTCAGTTGTGTAAGTAAAAACTTGTTTATTGGTTGAATTATTTAAAATGCTGGACTGGTTAGTTATATCCGGAGTATAACTGGAATCGAATCCATGAGTGGAATCTGGACAGTTAGTATTAAGCGATTGAAATGTATCATTTATCGTTGAATGATTTTGATTTTTTGCCGATGAATCTAGCCTATCATAGCCAAATTCGTTAAGTAGTTCCAAAGATCTTCTATTAGTCGATGAATTTTTAGTTGTATTGATAAATTCTTCGGATGCATCTATTTGAATATATTTAATAATAAATATATAACGAGGAATCCATATTAATTATTACTGGACATAATTCAATATTTTAAGTAAATATTTCGTATCTAATATAGTAGCACCAGGAGCTGTGCCTATATACATATTTAAGAACATTTATTTTACTTAACTTTCAGACCTGTAAGGATGTGATAGTATGACATAGTGTATACCTCCACTTCACTTGCAGTTAATTAATCATTCGGATGTGTCTCTATTACATCTTATATTTTAATGTATACAATTATTTTTATATTACGTTAAGCAGAATGAACGTTATTAAAAAATGTATATCTGTACTGATCATGATAAGCATTTTATTTATATATAGATAAATATTTATATTTTTCATTACCTTTACTAGAAACATATTAATATGAGACGAGAACAAGACAGCTGATAGGAACACAAACTAGCTGGAACGAACACGAATCAGTTAACAAACTATAAATTGGGTGATGTCAAGTATATAAAGTTAGCATTAGTAAATAAATATTAAAATTAGCAAAAAACGGTTTAGATATGTCGGGAGGCATATAGCTTAAAAGAGAATATACTAATCCAAGTAACGCAATGACGGATTGTTTCTTTGATATAGTAATTTTATGATAAGTTAATCAGATCTTACCAATATGAAAAATTTTTAATTCATAACATATAAGGTATTGAATCTTTTAATGTATATCTTCAGATTCTGGCTTTGAAACTGTGCTAATCAAAATTATACACATTTAACGCTTAAAATTGTGAAGGATTGCATTTATTTGCTGTGTCACTATTTGACTTATCTTTAAAAGTCAAATTTAACATTAGAATTTTAAACGGACGTTAATATTGCAAGTACTGGATTTATCTTCATTCGTTGCTGATTCACTTTCATTTAATTTAGTGCCTGCTTCTAGTGTCTATAAATATTTTAGGTATAAGGGAAAGTTTCCTTTCATTTTTGTTTCATAATTTTGTGTTTAATTGCAATGAGTCCATAATATTTTTGCTTACTCTTTTATTAAAGTTGTAAGGTTCGTTGCGACTGAAGGTGTTTTTAAAAAAAACTTCGAAGAACTGAGCAACTTTTCTGATACAAGATATTAAATCCAAATGTTTGGGATAAATGGCGTCTTTAAGTTCCTATATCTCATTGGAATCCGATTTTTTATTTCATGTAATAGTCTGCTTATCAATTTCATTTTTGCTCTGATCATATCGTACTGAAGGTCGCCGTGCTTCATAGAGTCTACGTTTGCAAATAAAATAACGTCACTTGCACTTTTATGCATTGGGCAGGTTTTAGATCGACCTTGTTTAAGCAAGTCACGAGTTCGTTTTTTATGTTCGCTGCCGTTGCAATTATTTATGACTCCGCATTGTGGTTTTGGGGAAAAATCCAGAACATCCCTTGCAACATTTGACAAAATATTAGTCTTTAGAGTTAACTGGCTTTTGACAGGGCATGATTAGAGTTTCGTTATTTAATTATGCATCGATATTATCGATTTTATCGCTATTTTTCCAAATCTCAATAATAAGTTATCTGCTAATTATATCATTTTTCAAGGGTCATAAAAATGTTTTTACTTGCAGCTAATTATTATGTACGAACTGCAAGTGACGAGCTAATTTTGTTTGTAATTTATTACAGAAAAAGCAAAAATAAAAGTTACAATTTTTTGGGTTTTCGCAGTTGGAATAATCAAATCCCTTACATCACTTAGTGGAGTTACAGTTGTGTACGTTGAACCTTTTTTGTGTTGGAACACTTTATATAGTGCTGGACTTACTTATATCCGCAGTATAGTTGGAATCAACTACTTGGGTGGAACGTAGATAATTAGTACCAAGCGATTGATATGTATAGAATGCTTTTGCTTTTTTGATGGTGAGACTGGCCAACAAGAGGCCAGGCAAGGGATAAGTATTTTATTTATACATTTATTTCTTTTACATATTAATATAAGACGGACACAAGACAGCTGAATCAAACACATAATAGCTGGAGCAAACACAAAACAGGTAAGAATCCATAAGGTGAGTATTCTCAAGTATATAAAGTTAGCTTTAGTTAAAATATACAAATATATATAAATAATATAAATAATATATAATAAGGATGTACGTCAGAAGGCATATGGCGTACAAGAGAATATTCTAATTTAAGAAATGTAATGACAAATTGTGTATATTATATAGTATTTTTATGATAATTTCCTCAGATGTTGCCAATATGATTAACTCATAATACAATTTAAGACTGAACACTCAATAATAAATATATCACAATATATAACTCTGCCAGAAATTTTATGCAAATGATTTTTTATTTAGTCCTATTGGGCTTAATTTACTTATTTGCATACATACCGAAAGCTTCAAATTGGCCCGGGTTGCACTTATTTGTTGTGTCACTTTCTAAATTAAAGTCTGCTACTGGCGCGCCTTTAAAAGACAATGTTAATTAATTAATTTTAATATGACGTTAGTGTTTTACTTACTGGATTTATCTTCGTTAGTTGTTGATTCACTTTCACTGAACTTAGTGGCTGCTTCTAGTAATTCTATAAATATTTTATGTATTATTAATTTAAAAGTAACAAAATTGTTATATATGTACACACCATTATTAAGTTTCTGACATTGCTTCTCCAATATTTCTCGATCTTCTAAAGAAATATAAGAACATATACATACAAATACATATAATTATTGAAGGGAGAAATGTCAAGCCCAACTTACCATTCGAATCAATAATTTCCGCTTCAAAACTGCCTTTGCTGAATTTTGCAATGCAAATTTTACACCCTTCGTCTATTTTAATTTTTTTTTTTGGCAATACATAATATTGCTCGCACTTAATTAAGAAATACATCCTCTCGCACGCTTTCCAGAAATTTAATGGCGCCAAGTTTTCGAGCTACGCGACGAGTCAACACACGACAAGTCAAGTCATTTCTGTAAATATACTTTTAAGGCAGCTCTGCACTATCAAATTGAATACTCGAAACGCGTTCATTTTGCTCGTTTAATGGTAATCGATATTTATGCAATTAAAATAAGAGTAAAATAAGATGTGAGAAATATATTTGATTGATGATGGATGGTGATCACGAAAGCGGTCATAAAGAATAACTGCTAGCGGAAATAACTGTTTTAATTGGGAAAAAAATTAAGCCCATTTTTTGTTAATAGATTCTTATTTTCATGCTACTATCGATATCTTACTTACATGTGAAGCAAGGTTTGTATTACGTCATAATACAAATAGAAAATACATTTTACTCTTCATGCATTATTATTAAACATTTCATGTTGCTTAATTAAACTAAGTTAATAATAATGCTTATAAATATTAAATAATTATTTCACTAAATTACCTATAGATGCCCGATTAATTGTAAGCATTTTTAACTAAAGACTCTAACTTAAAAATACGTTTTACATATATGGGCCTTGTACGTGATTTGAGTTAATAAAAAACCAAGCTTATAAATAAAAAATTTGTTTTATTTTTTTATACTAAAATCACGTACAAATATATTTATAACAAAATTTTATTAGGTAAGAGTCGATAGTTAAATTTTCTTACGATAACTTGACTTTGGTCAAGATATCTTGAAAAAAAAAAATTATTTTTTCTTACAACTTAATTATCGACCAATCGTTCCTCTAGCAATTATACGTTAAAATGGTCCGATGTTGACATGATTTTGCGTATATATGAGGAGTATAGTATAACTAATAAGTGCCGAGTTTGGTCAAGATATTTTAAAATACGAAAAAATTTGTCATACAACAACTTAGTTTTCGACCGATCGTCCCCATGGCTGCTATATGTTAAAATGTTCCTATGTTAACATGATTTTGAGGAGGAGTTAGTCAAACTAATAGGTGCCGAGTTTTGTCAAGATATCTTGAACAACAAAAATGTTTTCCATACAACAACGTAATTTTCGACCGATATTTCCTATGGTGTGTAACAGGCAGAAGGAAGCATCTCCGAGCCTATAAAGTATATATATTCTTGATCAGCATCAATAGCCGAGTCGATCTAGCCATGCCCGTCTGTCTGTTCGTCCGTCCGTATGTATGAACGCAAGGATCTCAGAACCTGTAAGAGCTAGAGATTTGAAATTTTTTGCTGTTGGACCTCCTAGGTCCCGCGCAGATCGAGTTTGTTTCCGATATTCAATAACATGCCGCGTTTCCATGTAATCGATAAAAATCGATATCGAAGTCTGATTTTTTGAGAAAATTGGGCAAATAATAAGAGCTATAGTCCCCAAATTGACTCGTAGCTTGCAGAATAGAATGTATATATCAAGTATCTTTTCGTTTTATATATATCACCCCCTCCCCTTTACTGTGTCGAAAGAAGATGGTTTAGGGTATTCCCTAGTCGGGAGCTTCCGACTAGAGCCTCTTACTTGTTTTAACATATGTTCTGCGTGCATAAGAAAGAGGAACTTTTGCAAAGTTTCATAAAAATAGTTTCAAAACGGAAAGACTAGTTCTCATAGAAACAGACAGACGAACAGGCGGACATGGCAATATCGACTGGGCTGTTGATACTGATCAAGAATATATATACTTTATGGGGTCGGAGATGTCTTCTTCTATGCGTTACATATTTCACGACAAAATTATAATACCCTCTTCAAGGGTATAACAAGGCCTACACATAAAATATTTGTTTTATTTTTCAATAAACTCAGAATACATAAAATGCCCAAATATATTTAAAATATATTTTATTGAGTCTTTAGGTAAATTTTCTTACAATTAATCGAGCATATATCGGTAATTTAGACAAACATGTATTTTATAAATATAAGCATTATTATTAACTTTGTTTAATTAAGCAACATTATAACATATAATTGCTAGAGGAACGATTGGTCGATAATTAAGTTGTAAGAAAAAATAATTTTTTTTTTCAAGATATCTTGACCAAAGTCAAGTTATCGTAAGAAAATTTAACTATCGACTCTTACCTAATAAAATTTTGTTATAAATATATTTGTACGTGATTTTAGTATAAAAAAATAAAACAAATTTTTTATTTATAAGCTTGGTTTTTTTATTAACTCAAATCACGTACAAGGCCCATATATGTAAAACGTATTTTTAAGTTAGAGTCTTTAGTTAAAAATGCTTACAATTAATCGGGCATCTATAGGTAATTTTTATTATTAACTTAGTTTAATTAAGCAACATGAAATGTTTAATAATAATGCATGAAGAGTAAAATGTATTTTCTATTTGTATTATGACGTAATACAAACCTTGCTTCACATGTAAGTAAGATATCGATAGTAGCATGAAAATAAGAATCTATTAACAAAAAAAGGGCTTAATTTTTTTCCCAATTAAAACAGTTATTTCCGCTAGCAGTTATTCTTTATGACCGCTTTCGTGATCACCATCCATCATCAATCAAATATATTTCTCACATCTTATTTTACTCTTATTTTAATTGCATAAATATCGATTACCATCAAACGAGCAAAATGAACGCGTTTCGAGTATTCAATTTGATAGTGCAGAGCTGCCTTAAAAGTATATTTACAGAAATGACTTGACTTGTCGTGTGTTGACTCGTCGCGTAGCTCGAAAACTTGGCGCCATTAAATTTCTGGAAAGCGTGCGAGAGGATGTATTTCTTAATTAAGTGCGAGCAATATTATGTATTGCCAAAAAAAAAAATTAAAATAGACGAAGGGTGTAAAATTTGCATTGCAAAATTCAGCAAAGGCAGTTTTGAAGCGGAAATTATTGATTCGAATGGTAAGTTGGGCTTGACATTTCTCCCTTCAATAATTATATGTATTTGTATGTATATGTTCTTATATTTCTTTAGAAGATCGAGAAATATTGGAGAAGCAATGTCAGAAACTTAATAATGGTGTGTACATATATAACAATTTTGTTACTTTTAAATTAATAATACATAAAATATTTATAGAATTACTAGAAGCAGCCACTAAGTTCAGTGAAAGTGAATCAACAACTAACGAAGATAAATCCAGTAAGTAAAACACTAACGTCATATTAAAATTAATTAATTAACATTGTCTTTTAAAGGCGCGCCAGTAGCAGACTTTAATTTAGAAAGTGACACAACAAATAAGTGCAACCCGGGCCAATTTGAAGCTTTCGGTATGTATGCAAATAAGTAAATTAAGCCCAATAGGACTAAATAAAAAATCATTTGCATAAAATTTCTGGCAGAGTTATATATTGTGATATATTTATTATTGAGTGTTCAGTCTTAAATTGTATTATGAGTTAATCATATTGGCAACATCTGAGGAAATTATCATAAAAATACTATATAATATACACAATTTGTCATTACATTTCTTAAATTAGAATATTCTCTTGTACGCCATATGCCTTCTGACGTACATCCTTATTATATATTATTTATATTATTTATATATATTTGTATATTTTAACTAAAGCTAACTTTATATACTTGAGAATACTCACCTTATGGATTCTTACCTGTTTTGTGTTTGCTCCAGCTATTATGTGTTTGATTCAGCTGTCTTGTGTCCGTCTTATATTAATATGTAAAAGAAATAAATGTATAAATAAAATACTTATCCCTTGCCTGGCCTCTTGTTGGCCAGTCTCACCATCAAAAAAGCAAAAGCATTCTATACATATCAATCGCTTGGTACTAATTATCTACGTTCCACCCAAGTAGTTAAGTAAGTCCAGCACTATATAAAGTGTTCCAACAAAAAAAAAGGTTCAACGTACACAACTGTAACTCCACTAAGTGATGTAAGGGATTTGATTATTCCAACTGCGAAAACCCAAAAAATTGTAACTTTTATTTTTGCTTTTTCTGTAATAAATTACAAACAAAATTAGCTCGTCACTTGCAGTTCGTACATAATAATTAGCTGCAAGTAAAAACATTTTTATGACCCTTGAAAAATGATATAATTAGCAGATAACTTATTATTGAGATTTGGAAAAATAGCGATAAAATCGATAATATCGATGCATAATTAAATAACGAAACTCTAATCATGCCCTGTCAAAAGCCAGTTAACTCTAAAGACTAATATTTTGTCAAATGTTGCAAGGGATGTTCTGGATTTTTCCCCAAAACCACAATGCGGAGTCATAAATAATTGCAACGGCAGCGAACATAAAAAACGAACTCGTGACTTGCTTAAACAAGGTCGATCTAAAACCTGCCCAATGCATAAAAGTGCAAGTGACGTTATTTTATTTGCAAACGTAGACTCTATGAAGCACGGCGACCTTCAGTACGATATGATCAGAGCAAAAATGAAATTGATAAGCAGACTATTACATGAAATAAAAA